>NC_052146.1:278435830-279035830 GCF_902713615.1 Scyliorhinus canicula | reverse complement strand
TAGTGACCAGATAATCTGTTTCTGTGATGCCTATTGGGGGAAATCTATTCAGCAGATAACTCCACTGCGGATCCTCAGAGTAGTGTCATTGGGATCCCCTACGTCCACTTGGCAGGGCGAATGGGCCTTTCTTTGCTTTCACATCTCACCCAGAAGATGAAAACTTGGAGAGTCAGCGCTCCCTCAGTACTCTGCTCGAGAGTGCAGCGCTCCCTCAGTACTCCGCTGGGGAGTGCAGCGCTCCCTCAGTACTCCGCTGGAGAGTCAGCGCTCCCTCAGTACTCCGCTGGAGAGTCAGCGCTCCCTCAGTACTCCGCTGGAGAGTGCAGCGCTCCCTCAGTACTCCGCTGGAGAGTCAGCGCTCCCTCAGTACTCTGCTCGAGAGTGCAGCGCTCCCTCAGTACTCCGTTGGAGAGTGCAGCGCTCCCTCAGTACTCCGCTGGAGAGTCAGCGCTCCCTCAGTACTCCGCTGGAGAGTCAGCGCTCCCTCAGTACTCCGCTGGAGAGTGCAGCGCTCCCTCAGTACTCCGCTGGAGAGTCAGCGCTCCCTCAGTACTCCGCTGGAGAGTGCAGCGCTCCCTCAGTACTCCGCTGGGGAGTGCAGCGCTCCCTCAGTACTCCGCTGGAGAGTCAGCGCTCCCTCAGTACTCCGCTGGAGAGTCAGCGCTCCCACAGTACTCCGCTGGAGAGTCAGCGCTCCCTCAGTACTCCGCTGGAGAGTCAGCGCTCCCTCAGTACTCCGCTGGGGAGTACAGCGCTCCCTCAGTACTCCGCTGGGGAGTCAGCGCTCCCTCAGTACTCCGCTGGGGAGAGTCAGCGCTCCCTCAGTACTCCGCTGGGGAGTACAGCGCTCCCTCAGTACTCCGCTGGTGAGTCAGCGCTCCCTCAGTACTCCGCTGGAGAGTGCAGCGCTCCCTCAGTACTCCGCTGGAGAGTCAGCGCTCCCTCAGTACTCCGCTGGAGAGTCAGCGCTCCCTCAGTACTCCGCTGGAGAGTCACCGCTCCCTCAGTACTCCGCTGGACAGTGCAGCGCTCCCTCAGTACTCCGCTGGAGAGTCAGCGCTCCCTCAGTACTCCGCTGGAGAGTTCAGCGCTCCCTCAGTACTCCGCTGGGGAGTGCAGCGCTCCCTCAGTACTCCGCTGGAGAGTCAGCGCTCCCTCAGTACTCCGCTGGAGAGTCAGCGCTCCCTCAGTACTCCGCTGGAGAGTCAGCGCTCCCTCAGTACTCTGCTGGAGAGTCAGCGCTCCCTCAGTACTCCGCTGGAGAGTCAGCGCTCCCTCAGTACTCCGCTGGAGAGTGCAGCACTCAGTACTCCGCTGGAGAGTGCAGCACTCAGTACTCCGCTGGGGAGTCAGCACTCCCTCAGTACTCCGCTGGGGAGTCAGCACTCCCTCAGTACTCCGCTGGGGAGTGCAGCACTCAGTACTCCGCTGGGGAGTGCAGCGCTCCCTCAGTACTCCACTGGAGAGTCAGTACTCCCTCAGTACTCCGCTGGAGAGTCAGCGCTCCCTCAGTACTCCGCTGGGGAGTCAGCGCTGCCTCAGTACTCCGCTGGAGAGTGCAGCGCTCCCTCAGTACTCTGCTGGGGAGTCAGCGCTCCCTCAGTACTCCGCTGGAGAGTCAGCGCTCCCTCAGTACTCCGTTGGAGAGTGCACCGCTCCCTCAGTACTCCGCTGGAGAGTCAGCGCTCCCTCAGTACTCCGCTGGAGAGTGCAGCGCTCCCTCAGTACTCCGCTGGAGAGTGCAGCGCTCCCTCAGTACTCCGCTGGAGAGTGCAGCGCTCCCTCAGTACTCCGCTGGGGAGTCAGCGTTCCCTCAGTACTCCGCTGGAGAGTGCAGCGCTCCCTCAGTACTCCGCTGGAGAGTGCAGCACTCCCTCAGTACTCCGCTGGGGAGTGCAGCACTCCCTCAGTACTCCGCTGGAGAGTCAGCGCTCCCTCAGTACTCTGCTGGAGAGTCAGCGCTCCCTCAGTACTCCGCTGGAGAGTCAGCGCTCCCTCAGTACTCCGCTGGAGAGTCAGCACTCCCTCAGTACTCCGCTGGAGAGTCAGCGCTCCCTCAGTACTCCACTGGAGAATCAGCGCTCCCTCAGTACTCCGCTGGAGAGTGCAGCGCTCCCTCAGTACTCCGCTGGAGAGTCAGCGCTCCCTCAGTACTCCGCTGGAGAGTGCAGCGCTCCCTCAGTACTCCGCTGGAGAGTGCAGCACTCAGTACTCCACTGGGGAGTCAGCGCTCCCTCAGTACTCTGCTGGAGAGTGCAGTGCTCCCTCAGTACTCCGCTGGAGAGTCAGCGCTCCCTCAGTACTCCGCTGGAGAGTGCAGCACTCAGTACTCCGCTCGGGAGTCAGCGCTCCCTCAGTACTCCGCTGGAGAGTCAGCGCTCCCTCAGTACTCCGCTGGAAAGTCAGCACTCCCTCAGTACTCCGCTGGAGAGTCAGCGCTCCCTCAGTACTCCGCTGGAGAGTCAGCGCTCCCTCAGTACTCTGCTCGAGAGTGCAGCGCTCCCTCAGTACTCCGCTGGAGAGTCAGCGCTCCCTCAGTACTCCGCTGGAGAGTGCAGCGCTCCCTCAGTACTCCGCTGGAGAGTGCAGCACTCAGTACTCCGCTGGGGAGTACAGCGCTCCCTCAGTACTCCGCTGGGGAGTCAGCGCTCCCTCAGTACTCCGCTGGAGAGTGCAGCACTCAGTACTCCGCTGGGGAGTACAGCGCTCCCTCAGTACTCCGCTGGGGAGTCAGCGCTCCCTCAGTACTCCGCTGGAGAGTCAGCACTCCCTCAGTACTCCGCTGGATAGTGCAGCGCTCCCTCAGTACTCCGCTGGGGAGTACAGCGCTCCCTCAGTACTCCGCTGGGGAGTCAGCGCTCCCTCAGTACTCCGCTGGAGAGTCAGCGCTCCCTCAGTACTCCGCTGGAGAGTCAGCGCTCCCTCAGTACTCCGCTGGAGAGTCAGCGCTCCCTCAGTACTCCGCTGGAGAGTGCAGCGCTCCCTCAGTACTCCGCTGGAGAGTCTGCACTCCCTGAGTACTCCGCTGGAGAGTCAGCGCTCCCTCAGTACTCCGCTGGAGAGTGCAGCGCTCCCTCAGTACTCCACTGGAGAGTCAGCGCTCCCTCAGTACTCCACTGGAGAGTCAGCGCTCCCTCAGTACTCCGCTGGAGAGTCAGCGCTCCCTCAGTACTCCGCTGGGGAGTCAGCACTCCCTCAGTACTCCCCTGGAGAGTCAGCCTTCCTTTCTTGTGTCGAAGCCCTGAAGCAGTTCTTGAACTCAAAACCTCCTGACTCAGGGCATAAGTGCCACCGGCTGAAGAAAGCATATGACTCACTCCCAAGTTACAACTGCAAAGTCAGCTTCCTGTTCCAGTAATTACACTTAGTCAGGCGACCACTTTCAGCAGGCAGACAGCTTACTGCCGTTGCCAGGCAGTCCCGGTTAACACGCCCTTCGCTAACTTACGTTTTCTTTTGCGGTTTTAACGTTCCAAGTCAAATTCTAAGGGCGCAATTCTCCGCACTCACGACGGTGCGGAGAATAGCGGGGTTTGTAAATTTTTACGGCCACGCTAGTCTGACGCCCTCCCGCTATTCTCCCCCCCTCCCCCCCCCCCCCCCCCACGCCCGACTCCCGACACTAATCGCTGCCGCCGTTTTTTTACGGCGAGCAGCGATTCTCAGCTGGCCGATGGGCCGAAGTCCAAGCCCTTTACGGCCGTTTTTACGAACGGCAAACACACCTGGTCTGGCCATTCGTAAAAACGGCCGTAAAGTCCCGATTTTGAAAACGATGCCACCGATTGGCACGGCAGTACCACGGCCGTGCCAAGGGTGCAATGGGCCCGCGATCGGTGGGCACCGATCGCGGGCAGCTGGTCCGATTCCCGCGCACTCTTTGTCCTTCCGCCGCCCCGCTGTATCACTTCGCGGGGCAGCTGAGGGGCATCCCGGCCCGCGCATGCGCGGGTTTCGCGCAAATGCGCGATGATGTCATCCGCGCATGCGCGGGTTGGAGTCTCCCAATCCGCGCATGCGCGGCTGACATCATGTGACGCGTCAGCCGGCGCAAACTCTGGCAAGCGGGCTTAACGAAATTCGTTAAACCCGCGATGCCGGAGTTCACGGCCGCGGCATACTAGCCCTGACCGGGGACCAGAATCGGTTCCCGGTCGGGGAGGGGGAGGCTGGCGTCAAACCCGCCCAGTTTTGACGCCAGCCTTACAATTTCTCCCTGTCTGGGAGAATCTCGCCCTACGTGTTAAACTAAATTGCAGCTTGAGGATGCTGAGCACAGAGGCCTGATTTGTCCCACATTCCTGACTTTCAGCATTCTATTCATGAAGTACTCTGTTTCCCCCATCACCCTCCCCTCCCAAACCCCCTCCTTCCCGCTCACCACCATCCTCTCTGACACTCCATCCCACCCAAGTCAGATACCTTCATTGCCAGAAGAGATACTTGCTGGAAATGAATGCTAATGTTGCCCTTTTGTCGGCCACTCTGAGATGCAAGTCTATGGTCTCCGCTTTTCCCTCCCAATGGACAAGTGCCTAGCCGCCGAGACCTTTCCTAAACTGGCATAGCAAAATTAAAAGTCATAGAAACCTGCGTTCCATCCTTCAGAGGCACAGAGAAAGACAGATGGTCTTTGAACATTGTGATTTATTTAGCTGTTTGTAATGTAGGAGGTAAATGTATGTCTTGTATATATTTTTTAAATTGCTTACTCCTTACTGGTAATGCATCAAGCAAGAATGTAAAATAAATGTTGCGGTGGGTCCATTGTGCAGACTACATAAAAATATATAAAATCCATCATTAATCGACCAGTGATAGTAAATTTCTAAGAGGTTCAACTTCATTTCATTAAATAAAGATATTATGAACATGATTTTGATCTCCTTGAGAACAAAACACCATTAAAAAATAATGGATTGGGACATTTAAAAATTGTTTTCTTTAAATTGAGATTTAATCTTATCAGAAATGATCGCAAATGTGCTCCACTGAAGCACTGTTCAATCATTATCTGACGCATTGCAGTTATTTTGATGGCCAAGATGTGCGAAGAGAAATCAGTTTAATCTACCCAGTGGAATATGATGAATTGTTTTAAAGATGTCACAACACTGCATAATACCCAGTTTTAATGATAATATACAATATATGTGATCCATAACCAAGAGTGTTGCTTTCTTGACAATACTAATCATGGAAAATGGTTGTCATGATAATCAGGATGGATAAATGCAACAAAGGTGGAGTGCCACAAGTATATCCACTAAAGAGTAAGGACGTTGAACAACACACAAATTGAAGAATGCAAAATCCAGTGTTTTTCATGACCTCAGGATGGCCCACAGCACTACATAGCCAATCAATCCATTTTGAAGCGCTGGCCCCAATATTTACAGGGAAGGAGCAGTGGGTGAGGGGTTCTGGATGGGAAAACTGAATATACAGCTGTTGTTAATTGCAGTACACCTTTAATTTTTTTTCTGATTGTCTGATAGACTGCCTCTCAGGCGGAAAAACCTGCAACACAAAGGGGGCAGGCGGGACACAGATCATGTTTATGGGGTTGGGCACATTATGTTTGTGGGGTGGGACAAAGATGGTGTTTGTGAGGTGGGACACATCGGCCGTGCCGCTCCGACGCCAGCCCACCGATTCTCCGGCGCCAATTGAAAGCATCTCCTCCGCCAATTCTCTGCACCTCGATGGGCCGAGTTCCCGCCAAGATCGTCCGAATCCCGCCGGCGGAGGTTACATATTGTCCTACCTGGTGATCGGGGACTACTGATTGGCGCGCGGGCTATTTCCATGGGGGGGCCTATGTTCCTCCACGCTGGGCCACTGTAGGGCCCCACCATATTGCCTGGGGGCCGGCGCAGAGACGGGAACCCACGCACATGCGCGAACTCGCGGCGGCCATGGCGCGCATGCGTGAACTCGTGCCAGCTGTGGTACGCCGTCTGGAGCAGTGGACACCACTCCGCCACCGTACGGCGCGCCACGGTGGCCTGGCCCGCGATCGGGGCCTTCTAATCGGCGGGCGGGCTATGTTCCTCCACACTGGTCCACTGTAGGGCTCCACCATATTGCCCGTGAGGTCTCATCCGGCAGGAACTCAGCGTGGCGGCTGCGGACTCGATCCAGTGCTGCCACAGCTAGGGAGGGCCGATCCACGGGGGGGGGGGGGGGGGGGGGGGGGGGTTGAACGTTATCTGTGGCTGGGGACACTGTGGTGGGGTGGTCCGGTGCGTGAAAGCCGGCCAAAGTGGGGGACTATTTTGCGAGCCGGGTTCACAAGCAGCCTCCACCATGAAGCACGGCACAGCCTCGGCAGGCTCCCACCTTGTGCACGCATGGCCATGGACCCATCAATTCTCTGGAGCATATTGGCAGCTAGAGCTGGGTGCTCTATCCTGCCTTGCTGCTAACTCCCAGCACAACGGGGAATCGGTGGCTGCTTTGCACCAGTTTTTCTTCCGTAAAACGCCAACGTTCCCATGCCGGCGTGGGGACATAGCCATAGAATCGGAGAATCCAGCCACCAGGGTGAGACGCAGATCCTGGGCTGGATTCTGGGCAATGGCCTGAGGCCGTCAATACGGCTCAAGGTGAGTACGCCGCTTTGGAAGGGGTGGAGCACCGCGAAAGCGGCGCACTCTCCATCAGTCGGGAAATGTGATTCTCCGGCTGTTCGCCGAACGTGATTTCGGCGTCAGCGACCCGAGAATCCAGTTCCATGTCTGCAGGGTGGGACACATTGGGCTGGATTCTTCGGCCCAGATATCTGGTTCAGCACGCCGGCGGGATGCTCCATTTCGTCAGCTGGTCAATGGGGTTTCCCATTGTGGGGCAGCCCCACGTCGTCGGGAATTGTTTGCAAGGTGGGATAGAGACCATGGGCTGGATTCTCAGATTTTGCGGCTATGTCCCGTTGGCGGCGTGGGAACATTGGCATTTTACGATAGAAAAAGTGGCTTAAAATGGCCACCGATCCTCTGTTTGGCCAGGGCTGGCATGCCGGCAGCATAGAGCACTATTGGAACGTCGTTGGCGCGTCACCGGAAGGCCCTCCCCCATTTCCATCATTTTGTACTTTTATTTACATAATCAATCGTCCAGTTCCTTCGGTCACATGGCCTTTTCTCATTACTTTCTTGTATATCACTCCAAAACCTCTTCTACATTCACCCAGCACCAGTGAAATATCCAGCAAAAATGTAAAGGAGACAAGTTAAAGGTCAGTGTGTCTAATGTCTAACACAAAGCTATTGTGTGAACATGACACGGAGAAGATGATAGTTAAAAATGAACCACTCGTTCAGTCGCTGCCATTGTGCACCCTGTCGGTGGCTCTTGTATGTTACGTGGATCAAGCCCGTTTCACCAACTTTTTGAACTCTTCTGTGAAATTTTAAACGCTCTAAAATTTCATTGGTCTGCATTTTGCAATGTTCATCGAACTTCGCTAGAACTTGATCAAATTTTGTTTTATCTTCACCAGCATTAAAATTAAAAGAATTGAAGATTTCAATTGCTTGCTGTCCTGCCAGGGACAGAAGTAAAGCAATTCTACTAGCTTCTGGTGCTGCACTTAAGTCACTAGCTTCTAAATAGAGTTGAAACTGCTGCTTGAACAATTTCCAATTCAAATTTAAATTACCAGTGGTCTTGAGATGTCTTGGTGCTTGAACTTGGTCCATTGATAAGTTGTTTTTGTCTAAGTTTGCGATGTTGCGATGACTTCTATAGTCAAACAGTTGATTTTGTTTTTTTCTTTTCTCTTTTGATTCTAAATCTTCACTAGTCTTTCTTAAAAACGTTAAGCACTCTGGTACCATGTTATATTGCTTTACATAATATATATATTACTCTTTGAACCAACCGGGTTGATGAAATAAACACTATTCTTCTTTTAAAGATTAACTAATTTAATGAGTAATGATATGACCATCAATTCACTCGAGACACGATTGGAAGTAAACTGTGGTTTTAATAGACTTACAACTGAGCCTGCCTGCGACCAGAAGAACTGAGGGCAGGCTCACAAGGCTGCAGCACTTTATATACTTCTGTAGTGGGAAGGGCCATGGGCGGAGCCATGGGCAGAGCCGAGGGTGGAGCCCTGTACATGCTCCTCATCTCCCCCTGTGGGCAGAGCCGCGCAACGGCTCACAGACAGAGCCCACAAGGACATAATACTATACAGTGTGAATTACATGAAGTACATTCACAACATTCAACCCCTGTAAAAAAATCAAGTCCGGCCGGAGCAGGACTACCAGCTACAACCCCATGGGGAACGGGCAGGTGGAGAGGGAGAACGCGACGGTCTGGAAGACCGTCCTACCGACCCTCCGGTCCAGGAATCCCCCGACCTCCCATTGGCAGGAGGTCCTCCCCGACGCGCTACATGCTATTCGGTCCCTCCTATGCACCGCCACCAACCAGACCCCTCACGAACGGCTATTTGTTTTTTCTAGGGGCACTACCACGGGAGTTTCGCTCCCAGCTTGGTCGAGGACACCGGGCCCGGTTCTCCTCCGGAAGCACGTCCAGGCACACAAAACTGATCCACTCGTAGAAAGAGTGCTCCTACTCCTCTCGATCCCCCAATACGCTTTCATCGAATACCCTGAAGGCCGTCAGGACACTGTTCCCCTCCGGGACCTGGCGCCTGCAGGATCCAACTCCACCACCACTACCGCCGAGGTACCCCTCACACTACACCCCACCCAACCCTCCGCGCCCTGCACCCCCGCACCTCCAGGGTCACTGGCCGTGCTCCGCGCCCCCGTGCCTATAGGTTTCCGGCGCTCCCCGTCGCCCGTCGAACCAGTCGGGTACGAAGCTCGGACCGAATCACCCCCGGAGTCCACTATCGTACACTCTCCAACCGCCCCCACCCAGCCACCCGAAGAGGCTGCAACCCCGGTGCTCCACCGATCCCAAAGGACGACTTGGCCGCCGGACCGGCTCAATTTGTAGACCCATCACCCCCGCCGGACTTGATTTTTTTTACAGGGGGTGAATGTGGTGAATTATAAACCTAGTAATTCACACTGTGTTGTATTATACGTATTGTGTCCTTGTGGGCTCTGTATACGAGCCGTTGAGTGGCTCTGCCCATAGGGGGAGATGAGAAGTTTGTACTGGGCCCCACCCTTGACTCCGCCCATGGCTCCTCCCACTAACCGGAAGTATAAAACTCTGCAGTCGTGAGCCTGCTGCTAGTTCATCTCGTCGCAGGCAGGCTCTGTTGTAAGACTATTAAAACCACTGTTCACTTCCAATCACGTGTCTTGTGAATTGATGGTCACATCAAGTGTAAACCTCCTACCTGTGAGGTAGTGCCTCCAGTGCCGTACGGCTTCCACAATGGCTTGAGCTTCTTTTTCGACTGAGGAGTGTCGAAGTTCCGAAGCGGAGAGGGTTCGGGAGAAGAAGGCTACTGGTCTCCCTGCCTGATTTAGAGTGGCTGCGAGAGCGACCGCTGAGGCATCGCTCTCTACCTGAAAGGGGACGGATTCATCCACCGCCTGCATGGCGGCTTTGGCGATGTCCTCCTTGATGCAGTTGAAGGCCTGGCGGGCCTCGGCTGACAGTGGGAAGAGTGTGGTCTTAAATAGTGGGTGGGCTTTGTCCGCATACTGGGGGACCCACTGGGCGTAATAAGAGAAAAACCCCAGGCACCTCTTGAGGACCCTGGGACAATGAGCGAGGGGGAGTTGCATACGGTCCGGGTCGGGGCCCAGGACTCCGTTTTCCATGACATAGCCGAGGATGGCTAGCCTGGTAGAGCGGAAAATGCATTTCTCCTTATTGTAGGTGATATTGAGATTCTGGGCAGTTTGGAGAAATCGGTGGAGGTTGGCATCGTGGTCCTGCTCATCATGACCGCAGATGGTGACGTTATCCAGGTACGGAAACGTGGCCCGCAGCCCGTACTGGTCCACCATTCGGTCCATTGCTCGTTGGAACACCGAGACCCCATTCGTGACGCCAAAGGGGACCCAGAGGAAATGGAAGAGGCGGCCATCTGCCTCGAACGCCGTGTAGTGGCGGTCCTCCGGGCGGATTGGGAGCTGGTGGTATGCAGACTTCAAATCCACCGTGGAGAATATGCGGTACTGGGCGATCTGGTTTACCATGTCTGCAATTCTGGGGAGGGGGTACGCATCGAGGTGCGTGAACCGGTTAATGGTTTGGCTGTAATCAACCACCATGCGGAACTTTTCCCCACCTTTGACGACCACCACCTGAGCTCTCCAGGGGCTATTACAGGCCTCTATGACTCCCTCACGTAGGAGCCGCTGGACTTCGGCTCTGATGAATACTCTGTCCTGCAGGCTGTACCGCCTGCTGCGGGTGGCTACTGGTTTATAGTTAGCCGTTAGGTTAGCGAAGAGTGGAGAGGGTTCGATGTTTAGAGTCGCTAAGCTGCATATAGTGAGAGGAGGTAGGGGTCCGACGAAGCTGAGTGTGAGGCTCTTGAGGTTGCATTGGAAGTCGAGCCCGAGTAAGATTGGGGCGCAGAGGTCAGGGAGTACGTACAGCTGGAAATTAGAGTAGCTAGCGCCCTGAATCATTAGGGTCGCAATGGTGCGCCCTTGTATTTGGACCGAGTGCGAGCCCGAGGCGAGGGAGATAGTTTGGCGTGCAGGGAAGATAGGGAGTGAACAGCGTCTTACCAGGTCAGGATGTATGAAGTTCTCGGTGCTCCCGGAGTCGAAGAGGCACGGTGTCTTGTATCCATTGATTCGAACAGACATCGTCGAGCTCCTGAGGTGCTTCGGACGCGACTAGTCCAACGTGACTGCGTTGAGTTGCAGGTAGTCGGCGGCTCGATCGGCAGTGCTAGAGTGGCCCCATGATGACTGTCCGCAGAGGTCATAGTCGTTGAGGTGAACATCGGGTGATGGCCAAGATAGCGGCCCCCATTGATCGCACGTGGCGGGCGATGAAGAAGATGGTGTCCAAGATGGCCACCCCTGTGGATCCCACGTGGCGGGCGGCGAGGAACATGGCGACCAAGATGGCGGCCCCATGAGTCGCACATGTTGGGTAGAGGCGGAGTCGGAAGACACGCTGCAATGTTGCGGGGCCTGCGGGCCTTCGAGTTGGGGGAGCGATTGCTCTGGACTGTGGGGGAGTTAGAGAGTTTTGATTTCGCCAGGCATACTTTGGCATAATGTCCTTTTCGACCGCAGCTGCTGCAGGTCGTGTTGCGGGCCGGGCAGTGCTGCCGTGGGTGTTGGGCTGGCCACAAAAATGGCACGCTGGCGCTCCATAGTGAGTGGGTGGCCGCGCGGCGCAGGCCTGGGGCAGTCGCTGGTCGGGGTTCCACGATGGGGTCGCTTGGTCTGCGGGGTATGAGACTTTGAAACGCGACCTCCATAGTGGTTGCTCGCGCTACCGTGTCCTCCAAGTTCTGGGCCCCTTTTTCGAGTAGTCGCTGGAGTACTTAGACCGGACCCCCGCAATTCACACATCATGGACAGCGAGTTCCATATGCTGGGAGGCAGTTACAGCCTGAAAGTTGCAGTCCCGAGCAAGGGCTTTTAAGTCACACAGGAAGTCCTCTAGCGACTCTGCGGGGTGCTGGTGGCAGGTAGCAAAAATATGCCGTGCATAAACCTCGTTTACCGGCCGCACGTATAATCGGTCGAGCATAGCGAGGGCCTCGGTATACGAGTCGGTACAGTTGAGTTGCGTAGAGATGCGATGGCTCATCCATGCGTGCAGTAGGCTGAGTTTCTGTTCCTCTGTAGTCTCGGAGGTGGTCGATGCAGCCAAGTAGGCCTTGAAACACCGAAGCCAGTGTAGAAAGATTTCCTTCGCCTCTGCAGCCTGCGGGTCGAGTTCTAGTCGATCAGGTTTGATGGCTAATTCCATAGTACTTTTCTTCAGTCTATTAAATTGATGTGACCATCAATTCACTCGAGACACGACTGGAAGTAAACTGTGGTTTTAATAGACTTACAACTGAGCCTGCCTGCGGCCAGAAGAACTGAGGGCAGGCTCACAGGGCTGCAGCACTTTATACTTCCGGTAGTGGGAGGGGCCATGGGCGGAGCCAAGGGTGGAGCCGAGGGTGGAGCCCTGTACAAGCTCCTCATCTCCCCCTGTGGGCAGAGCCGCGCAACGGCTCACAGACAGAGCCCACAAGGACACAATACTATATAGTGTGAATTACATGAAGTACATTCACCACAAGTAATATAAATAATATTCTGTGAGTCCTTTGTACTTAATACTCAACTAGTAACAGAAATAAAATACAATCAAGAGAACCAACTAACTATATAATGTAATAATGAAATAACATATAACTTCTCTC
The DNA here is from genome assembly GCF_902713615.1 of Scyliorhinus canicula. Classification (NCBI taxonomy): domain Eukaryota; kingdom Metazoa; phylum Chordata; class Chondrichthyes; order Carcharhiniformes; family Scyliorhinidae; genus Scyliorhinus; species Scyliorhinus canicula. Next base: position 279,023,490 of record NC_052146.1, on the reverse strand, counting down.
TCTAGCTAATATAGGTCTTGCCTGTTCACTCTCCTGAAGCATCCTCTCTCAGAAAGAATGGGAAAGTCAGTCTTATACCATTTGATAGTGAGACACCTAGTGTTGAAATTACTGTACTACATTTACATACATTGATCATGTATATTCATATACAGATATCACTACATTGGTGGGGGGTTGCCAGGCGGTTACCTGTGGGGTCGCAGATGGTGGGTCGCGTCCGCGCACGGCCAACGGCATGTTGTACGGTGTGACCGCTGCAATCCGTCACCGTGCGCATGCGCGGCCACGGACCTGGCAGTTCTCCAGCCGTTTTTGGCGCGGGAGCTAGGAGTTTCACCCAGTGCTGCAGCTAGCCCCTTACCGGTCCTGGAATCAATGAGTGTTCGCCACCGATTCTGGAGTCGTTAAACGCCCACAAAATCTCCGTATAGGCCATTACTTAGCCGCTGAAACGAAGAATCCAGCCCCATGTTTGTGGGGCGTTGCAGTGCAGGTTATGGGGTGCACCTATTTTGGTGAGGAATGGTCTTGTAGTTGCAGGGTGCAGATAGTAAGCGTGAGGAATGCAGGTTTTGGTCAGATCATTACGCATGATCAAGACCCTCAGCTCAGTCTCGGGTGAGCAGATCCAGTTTTGGAGTGCCCATCATGTTCTGGTGGGTCTCATGGCCTTAATTATTGTGGATGGGAGGGCCGATTATACATTGCTTTGAAATAGTTTGTGGGATCTGGCATACCCATCTGAGAGATTGGTTTAATGTTTCACCTGAAAGGCAACATCTCAGAGTGCAGCACTCCCTCAGCGCCACGCTGGTGCGTCAATTGTACTTGAACCCACAACCATCTCTCTCACAGGGGAGAGTGTTTCCACTCAGCCACATCTCACTCTGTAAGGAAGAATATTGAAAGCGTGGAGTGAACCAGCGAATTTAATCTAGCAGAACAATTTCAAAATGGCAAAGTTCACTCTCAACACCACAAGACAGGCTTGAATGACAGTGAGCAATCATAGTGTATAAAACAGTGAATGACTGATAACAATGTAAGCAATCTGCACCCTCTGTGCCATCAGACTGAGATTGAAAATTCACTCTGTCATATTTCTTAGTGAATGCAAAAGGATGTTTAAAGTGGTTTTTTTTTTAGCTAACACTCAGCACTATTTGAAAACTGAGCTTGAATAAACCTATGGTCTAAGGATGGATGTCATCCTATTCTGTGTTGAGCAGGAACTTCTTCTCCCATTCGCACTTCTCTCTATTAATTTGTTCTTCCACGAATGCCTCTTCTAATAGGTGGCACCAACATGGTTTTTGTACAGTGTCCAATTTACACAAGTATTAACCCTCCATTATCATCAATATTAGAGTAAATCCTCACTCTATATTGCCCCCCTTTAAGTCATTTTGCTATTCCGCCATTTAGGCTATAGAGCACTTTTTTTCCGATTTATGTCGCCTTTTCGATTTGATGTCGCCTGCAATCTGCTCCTAACATCCTGCACTAATCTCTGGGCCAGCCGCTGCCTTGTTCTGATGCCGGAGTTGCTGTCACAGTCGCCAGGGGCCCAGGCTGCAGGGAGAGAGCGATGACCGAGATCCCAGAAGAAGGATTGAAGGGTAGGGAGGGGAAGCTGCTGGCCACTGACCAACTGATGAACTGTGAGTGACCTGGAATGGGACAAGGAGGGAGGGCCCCAAGGGACCTCCCACTCCCCTAGGCTCCTTCCGCAGCCCTGCCCGGCTCCTTCTGCGGTCCCCCCCCCCCCCAAGCTCCTTCCGTGGTCCCCACCTGGCCCCCTGTGAGGCCCTCATCCGGCTCCTTACGTGGCCCCCCCATCGGACAGGGACTTGATTGCTCCACTTTCATTGCCAGATTGATTGCTCCCCTTTCCACAAGCATTCAAACCCTCCACCACTGACACCACAGTGACAGCCGTGTGTACCATCCACAAGATGCACTGCAGTAACTCACCAAGGCTCCGAAGGGAGCATTTTCCAAAACCAAGACCACTACTATCCAGACGGACAAGAGCAGCAGACACCTGGGAACCCCACCGCCTGGAGGTTCCCCTTCAAGTCACTCATCACTCTGCCTTGGAAATATTTCACCGTTCTTTCACTGTCGCTGGGTAAACACAGTAAGAAGTCTTACAACACCAGGTTAAAGTCCAACAGGTTTGTTTCAAACATAGCTAAGTTCCGCACGCATGAATGCGGACTCAACCGGGATCTGGGATTCATGTCGCATTACATTCGGCCCCCACCAACAAGCCTGGACTTGCAGAGGCCTACCGACTGAACTGGCTTGGGACAATTCACACCTCTTTAACCTGGAGTTACCTCTCTCTCTGCATCTTTGATGATTTGATTGCCTGCAGGTGCTCGCATTCCGGGGCATCTCTGACTGTGTCTATATAAACATTTCTGGAACAAGCCTTTCCATTCACCTGAAGAAGGAGCCGTGCTCCGAAAGCTCGTGTTTGAAACAAACCTGTTGGACTTTAACCTGGTGTTGTAAGACTTCTTACTGTGCTCACCCCAGTCCAACGCCGGCATCTCCACATCATGGCTGGGTAAACATCCTGGAACTCCCTTCCTAACAGCACAGTGGGTGTGCCTACACCTCATGGACTGCAGCGGTTCAAGAAGGCAACTCAACACCACCTTCAGGGATGGGCAATAAATGCTGGCCTAACCAGCAACACCCACATCCCGTAAATAAATTTTAAAAATCAAGACTGTGGGTTGTTCACTGAATAGCGCTCGGGGCTTGTTTGGGTGAATTAGTGTTATCCAATTTCAATGTAAGTAGTATTTGTCATATTCAGTGACATATTTTCTTTTGTGTGTTGTTCCAGCTCAGAATGCACAATGCTGCACATCTACAATACCGCATTTCAACCTTCATATTGTTTTTCCGGGCAAGAAATGTCCGGAGGAACATAACTCCGGCTTTAACATTGAGGCCTACGGGACTTTCTGTACGTGCATACCACATACACTACCAGAAACTTTAACCAGGGATTTAGAAATGCAACTGTGTTCTCCACGATGTGTTGCTGGCATCAATTTCATTCTCATTCATCTGCAATGCACAATCTGTCTTGTGGTGCCTCAGATCCCTGTCCATGAGCTAAATCTGACTTGCTTCTGTTTTATCTTGGCATGGGACTCATCCTAAAATTGGTAACCGCTCACCCCACCCCGCCCCTTCTCCAGCTGTGTGTTAGTTATAAATCAACTGGATTTTCGCTTAAAGAGTCAGGAACACATCAGCCTAGACCTGCCAATCCTAGCAATCTGCTCTCAATTCCTTCAGCCAGCCCTCGTCTCGGGAATCACAATACTCTAGATCCCAACTGAAGGTTAGGAGAACAGCAGTTGCTGGGCACAAGAAGCACATCCTGATCCAGTGCACTCTGACTAAGAAAGCTGGCTGTGCTATCTGTATTTATTGCTACAATCAGACAACAGCTGAGGCATTTCTGCTAGGATGCTTTCAGAAGTGAGTAGGATTTATTATTTTTTTAAAAATATTTTTTGTTGTGTTTTTGATATACAAAACAAACATAAACATGAACAAAGAGTGTGAGTAATGCAAGAGAGTAAGTATATAAGGAGCAATACTAAAATTATTTACATCAAGATCGGTCTTAACTATTTACCTAGATACATCACAGTTTCCCCTTCCTTTTCTATTATCCCTTCCTTACTGTGTTTGCCGTAGTAATTGTGGTCCCCTGTGTTTTGCTCCCCACTGGTTTTCCCTTAGCTTTTCTTCCCTCGGGTTCCAGTTGTTATTACCCCCCCCCCCCCCCCCCTTGTGTCTCCTGGTTCCTCTGTTGGGCTTTATTGAGTCTCTTGTTTCCCTGACCACCTCCCCCACCCCCCCCCCCCCCCACCCTCTTCCCCCTTCCGCCCCCCCTTCCTTTCTGTGTCGTGGCTACCCTCTCCTGATCTTCCACTTCCTAATTGTTGGTCACAAACAGGTCTTGGAACAACCAAGTGAATGGCTCCCACGCATTGTGGAAGCCTTCTTCCGACCCTCGGATGGCGAATTTGACTTTCACCATTTGGAGAAATTCCGACGGGTCGGACAGCCAGCTTTGGGTGGTGCTGCTGACCGCCAGCCGAGCAGGATTCATCGGCGGGCGATCGGGGAAGCAAAGGCAAGGGCGTCGACCCCCCCCCCCCCCCCCCCCCCCCCCAACTCCATGAAGAGATCTGGCTGTTCTGATACCCCGAAGACCGTAACTCTGAGGCGTGGCTCCACCCCATCCCTACCACTTTGGACATTGCCTCAAAGAAGGCTGTCCAGAACCCAGCATGTCTGGGTCAAGACCAGAACGTGTGAGTTGGTTTTATTCATAGTACTCCTGTCAATGTCCCTTCGCTGTTCTACTGTACTCTGCGACTGGAACTGCGAGCAAATGAGGAGGATGACTCACCTTGGCGAACTGACTGTCTCTGCCATTTTAGCTGTCCCAAGCATGCAGAGGCAGTGTCTTGAGCCTGCCAGAGTGCTAGCGCCTCCCCTAAGACACTCTGCTCCTCACAGAAGTCCAGGAACCAGAACACTTTGATTCCATCCTCAGTACACGGCAGCACCCCATCCAACCACAGTCAAATGTAGCCACCATTAAACTCATTCTTTTCCTGACCTGATGCTGGTGCTTCCTGCTGATGGTTGGACTCCCGTCATGTTCGACTGTCAGCCGCCCCATCTCCCTTCCTGCACGCCGTCCGCACAGAGGCTTTTAAATTCAACAAAGATGGGATGGGAGAAGACAGGGAAGATATTAGCAATCGAGGTTCAGTGACAGAATGCCACGTTTCTTCATCCAGCCCTGGTAAAGATGGCTGACACCAGCTGACAACTGTACAAAAGAATATTTTTTTTTGTTTCTCTTTGTGTATTTGAATGTCTTTTACAGTTGAGGCAGTGACGGTAAAGACATTTTGGAGCACGATCTCGTGATATTAGTTCAAATGCTTTGTTGACTTGAGAAATTAAGGACAATAATCTTCTTGTCATTGCTTTGAGGAAAGAAGCCAAATATTTACACTGGTTGGTGCCAGTTTAACAGTTTGCATTGGAGTCTCATTACATTCCACACCACCATGCCGGATCGGACTCTTGAGTTCCATACTAAACAGCACTATTCCCAGTTATCTTGCTGAGGTTTCCCTCCTCAGAACCAGAGCGCACCTGCCTGAGTTACATGCTCTCCCAATAGCTTTCCCCTCCAACACGAGTACTCCTTACCTCCCACGGTAGGTAACGCCTGGATTGCTCCCAATAACTTTGCTTAGCAGACTCCCTCCAGTGTTAAGCAGGGTTGCCTGAGAACACTTTGCGTAGCAGCATCCCCAACACACATCATGCAGGCCAATCCCATTAGCTTTGTTAGCCGAATACAAACGTCAACAGAATTAGATGAGCATAGAAAATTGGAAATAAATTAACTTCATTGAAACCTCCAGTAAGTTTACCAATACATTTTACTTGATTAACAGCCGAAGTGCAATTATATTTAGGCACAGTCCTGTCATTCAGGCTTTTACCATGCTTGTTAATTGTTTGTTAAGCAGTGGTTGAAGCAGAGCCTGAAATTTACTCAGGTTCACTAGGCTCCCATATTGTCATGTTTATTCACCCAGTCCTGGTATAAAGATGCAACATCTGCTCGGAGGCTAAACACCTGCTGGTGACTGTACAAAAGAATCATTGTAATTTGTCTCATTTCAAAATGGTGTCAATTCACTGCAAGACCTAGCAGAAGTACAATGTTTATCAGAGTAAGAGATGGGGTGGGGCCATGGATTCTGTGGGGCTGCTCGCCAGTGGCAGTATTCGCGATGGCCCGGTGAATCAGGCGTGAGGACAAAAACAGGATTGACGCCGGGCGTCAGTTCTGTGGCGAGTTTTCTGGCTCGCCCCGCTGGCTCTGACAAGGCTCTTGCCGGCGCTGACAAGGTTTCCGCTAACACCAGAGGGAACATGCAAATGCCTCATTAATGCTAATTTTAATATCACTATCGGGATGGAAGCCCGATTCCCCACCCTCCTGAAATGCTACAGCCAGGAGGCTGGCGTGAATTGGGGAACGCCCTGAGAATCGGGGAGCTGGCGGCTTGCACTGTGAGAGGTGGGGGGGGGGGGCAAAGGGATGATCACCCTCCCCACACTTCTCTACAAGGTGCCGAGGGGGGTCCTTCAGGGGAGTAATTGCATTGTGCTCCATCTGCACATGGTTTTCTAAGAAGCTCTTGAGGACAAAGAGTCAGCCTCTTTAAAATAAACTGTGGTTAGAAAGAACATGATGTGGAGATGCCGCCGGTGATCTGGGGTGAGCACAGTAAGAAGCCTTACAACACCAGGTTAAAGTCCAACAGGTTTGTTTGGAATCACTAGCTTTCGGAGCGCAGCTCCTTCCTCAGGTAAATGAAGAGGTAAGTTCCAGAAACATATATATAGACAAAGTTAAATTTGCAAGACAATGCTTTGAATGCGAGCATTTTGCAGGTCATTAAGTCTTTACAGATCCAGAGAGAGGGGTAATCCCAGGTTAAAGAGATGTGAATTGTCTCAAGCCAGGGCAGTTGGTAGGATTTCGCAAGGCCAGGACAGATGATGGGGGGTGAATGTAATGCCATATGAAGCCAAGGTCCCGGTTGAGGCCGCACTCGTGTGCGGAACTTAGCTATAAGTTTCTGCTCGGTGATTCTGTGTTGTCACGCGTCCTGAAGGCCACCTTGGAGAACGCTTACTTGGAGATCAGAGGCTGAATGTCCTTGACTGCTTAAGTGTTCCCCGACTGAAAGAGAACATTCCTCCCTGGCGAGTGTCGTGCCAAGGCGGCCATCAGGACGTGCGACAACGCAGAATCACTGAGCAGAAACTGATAGCCAAGTTCCGCACACATGAGTACGGCCTCAACCGGGACCTTGGATTCATGGCGCATTGCATTCACCCCCCGCCATCTGGCCTGGCCTTGCGAAATCCTACCAACTGTCCTGGCTTGAGACAATTCACACCTCTTTAACCTGGGATTACCCCTCTCTCTGGACCTGTAAAGACTTAATGACCTGCAAATGCTCCTTTGAAATTTCCTTGACCTGTCAATCAAGAGGCTTTTAAAAGGCAATGGTCTGCAAAATTGAATGTAAATAATGCAGTTCAAAGTTTTTAGGCTTCTAAGCTTGAACATATACTTCAAAAAGTTAACGGGCAATTAAATTGACTGTGAAAAAAGCACTTCAAATGTTTCCACCACATTAAAGGGAAGACTTTTACCTTTCTCACAGATCTTTCATATTGATATGCTGGGAGACAGTTAAAATGGTTTAAGGCTACAGAGAGGAGACTTTCACTTTCTTCTCACAGATCTTAGATCTTGACCTGAAAGACAGTTTCAAAGATTTAAAGGCTACAGATAAGAGGACCAGCCAAACAACTCCTATTCCAAAAAAGACCCCTGACCTGAACCTCTCCAGTACATACCTGGACTTCCACCTTCCCAGAAGGAACCCCCTCGACACCCTGGAGGCAAGTGTGGGGAGGTGCTTATCATCTTGCCCCCTCCTCGGATGCAAGGCCAGGTTGCCACTGCCATGGAAGGGCCTGAAGGGGCTGGCCTGATTGGGGGGAGCGACTGAAGGGGTGCCTGAAGGAAGGGACTGAGGGGGGTCTGAAGGGAAGGAATGGGGGGGAAAAAGAGAGACGCTGAGGATGGGGGGCCCTTGTTAGTGATTGGAGAAGGCTTGACAGCAATCTGGTGGGGGGGGGCTCTAACAGTATTCTGAAATCGGTGCACCCTTTATAAAAGACTCCCAGATCTCTGAGGAGCGAGTCCTGTCAGAGAGACTACGTCCCACCCCTCTCAGATCCAGTGCAATCCCCAATCCTCATTAAAACAAATTCTAAGAGCCATTGAATGGCACGTCAGCTTTGCTCCCAGCACCAGTGGGAATCAGTCCCGATTCTCCGTTGTTGGGAGCACTTAGTCTGCCAATGGGAGAATTGTGCTCCTATAATACCGAAGAATTATAAAACTTGCTTGTGTCAGAATCATTTACAATGGCAACAGGAGGTGACAACTGAAGATCGAGGGGAAGTTATGGAACTTACTTTAGGACACTGTTAATACCATGGATGTTGGCAAACTAGCTGAGCCTCTTCAGCAACTGTGTATAAATCGGCTGTGCTGCAGTATTGCTGGGACTTCAGAGGTGGCCCAGGGTGGGATTCTTCATCCCGCCAGCCCCGTTTTCCAGCGTGGCGTGCCCCCGCCGGCAGCGGAATTCTCCATTCCCGCAGCCGGTCAATGGAGTTTTCCATTGTAGGCCTCAGAAATTACAGTCTCGAAGTGTGAGTTCCACTGCAATCGACCTCTACATGACTGGATATTTCCAAGCACCAACAGGAAATGTTGCTGAGCATTTTGCAATTCGATGCTGCATCAATAAAATTGTTCTCTTCTCCCTGGTGGTGCCGTTCCTTCAGTTCACCATACGACCATAAGGCAGAGGAGCAGAATTAGGCCACTCAGCCCATCGAATATCATGGCTGATATTTTTCTCATCCCCATTTTCCTGCCTTCTCGCCATAAGCCCTGATCCCCTTATTAATCAAGAACCTATCTGTTTCTGTCTTAAAGACACTCAGTGAATTGGCCTCCACAGACTTTTGTAGCAAAGAGTTCCGCAGGGCAGCACGGTAGCACAGTGGTAAGCACTGTGGCTTTACAGCGCCAGGGTCCCAGGTTCGATTCCCCACTGGGTCACTGTCTGTGCGGAGTCGACACGTTCTCCCCGTGTCTGCGTGGGTTTCCTCCGGGTGCTCCGGTTTCCTCCCACAATCCAAAGACGTGCAGGTTAGGTGGATTGGCCATGATAAATTGCCCTTAGTGATCAAAAAGGTTAAGAGGGGTAATTGGGTTATGGGGATAGGGTAGAAGTGAGGTCTTAAGTGGGGGTGCAGACTCGATGGGCCGAATGGCCTCTTTCTGCACTGTATGTTTTATGTTCTATCTATGTTCTAGATTCACCACCCTCTGACTGAAGAAATTCCTTCTCATCTCAGTTTTAAAGAATCGCGCCTTTTTTCTGAGATTGCGCCCTCTGGTTCTAGTTTTTCCTATGAGTGGAAACATCTTCTGCACTATCCTGTTGCTGAGTATTTTGCAGTTCGATGCTGCATCAATAAAATTGTTCTTTTCTACCTGGTGGTGTCATTCCTTAAGTTAACCATACGACCATAAGGCATAGGAGCAGAATTAGGCCATTCGCTAACACTCTGCCACAGTGCTAACCACTGTGCTACCGTGCTGCCCTGCGGAACTCTTTGCCGCAGAAGTCTGTGGAGGCCAAATCACTGAGTGTCTTTAAGACAGAAATAGATGGGTTCTTTATTAATAAGGGGATCAGGGGTTATGGAGTAGTATCCTGGAAGTTTCACCAGTCGTATGTAGCTTAACCATCAGTCTGAATTTCACCAGTCACTTAGAATTCCTTGTGCACCAGAAACCAATGATTACACTGGTTGCCATTCATGAACCTGACATTTATGCGAAGGAAATTAATGGGATTAGGTGTGCTCGGAAGCATAACTGCGAATGCTGCAAGGCAATGTGTGCTCAGGGTTAGAAGGGGTCACTGTTCCTTTTATGTTGAGATTGTATGCAGTGACCGAGCAGTGCCGTGATACACATATCTTGAGAGAATTGAAAATCTGCTGGCTGCTCGGGGGCGGGAATAGACTACAGGGTGCTTCACCTGGTCCATGTGGTACACATGTGAGGAATAGCTGATCAGGGGCTGGTTTAGCTCACATGGGGCTGGTTTAGCTCACTTGGCTAAATCGCTGGCTTTTAAATGAAAAAAAAATGAAAATCGCTTATTGTCACGAGTAGGCTTCAAATGAAGTTACTGTGAAAAGCCCCTAGTCGCCACATTCCGGCGCCTGTCCGGGGAGGCTGGTACGGGAATCGAACCGTGCTGCTGGCCTGCTTGGTCTGCTTTAAAAGCCAGTGAGCAAGCAGGCCAGCAGCACGGTTCGATTCCCATACCAGCCTCCCCGGACAGGCGCCGGAATGTGGCGACTAGGGGCTTTTCACAGTAACTTCATTGAAGCCTACTCGTGACAATAAGCAATTTTCATTTCATACAGGTACAAAAACCTTACTTAGCATTTGCAGCTTAATGTGTGTGATGGTATTTTGTTTCATCTGCGTGCTTGTTTCAGTTGAAAATGGCTGTCTGCCACCTGGTTGAGAGTAAACCGGTGCTTCTTCACGTAGAACAAGCCAAGGGGAACGCCAGAACATTTCTAAATGTTGAAAATTGCACCAAAGAAATGTAAATAAGCCTTTTTGGAGAAATATGTCCCCAGACCAACCTCTCCTCCCCCCTCCCAACCAGCCCTAGAAATACGTTTTATATCAGCTGTGCCGATATTCCCCTTCAATGTTTCAAAATCTGCTGCAAAGTTGGAAATTGTAGACTCTCAGAATAGCCGTAGCACAAGATTCAGGTCATTGAGTCTGTGCTGGCTCTTTCGAAGAGCAGTCCTGCTCCTTCCCCATTTCCCTGGATTTCTGTGCCCACCAAGTATTTATTCAATCCCATTTCGAAAGCTTCAATTAGATCCCTAGCCACCATCCTATTAGGCAGCGTATTCCAAATGCTAATCACCTGGTTGTATAAAAACGTTTTACCTGATATGCCTGGAACTTTTGCCAATCAATTTTAATCTGTGTTAACTCTTCAGCCACTGGAGCCATTCTCTCTCTCTAAAACGTTAATGATTTTGAACACCTCCATCAAATCTCCTCTTAACACTGTCTGCTCCGAGGAGAAAAAGCCCAAATTCTCCAGCCCATTCCTGTAACAGTACATCCCAATTCCTGGAAATATTCTAGTAAGTGTCTTCAGTACCCTCGCCAAACTCTTGTTCGGTTGTGGTTTCCAGAGCTGGATATAGTGGGCGGATCCCCCATGCAGCCCACAGAGTGTTCCAAGGTGGTGGAGGTGGTCTAACATTGCCAGGGGTGGGGACTTTCCAGTCCTGCTGCCATCAGTGGGGTTTCCTATTGAATACACCCTTTGCTGCTGGGAAACGCGCGGTGGCGTGGTGCCATCGGCAGGACCACAAGATCCCGCCGGCGTGAACAGCTAAAACATTCCGGCCAGTATCTCCAGCTTGGCTCACACCATAGATTTAGCATAACTTCCTGCATTTTGTACTTTGTTTCTAATTATATTCTACATTAACTGCTTCACCAACTTCATAGAATTTACAGTGCAGAAGGAGGCCATTCGGCCCATCGAGTCTGCACCGGCTCTTGGAAAGAGCACACTACCCAAGGTCAACACCTCCACCCTATCCCCATAACCCAGTAACCCCACCCAACACTAAGTGCAATTTTGGACACTAAGGGCAATTTATCATGGCCAATCCACCTAACCCTGCACATCTTTGGACTGTGGGAGGAAACCGGAGCACCCGGAGGAAACCCACGCACACACGGGGAGGATGTGCAGACTCCGCACAGACAGTGACCCAAGCCGGCATCGAACCTGGGACCCTGGAGCTGTGAAGCAATTGTGCCATCCACAATGCCACTGTGCTGCCCCACTTATCCTGTCATCTTCAAGGAATTGTGCATAAGCACACCCAGATAATTCTCCTGTTGTCTTTAAGATTGCTTAGCATTTAACATACATTGTCTCTCCTCATTCTCCCTACTAACATGTACCACCTGACACTTACTGTATAGAATTCCCTCTGTCATTTGTCCGCTCATTCTACCACTCCCTTAATGTTCTCTTGAAGTCTATTGCTATCTTCCTCAGTGTTTATCATACTATCTAATTTTGTTTCATCTACAAATTTTGAAACTGTGCCTTTTAACCACCGAAACTGTGCCTTTTAACCGCCCCCCCCCCCCCCCCTCCCCCAAACACACACACACACACCCCCTCTCCTAAGTTAATGTTGTTAAAGATATATCAAAATCAGCAGTGATCCAACCTTGGCAAACTCGACTGCATAGCTCACTCCAGTCCAAACAACAGCTAACCACAACTGCTCACTATTTTCTATCCCTGGCCGGTTTGCATCCACCATCCCTTTTAAATCGTGGGCTTCAATTTTGCTAACATGTCTAATATGTCGGATAATATTAAACTTCCTTTGATAGGCTATATTCGCAGCGTCAACTCCACAGCCCTCATCCACCATCTCTGGTACCTCATAAAACCTCAATCAAGTCATTCAAACAAAATCTTCCCTTAACAAATCTGTTCTGGGTCTCTTTTGCTAGTCCATGCTCGTCCAAGCGACTGCCATTTTCCCCTCAGGTTATTGTTTCTTAACTTCCGCACCAATGACTTCCGTGTACTTCTGATGTTTTCCCTATTATACAAGTGTTGGAAGATTGTTTGCCGTTGCAGTTCATGCTCATGTCCCATTTCGCTACCATTAATAACTCCTTCTTTTCATATGTCATATATAAGTCCTTTGGGTTACAGTTTCCACAAAAAGAAATGAATTGTGGAATGTGATCCCAAAACACTTAAGGTACATTTGAAGTTTAATTTAATAAGGAGCAATTTAACTTATTCAGTCACCTTGAAGCCATGGCCTTAGTCACAAGTGTTTCATCACGGCTGTGTTCAGGTTGTATGCCATTTTTTTCCATTGTCGGTATTTGGGATTTGCGAGTTGCCATGAATGGTTCACAGTGCTGTAAAAAATGACTCGTACAGTTTGAAATCCGTGGCTGCTTAATTTAACCGGAGTTTTTGCAGTGGGGCAGGTTTGCGCTACTGTTTATTCATCTCAGTCTTATAATTCAATGGATTGAGCTTCACAGTTTTCTCCCTTCCAGATTGGCAAATATTTGAAAGCACATGATTTCCAGTTAGTCACAGTACATGCATGTGCTGACGACCCTTACCGGGCAACTCTAAAATGAGCAGAACTCAACCAGCAACTTCAAAAAGCTAACACAGTCCCATAAAACTGGCAACTCTTAGAAGAGAGCCCTGATGTGTAAAAATAAGTAGTTATGCAGTATCTGAAGTCGTCGGCATTTATATTGCTTCACTTGCATGAAGGAAAAAGATATATGTTCATGAATAAATGAAGGGAAAATCTACAAGTTGAAGATGCAGCTTCAGTCGTGAGTCCAGAATTATTTAAAATTTTAACCCTAAAAATTATGTATTCTGGTTAATGTTAACTTTTAGACTTCACAAATAATCGATTTTCCTTTATTAAGGAAAGGAAAATTGTAATTTTTAAATTTTCAAAAGACTAACTAGATTGTTGCTTATTTCTCTCCCTCAAAACATTGTTTCTGGTTTATGATCCTCTTTCCTTCATTACTATCCACTTCCCCTACCCTCCATTGTCATCCTTTTACCTTCCCACTCAATGTCCGTTCGCTTTCCCTTTCCATCTTCCCTTCAATGCCATCCATTTGCTCCTTTTTCCTCCTGTGAACTTCTTCCCCTCTTAACTTCTCTGCCATTCTGATCCTCTTACTATCCCCTTGTCTGTCTGTCCTCTTGTTGGACTCTCTTCCCCTCCTTAACCTCCATAGGCATCCTTTCCCTCTCTGCCCAGCCCAGGTCCATTGGCTGATGCACTGGATTGACCTCGCTGCTCCTTTCTGAGCCTCCAGTATACGGAAGTGGTACTGAGGGCCAAGAGTTGGAGAGAGTGCAAAGAGGTGGCAGAGGACACTAGCCTTGAAAGGAACAGGGTGGAGGTGCAGAATGGGATGCGATTATACTCATTTGTGTCAGCACATGTTGAGACACTGCGAATACTGAGGGACAACGTGAAACATTGATGATTAGGGTGTAGGAAGATCCAAAAGAAAGACTCCAGTGACAAGTGATTTCAATTTGAACTTATAAATTCATTAAAGTTATGAGAACTGCTGAAATATGACAAGAATTTGTTTGTCTTTTTTACTGCCGGAAGTCCTTGATTAAATGTCAGCAGGGATACATCACCTCCCAACCTCTAGAGAGCTATAATGAGGGAAAATGTAGACATCCTCTACCGGAAGTTTAATGGAACGGACTCTCCTGTTCTTACACCCAATGTTGTATTACTTGAATCAGCAGAGGGCAGAAAATCAGGTGGGACACATCAGACGTCGGTAAGGAAGTCCACCATATTTTGCAACATATCGACAAAGAATCGAACTGGGTTCCTTTTGTAGTTCTGCCCATCTAACTTCTCGGTTTGCAATGGGCTCAGTGATCCAAAGCTTTCAGGAGAATCTGCCCCAAAGCATCACATGTAATCCGAGCTGTTGCCCAGAAGGCACAATTTATCCCCAGAATTACTTGTGCACTCTGAATGCTCTTTATGTGGGTGGATTCTTCCTCTTGCTTACTCTGAAAATGCCTGACCTATTTTTCTCCTCATGCTGGCTGGATGCAAGGCTAACTTAACCAATATAAATAAGTATACTGCATTTTCACAGTTCACCATTTCGCATTGTGCAAATATCGGAGTCTTGTTTCTGGGCACTCTGACATTAACTTCCTCCAATAGCAGATTTCTCAGCTGTGGTTGGCACCAGTTTGCCTTGCCCACTGTATTTTCACACAACTCATGCATCACTTACTCCAACATGTTTCCAGGCCCAAGACCGGAACTGTCCGCCCAAGGTAAATTGGTCTCTCAATGGTCCGAAATATTTGTCCGTCCAGCCTGCGACGATTTCGGCACTGGGTGGGGCCAAAAGATTTACCATGTTTTGGAGGGAAATAAACTTTTTCATTTCACCGATGACAAACCAGAGACAGCTTAAAGCAACATTGTGGTACACTGTAGCCTCTCAAAACAGGGACCAAATCATTTCTGGAATTTTGGATTTTAGAATTATATTAAAATGCCTAACCACAGCTGTGCCAACTGGAAAACACTGGCGATATAAATACTTACCTGAAACATAAAACACTGATAAAACATTATAAAGCAGTAAGAACATTTTTTGTACTTCTCCAAATACTGTATCTTCCACGTTCCCGTTCCCAAAGTACCGTCCAAAGATTGGGTCAGCTCAAAAGGTGTCTGGACAATTGGTGTTTCTGAACATTAGATTTCTGGACTGGAGAGGTCTTTTCAGAAGTTCCAAATGATAAGCACGGATCTGCAACCTCTGAAGTTGCAGTCAAATGGAGCAGGAGGCGTAACTGCTACCCGGCCAGGCTGCCTGCCTCTAATGATACTTGGTAGACAGACAATGCGCTCAGCGCACGCTCCCATTGTAATTAATAAATAGACCAACAAGAGTCGTTGTCTGTCTCCAGTCGAATATTTAGACCCAGTGGCTATATCTATTTGACTGACTCCCAAGAGCCCTCAAACTATTTACAGTGAGGTGATTTGAAAAATTGTCTCCTTCATTTTTTGACTGCATTAAATTGACTGACAGCACACACACACAAATAAGAAACATCCAACAGAGGAAGTTGTTTCATTCTTTGGAAGGAATAACCATCCTACCTTTTAATGGGATATTCGCTGACTGTGATTTATCACTCTATTGCTCTGTTGTATCACAGAAGCACTGAGTCTTTTGTGCATTACTGTACACAATCGTATATTACGTGGTAACTACGTGGAACTTGTAAACCTCAGGCCAAAACTCATGTTTTCACTTACTTTCTGGTGGAAAAATGGAACTGAACTGTTAAGTTAATTAACTCAGATAATTACTCCAGAATCTCTTCTTGATATTACTATAGGGCAGTTGGTTTGGGATGAGCAGACTCCCACTGGTTAAATACCACTTGATAATCATGTCTGTTTTCCCACAATAGTTTTCAAAGATTTAATTGGCACTAACCGCCTACAGGCGAATGCACGTGCAGCAAAAAGTACTCTTGGGTGCCTTCATTTTTCACCCTCTCCGCCATTTTTCAGGTCCATGGATTATTAGGACATGTGGTGCCAGTGGACCCAAAGGGCCAACGCAAACTCAATGCAACAATGCTTACCGGAACACAAGCACCTCTGTGGTGGTTGTAGCTAAAGGGCCTTGGAAAGGCATTCAGAGGTGGAGAGTACCATCAACAGACACGTACAAGTAAGTGTAGACTTTCTTTCTTTTAAGTTCATTCTTGAGATATGGGAGCTGTGAGCAAAGTCAGAAAATATTTCTCATCCTTGGTTTCCCTTAAGGAAGTAGTGATAAAGCTTATTCTTCAGCCACTGCAGTGCACATGATGAAGATCCTCCCATAGTTCTGGCTGCTATTGCCTTAATTGGTGCTTTGTGGGGGGTGATTTATTTTCTGACTTTCTAGGAATTTTTTAGATGCATTAACTAAGCTATTTCCTGCTCCCCGATATCCTCTCGTTTCCTGTCGAGTGGCCGGCATACCTGCTAACCAGCAAAAATCATGAGCAAACAGCTAGCAGCTCAAGACCAGCCCTGAATGTGAGTTTTATTTCATGTGATGTCAAGGGGTCGGAGTTAAATAACATGTAGCATTCAATTTTAGGGTTGTGTGCTTCAACAAAGCTCAATTCGGTTTGGGACACTTCAGGTGGCTCCTCATAATAATAATGATAATCTTTATTGTCACAAGTAGGCTTACATTAACACTGCAATTAAGTTGTGAACTGTGAAAAGCCCCTAGTCGCCACACTCCGGCACCTGTTCGGGTACACAGAGCGAGAATTCAGAATGTCCAAATTACCTAACAGCACGTCTTTCGGAACTTGTGGGAGGAAACCGGAGCACCCAGAGGAAACCCACACAGACACGGGGAGAACGTGCAGACTGCACACTGACAGTGACCCAACCCGGGAATCGAACCTGGGACGCTGGCACTGTGAAACAACAGTGCTAACCACTGTGCTATCGTGCCGCTCCATTTGGTGGCCACACCATTTATATTACAGAATTGATGACCCATCCCACCTAACTTTAACAAAAGTTCCTTTAAAAAAATAGTTACATTTAATCAAAATGATAAAATCTGGGAAAATCAAAACAGAAATACCATTCATAATCCACTGTTCAGGGAACACATCTAATGAACTCGTGGATGCCACTTACTAGTGCACAAAGGTCCCTTAAGTAGGAGCTACAGGTCAAAATTTAAATAAGCAGAACAATCCTGCTTAGTGTATAGGGTTAGTTGCTTGGAGGAGCTCTCTTTGTGAGTTTGCTTTTGTATCTCGAAAAGGTTGCCATTTACAAGCCCAGAAAGTGAAAGAATTCCTGCAGGCGAAAGCTTGGTAGAGCAATGTTTTAACAGTTGTCAACAAGACAATTTTCAATCCTTATTTGTTCATGGGATTTGAGCATTGGTGACAAGGCTAACATTTATTGCCCATCCCTATTGCCCTTGAGAAGCTGGTGATGAGCTTCCAATGAACCACTGCAGTCCGTGTCATGTAACTACATCCGCAGTGCTGTTAGGGAGCAAGGTTCAGGATTTTGACCCAGCAACAGAGAAGAAACAACAATATAGTTCCATGCCATGCAGGGAACTTGCAACAGGAGGCATTCCCATATGTCTACTCCACTTGCCCTTCTAGGTGGTAGAGGTTGCAGTTTGGAAGGTGCTGTCAAAGGAGTAGGGTACACACATGCATTAAGGGGAATGAAGTTACATCCGTTCAAGATATATTGATAGATAGGTGATTGTAGAATCATAAAAATGTTAGTACAAACAGCGTTTTCCAGCCTATTCTGGTGTTAGTTCCACATCGGGAGGGGGAATATTCACAGCAGCCACACCCTGGCGCATTGACCAAGCCAAAATTCATGCTGTAACGGAGAGCTAACCTTATTGTGTTCCACTTGTGCTGTCCATATCACTGATAGATCATGGAGGACACATACCTAACTCATGTTGCTGAAAAATGCACCAAATGTTACTTACATATCACCCCCATCTCTCCTTCACAAAATTGAACAAAAATGCCCTTTTGCAAAGAGGTAATAAATTGATTGTGACTTGGAATCTGTTTAGGGAGCCAATTGAACTGCTCCCAGGCTGGGGTCTCAGAAACTCCCAGAATTTCAAGCCTCCATTCCTAGTCCGATTCTGGCCTTGCTTGGGACGAGCAGAGATTCCTTGAACTGGCAGGAACCTTGTGTACTCATCCATAAACCTTCTCGCAAAGTCTTGCTGGAGTTAGATTGGCAACGTGTCAAAGAGCTATGGATTTTCAAGCTCAGAACTGTATATTACTTCCCTGTACTCTGGTATGTCAAGAACTTTGAAATGTTTTAATAGCCGTGATAAACTGTTAATTTCCTGTTAATTATATGATTGATCCAGCCAGTTCTGGAGAACAGCATGCAGTTTTGGTCAAGCTACCTTAAAAATCATTAGGATCCTTCCTAAAGAATGATGATGTCAGGCCTTTGGGGACTAATCCATGAGAAAAGCTTAATTAACTCATTATATTTTCACTTGGAAAACGATTGAGGGGATACTAATGAAAAGTGTAGCTGAAGTAAATTTGGGCAAATTCATTGGAGTACAGGACACAAATGCAAACACAAAAACAAGTCTTGAATTTAGAATAATGCCGCCACAGGGGTTCATTCAGGGTCACATTTAGAAAGGAACCAGATTGAAATTTGTTAGGAAAGATTAAGAGAATTTTTTTTTTCCAATTAAGGGGCAATTTAGCATGGCCAATCAGGCGGCACGGTAGCACAGTAGTTAGCGCTATTTCTTCACAGCGCCAGGGACCTGGGTTCAATTCCCGGCTTGGGACACTGTCTGTGCGGAGTCTGCACTTTCTCCCCGTGTCTGCCTGGGTTTCCAGTTTCCTCCCACGGTCCAAAGATGTGCAGGTTAGGTGGTTTGGCCATGATAAATTGCCCTTAGTGACCAAAATGGTTAGGGGGGGTTATTGGCTTACAGGGATAGGGTGGACGTGAGGGCGAAAGTGGGTCGCTGCAGACTCGAAGGGTCGAATGGCCTCCTTCTGCACTGTATGTTCTATGTTCTGACCTTATGATGGAAGGAAGATTATTGGTATAACTAAGGAGAGGGAAAGAAAGATTGGATTAAAAGAGACAGAAAGATTGGATTAAGAGAGAAAGTCAAAAGAAAAGAGAAAGAAAAAATAAGGAAAAAAATTAAATAAAAAATATGTCATTTATCATTTTTAATTTTCCCCAAAACAATTTGCAACCTGAAGGAATGAGACTCCACACTTGTAATTGTTCACTCTCTAGGTCGCAGAGGTTGATTAAGAGTCTGTAACAATTTTCACACCACTACAAGGATACTTATGTTAATTATTAGGTTAAACTTTCTATGGTGAGTTGAATGGGCAATTAATGTGCAAATGCAGCCATTTCATGGAAATCACGGTGAAACTTAGTGCAAGATGTTATTTTCACAATACAAGCGGAAGAGCGGCGCAAATTGACCAGCGACTTGTGGCGATTCACAATTTTAAGGGTATCTCTTGGTCACTGCAAGGACCTGGTCGCTTTGTGCATTACTATTGACATGCATCATTAAGACATAATTTTTTCTTCAACATAATGTCGCCTCAAAGATGCATGAGGCCGAAAGAACTCTGTAGAATCCATTTGTGCGAATATAAATCCTCTTGATGTACACACTAAATTTGATATGCTGTCAGTCAATCTCTGCGAAAAGCCTATATAACACTGTGTTTGCAATACTTCAATCAGCTGTTTTTGTGGTTAACGTTGTTATGTTGACAGGACAAACTGATACTAACTGATCAATTTAGCTACCTGTCACGAATGTGCCAGGGCTTGCTTCATGATCTTGATTGTTTTGAGAAAGCAGAAAATTGGATAATATGTTTGCACTTTCAATGCAGTTTATCCTTGGCACCTCTCATCTATTTCCAACACCCACTACTGCTAACTAAGAACAGTTGGCATTACAAGGTGATGCTAATATGGCTGGCCAAAGTTACTCATCAGTTTAACCTTTGAAAACCTGGGTGGATCTGGGTTTTAATAGCATATCAGCAGTTTCTTGTCGACCGATGTATCATTAAAAAAAAGTAAATGGATTGATCTCTGCAGCCTTTGATAGCCAGAGCAAGACTTGCATCAGATATTAATCCAATTTGATTTTTCAGTCTTCTTATGTGTCGGAGCTGCTCCTTTGAGATATAGGCATCTGGGAATAAAAAGAAGGCTTCTGTCAATGTAAGAATACATAAAGCTGGCTTTCCCCCCAATTTATCAAATTAAATGGTCGTGTTGTAACATGCAACATGTTCCATTTTGCCCTGAGTGATGTTAATGAATAATCTTCCCCAGGCAATTATCTATGGCATAAGTCAACAGTACAATATTATTACATTCCCTGCTCATCCCCAGTTATTTACTTTGACATAGCAAAATTAATTTCTTCACCTAATCCATAAACAAGTAGATTTGGCATTAAATTAAATTTTAGTTTTATTTTTGTGCTCTGCATTGACGTCTGCAAGGAGCTGGATTGAGAATACTTCTCTATTTATTTTCTCTCATCTCCTTCCCTTTAAGGTTACCTTCTGCCTAATTTCCACCACGATGGGAGGAAGGTTCAGATTAGAGGTATCATCCTCGATGTCATAATCTGATTTACCAGAAGGATAGTTAAGCAGCATGGGCACATACAACCCAAGGATAAATTGAACGCCAGTGCTCTCATTTTATTTTGGGTGGAAAAGAAATGTTGGGGAATGAGTTTCAGGCTGCAATCTGCCGCATCAGCTCGCTCCCAGGAGTATGCCAGCACAAACGTTGGAAGCCAGCGACTTCTAAATGTGCAAATTGCCAGCCTGCAATTATTGTTAGTCTCCTAATGTATGCAAAACAGACCAAACGATAGTGGTGGGACCCAACGCAAAATTGTTCATTAAATATGCAGAGCAGGAGTAGCGGAGGTGCTTCCCATAAAGATCCGCCAAAGTTACCCTAAAAAGTAGCTATGGTGTGATATTGGCCGGGGCTCGAGAGAAGATTATCTGCGCTCCCATTTAATAAGAAAAAACGACAGTGATAACAAAGAATTGGGAAAAGTTATAGACCAGGATAATTAAGATGGCAGGATTTCCTGTCCCTCCATTGAAGATTCTACAGGGAACACATCCCCACCGATTCCAAGTGCCTGCAGCTATTTCATGCTCCCGCCAGCATTAATTGGTTAAAGACGGGACTGCCATCCCTCGCTTGGGAGGAAGTTCCACCTGAGGGAATTGTCAGTGAATGTGATTGATCGGCAACCCTCTAGTCCTACAGTGCCAGAAGATGCGGTGGACAGGACTGGGACTGCATGCAGTCCCTGGTGTCTTAAATCCTGGGGTTCCAGGAAAAGGCAAGTTTTGGGGGTCTGAAGGCAGGGAGAGTAGAGGAGGAGGCGAGGGTCGACGGTGGAGGAGTGGTGTGTCAGGGAAAGGCCAGGCGCTGGGGAGGGTGGACAGGGAGAGGGGGGAATGTCCTGTGGTTACCAGAGTTTAGGGGGGGGCAAAGTTAAAAGGGGCTTCTGATGGAGGCAGCTAGCCCCTTCCTGCCTGAGGCCTAAACCTGATTATCTTCGGGCTTACCTCATACTCAGGAATTGCTCTCACCGGCCGAAACTTTGAGGCTGGGTGGGAAATGGCCCTTAAGTGGTCAATAATTGGCCATTTAAGGGCCTCATTTGGGACAGGGACAGCCACCCCTTCTGAGGCCATGCCCACTCCAGCGTTAAATAGCTGAGGGCTCAGGGCGGGAGGGAATTCAGCGGAAAGCCTGTCCGTGCTATTTCACACTCACCCCCATCCACCCACCCACCCTCCCCTCCCCACCCTCCCCTCCCCACCCTTCCACACCTACAGACAGGGGAGTGTAGAATTCAGGCCATAGTTGTGGATAAGCTCATTATTAATTTACTGTTCCCTTTCAGCGACAGAAGGTTGTTCAGAGCTTGGAGCCTATCAGGAAATCAGAATCAGGAATTGACAACAGCTTTCATTAAAAAATACCTTTAATGTTAAATCCCAAGACACTTTACAAATAGAGATAATCTGCTTCTCAAGCTGGGAAGATAGAAATGGGGAAGGATGATCAAAAGATGGGCCAAAAAGGTGGGTTTTGAAAAGGTTTTTAAAAGTGTAGAGTTGGATGGTTTACAGAGAGAGGGAAAACAGTTGGAGGAGACTAATACATTATTTGGCTTCCTAAACACATGGGTGTGGGGTGGGAGATGAGACATAAAGGTGGATAGTTGTGGGTTGAATGGGAAGTTGAAGTGTTGAACATTTCAAATCCAAGCCTCAACTTGTCCACTTCTCGAAAGAAGTCAAAGCAACTAATCTTCTTTTAGGAGGTGGGTCAATCATTGAAACGTTATAAGGAAGCTATCTACCTCCACCTAAAACAAGATATCCATTTGCAACCCATGTTGTTTGGATTTCTCTGGTCTTAGGAAACCCAACAGGTAAAAGGAGGTAAGAAGGGCTGAATCTGTGGGTAAGTGCCTTTACAGCACCAGTTGTCCTCCAGGAGAAGCAGGAATATTCCTTCCAATCCACAACATTCTACCTGTTAACACCCCACTCCCCTTCCCCAACCCCATTCCCCTCCATCCAGAATCTGTCCAAACCTGGGGCGGGATTCTTCCATAATCGGTGGGGCGGGTAACTCTGGCGGGACGGAGTGGCGTGAACCACTCCGGCGTCGGGCCGCCCAAAGGTGTGGAGGATTCCACACCTTCAGCGGCTAGGCTTGCCCTGGAGTGGTTTGCGCCCTACAGTCCGGCGGGGAAGGGGCTTGGCACCACGCCAACCGGCGCCGAAGGGCCTCCGCCGGCCGGCGCGAGTTGGCGCATACGCAGGAGCGCCAGCGTGTGCTGGCGTCATCCCTGTGCGCGTGCAGAGGGCTTCGTTTTTGCACCAGCAATGGCGGACTGCTACGGCCGCTGGTGCAGAACAATAGAGTGCCCCCACGGCACAGACCCGCCCGCGGATCAGTGGGCCCCGATCGCGGGCCAGGTCACTGTGGGGGCACCTCCCTGGGCCAGATCCCCCCGCACCCCTGCCCCCCCCCCCCCCCCCCCCCCCTCCGAGAACCCTGGAGGCCACCCACAGAGTTGGGTCCAGCTGGTAGGGACCAACCTTGATTTACTCCGGCGGGACCCTCGTTAAACGGGCGGGACTTCAGCCCATCGCGGCCCGGAGAATTCGGGCGGCCCCGGTCCCCATTTAGTCTCGCCGGTCCCCGCCATTCTCCGAGGGGGGGCGGCACGATTAACGCCGGGGCATTTTTTGAGGGGGGGGGAGAATTCGAAGGATGGCGGGGGAAGGATTCACGCCGACCCCCGGCGATTCTCCGACCCGGCGGGGGTCGGAGAATCCCGTCCCTGATCTCCCTCACTATCGCTGCAATGACCCACCTGACTCACCAGTGACCCAGTCACCGACACAACCATAACAAGACCTGTCTGCTCTGTGGTGAATTTCCTACTGGGCAGCCTTGTCAATTGGGCTGGCTAATGGACAGGAAACCTAGAAGAAAAAATTAAAGCATCTCCTGGCATTCAGGATAATTCCATACTTACATACTTTAGGGCGGCACGGTAGCATAGTGGTTAACACAGTTGCTTCACAGCTCCAGGGTCCCAGGTTCGTTTCCCGGCTTGAGTCACTGTCTGTACGGAGTTTGCACTTTCTCCCGTGTCTGCGTGGGTTTCCTCCGGGTGCTCCGGTTTCCTCCCACAGTCCAAACGTGCAGGTTAGGTGGATTGGCCATGATAAATTGCCCTTAGTGTCCAAAAAGGTTGGGTTCAGGGGGGTTACTGGGTTACAGGGATAGGGTGGGGGTGTGGGCTTAGGTAGGGTGCTCTTTCCAAGGGCCGGTGCAGACTCGATGGGCCGAATAGCCTCCTTCTGCACTGTAAATTCTAGGATTCTATGTTTTCCAACTATAATCCGTCAACGATCCTTGCCTCCCCCGCACTCCAAATCCTACCTCGGAACATATTGAGACCATTGTCACTGTCAAATCTGATTCTCTAATTCTAAATCTAATTCTAATTCTAATTCTAAATTCTAATTCTAAATCTAATTAAACTATTGGGAATACAAAGTTTCTTTTGTGCGAATGTGTGAATAAAATAAATAAATTCCATTTCTACTTTCAGGATATCAGCTTACGGAGCCGCTGGAGGCATAGGGGGAAAGGGAAACTTTAGAAGGTTTCATGGTGTGTTAGTCCAAGCCATTTTCCAGCTGGAAAAAGATCTGATTTTGTACATACTGGTTGGACAACAGGGAGAAGATGCCTGTCCTAATGTAAGTAGTCATTTAGTTCATTCTACATATCCCCCTTCTCTCTTAAGGGCCTACTGTAATTTGTTGCGGGAAATTGCTTTTGTCTCATTGATGTCAACGTCAACAACCGACTTTCCCAGCATGCCCCTCAATTCCTTCTCTCCAGGGATACATTGCGGTTACTCTCCAATCCCTTGATATTGTCCACTTCAAAGATTTTCCAAAATAACTTATTCCTCAACTCGTATTGTCTTGATGCTTCTTATGATTAACTGAGCCAATTTGTCCTATTTATATGAATGTGTCAAAAGTAGTTTGATAGATTTGGAAGAAATCCCATAATTGCAGTATATATTGCACTGAAGGTCCTGTTAATAAGTGTTGCACAGTATAACAGAAAGATAGATCACCTCTTGCTCAATCTAATCAAATAAATCCAATATGTTGTATAATTACAAACATAATAAGACAGTGGATGTACACATAATATCTAAAAGCTTTGAACAAGAAAATAGCATTCAATCCATCAAATCTATTCATTTCACAGATCATGTACAATCTCATCTACTGGATCAAACCCATTTGTTCTCTCAAGAAGGCTTCTACATATCCTTTCCCTGCCCAAAAGTAAATCTGCACACTATCTGCTGAGCCTCTATTGCACTCATCTTCAACTAGTTGCCTTCCATTGCATGTCATTTCACTGGTGCCAGCAGTCAGGACCTGTTAACACTTCAAATCTGCAGCCCATCCGTCATTCTTCTGACAGTCTGTCAGAGGAGCTGAAATTTAAGCTAGGACCTTGATACTACTTTTGACTTTGGAAGGGGTGAAATATCTTAAAGGGGTGGTGATGGCGGGCAGCAGTGTCAGCAGTTGGTACAAAGAGATCTGTGCAATATCCACTATATAATCAAATGTTCTGATCCATGTGATGGATGCACGCCTTCAATGTGTCTCTAGTGGGAGTGACCTTTGAATGCTGGACCTCTTCCTGACTGTAAAATGGTTATTAAAGGTCCTAGGCTGGCACATCTTGGTTCTCAGACTGGCATGCATCCTCCTCAAATTTTAGCAGAGTTGTGTGAAAGCCTTTAGATATTAGGATTGCTTGGATCAGACTCGATAATTATCCGCAAAGGATGAATTCCAAAATTAATCCCGATAAAATCTGGAGATGCCCGTATTCACATGCTGCAGTTTTGATGAGATCCACTGGTAGGATACCGGGCCGGGCCCCAACTTCTGTTCAGATACCGTACGAGAATAAATTGTTCAATATGTAAAAGTGTAAGGAAAGGATACTTCACCCCAGGAGTGATGACTCTGATCAATAGGTATCTTTTACACGAAAACCAACTTTAATGTAAACACAGAATTAACCATGTTAGCATCAAAGAAATAGCTTTACAGTTAACAGTTGGACAGTTTTTAAATAAAAGAAAAAACTTAATTCCAATTGAGCAGCGCTACAGTTCAAATGACACTTATAAATAAAGTTAGTAATCAGGGTCACTTGCTTATCTGCACAGGTCTTTGGAGAGAGAGATCCTTTGAAGAACAAGCTGAAAATCGTTCTGTATTGCCAGACTTAAATCCTATTGCAAACGGCTGTTCAACTTAAAATCTTATAGCAGGCTGCCAAAAAGCTACAGACTGACTTGGCTCCTCCCATTAATTACATAAACTGTATTACACTAAGATGTCCCATGATCTGCTAGTTAGAACTAAACATCACCCCTCAAATTTCTACACCCCAGGGAATCTCCTGCAATCAAAAAAACGGCCACGGTCAAATGGCCACATTGAACCTGAAAAGCAGCACGCCATGGCGCAAAATGTCCGATAGAAGCCAGGAGATGCTGCTCTCAGGATCTACCCAGCTTTCAACTCCTCGTGAGATCGATAATGGGCGGGATCATTTTTTTTTTTGCAAATCTGCACATTAGAGTGAGACAGCTAGTCTCATCGCAACATGCAGTTTACCGAGGCACCCAAGGTGTTGGAGACCTTGTCGAGCGCTGTTCAGTACTGATCTCCACAAACAGAGACCAGATGGAATGGCACTCATAGATGTCTCCCAGGGATCGGAGGCCCCCAGGTGCATGCCCTTTGTCTAAGGCGGCACCCTGGCACCCAGCCTTGCACTCTGAAGTGAGCAAAAGAAACCAATTTTGTGCCAGCAACATTGCACAAGCAGCAATGAGACGAATAACCTCCCTAATTCTGGTTGGTTAAATGATGAATGCTGCCAGGATATTGAAGGAATTCACTGCTCTTCTTCAAATACTACAAAAGAATCTAAATTCCACCTGTACCATTGGAACAATGCTTTCAACAAAATAACATTTTCCAGAATTTTGCAGCCAGAAAATGCAATGAGTCAGCCAAAGATCCATTGACTTTGGCAGCATCAGTAAATCCCACCAGTGGGCAGTCCCAGAAGACCCCACCAATTGTTTTAATAACTGATACTGCAAACCTTTCTACTGGGCTCAAACTCAACCATTTTTCTGATGATGCAGGTTTGGTTTTACTTTTGACGTGAAAATCCATTCCAATCATTTGAACGAAACTACAGAAAAGCATGCAAAGAACATTAGGCCTGTCTTTGCTCATAATGCACCAAATTGTAGTCTGCTGTACATCAGACTGCCTCCCCTAAACACCATGCCCATCATAACTGATAACTTCTGCAAGAAAGCTCTTAAGACTAGGTGTAGTGTTTGTGGTGTTAGTCTCTTTAAGACAGTACAGCCGAAAAGGGTCACCTGACTTGAGGGGCCAAAAGGAACCGAGGTATGAATCATTACCCCCTGAGGGTGGTGTACTCTCTCAGGCAGAATACATCTAGCAGCTATTTGTAATCGTGTAAAGGCTGGAGCAGCAGCTCCAAGGTAGCCTCGTGCTGCAAAACCTCCAGTACCACGTTACTTATTATTACTAAAAACCTTCTTGTTCCTAACAAAGTCTGAAATCTCATGACAATTCCAGAAATGGCCACAATACAAAACACTTGGTCCAGGGTAAAGTTTGAGAAAATACTTCCCAATTCCATGATACGATCAGGTAAGTTACAGGAGGCTCTCAGATTTTGCATGACCAGAAAAACTTAAGTAACCCACTCACGCCATGTCTCACGGTGTGCTCCTCAATCAGCACCCTGTAAAGTCCCTTTGTATAGGACTGTAGCATAAATATATAGGTCAACAATTTCCAGCTGTTCCTGGCAGTGGGATCTTCCAGTGGGTTCCCTGGCGGCAAAGGGTGAAAACAATGAGAAAACCCGGGCAATGCCACACTGTGGCAAAACACGCCACGGGGGCCTGGAAAATCCCACCCATCTCTCTCTCTCTCTTGGGCAGACCCTCAAAGTCGAGGATGACTTGCTTCTACATGAAGGGTGAAATCTTACCTTTTTTCAAAACGTCAGACTCTGACAGAGAACGGGCGTATTGCTCTCCGGTTGCACCAACAAGCTTTAACTCCAGATCCTGAGGGGAAAAAAAGAGTGGGCATTGGTTTATGCCATCACTCTGGCGGGACCTGATAGAGCTGGCACCCAGTTCTGGTGCCTCAATCAGAATTGAAGTGCAACTACCACCCCTCACCGACCCCCGCCCCCAAACGAGGGCTCCCCCCAACCCAGACGCTCATTGGGGGTTCGCCCCACCCTCACCGACCAATTATCAGGGGGAAAAACTCTGCAGCCCCCACTGGCAGAGTTTCTCCCCCCACCCCCCAGTACTTGCAAGTTCCCCCTTTATGCCCGCTCCTCCCCCACCACACATGAATAGAAACCACCCCCACCACGGGCCTCCCATAAGGGCCTGCCCTGGCAATGCCCCTGGGCACAAGTTGGCACAGCAGTGCCAGGGGGCAGTATCAGGGGTAATGCAAGGGCACTCTGTGCTGGGGGAAACCACCCCCACATCAGAGGACTATACTTACCCTTGCACACATGGGGGCATCCCCTCGACTGAATCCTGTTTTTAGAAAGCTATTGTAAATCTCGGTAACCTGGCGTCACAGTGACAAGGTAGGAATATTTAGTGAGGAGTGATCATGTGGTGGGGAGGCTCATTAATAATATAATCCACTTAAATGAGGTCCCTGCCCTTTGTGGACATGAACCTCAGGACGTTGCTGGCAAGGGATGGGGAAAATCGGGAAACACAATCTCTCCAGAGAGACTCACGTTTCCCAATTCTCTCCAGATTTTGTGTTTGCATTGCCGTTCTCTCTGACGGTGAACGCAAGTTGAAAATCACCCCCTTAAAATGAGTCCTCCACTTCGGGAGGGCTTGGATCAGTAATAGAACAAAGAACAAAGAAAAGTACAGCTCAGGAACAGGCCCTTCGGCCCTCCAAGCCTGCGCCGACCATGCTGCCTGTCTGAAATAAAATCTTCTACACTTCCGGGGTCCGTATCCCTCTATTCCCATCCTATTCATGTATTTGTCAGGATGCCCCTTAAACATCACTATCGTCCCTGCTTCCACCATTTCCTCTGGCAGAGAGTTCCAGACACCCACTACCCTCTGTGTAAAATAAATGCCTCCTACATCTCCTCTAAACCTTGCCCCTCACACCTTAAACCTATGCCCCCTAGTAATTGACCGCTGTACCCTGAGAAAAGGTCTCTGACTATCCACTCTGTCTATGCCCTTCATAATTTTGTAGACTTCTATCAGGTCGCCCCTCAACCTTCGTCGTTCCAGTGAGAGCAAACCGAGTTTATTCAACCTCTCATTATAGCTATTGCCCTCCATACCAGGCAACATCCTGGTAAATCTCTTCTGCACCCTCTCTAAAGCCTCCACATCCTTCTGGTAGTGTGGCAAATGTACATTTTCATACATTATTTTACAGCAAGTGAATTGCATTTGGTCAACATTTGACGCATTGATTCATTTGGATGCTACTTTTTAAGTTCTATTTATGCATAAGGGCCTGGATCTATGTGCTGCAGTGGGGGCCGGTTTAGCTCAGTTGGTTGGACAGCTGGTCCGTGATGCAGAGTGAGGCCAACAGCGAGGGTTCAATTCCCTTGCCGGCTGAGGTTATTCCTGAAGGCCCCGCCTTCTCAACTCTGCTCTTCGCCTGAGGTGTGGTGACCTTCAGGTTAAATCACCACCAATCAGCTCTCCCCCTCACAGGGGAGTCATCTCGGACGATAGGAATTTTATTTGTACTGACTACATACTGCTCCTCTCACAGGTAAACATTATTCTCAATTTGTGCACAGCAAGCGCCCACAAACAGCAATCTGATTTTCTTTTCAATTCCTTTTTTTTGTATTAAATTTACGGTATCCAATTATTTTCTTCGTCCAATTAAGGGGCAATTTAGCATGGCCAATCCACCAAACCTGCACATCTTTGGGTTGTGGGGGTGAAACCCACGCAGACATGAGGAGAATGTGCAAACTCCACACGGACAGTGACCCAGCGCCAGAATTCGAACCCGGGTCCTCAGCGCCGCAGTCCCAGTGCGAACCACTGTGCCACATGCCTCTGCGCCTCTTTTCAATTCTTAGGTGGACTGGGACTGCTGCTGGCAAGACCAGCATTTGCTGTCCTTCAGAAGGGGGTATTGAGCCTTAAGGCTCCACAGTCCATCTGGTGTAGGAACACCCACAGAGCTATAGATGACAAAACGCCCAAGTATGTAAGGTGATGCTTAAGGAATTAAACGTTGAACCGCTTCCCAACCCCACCCCCAAACTCATTTTCAAATTAGACACACCAAACCTTGGTTTA
Organism: Scyliorhinus canicula; assembly: GCF_902713615.1. Taxonomy (NCBI): domain Eukaryota; kingdom Metazoa; phylum Chordata; class Chondrichthyes; order Carcharhiniformes; family Scyliorhinidae; genus Scyliorhinus; species Scyliorhinus canicula. The sequence continues at coordinate 278,993,432 of NC_052146.1, read as the reverse complement.
AAATGTTTCATATGAGCAGCAGCCCCTCCCAAAAGTGCAGTACTCCCTTCAGTACTGCAGTGGAGTGTTGTTAACTTGTGTGCTCAACTCACAAACTTGAACCCATCAATCTTTTGATTCAAGAAGGAGGCGAGAGTGCTGCCCATTGAGCGAGAAAGACTATCACGGTCTCGAGCCTGACCACAGACTATACTAATCTCAGCTGGTGGTGCAATGGGGCACACTATAATAGACCAAAATGTTCTTGGATTCATGGATGGAGGGAAGGAAATCATAATGGCTGACACACACATGGTTGCTCTGAGAATGATCTGGTATATTCGATTGCTTTGTGTTCAGAACAAAGATAGGTGCCAATATCAAATCAAATTAACTGGTTATTTCTACGAGAAAGAAATGAAGTCATTACATAATGGAAGATGGAGACTTCCAGCCACTGATCAATTCTACAGCTTCCGACTTCTTCTCTTTAATGAAACTCTGGAAATCTTCATGCATCCTTGCTCCATGATATTTCCGAAAAACACCGTCTTCCCAAGTGTTGATGGTAATGTTGCACTTTTTCAAGAAGGTTTTGAGGGTGTCCTTGAAGCATTTTCTCTGCCCTCCTACGGCATGTTTGCTGTGTTGAAGCTCCAGGTAGAGTGCTCGTTTTTGGAGTTTTTGGTCAGGCACGCAGATGGTGTGGCCCGGCCTGCGAAGCTAATCGAGCGTGGTGAATGATTCAGTGGGATATTAACCTGAGCCAGAATATTAACGATGGTGTGCCGATCCTGCCAATGGATTTTCAGGATCTTGTGGAGGCAGCGCTGGTCCTATTTCTCCAAAGTTTTGAGATTCCTGCTGTACATAGTCTACTTCTCTAAGCCATATAGGAGGGTGGGTAACACTATTGCTCTGCAAACCATGATGTTGGTGCCTGGTCAGAGGTCCAGGTCTTCAAACACTCTCTTCCTCAGGCAAACGAAAGCTGTGCTGGCACACTAAAGACAGTGCTGAACTTTGTCATTGATAACTACCCTTGCTGACATTAGGCTCCCAAGTTATGGAAAGTGATCCATGATGTCCAACGCCTCATCATGGATTTTGATAACAGGAGGGGCAGTGCCCTGTGGTGAGGACCTTGTCTTATGGATATTTAGTGTAAGGCCCATGTTCCCGTACACCTCAGTGAAAGTGGTGATGGCAGCTTGGAGCTTGGCCTCATTTGCAGGCATCATCTGCATACTGTACATCAGCGAGAGAGGATGGGATGACTTTGGATCTGGCCTGCAGGTGGCAGAGATCAAACACATTCCCACTTGTTCTGTAGTTTAGCTGAGGGTGAGATGGACCATTACAGCAATGATGATCGAGAAGAGCATTGGTGTGATGACACAGCCTTGCTTGACCCCAGTCCGAAAGTGAATTGAGTCTGTGGTGGATCCGTCAGTCTGGATCACGACTTGGATGTCATTGTGGGACAGGTGGAACATAGTGACAAACTTTTGGGGACATCCAAAATTATGGAGGCCCTCCATAATCCCTTGTGGTTGACAGTGTCAAAGGCCTTTATAAGGTCAACAAAGGTCTGTACAAGGGTTGGTGCTGTTCCCTGCATTTCTCTTGTAGCTGCCGCGCAGTGAATATCATGTCCATTGTGCCCATTAGTGGGTGGAATCAGAGTTTTTGGGAGCAGCTCCTCAGCTACAGGGGGAAGACAATTAAGGAGGACCCTTGCGCTGACCTTCAAAATGGATGACAGCAGGGAAATTCCTCTGCAGTTATTCCAGTCCATGTTCTCCTCCTTCTAGATAAGGGAAAAAAGGTCATGCATTGGCACCAATAGTGCTTCCATGATATGTTTTCACTAGATTCACTAGTTTTTCTTATGAGGAAAGGTTGAGTAGGTTGGGCCTGCATTCATTGGAGTTTAGGAGACACATAGGATTCTCAAGGAGCTTGAGGTAGATGCTGAGGGATTGTTTCCCCTTGTGGGAGAGTCTAAGACCAGAGGGCATAATCTCAGAAAAGGAGTCGCCCATTTACGACAGAGATGAGAGGAATGTCTTCTCTCAGAGGGTAGTGAACCTGTAGGGCTGGGTCATTAAGTACGTTTAAGGCTGAGATGGACAAAATTTTAAACAATAAAGGAATCTAGGGTTATGGGGATAAGGCAGGCAAATGGAGTTGAGGATTATCAGATCAGCCACAATCTCATTGAATGGCAGAGTAGACTTGATAGGCTAAATGGCCTATTTCTGGTCCCATGTTTTACATTTTAGTGCTTCGGCCAGGATTCCACATGCTCCTGATGCTTTGGTGTTCTTTAACTGTGGATGGCCTTTCCTACCTCGTACTGGGTTGGAATTCTGCTGAGATTGTGGTGGGAGGCGGAATGGAGTCAAGGACACTAAGATTGAAGACTGAAGGTGGGATTTGCCAGCCCTTCCAGCGGCATATTTTCCGGCATTGCATGCGGCTCACCAATAGCCGCTGGCGGGATTTTCCAGTCCTGACGATGCTTTCTGCAATTTGCATGGCTCGCCCATCCTAACACTGGGGAACCCACCATAGAGGGTGTCCTAGGGTGGGACTGGAAAGTGTGCAGAAGACATGACCCAGGCGATAGCCTCAATTAAGGAGGTGGTCAACTGGGTGGAGGAGAAAATGACGGCCCAGGGACAGAAGATTCAAAAGTTGCAGGAGCAGGCGACTGAATAAGAGGAGGAGTCCACTGCGATGGCTTTGGAAATTAGCGTACTACAGGACAGCCAGAAACGGCTGCTAGAAAAGGTAGAAGACCTGGAGAGACAGTCTCACAGGCCGAATATCTGAATCGTCGGGCTGCCAGAGGGAAAGGAGGGATCAGATGCCGGTACGTATGTGGGAAGGATGTTGGAGAAGATGATCGGGGCCGATGTGTTTGACAGGCCGCTGGAGGTGGACTGGGCACATAGGGTGCTCATGCGTAAGCCCCAGGGTCATGAGCCCCTGAGGGCCATGGTGGTGAGGCTACATCGATTCCTCGACAAGGATTGCATTATGAAGTGGGCCAGGCAGACAAAACAGTGCATGTGGGAAGAATCAGAGATCCAGGTGTACCAAGACTGGGGAGCAAACTCGCAAAGAGGAGGCCAAGTTTCAGCAAAGTTAAGGCGGTCCTGTAAGCGAAAGACATAAAATGTGGGCTGCTATACCCGACTTGTCTTTGGCTGATCTACGAGAACCGGGAGCTGTACTTTAGCTCTCCGGAAGATGTGGTGACTTTCATGAAAGACAATAACCTAGTTCAAGGGCTACAAAATCCAAATTGTGGTGGACTGAGTTTGGGGGAAGGGAAAAATTGGGGGGTGAGAAAAATAGTTCTGTGTTTTGTCTTGTTTAAAATTTCAGTCTTTTAATACTGTGAGTTAAGTTGCGATGTTCGGGAAGAAAAGGATTTTTCTTGTGTAATTTGATTTTGATTTTTTGCTTTACATACTGGATTACAGAGACAAGACTTTCAAGTTGCGACGTGTTTTTTTTGTAAGAAAGATGGTTGAGTTCTTGCATGCATAATTGTACTTAAGTTGCTTGTATCTTCTTCTATTGTGTTTGATTTTGTTTGAAGGTGATGGGACTGATAAGATTCGGTTAAAGGGGGAGGGGTTGGCTTTTTTGCCTGCGCGTTGGGGGATGGTTTGTTTGTTTTTGGGGATTGTTGTAACCGTGTTTAGTGCTTGTGTTATGTTTAGGGGAAATAGAATCTGGCAGGTGGCAGGTTTTTTGGTGCCGGAGGGCGAGAGCTGCTGGGCTAGTTGGATAGCTGGTGCATGGGAGCAAAGTGGGGGGAGAGCTGAGGAGAGACGAAGTGGGGGGGGGGGGGGGGGCGGGAGGGGGGAACTGCTGACGGGTAAGGGACAGCTAGGAGACTGGAGATGGAGATCAGTTGGCAATTGCTGCCAAGGGGCGGACCAAGTGAGGTGCGGAACATGGGCTAAGAGCTGGCCTAGGAAAGGTCATGGCTGATTGACAGGGGAGGGGGGCAAGAGCCCGCCCCGACCAAACTGATTACGTGGAATGTTCATGGACTGAACGAGCCGGTCAAGAGAACCCGTGTGTTCGCACACCTTGGACAGTTAAAAGCGGACGTGGCATGTTACAGGGGACGCACTTAAAGCTGGGAGACCAAATTAGATTAAAGAAGGGATGGGTCGGGCAAGTGTTTCATTCGGGACTGGACTTTAAAACAAGGGGGGTGGCTATCCTAATTAACGAAAGGGTGACATTTGAGGTGGGGAGGATAGAGGCAGACCCAGGAGGCAGATTTATTATGGTTAGCGGGAAGCTAGAGGGAATGGCAATAGTGCTGGTGAATATATATGCCCCAAATTGGGATGATGTCGCGTTTATCAAGAAGGTGCTAGGAAAGATCACAGACCTTGACTCACACCGGCTGGTCATGGGGGGGTGACTTTAATACGATCCTGGATCCGAGATTGGACCGGTTGAGTTCTAAATCGGGGAAACTATCAGCAATGGCGAAGGAACTGCGGGAGTTCATGGAGCGCATGGGAGAGGTGGATCTGTGGAGATTTGAGAGGCCAAGGAGCAGTGAATATTCTACTCCCATGTACATAAGGCATACTCCAATATAGATTTCTTCATCCTAGATAAAACACTGTTAGTAGGGTTTGAGGACACTAGCTGGCTCCCCTGGCTGGGGATGAGGGCATGAATAAATTCCTGGGGAGGCTAGAGTTTACGAAGGTAGATGAGGAGCTGTTGGAAGTCCTGGGGACCCGATTGGGCTTGGGGAGGTGAAAGATGGATTGGGGGGCGATGCAATCAGCCCAGGACCTGTTGGATTCCCAGTGGAATTTTATAAGAAGTTCTCTGGGTTACTGGGGCCACACCTGGTTAAGGCTTTTAATGAGTCCAAGGAGCTGGGAGTACTCCCCCCAACGTTATCACAGGCATCTATTTCTCTCATCCTGAAGCGAGACAAGGATCTGGAGAGCTGTGGATCGTACAGGCCAATCTCCCTCTTGAATGTAGATTCCAAATTATTGGCAAAGATCCTGGCCACTTGAATAGAGGATTGTGTCCCGGAGATAATTGCGGAGGATCAGGCAGGATTTGTAAAGGGCAGACACCTGACATCCAACATTAGGCGGCTTCTCAATGTCATAATGATGCCAGCGGAGGGGCGCGAGGTTGAGGTGGTAGTTGCCATGGATGCGGAGAAGGCTTTCGACCAGGTGGAGTGCAAGTACCTATGGGATGTTTTCGGCAGGTTTGGGTTTGGGCAGGGATTTGTGGAGTGGATCCGGCTGTTGTACCAGGCCCCGGTGGCAAACATAAGAACTAACCGAGTTCAGTCGGAATACTTTAGTCTGTGTCGGGGGACAAGGCAGGGATGCCCGCTCTCCTCATTACTGTTTGCCATAGCCATAGGGCCCTTAGCAATGGCCCTGAGAGCAGCGAATGCCTGGCGGGATATAGTGAGGGGGGGAGGGGCGGGGGTGGTGGAACACAGGGGCTCTCTCTATGGGGACGATTTGCTGCCCGGTGGGGAAATGACCGGAATCATGGAAGTATTCGGAGAATTTGGGCGATTTTCAGGCTAAGTTAAATATGGGAAAGAGCAAGATGTTCGTGATCCAGGCACGGGGGCAGGAAAGGAGATTGAAGGAGGTACCTTAAAAAGTGGTTGGGAGGAGTTTTAGGTATCTGCGGATTCAAGTGGCTAAGGATTGGGGGCAGCTTCATAAGTTATATTTGGGCAAAGCAGTGGATCAAATGAGAAGGGATTTTTGACATGCTCCCACTGACTCTGGCGGTGAGGGTTCAGACGGTGAAGATGACAGTCCTTCCAAGACTGCTTTTCTTTTTTCAATGTCTCCCGATTTTTTTCCCAAAGGCTTTTTTCAGAAGTATGAATTTGGCGATATCGAGGTTTGTATGGGCGGTGAAAACCCCGAGAGTAAGGAGGGCACTCCTGGAACGGGCCAGCGGGGGAAGGGGGCTTGGCTCTCCCGAGCTTTATTAACTATTACTGGGCTGCCAACATATCGATGGTTAGGAAGTGGGTAGTGGGGGAGGGGTTGGTCTGGGAGCGGATGGAGGCGACGTCGTGCAAAGGTACGGGTTTGGAGGCTTTACTGACGTCACCCCTGCCGTTCCCATCGGCTCGGTACTCTACACGTCCTGTGGTGATGGCAGCCCGAAGGGGGCAATGGAGGCAGGATATGAGACTGGAGGGGGCGTCAGTGTGGCCACCGATCTGTGACAATCGCCGGTTTGTCCCGGGGGGTGGGCTGGATGGGGGCTTTACGGTACGGCAGCGGGCAGGGATTGAAAGGTTTGGGGATCTATTCACCCAGGAGAGCTTTCCGAACTTGGAGACATTAGAGGAGGAGTTTGATTTGCCGGGTGGGAACGGGTTTCGGTACCTTCAAGTGCGGGACTTTGCATGGAGGCAGGTTCCAAGCTTTCCCTGCCTCCCCCTGAGGGGACTACAGGATAAAGTGCTGTCAAAAACAGGGGTTGGAGGTGGGAGGGTTTCGGAGATATCCAGGCAATTGATAGAGTGGGAAGGGGCCCCTATCAGAGAGGTGAAGAGGAAGTGGGAAGAGGAGCTAGGAGGGGAGCTGGAAACTGAACTGTGGGAAAAAGCTTGAAAAGAGAAAATGCATCCTTGTATTGTGCTAGACTCAGCTTGATCCAGTTCAAGGTAGTCCACAGGGCCCACATAACGGTAGCCCGGATGAGCAGATTCTACGAGGAGATGGAGGACAGATGTGGACGGTGTGGGGGTAGCCTGGCCAACCATGTTCATATGTTTTGGGCATGTCCGAAACTGAGGGAATTCTGGCAGGGATTTGCGGATGTTATGTCAGATGTCCTGGAAGGTCCAGAAGTGGCAATATTTGGGGTGTCAGTGGATCTGGGGGCAAAGGGAGGGGAGGAAGGCCAATATCCTGTCCTTCTCCTCCCTGGTGGCCGGAGACGGATCTTGCTGAGATGGAGGGACTCGGAGCCCCCGAAATCAGGAATGTGGGTCAGCGATATGGTAGAGTTTCTCAGTCTGGAGAAAATCAAGTTCACTCTGAGAGGATCAATACAGGGATTCGCCCGGTGTTGGCAGCCGTTCGATTTCTTCAAGAAAAATTGAACGTGAATGAAATGAAATTGCTTATTGTCACAAGTAGGCTTCAAATGAAGTTACTGTGAAAAGCCCCTAGTCGCCACATTCCAGCACATGTTCAGGGTGGTTGGTACGGGAATTGAACCGTGCTGCTGGCCTGCCTTGGTCTGCTTTCAAAGCCAGCGATTTAGCCCTGTGCTAAACTAGCCCCAGAACGTCAGCAGTAAGGGGGGAAAGGGAAAAAGGGGGGGGGGGGGGAGGAAAACATGAGGCGTGGCGATGTTAGACAAGGACAGGGAACTTAGTATACGTATAATTGGGGGCAGGGCGGGAGAAGTGGGGGACGTGGTTTATTGTTTGTTGTTCTTCGAGGGGTTTTTTGTGCGTCGGCCCGTGCAGTTGTTTTAGAAATGTCAATATGTTAAATTGTGAAAATTATACAAGAGGCGCATGACTGGGGCCGGTTGCACAAGTTGAACTTGACCCAGCTGGTTGAGCAGATGAGGGACGAGTTTCGGAGATGGGATGGCGGTGAGGGTGCAGATGGTTAAGATGACGATATTGCCGAGATTTTTATTTGTGTTCCAATGCCTCTCGATTTTCATTTTAAGAGGATGAACAGAATCATTTTGGGCTTTGTTTGGTCGGGTAAGTCCCCATGGGTGAAAAAGGTGATGCTCGAGAGGAATCGGGGGGAGGGGGGGCTTGCCCTGCCAAAGTTTAGTAATTATTACTGGGCAGCCAATATTGCAATGATAAGGAAGTGGTGGTGGGGACGGGGGCGGCTTGGGAGCGGTTGGAAGCGGCCTCATGCAGGGGCACCAGCTTAGGGGCACTAATAACGGCATCATTGCCGTTCCCGCCGGCGAGATATTCCACCAGCCCCATGGTGGTGGCAGCCCCGAGCATCTGGGGTCAATGGGGGAGATCTGTTGGTGCAGTGAGGGCATCGGTTTGGTCCCCAATATGTAACAATTATCGGTTCACTCTGGGGAGCCTAGATGGGGGATTTCGGGTATGGCAAAGAGCGGGGATTGAGAAGATGGGGGACCTGTTTCTGGAAGGGAGTTTTCCTAGCTGGAGAGCACTGAAGGAGACGTTTGGGCTGACAGCAGGGAATGATTTCAGATATCTACAGGTGCGGGACTTTCTGCGCAGGCAGGTACCATCCTTCCCACTCCTGCCACGAAGAGGGATTCAAGATAGGGTAGTGTCTAGAGGATGGGCGGGGGAGGGGAGTATCACGGACATCTACAAAGAATTAATGGGAGCGGAGGAGACGCATACACAGGAGCTGAAGCGTAAGTGGGAGGAGGAATTGGGGGGTGAGATGGAGGGCGGCCTATGGGCGGAGGCGCTGAGCAAGGTCAACGTGACCGCTACATGCGCAAGGCTCAGCTTGATCTAGTTTAAGGTGGTGCACTGGGCGCACATGACAGCGACCCGGATGAGTAGATTTTTTGGGGTGGAAGACAAATGTGTCAGATGTGCAGGTGGACCACCGAACCATGTCCACATGTTCTGGGCATGCCCAAAACTTAGGGGATATTGGCAGGGGTTCGCGGATGTCATGTCGAGGGTATTGAAGACAAGGGTGGATATGAGTCCAGGGGTGGCGATCTTTGGGGTGTTGGAGGACCCGGGTGTTCAGGAGAAGGGAGAGGCAGATGTTCTGGCCTTCTCCTCCTTGGTAGCCCGGTGACGGATACTACTGACTTGGAGGGAGTCCAGGCCTCTGAAGTCAGAGGCCTGGTTAACCGACATGGCGAGCTTTATCGGCCTGGAAAAGATCAAGTTCGCCTTGAGAGGGTCGGTGTAAGGGTTCGCCCGGAGGTGGCAACTTCTTTGCAGGGAATTAACCATTAGCGGGGGGGCTAGGGTTGTATAGAGTAGGGGGTTAAATAGGCGGGCCTTGGAGGGACAGATGTCGGCGGTTGTTTTTTGATTACTGTTCTTTGTACTCTATTGTCTTTTATACTGTGGTTCTTTGTTATGCCAATAATACCTCATTAAAAATTGTTTGTTTAAAAAAAATTGTGAAAATTGCAAACGCTTCAATAAAATATTTTCTAAAAGTAAAATCTATTTGCATTCATTCACAAGCTCACGCTGGTGGGTGGCGTGGGCATTGATTGAGGGGTCGCAGCATCGCATTCGGGTCGGCGCCTGGCATCAATCCCGATTTTCCCCGACACCTGATTCTCCGTCCCATCAGAGAACGGATCCGGATGACCTGGGATGGAGAATCCCACCCATAATACTTTGCAGAGTGCTCGTTAGTTGACATTGCAACGTTGTCACTCTCTGGTCTTAATATTGTGGAAAGCAAGGTTTATGAGTCATTGCAGAATATTTCTATATATTCTGTTTGCCCACCCACTGACATTTTAACCACATGGCTTTTCACTGTTGGTTGATTAATTGTGATTACAGCATTCAAGTGGCTTCCCCATCCCCATTCATCAGTCAAATCTAAATACTGTTAACTTGACTATTCACTCTGCCAACTAAAAATATACATCTATTAAAGTTCAATGAGCCATGTATAAAGGTTAGAAGGAAAGAAATTGGCTGAACCAGTTGCATTACTTTTGTCTTTTCCAGACATTTCCCCGCAGTTGTCACTTCAGCGTTTCATTATTTTGCCTTGATGTAGCATAATCTCTTCCACTTACCTTAGCTATTTATCTGCCTAACTATCAATGTTGCATAAATGTTACATAAAGCATCGTAGAGCTGCATTATCCTGACTTCTGCAGTCTGGAGCATTTTCCATAATATTGCTCTGAGAGAGTGGAGGTACGTAGCAGGTGAGAAGGGATGAATTGGCTCCTCTCTATTCACCTACCTTAGTTGGTCACAGCAAAGGTTTAAGTTTCCTTTTCACGAGGAGGCGCCTTTTTCAAATCAGAACGTATTTAACTACTTAAGCTGCACGCAATAAGGAACCAATCAAACCAGCTTTTCCTGAGCCAAAGCAAGAGCAAACCTATAAGCCATCCATGAAACCCAAGAAAAATAGTAAAAATGCAACGACAAAGCATTTGGCCCTCATGTAATCATTCAGGCCCACAAACACACGCAAAGAGGTATAAAAAAGAGGATTTAGTGTCCAATAAAAATAAGGTTAAAGGATATATTGTTAAGTGTGCTTTGGGCGCGATTCTCCACTCCCCACGCGGCCTTGGAGAATCGCGGGAGGGCCCCCCGACATTTTTTACGCCCCCCCTGCCGCCCCCCGCAATTCCCCCCCCCCCCCCCCCCCCCCCCGGGGCTCGGAAAAATCGGCGCTCGCCGTTTTTCACGGCGAACGGCGATTCTCCGAGCCCGATGGACCGAGCGGCCCGTTTCAACTCGCCAGCAACCACACCTGGTCGCTGCATTCGTGAAACGTGCGGCAAATGCACATTTGGGGCATCTAGGGGCCTGATTGGCACGGGAGCACCATGACTGTGCTCGGGAGGGGACAGGCCCGCGATCGGTGCCCACCGATCGTCGGACCAGCGTCCAAAACGGACGTACTCTTTCCCCTCCGTCGCCCGGCAAGATCAAGCTGCCACGTCTTGCCGGGCGGCTGAGGAGAAAGACGGCCACCGTGCATGCGTGGGTTCGTGCCGTCTGCGCGATGAAGTCATCCGCGCATGCGCGGGTTGTAACCAGCAACCCGCGCATGCGCGGATGACTTCACATTCTCGGCGTGACGAGGTCGCTGCCGAGAAAGACGGAGGCCCGCTCCTAGCCCCCGGGTGGGGGTGAATTAGGTGTGGTGAGCGGGCTCCGAGGCCGTCGTGAACCTCGGACGAGTTCACGACGGCCTTCACGAATTCGGCCCCCTGCGGAGAATATGTCCTTGAGGTGTGGATATTAAATGTTGCGGCCAATTTGGGAAATGTTGCAATTATTACAAGATGTCAGTTTGATGGTAGGTTTCCAGTAGAGTTGGCACCTTGAACTGGGTGACATGTTTATTCCAACAGAGGGAGGGAGAGAGAGCAGCCTTCAGCCTGTTTCCCCTGCTGAAAACTTTCTTGCCCCCACCTCTGTCACTTGCAATCTCTCTCCAGTGGCTGGGCAACCTTGCCTTGAAAACTTACTCCATTATTTATTTGCAAGAGGTTTGGGGTGTGTCTTTCTGTGGCAGTCATTGTTTCAATATCCAGTACTGTGCACTTTCAGTTTCTCTTCCTTGGAGTTTTGATGGGTATCTGGATTATAGGCAGTGTCTCTCTCTTCACACTCCCCTGAGGGTGATCTGTTTGCATCTCATCTTCAACTTGGAAGGTGCTGTTTGTTTTTAAGCAGTTTGCTCCGTCTCAGTTAAAATAGCGAAATTTCCAGTCAGTTGAAAGCGGAAAGATCATGGGTGGGATTCTCCATCGGTGAGATCCTGGGCAGGATTCGGTGATCAACAGGCTGTCAACACGGCCTCAGGATAGCAATTCTGGCCCCTACAGGGGGTCAGCACAGCACTGGAGCGGCGCTTCTTTCAATGCGCCGGCCCCGACGCAACATGGCGCAGAACTACAGGGGCCGGCGCGGAGGAAAAGAGGCCGCCAGCCAGAGAGGATGGCCCGCCGATCGGTGGGCCCTGATCGCGGGCCAGGCCACATAGGAGGCCCTCCGCGGGGTCGGACCGCCTCTCCTCCCCCACAGGCCGCACCCTGACCCTTCTATGCCGCGTTCCTCCCAGCTGAGAGCAGGTGTGGACGGTGCCAGCGGGACTCTGCGTTTTTACAACAGCCGCTCAGCCCATCCCGGGCCGAGAATCGACGGGCCGGCCACGTAGAGCGGCCCCCGACCGGCACCAATGGCGAACCGCCTGCCGGCGTCGGGGCGGCGTGGCGCGATTCGCGCCGGTCACGGGGATTCTCCGGCCCGGCACCGGGCTGAGGGAATCCCGCTCCCTATGCTTTGCCGGCAGGCACTCACGCCCACAGATTTCCCAAACGGCACGGAGGTGGACACAATGGGAAACCCCATTGGCCGGCTGCCGGGATGGAGGGTCCCACTGCCGGCGGGGGGGAACGCCACCCCAGAAAACTAGCCTCATACTTTCAAAACTAGAGCGGCATAACCTCGGAGTAATTGGGATAAATTTGTATGAAAATGTACGATATTTAGTAACAAACTGGTGGAACATTTTGCATCCCTGCTGAAGTTTATTTCCATTGATATCGAGAGAATGACGGTATTGTCGGTCACCTGCCATTTTAATTTTCCACCTCTCTCTCTGACCTCTTTGCTCTTGGCCTCCTGCAGTATTCCAATAAAGTTCAGTGCAAGGTCGAGGAACATCATCTTGTCTTTCGATTAGGCACTTGACAGCTTTTTAGATTCAACATCAAGGTCACCAATTTCAGACTGTAATACCTGTCCCCATTTTGTTTCCTTTTACTTGAGAGGTCATGGCTTTCTTTTCTTTTTTTTCTTGTTTCTCAGTAGCAGCCCATCATTCTACCCTTCACACCTTTTTCTGTTACATATTTTGTTTCATAACTGGTCCCATTACCGCTATTGTTGGCCTTGCACTCTTTTGTCGTTTAATCTGTCTCAGACTTTCAACCTGTGACACGTTTAGTGGTGATGGGTGCAATTACTCTGGCAGAAGGGTAGTGGGTGGCGGACCCTGCTACCTTTTTGCCACCATCCCGATTAAGCCCATGGCGGTAAGGCCTGTGGCCAGCCTTTCCGCCCTACTACCAATTGAGACCCATAAGGCCAATTAAAGGCCACTTAAATGAGTTAAGTGAGTTCTCCCAGTGAGCCAGAGAAGACAGCCAGGAGTGAAGCACAGTGAAAAGTGAGTTTGGGAATTTGAAGCTAGGTGGGAATTCGAAACTGGATGGGGAGGAGGTGGTTTCTATCCCTGGTAAGTGACTGGTAAGTAGTTGTTCTTTACATTTGTCTATTTATTTATTTTTCTTTTGTTTTTTGGCACTGTGGTTGTATTAGTTAACCTAAGGTTTAAGACCTGGCAGGAGATCCCAGACCTGTGCCATGCTCCTCATGTGCGATGTTGGAGCTCAGGGAAACACCCTCTGACCCTGGCACCTTCACGTGCAAGAAGTGTGTCCAGCTGCAGCTCGTGTTAGATCGCTTGACGGCTCTGGAGCTGCGGATGGACTCACTTTGGAGCATCCGCGATGCTGAGGAGGTTGTGGATAGCACGTTCGCTGAATTGGTCACATCGCAGGTGAAAATGACTGAGGGAGATAGAAAATGGGTGACCAAAAGACAGAGCAAGAGTAGGAAGGCAGTGCAGGTGTCCCCTGCGGTCATCTCCCTGCAAAACAGATATACCGCTTTGGATACTGTTAAGGGAGATGGCTCACCAGGGAAAAGCAGCAGCAGCCAGGTTCATGGCACTCTGGCTGGCTCTACTGCGCAGGAGGGCAGGAAGAAGAATGGCAGGGCTATCGGATAGGGAACTCGATCGTAAGGGAATTGGCGGTTCTGCGGATGCAATCGAGACTCCAGGATGGTATGTTGCCTCCCTGGTGCAAGGGTCAAGGATGTCTCAGAGCAGCTGCAGGACATTCTGGGTGGGAGGGTGAACAGCCAGCTGTCGTGGTGCACATTGGCACCAACGATATAGGTAAAAAAACAGGTTGAGGTCCTACACACTGAATTCAGGGAGTTACGAGTTAAACTAAAAAGTAAGACCTCAAAGGTAGTAATCTCAGGGTTGCTACCAGTGCCACGGGCTAGTCAAAGTAGGAAGGTCAGGATAGATAGGATGAATGCATGGCTCGAGAGATGGTGCAAGAGGGAGGGATTCAAATTCCTGGGGCATTGAAACCAGTTCTGGGGGAGGTGGGACAAGTACAAACCGGACGGTCTGCACCTGGGCAGGACTGGAACCGATGTCCTAGCGTGGGTGTTTGCGAGTGCTGTTGGGGAGGGTTTAAACTAATGCGGCAGGAGGATGGGAACCGTGCAAGAAGTCGGAGGGTAGTAAAACGGGGCCAGAAACAAAAAGCAGTAAGGGGGAAAGTGTAAGACAGAGAAGCTAATAATCAAAAAGGGCCACATTATGAAAATGAAATGAAAATTGCTTATTGTCACAAGTAGGCTTCAAATGAAGTTACTGTGAAAAGCCCCTAGTCGTCACATTCCGGCACCTGTTCGGGGAGGCTGGTACGGGAATTGAACCCGCGCTGCTGGCCTACCGAGGTCTGCTTTCAAAGCTAGCAATTTAGCCCTGTGCTAAACCAGCCCTCCTGTGCTAAACCAGCTAAACCAGGGTACAGTGACTGAGGAGAGTGTGAAAAGCGATGTGCTCAAGGCAGGATTGAGGGTGTTGTACTTAAATGCGCACAGTAGACGGAACAAGGTAAATGAGCTTGTTGCGCACATTGAAATGGGCTGATACGATGTTGTGGGCATCACAGAGACGTGGCTGCAAGGGGATCAGGGCTGGGATCTAAATATCCAAGGATATATGTCCGATTGAAATGACATGCAGATGGGCAAAGGGGGCGTGGTTGCATTGTTAGTAAGGAATGAAGTTAAATCGATAGCAGGGAGCGATATAGGATCAGAAGGTTAAGAATCTCTGTGGGTAGAGTTTTTTTTTTATAAATGTTTTTATTCAGTTTTCATATTTTATATTGAACAAATTACAAATTGTTAGGAGAAAGAAAAAAAAAACAAACACGCAAAAATTAACATACATATTTACAGGTAAGCATCTTCGTAGTAGTAACTGCGCCCCCCCCCCCCCCCCCCCCCCCTCAACATGTTTATTTAGTTTGGTTTTGGGCCTTAGCTAGCCATCGAACCCCCGTAACGAACCTGTAGCCCCCCCCCCCCCCCCCCCGCTACCTTCCCCCGACTATTCTTCCTCTTGTACATTGGCCACAAATAGGTCCCGGAACAGTTGCATGAATGGCTCCCACGTTCTGTGGAAGCCGTCGTCCGACCCTCGGATGGCAAATTTGATTTTCTCCATTTGGAGAGATTCCGAGAGGTCGGACAGCCAGTCCACAGCTCTGGGCGGTGCTGCTGACCGCCAGCCAAACAGGATTCTACGGCGGGCGATCAGGGAGGCAAAGGCAAGGGCGTCCGCCCTCCTCCCCAGGAATAGATCTGGCTGTTCTGAAACCCCGAAGACCGCCACTATCGGGCATGGCTCCACCCTCACTCCCACCACTTTGGACATTACCTCGAAGAAGGCTGTCCAGTACTCCACGAGTCTGGGGCAAGACCAGAACATGTGGGCGTGGTTGGCCGGGCCTCTTTGGCACCGTTCACATCTGTCTTCCACCTCCGGGAAGAACCTACTCATACGGGTTCTTGTTAAGTGGGCTCTATGTACCACTTTTAGTTGCGTCAGGCTGAGCCTTGCGCACGTGGAGGTGGAGTTGACCCTATGCAGTGCTTCGCTCCAGAGTCCCCACCCGATCTCCATCCCCAGGTCGTCCTCCCATTTCCTCCTTGTTGCGTCCAGTACGGTGTCGTCCCTATCTACCAGTCGGTCATACATGTCACTACAGTTCCCTTTCTCTAGGATACTTGCGTCCAGTAGGTCTTCCAGTAGTGTCTGTCGTGGCGGTTGTGGGTACGTCCTTGTCTCCTTTCGTAGGAAGTTTTTGAGCTGCAGGTACCGTAGCTCGTTCCCCCCAGCTAGCTGAAATTTCTCTGTCAGTTCGTCCAGTGTTGCGATCCTGTCGTCCGTGTATAGGTCCCTGACTGTCAGTGTCCCCCCGTCCTGCCTCCACCTTTTGAAGGTGGCGTCGGTCAGTGCTGGTTTGAACCTATGGTTGTTGCAGATGGGAGCCCTGTTCGACATTTTGGTCAGGCCAAGTTGCTGCCGCAGTTGGTTCCAGGATTGGAGGGTGGCTGTCACCACTGGGCTGGTGGAGTGTTTTTTGGGTGGGGATGGGAGTTCTGCCGTGGCGAGGGCCCGGAGGGAGGTTCCCATGCAGGAGGCCTCCTCCGCACGCACCCACTCAGCTTCTGGCTCCTGGATCCATCCCCTTACTCGCTCGGCTGTTGCTGCCCAGTGGTAGAATTGTAGATTCGGGAGGGCTAACCCTCCCCTGGTTTTTGTTTTTTGTAAGACCTTCTTTGGGATCCTAGCATTTTTACCCCCCCATACGAACGCCATGATGAGTTTGTCCAGCGCTTTGAAAAAGGCCTTGGGGATGTAGATCGGAATGGATCTAAACAGGAAGAGGAACCTGGGCAGTACGTTCATTTTGATCGTCTGAACTCTCCCCGCGAGGGAGAGCGGGAGTGTGTTCCATCTTTGCAGGTCCTTTTTAACTTCCTCCGTCAGGCTGGTGAGGTTCCATTTGTGGATCCCTTTCCAGTCATGGGCTATTTGGATCCCCAGGTAGCGGAATTTATGTCGGGCTTGTTTGAACGGCAGCCCCTTTAGTGCTGCCCCCCCCCCCCCCCCCCCCCTTGCGGGTGTACTGGGAAGATCTCACTTTTGCTCATGTTGAGTTTGTAGCCCGAGAAGGCTCCAAACTCTTTCAGGAGCGCGATGATTCCGTCCATGCTGCTTTGTGGGTCCGAGATATAGAGGAGCAGATCATCCGCATAGAGTGAGACTCTGTGCTCTCTACCTCCCCTTCGGATCCCCCTCCAATTTTTTGCTGCCCTGAGCGCGATTGCTAGCGGTTCAATTGCTAGTGCGAACAGCAGCGGGGACAGTGGGCATCCTTGTCTGGTGCCCCTGTGCAGCTGGAAGTATTGGGAGTTGGTATTGTTGGTCTGTACACTCGCCATGGGAGCGTTGTACAGGAGCTTTACCCAAGCGGTGAACCCTGTTCCAAGCCCGAACCGCTCCAGTACCTCTATGAGGTATTTCCACTCGACTCTGTCGAAGGCCTTTTCTGCGTCCAGGGAGACGATCACCTCTTGTGTTCTCTCCCCGGAGGGGGTCATTATCACGTTCAGCAGGCGCCTGATGTTCGCGGTCAGCTGTCTACCTTTGACAAAGCCCGTCTGGTCCTCTGTGACCACCTCAGGTACACAGTCTTCTAGCCTTTTGGCTAGGATTTTGGCAGTATTTTGGCGTCTGCATTCAGCAGAGATATGGGTCTGTATGACCCACATTCCGTTGGGTCTTTGTCTTTCTTAGGTATCAGCGAGATTGAGGCCTGTGCTAACGTGGGTGGCAACGTGCCCCTAGCTAGCGAGTCTGTGAACATCTCCCGCAGGTGCGGGGCCAGCGCTGTCGCAAATTTTTTGTAGAAGTCCGCCGGGAATCCGTCCGGTCCCGGTGCCTTCCCCGCCTGCATGGAGCTAATGCTCTCCATGATCTCTCTGTGGGTAGAGTTGAGGAATCGCAAAGGTAAAAAGACCCTGATGGGAGTTATGGACAGGCCCTCGAGCAGTAGTCAGGATGTGGGGCAGAAAATAAATCAGGAGATAGAAAAGGCATGTAAAAAAGGCAATATTTCAACAATCATGGTGGACTTCAATACGCATATGGACTGGGAAAATCAGGTTGGTAGTGGATCCCAAGAAAAGGAATTTGTGGAGTGTCCAAGAGATGTTTTATTGGAGCGGCTTGTGACAGAGCCTACTAGGGATCAGGCAATTCTGGATTTGGTGGTGTGTAATGAGGCAGACTTGATTAGGGAACTTAAGGTGAAGGAACCCTTAGGGAGCAGTGACCACAATATGATAGAATTTACCCTGCAGTTTGAGAGGAAGAAGCTAAAATCAGACGGTATTACAATTAAATAAGGGTAACTTCAAAGACATGAGGGAGGAGCTGGCCAGAGTTGATTGGAAAAGGAGCCCAGCGGGGAAGACAGTGGAACAGCAATGGCAGGAGTTTTGGGGGGTTATTCAGGAGGCACAACAGAAATTCATCCCAAGGAGGAGGAAACATACTCAGGGGAGGACAAGGCATCCATGGCTAACGAGGAATGTGAAGGACATAATAAAAGCTAAAGAAAAAGCATACAAAGTGGCAAAGATTAGTGGGCAACCAGAGGATTGGGAAGCCTTTAAAAGTGAGCAAAGGACAATTAAAAAGGCAATAAAGGGGGATAAGATGAAGTATGAGTGTAAGCTAGCTTGTAATATAAAGGAAGATAGCAAGAGTTTTTTCAATATATAAAAGGTAAGAGAGAGGCAAAAATAGACATTGGACCACTGGAAAATGTGGCTGGAGAAGTAATAGTAGGAAATAAAGAAATGGCAGACGAACTGAATAGTTACTTTGCATCAGTCTACAAGGTGGAAGACACCAGTGGGATGCCAGAGCTCCAGGAGACCAGGGGGCAGAGGTGAGTGCAGTGACCATTACTAAGGAGAAGGTTCTGGGGAAACTGAAAGGTCTGAAGGTCGATAAGTCACCTGGACCAGATGGACTACACTCCAGGGTCCTAAAAAACATAGCTGAGGAAATTGTGGAGGCATTAGTGATGATCTTTCAGGAATCACTGGAGGCAGGAAGGGTCTCCAAAGACAGGAAAGTGGCTAATGTAACACCACTGTTTAAGAAGGGAGATAGGCAGAAGATGGGAAATTATAGGACGGTTAGCCTGACTTCGGTCATTGGTAAGACTCTGTTATTAAAGATGAGATTGCGGAGTACTTGGAAGTGCATGGTAAAACAGGACTGAGTCAACACGGCTTTGTCAAAGGGAGGTCATGTCTGACAAATCTGTTAGAGTTCTTTGAGGATGTAACAAGGAAGTTAGACAAAGGATAACCAGTGGACGTAATTTATTTAGATTTCCAGAAGGCCTTTGACAAGATGCCGCATAGGAGACTGTTAAATAAGTTAAAAGCATGGATAGAGGATTGGTTGACTGGCATAAGGCAGAGAGTGGGAATAAAGGGGTCTTTTTCAGGATGGCAGCTGGTGCCTAGTGATGTGCCTCACAGGTCTGTGCTGGGACCACAACTTTTCACAATATACATTAATGATCTGGAAGAAGGAACTGAAGGCACTGTTGCGAAGTTTGCAGATGATACAAAGATCTGTAGAGGGACAGGTGGTATTGAGGAAACAAGGGTGATGCAGAAGGATTTGGCCAAGCTAGGAGAGTGGGCAATGAAGTGGTAAATAAAATACAATGTGGAAAAGTGTTTGTTTTTGCACTTTGGAAGGAGGCATTTAGGCATAGACTATTTTCTAATTGGGAAAAGCTTAGGAAATCAGAAGCACAAAGGTACTTGGGAGTCCTTGCTCACGATTCTCTTAAGGTTAGTGTGCAGGTTCAGTTGGCAGTTAAGAAGGCAAATGCAATGTTCGCATTCATGTCAAGAGGCTAGAATACAAAACCAGGGATGTACTTCTGAGGCTGTATGAGGCTCTGGTCAGACCCCATTTGGAGTACTGTAAGCAGTTTTGGGCCCCGTATCGAAGGAAGGATGTGCTGGCCTTGGAAAGGGTCCAGAGAGGTTCACAAGAATGATCCCTGGAATAAACAACTTGTCATATGAGGAATGGTTGAGGACTCGTTGGAGTTTAGAAGGAGGAGGGGGGATCTTATTCGAACTTACAGGATGCTGCAAGGCCAGGATAGAGTGGACGTGGAGAGGATGTTTCCAATTGTAGGAGAAACTAGAACCAGAGGACACCATCTCAGACTAAAGGACAATCCTTTAAAACAGAGATGAGGAGGAATTTCTTCAGCCAGTGGGTGGTGAATCTGTGGAACTCTTTGCCGCAGAAGGCTGTGGAGGCCAAATCACTGAGTGTCTTTAAGGCAGAGATAGATAGGTTCTTGATTATTAAGAGGATCAGAGGCGATGGGGAGGAGGCAGGAGAATGGGGATGAGAAAATATCAGCCATGATTGAATGGCAGAGCAGACTCGATGGGTTGAGTGGCTTAATTCTGCTCCTCTGTCTTATGGTCTTAAATGGCCTCACCCCAGCACCGTCAGTATTATTCCGTTGAGGCTTGCCATTCGGCAGGCATGATTCGGTGCCAGGAAGTAGGGGCCCTTGCTACCAACTCCCCTACTCCCACCTACATCCCCTCCCCATGACTCTCACCTGCCAAACCCTCCCCACCGTCGCCCAGTTGTGGCCTCTGTCCTGGGCCTCAGGCGGTTGTCGTTTCGGCAGCAGCTTCCGGCTCCCCTGTGACAGCACCGTTCAAAAGAGCCGGCGGCCTCTGATCGGCTGGTAACTCTGGTAACGGCTGGACAAGACACTGCCCACAGGCTCCTCGTCCCAGGAACAGCCTGCTGTTGGCCTATTAACTACCAAATTGTCCCATGCTAACAGTGGGCTTTCCTGGAGTGAAGTGGGGGGGGGGGGGGCACCGACTCTTGGGTCAACGGCTCAGACCCCTTCGCCAGTATAAGATTCCACCCACCAACTCTGAACTCTGTCTCTCTCTCCACAGATGCTGCCTGTCCGATTTCCAGCATTTCCTGTTTTTATTTCAGATTTCCACAGTATTTTGCTTCTGAATTTCTATTTAGAGAACTAGTTTGAAATAGTGAAAACTCCTCAGGCGCTTCTCAGGGTTGATATCAAACACTCCCGCTTTCAAGTTCCCCTCCAAGCCACGCTCTCTCCTGACTCTGAACTTATATCTGTATAACTGAGGCTGAGAGGAGAATTAGTAGGTTTTTAACAAACATTGTGAGGGGTCTTTACAGAATAACTGGAGGGAGATAATTTCCTCTCGTTAGCAAGTCAGTGATAAGGACTGCCCATTTAAAATTGTTAGTAAGAGCGAGGGGAGACGGTGAAAGATACTTCCTTATGCGGAATTGCTGAATCGTGGAATACTTTGCCTTAAACGTCAATAGATTTGAGTATCTACTCCTTCCTTTGTACACAAAGCACCTGCACCCTTTGATATATTACTGCACATGATAACTCCCAAATATCGATTATCCTCTGGTGAATGAGGACAGTATTACTGACATGTGATGCTGTCAATGGAAGGAGCCCATTGGTCATCCATTAAAACCTCAGCAGGTGATGAGAAAAATCCCCGGAGAAGCAGCATTTACATCACTCCTCCTGCTTTGCTTCCATCGAAACAATGTGAAGATGAGGAGAAAGCACTGTCATGTCGTTGGATTGTAACAATTTCGAAGTAACATTTAGAATCGTGCCTGCAATTGCAATAGAATCTTGAGTACGTTAAAAGAAGATTCAATTCATGCAAACATAACTTTTATCAGGAGCATTCCCTTGTGAGGATAATCTCAAGGAGTTTATTAGTATATATATACGCTGAAACAGAATGCCATTTGAAAGTATATTTAATGCAGGAAAATATCAAAGGCAGCCTCAGTTCCCGGGAAAGTAAGAACAGAAAGAAAATGAACGTTGCATTGGTAACAGGGTTGAGCCTGTAGCCCTCTGGTAGCAAGCAAGGGAAAATGGGTTAGCTTTGAAGACTGTGTGATGGAACTGCTCCCAGTATCACAGTAGCCAAATGGATTTGGTAGTTGCTGGAGGGTTGAGAAGATAGTTGTTATTAATTTGTAATTCTGTAATGCTGCCAGTTGTACCATTTTAAGATTATGTACAAAATTGTTAGATCTTTGATCATTTTTAGCTAAATTGCATGCATTAAGGAAGTTGTGAGAGAAATCTCACAAGTTTACATTTAAATATCTAAGCGGGCGAAAAAAAAACCCACCTCATGACTCTTATACTTCCATGTGCCAGATTCCTTCACTGCGTCCCCCCCCCCCCCCCCCCCCCCCCCCACCTTCCCTTCACCACCACACCCCTTCATACCACAGGTGATTCAATAAACTTGACAGGGGCAAAAAAAACTATCCCAATCTCAGTGACTATGTGGCTTCTAGGAGTTACTTGAGAGTGAACAGTGAACTCCTCTGTGATTTTTATTTTTCCCCCTTAAATATGAGAATGACTCATTTCTTCTTAGCCCCTGCCACAACAGCTTTCTGTTGGGGCATTAGAGACACAAGTTCTATCACTAATGCTGTGCCTTATCAGATCAGCATATTCAACCATGTCACAAAGTTCACTCTCCTACAGATTTCATCCTCAATGCTTATTTCACAATAACTGACTTACATCCCCCATATCAAAGCTTTTTACTGAAGAATTTGTAGTTAATGTAAAAAAGCCAATACATTTTATTGAAAGTTTTGCATGTAAACAAAACATGTTTTGAAGTGTTGAATTAAGTAACCCAAATTAGATTGTCTCCCCCAACGCCCCCCCCCCCCCTCCCCCCCACCCTAATCCCCTGCCATCAAATACAACACATTTTCAACATTAATGTCTTTAAAAATGTTGGGCATTAGGGACAACTGTGCGGTCGATTTCCAATGTTGTCAGGATTGCGTGGACTGATGGAATCCCTGCCCTGAATTGACAGTTTCTGGGCCCTCCATACCATCCAGAATTCAACCGAAATCAAGAACAGGAATCTCTGGATGTGATTTATAAATATATAAATTGGGGATTGGAGGGGAAGATTAAATAGTGCAGACGTTATAAAAATTGGGATTGCAGTTAACTGTGAAGTAGATTGTAAGTGACTTTAGGAGCACTTTGACGGCAGGTGCAGAACACTACCACCCGCACGTCTCACTCCAAACCACACACCGTGCTGACTAGGAACTATGTGGCAGCTCCTTCACTGTCAAAATCTTGGAACTCTCTCTAACAACACTGGGGGTGTGCCTTCAAACGTGGGCTGTAGCTGTTCAGGATGGCTGCTCACCACCGTCTTCTCAAGGGCAATTAGGGACAGGCAACAAATACTTCACATCCCTTCACTTTAGGTATTTGGGGGTACAGGTTGCCCAGGAGTGGGGGAGGCTTCACAGGTACAATATCACTAGTTTGGTGGGGAGAGTGAAAGCCGATCTGGCAAGGTGGGATGGTCTCCCTCTGTCACTGGCGGGTCGGGTACAGGCGGTTAAAATGAATGTGTTGCTGCGATTTCTGTTTATTTTTCAATGCCTATCGATTTTCCTGCTAAAGGCTTTTTTCAGGGAGATTGAGGGAAGGATTACCGTGTTCATATGGGGAGGGAAGGTGGCCAGAGTTAGAAAGGTGCTGCTACAGAGGGGAAGGCAGGCAGGGGGTTTGGGTCTTCCGAACCTGATGTACTACTACTGGTCGGCGAATGTGGAGAAGGTGCGTAGCTGGGTCAGAGGGGTTGATTCCCAGTGGGTCAGAATGGAGGAGAGTTTGTGCAGGGGGTCAGGACTGAAAGCACTAGCAACAGCGCCGCTCCTGATTGCTCTGGGGACATACTCAGGGAGTCCGGTAATAACAGCTTCATTGAGAACTTGGAGGCTGTTTCGCCAACACTTCGGGTTGGGGGCAGGGTCAAGGGAAATGCCAATTTGGGGGAACCACAGGTTTGAGCCAGGGAGGTGGGATGGAAATTTTCAGAAATGGGAAGAGAAGGGGATTAAGACGCTAAAAGATTTGTTTGTTAGGGGTCGGTTTGCAGGATTGAAGGAGCTAGAAGCAAAGTATGGGCTGGAGCAGAGAGAAATGTTTAGATACATGCAGGTTCGAGATTTTGCCAGAAAGGAGATACAGAGCTTTCCGGCGGAACTGGCCTCCACATTGCTGGAGGAGGTGCTGACGACAAGGGGACTGGATAAGAGGGTAGTGTCAGCGGTGTACGGAGCTATTTTGGAAGAAGATAAGGCACCACTGGAAGGGATCAAAGCAAAGTGGGAGGAAGAGTTGAGAGAGGTTATAGAGGAGGGGGTCTGGTGTGAGGTGCTCCGGAGAGTAAATGCCTCCACCTCATGTGCGAGGTTGAGGCTGATACAGCTGAAGGTGGTATACACAGCACACCTCATTAGGGCGAGGATGAGCCAATTCTTTGAAGGAGTAGAAGATGTGTATAAGCGTTGCGTGGGGGCCCTGCTAAACACGTTCTGTCCAAAGCAAGAGGATTACTGGAAGGAGATTTTTAGGGTAATTTCCAAGGTGGTACATGTGAAACTGGACCCGGGTCCCCAGGAGGCCATATTCGGGGTGTTGGACCAGCCAGGGTTGGAAAGGGGTGCGGAGGCAGATATCGTAGCCTTCGCCTTGTTGATTTCCCGAAGGCGGATCCTGTTGGGATGGAGAGCAGCCTCTCCACCCTGTGCCCTGGCGTGGCGGGGGGGGGGCCTGTTGGAATTCTTGACTCTTGAGAAGGTTAAGTTTAAACTGAGAGGAAGGACGGAGGGGCTCTACAATTCATGGGCATTATTTATCATGCACTTTCAAGAACTGGATAACATCGAACATTAGTTGGGGGGGATGGGTGGGAGGGTTGCGGGGAGGGGGGCTGTGTGCATTAAGGGTGACGATGGGTAATCCCGGATTCCTTTTTGTCATTTGTTTACGTAAACATGCGGGCTGATGTTTGGGGTTTGGTGGGAGGATGGGATCGTTGTTATTGTTATGGAGATTGACATATTTGTTGCTGATTATTGTTAATTGTTGGTGGGTGTAAATTTGGGAGAAAATGTGAAAAAGGAGGAGAATAAAAATATTTTAAAAAGAAAAAAACTTTACATCCCATGAACAAATAAAAAAAACAGAGAAATATATAGACAGTCAGTAGATTGGCCAGCTTAATACATGGTGATTTTTTTTGTTAAAGGAACATTAAGGAGAGAATGTATTACTATATGGTAAATATAGAGAGTTAAATTCAACTTTAGCAGAGGCATAAAATAGGTAGAGCGTTGGCCACCAATTACACACCTTGGCTGATTTTCTTTCCATTGACTGTAATGTGAAGTGAATCATGCAGGATGTATAATGGGCAGCTGATCTGCTGCAGTGCCTCAGCCAGAAGTTCATCGTTGCCCCTAGTGTGTAGCCCCAATGTTTTTTCAGCATTGCTTTTAGAACCATAGAATCCCTGCAGTGCAGAAAGAGGCTATTCAGCCCATCCAGTCTGTACCGGCCTTCTGAAAGAAGATCCCACCTATGCCCACTCCCCCACATTACAACCCCATCTAACCTGCAAATCCCTGGATGCTAAGTTGCAATTTAAGCATGGCTAATACACCTAGCCTGCACATCTTTGGGCTGTGGGAGAAAACCTGAGCACCTGGAGGAAGCCCACGCAGACACGGGGAGAAAGTGCAGACCCCGCACAGCAGTGACCCAAACCGGGAATCGAACCTGGGACCGTGGAGCTATGAAGCAATGGTGCTACCGTGCTGCCCATATCTTTGGGCTCTGGGAGAAAATCCACGCAGATACAGGGAGATTGTGAAAACTCACTCAAGGCCGAAATTGAACCCGGGTCACTGGCATTATTTTTGTAGGTGTTTGTAGGTTATTGTTATGATCATATTATTCTAACCATTAAGCGCAGTAGAGTCTGCCTGATGTAATGTAACAATCCCACTGTACTCTGAACTCACTCTCCATAAAAATGGATTACTGTTATACCAACCAACCTCATGCATTGGCTGTTAAGATGTATAATACTTATTTGTGCCTTGTAAATTTTAGGCTATTTTCTGAGGCGAAGCTCTCCTCAGCCCTTGCAGACTATAGGGCGAGCTCCCCATTTTCCTTCCTGTTGCAAGTTACGGATCTGTTATTACTTGCCACGCCGTCTGTGTTACTCTGTTCAAATACAACAGCAGGTCTTGTAAAAGGCAAAGCTGAAGCAAAACTGATTGAGCTATTGTGAAATCCTAATTTGAAGCTCAGGCTTGAAGACTCAAACAATTGGGATCAAGAGTTGTTGTTCTGGCCTGTTGGAGTCTTGCCTGGAATTAGTCTGACTCTTTGCGCCAGATTCTTTTCATAAATATGCAGGAAACACTCAGCACTGTGCAACTTCAAATACTGATGAACCAATTAAAGCAGCTCCCAGAGTTTCATTACCATTTGCCACGTGAGATAAAGCCACAGTCGCATTTCTCTTCCTGACAAATGAAATCTCGAGATCTGCCACAATGAACCATGAATGGGACTCAGTTGCATTCACTGATAGCAAATGATTTAAAACCTGTATACTCCCAGCATCCAGTTAATTAAATTTCCTGATGATGGAATGCTAAGACAGGTCATTCGGAAAATGACTGATGATAAGGGATGAGATGAACTAAATTGTATAATCAAATGGGCAGATTGAAATAGTCTGGAGGAGAATACATTGAAGACTCTTTCAAAAGATGATGGTGACAAAGAAGTAGCTGCTAAATTTAAATTAATTGCATGTTGAAGTAAGCCAATAGAAGTGAGCAAGCAAAGAGATAAATGTTCTCTGGGCGCTTTAATAGGCAAAATGTTGGCATTAAAATGCATGTGAAATTCAGGCTGTAGAGAACTCTTGCCGAGTGTTCCCTTATCATTTATCGCAAATGTAAGTTATCACAAAGGAGCATAGGTGGGAAGGCATGTACTATGGTACACAGCGTTATCCAGGTTGAAAGCTGTGGAGATTTACATAGAATTTACAGTGCAGAAGGAGGCCATTCGGCCCATCGAGTCTGCACCGACCCTACTTAAGGCCACACCTCCACCCTATCCCCGTAACCCAGTAACGCCACCTATCTATTTTGGACACCAAGGGCAATTTAGCATGACCAATCCACCTAACCTGCACGTCTTTGGACTGTGGGAGGAAACCGGAGCACACGGAGGAAACCCATACAGACACAGGGAGAATGTGCAGACTCCGCACAGGCAGTGACCCAAACCGGGAATCGAGCCTGGGACCCTGGCACTGTGAAGCAACAATGCTAACCACTGGGCCAACGTGCATAGCAATGATGGGGTGTATCAAATATCTTTGGTTAGGTAACATCAATGTTAGGTTTTAAAAGACTATAGATGTGAGAGGAAGGAATGCTGAAGCAGTTTAGGAAGTTTCACAGCTCTGAGGTCCTGGGAAACACAGGGATAGAATAAGAGATGGCGCAATCTGGTACATTAACAATCAGCATTGAGGGAAGCGATAGAATCTCTTCCATAACTTATTCAGAATTAGAAAAAAGGAACCCACTTGACCTGCACCTCGCCCAAAACCATCAATGTTCACTCCTCTTATTGGAGATGGTCATCACCTGGCACTTGAGTGACGTGAATGATACTTGCCACTTGTCAGCCCAAGCCTGGATATTGTCCAGGTCTTGCTGCATTTGCACATGAACTGCTTCAGTGTCTAAGGAATCGCGAATGGTGCTAAACATTGCGCAATCATCCCCATATCTGAACTTAAGTTGGAAGGAAGGTCATTGATGAAGCAGCTGAAGATGGTTGGGCCTAAGACACTATTCTAAGGAACTCCTACAATGATGTCCCAGGACTGAGATGACTGACCTCCAACCACCACAACTACCTTCCTTCATGCCAGCTATGACTCCAACCAGTTGAGAGTTTTCCCCCTAATTCCCATTGACTCCAGTTTTGTGAGGGCTCCTTGATGTCCTACTTAATCAAATGCTGCTTCGATCCCAAGGGGAGTCAGTCTCACCTCACCTCTGTAGTTCAGCTCTTTTGTCCCTGTTTGAACTAAGGCTGTGATGAGGCCAGGAGCTGAGTGACCCTGTTGAAAACCAAACTGAATGCCAGTGAGTAGGTTATTGCTAAGTAGGCGCCACTTGATAGCACTGTTGATGACCCCTTCTATCACTTTACTGATGACGGAGAGTCGACTGATAGGGCAGTAATTGGCTGGGTTGGAGTTGTCCTGCGTTGTGCGTACAAGACATATCTGGGTAATTTTCCTCATTGCCGGGTAGATGCCAGTGTTGTAGCTGTATTGGAGCAGCTTGGCTAGGGGTGCGGCAAGTTCTGGCGCACAAGTCCTCAGTACTATTGCCGGAGTATTGTCAGGGCCCATAGCCTTAGCAGTAGCCAGTGTCTTCAGCGGTTTCTTTATATCACGCGGGGTGAATCAAATTGGTTGAAGACTGGTATCTGTGACACTGGGGACCTCCGGAGGAGACTGAGATGGATCATCCACTCGGCTCTTCTGGCTGAATATTATTGAGAATGCTTGTCTTTTGCACAGATGTGCTGGGTTCCTCCATCATTGAGGATGAGGATATCTGTGGATCCTCCTCCTCCAGTGAGTTGTTTAATCGTCCACCACCATTCATGACTGGATGTGGCAGGACTGCAGAGCTCCAATCTGATCCGTTGGCTATGAGATCGCTGAGCTCTGTCTATCATTTGCTGCTTATGTTGTTTGGCATACAAATAGTCCTGTGTTGTATTTTGACACCTCATTTTTCAGTATTCTTGGTTGTTGCTCCTGGCATTCCCTCCTGTACTCTTCATTGAACCAGGGTCGATCCCCTATCTTGGTGATAATGGTAGAGTGGGAGATATGCCGGGCCATGAAGTTACTGATTGTGGCTGAGTACAATTCTGCTGCTGCTGATGGCCCACAGTGCCTTATGGATGCCCAGTTTGAGTTGCTAGATCTGTTCAAAGTCTATCCCATTTGGATGGAGGGTATCCTCAATGTGAAGACGGGACTTAGTCTCCACAAGGACTGTGCGATGGTCACTTCTAACGATACTGTCATGGACAGATGCATCTCCAGCAAGCAGGCTGGTGAAGATGAGATCCAGTATGTTTTTCCCTCTTTTTAGTTCCCTCCCTCACCACCTGCTTCAGACCCTTTAGGACCAGGCCGGGCTGGTCTGTGGTGGTACTACCGAACCACCTTTGGTGATGGATATTCAAGAGCTTCAGGTTTTTAGGTGTCCAGATCACCAACAACCTGTCCTGGTCCCCCCATGCCGATACTATAGTCAAGAAAGCCCACCAACGACTCTACTTTCTCAGAAGACTAAGGAAATTTGGCATGTCACCTACGACACTCAACAACTTCTGCAGATGCATCATACAAAGCATTCTTTCTGGTTGTATCACAGCTTGGTATGGATCCTGCTCTGCCCAAGACCGCAGGAAATTGCAAAAGGTTGTGAATGTATCCTTATCCATCACGCAAACCAGCCTCCCATCCATCGACTCTGTCGACAATTCCCGCTGCCTCGGAAAGGCAGCCAGCATAATTAAGGACCCCAGCAACGCCGGACATATTCTCTTCCACCATTTCCGTCAGGAAAAAGATACCAAAGTTTGAGGTCACGTACCAACTGACTCAAGAACAGCTTCTTCCCTACTGACATCAGACTTTTGAATGGACCTACCTCGTATTAAGTTGATCTTTTCTCTACACCTTGGTATAACTGTAACATTATATTCTGCAGTCTCTCCTTCCTACACTCGCGGGAATAGGTTCCTCCACATTTTGAACTGAGGAAGGCTTCTTCTTATCCAAGATCTGCTCACATTTGCCAAGTGATTCATGTACGGTATGCATTGTTTGTACAGCATGCAAGAAACAATACTTTTCACTGTATATTAATATATGTGACAATAATAAATCAAATCAAATCAAATATTGAAGTCACCCACCCTTGGTACATTCTGTACCCTTGACACCCTCGGTGCTTCCTCCGAGTGGTGTTCAATATAGAGGAGTACTGATTCATCAGCTGAGGATGGACAGTATGTGGTAATCAGCAGTTTTCCTTACCCATGTTTGACCTGAAGCCATGAGACTTCATGGGGTCTGAAGTCGATGTTGAGGACTCCCGGGGCAATTCTCTGTACGTTACCTGTAAAGTTTGATTCAGTCATTATGACTGTCATGCTGTCACAATTTTGGCACAAGCCCCCAGATGTTAGTAGTTCGCAGTCCAAATCAAATCCGCCGTGTTCAATTCAATGAGGTTTTACAGAAACGCACCCTCAGACTCGGGGGGGCAGATTTAGCTTGCCCAACAGCTTGGGAGTAACAGGCAAGAGACCTCAGCAGTCTGATCAACATTTAACCTAACATAGTCAGATACCCTCAGAAATGTGCACACATTGTGGAGGTACCGATCGATTCACAATGCCCCATTAGGCTCAGGGGAAGAAATGTAACTTATGCTTGTAGATGAATCACTTTGTAAATGTGAGCAGATCTTGGATAAGAAGAAGCCTCCCTCAGTTCAAAATGTGGAGGAACCTTTTCCCGCGAGTGAAAGACAGCATGTGTATAGCATCACAGATGATAAAGTACCAGGTCATTCTAAGATTGTTCAGTCAAGATAGCGAGCATCTCAGTGTCACTTCTTATCGATATTGGTGCAAAAGTAACTATTTTGAGTGTGAAACTCTACCATCGTTACTTTTCACATCGTTCTCTCACTCCTGCGACAGATGCTCTTCAAGATTCCGATGACCTGAGTACTCTGGGTTTGAGAATTCAGTTGCTGTGCGCTTAAAAAAGTCACCCGAGACAGGTTCACAGTCTATTTAGCCAAAGGCAGAAGAAGCCTTGTGGTAGTTAATATGTTCGATAAGCTTGGCTTCAACTTGAAGATCTCACCAGAGCATACATGAATATGATTGATGACACTGACTATGCAAAATATTCTTCCTTATTTGCCAGATTTGGGAAGATTAAGGGTTACTGTCATTCTCCTCATGTTAATATGTCAATTCTGCCAGGTTCATAAAATTTGAGATGGTTACTGCATGCGATCTGTGCCGAAGTGTCACTGGAGCTGAAAGGACTTGAGGCAGACAGAAACAATTCATTCTCATAGGTATTAAACCTGGTCAAAGCACAACGCAAAAATGGTGGACTTAGGCCAAGCGTTGTCCTTAAGGCGATCAACAAAACAATTTTTCCAGCCAAGTATCCACTTCCTTTGATCCAAGATCTATCAATCTGATTTATTGACTGCACTGTCGACAAGCGACAGGGCTATCTTCAGATACTACTTATGAAGCAAAGCTGAAGGCCATGATTTTCGGATTTTTGACTAAAGTGGCAACTCAGGCAGAAAAAGCGGTGTGCAGCCCATCGGCTCCACTTGCGGCTTTTCGTGCCATATGTTTTGACACTTTGTCAAAAGAAATCCTGGAGGTGGATCCTACAATATCAAGCCTGCCCTGCGGGCAAGATCGGCCTTCAAGGGATCGTGGCACGTCTTTTAAAGGGCTCCCCAATACAAAGAAAATAAAAATAACAGAAAGGCTCCCCTATCAACAAACCACCCCGCCTACCCCCCATCCCTATCCCCAAGGAACCCCACCCCCAAGAAAGTGGATAATACCTAGGCATGACTCTTTCCGCCTGGGGACTGTACTTACCTGTGACCCCGGGTTCTCTTTGCTAGGTCCCCGTTTTTCAAAAGATGTAAACTACTTTATCCACAACGATGTCTACCGTTACAAATACATACAGATTCATAAGGATAATACAAGTTACACAATCTGTCTTGTAATCTAATGTTGACAGCAAGCTTACAGTCCTTGTAAATCAACAGGAAACCTGTGGTCAGAAACATCACACTCTGAAACCAAGTTACAGATGCCACCAAAATAGATTATATCAATCTCTCATTAACTTCCCCAGATGCTTATCACACTGTGAGCCAGCCAGGCACATTGAACTCCACCTTTATCCTGAGAGTTTCCAATCTCAACGTTCAAAGTACTCACCTTGGAATCTTCTCCCAAACAATGCTTTCACTCAGACGTCTGCAACGAGGATCAGGCTCCAAGTTTTCAACCCCTCCTTCTGATGTTCCTCCACACCCGCTGCA
This sequence comes from Scyliorhinus canicula, assembly GCF_902713615.1. Taxonomy (NCBI): domain Eukaryota; kingdom Metazoa; phylum Chordata; class Chondrichthyes; order Carcharhiniformes; family Scyliorhinidae; genus Scyliorhinus; species Scyliorhinus canicula. The sequence goes on along the minus strand of NC_052146.1, from coordinate 278,961,795 downwards.
ACCCCCCTCCCCCGCATTAATGCGTGCAGTTAGGCTTCAATTATCAGGCATCCGCTCAGATATTCAGCTGCAGGATACCACTGCTCCAAAGAGCAGTAGTAACGAGTCACCAGCTTTTGGCTGTCGCCTCAGATTGTCCGGCCAGTCTGAATGGTGTTGCCCACGGCGCTGACCGCCTCTGCCACCTGCGTCAGGCATGCCGAACAGCAGCAGCTGGCAGCTTCCTTCCTGGGCCGGGGTACAGGGTCACTCCCCTCTTCTCAACGGCATCCGGCAGGGTCTCGAGCTTGGCATCCATAAAACGGGGTACCGCTCTCCTCGCTGCCATCTTGTTGGCTGGGATGGTGTGTGTGGGGAATGAAGTGTGTATATGTGGCTGCAGCTTGTCAGCCTCCTGAGTGTCAATCGCGAATCAGGCGAATCCGGCCCCGTTTTTCATTGGAATCGATTGTGTTCCACGTGGCACCGGTGCTAGCCCCTCAACAGGAATGGAATCGGTCCAGGCGCGGTGCCAGGTTTTCTGTTGTGGAAGTCCGTGAATCATGCCCAGGCGTCAACACTTAGTCTCAGGAACGGAGGATTCCGCTGAACATAACCACTAGTCCATCCACATTTCAACTTGCATGGCTGAAATTTGTGCCGTCCAGATGCGCTAGAAGAATGATAAGAGCTGTATTCTCACAGCATATTGAAGCAAAAAAAGTGATCACTTACACGTCATGTTCATTGTCAGAAACTAAATGCAAATATTCTACTGGAGAGCAGAAACCACTGACCTGCATCAATGTTTGTGAACATTGGCACATGTATCTCTGTGGTAGAAAACTCACTCTCTGCAGCAATCACCAAGCGCTGACCAGTGTTAGCCTGTCAATCTGATCATCCATCCCCAGCATCTACAGATGGGTCAGAGCGTCTTCATCAGTACAACTTTGAGATTGAGTATCTCGCAGGTTCGCACAACCGAACAATGAACATGATTAGCAGGTAGTATTACCGATAGCAAAGCAACATGTGACATTGAAGACTGAACCTCATTTTGTTAGAGGAGTTGAGGGCAGAATTGGTGACAGGAAATGCACTGCGGAAAGCGAGGCAAAACCTGAGCCAACACTTAAAATCCAAGTGGCCTTGCGAAACAGAGGAAATGAAATGAAATGAAAATCGCTTATTGTCACAAGTAGGCTTCAAATGAAGTTACTGTGAAAATCCCCTAGTCGCCACATTCCAAAATTGCCCTTAGTGTTGGGTGGGGTTACTGGGTTATTGGGATAGGGTGGAGGTGTTGAACTTGGGTAGGGTACTCTTTATACCAGGATGTTGCCTGGAATGGAGAGTAGGTCTTATGAGGAAAGGTTGAGGGTGCTAGGCCTTTTCTCATTAGAACGGAGAAGGATGAGGGGCGACTTGATAGAGGTTTATAAGATGATCAGGGGAATAGATAGAGTAGATAGTCAGAGACTTTTTCCCCGGGTGGAACACACCATTACAAGGGGACATAAATTTAAGATAAATGGTGGAAGATATAGAGGGGATGTCAGAGGTAGGTTCTTTACCCAGAGAGTAGTGGGGGCATGGAATGCACTGCCTGTGGTAGTAGTTGAGTCGGAAAATTTATGGACCTTCAAACGGCTATTGGATAGGTACTTGGATTAGGGTAGAATAAGGGAGTGTAGGTTAACTTCTTAAGGGCAGCACGGTAGCATTGTGGATAGCACAATTGCTTCACAGCTCCAGGGTCCCAGGTTCGATTTCGACTTGGGTCACTGTCTGTGTGGAGTCTGCACATCCTCCCCGTGACTGCGTGGGTTTCCTCCGGGTACTCCGGTTTCCTCCCACAGTCCAAAGATGTGCAGGTTGGGTGGATTGGCCATGACAAATTGTCCAAAATTCTATGATTAACCTAGGACAAAAGTTCGGCGCAACATCGTGGGCCGAAGGGCCTGTTCTGTGCTGTATTTCTCTATCTCTATCTCTATTCCGGCACCTGTTCAGGGAGGCTGGAACGGGAATTGAACCCGCGCTGCTGGCCTGCCTTGGTCTGCTTTAAAAGCCAGCTAAAGAACTGGTTCCGTACTGCAGAGAATGCAATGAACTTTTTTATTTGATGACAACTGTGTTGTATGTGACACTCAAGCTGTTATCCCGAGAGCGCTGCAACAATGTGTACATCTTGCTCATGAGGGAGGTCCAGGTGTTGTTAAGGTGAAGCAATGATTCCACTAAGCAGTCTGATGGGCTGCTTCAAAGAGTTCATGAGAAACTGCATAGTTTGTACACTACTTCATGATCCACATTGCAAATGGCCAGAAATCACTGCAACAAATTGCATAATTGACATTTTGTTTACAAAATAGGATTTGCTGGAGACTATCCTCATGGGCAATGGACTGCAATTTCTTCCCGGACAGCTCATGGAATTCTTAGTAAGCTATGGAATTCATGATATCCTAATAACAATAATAATCTTTATTATTGTCCCAAGTAGCCGTGCATTTCATTTCATTTCATCCTGATACAACACACAATTGAATGGCGATGTCAAACAATTCAACAGGGTTGTCGATAACAGTCTGAGAACCAGCAGGCCACAGGGGAATACGTTTGAAAAATCTATTCCAGGTGGTGGGCAACCTTGCAACCTGGGGGGCCATCTGCGGCCCCTCAGGGTTCTGAGCTCGGTCCATGAGACATTTTGGTGTCTGTTGCCCACGCGCAATTCCGCTGGTTTCTACCCGCGTAGCTTTTTCCCTATCGGTACGACTGAAGTGATACACACACACACAAAGCAAAGGCACGTGAAGTGAGCTGTGTACTGATCGCAGACAAAATTGACTGTGAGAGCCGTGCACTCCCTCTGTATCCAATCAAGCATAAATATTTCTTCTCCTTTTACCACTTGGATTTGATGACAGTTCCATTAATATATGAATGATTAAGCATTTTCAATAACTCGTTGTGAAATACTCGGCATGTACTAAATGTATTTAATCTTATTTATGGGGTCACGTTCAGAGAACAAACCTGATTCCAATCTTGCGGCCCACTGAGATGAAGGAGGGTCACTCATGCGGCCCACTCACTAGCCTAGGTTGCCCATCACTGATCTATTCCTATCCTCCGAGCACATATCAATCCATCCCAGAATCACTGATCAGAAAGACACCGACAGAACGTATGAGTGGTTGTAAAGTTTGCAGACCAATGACCATCCTTAATTTGTCAGAACGAAAGTAGAAGAAAACGCAAAGCAAAAAGGCAAAGCAGTAAGTACTTCGGCTAGCAAATACAAAGAAACCACTGTTTGAAGTTGGACATTGGGTTCATATCGAACTGCCAAATCATGACTACAACCTCTCATCATCTGCAACAGGGCCTAAGCACATCAAGTAGTTACTCAACACCAGTGATTACCTGTTGGATGACAACGCAAAGTGTTGACTTTGACACTCAAGACACACAATAGTGAGCAGACCAGCATATTTCAAAAATAGTGATTATGAGGTTCCATTTCCTTTTCCAATGAGTGACAATGATATTGATCATCTGCCTCATTAAAGTGATCACGCAGGACATAGGAATTAAGAGCAGAAAAAAGCAATTCAGCCCTTCAAGCCTGCCCTGCCATTCAATCAGATCATGGTTGATCGCTCCCTGGTTTCAAAGCCACCTTCCCACCTGCTCCCCATATCCCTTTAACCCGTTCCCCCCCCCCCCTTTTTTTAACCACAACCTCAGGTTTGTCGATCTCAGCGCCATTGTCAACGACCTTCATTTTTCAATGATTAATACTGTACTTAGACTAAACAAATATTCTGAACTCTAAGCAATGTATTGATTTACATATGTTGGTGTTTATGGTGGTTTAATTTAAAATAATGTTATTTTGTTTTACAAGAGGGAAAATATACTTTGTCCAATTGTTCGGTGTTTGATTGTGTGTGTCCATTGATTGTTGTACTGTGAGCTATTAGTCAAGGCTGTGAGTGCGGTTACAGAAGGGAAGCTGAAAGCAAGCTGACATTTGAAAAGCTTTTGTGGTAAAGTCCTGTACTCACATAGAACCTGGGCCGGCGTTGTGGAGTGGCGGGTACCACTCCAGCTTCGGGCCTCCCCAAAGTTGCGGAATTCTCCGCACCTTTAGGGGCCGAAAGGCCTTCGCCGGCTGGCAGAAGTCCGCGCATGCGCCGGAGCGTCAGCGGCTGCTGACGTCATCCCGGCGAATGCGCGGCGGAGGGGGTCTCTTCCACCTCCGCCATGGTGGAGACCATGGGGAGCCCGCCGACCAGCGCGGCGCAATTCCCGCCCCCGCCGATTCCCGGGTGGCGAAGAATTCGGGCCACGGCGGAGACGGGATTGATGCCGTCCCCGGGCGATTCTCCGTCTCCCCGAGGGGTCGGAGAATTCCGCCCCTGGTGTGTGTCAATTCTGCACATCCTTGAATTACAGAACACAATAGTCCCGACAAATTGGTTAAACATTTACCTGAAAGACCAGCAAAATTAAAATTGAAATCCTTGTTTTGAAGATGTTTTAATTCAGCATCTATCGCACTGAGTCACCATGAAAAATAGGCCTAAGATAATCAAAGGTTAAAAAGGAAAATACTAACATTCGGGACGAAAAATGGGAAATGCCAAAAAAATGCACAGCGGGTCAATCAGCCAGTGAGGAAGAAAGACAATTTGGTCGCTGGTTCTGATGAGAAATGAAATGAAATGAAAATCACTTATTGTCACGAGTAGACTTCAATGAAGTTACTGTGAAAAGCCCCTAGTCGCCACATTCTGCCGCCTGTTCGGGGAGGGTGGTACGGGAATCGAACCGTGCTGCTGGCCTGCTTTAAAAGCCAGCGATTTAGCTCAGTGAGCTAAACATGAAAGGCTACAGCAGAAGGAATAACCTCTCCCTCCCCTCTTATATTGTGAGCGATCTGCTGTACTTTTCCTGCATTTTCTGTTTTTATTCATCCAAAGCATCTTTCTGATTTCAGAAGAATGAAATGAAAACAAAATGAAAAATGCTTATCGTTGCAAGTAGGCTTCAAATGAAGTTACTGTGAAAAGCCCCTAGCCGCCACATTCCGGCACCTGTTCGGGGAGGCTGGTACGGGAATTGAACCGTGCTGCTGGCCTGTCTTGGTCTGCTTTCAAAGCCAGCGATTTAGCCCTGTGCTAGATAATGGAAGAAAGGGAATGTAAGAAAAGAGATGGAGGAACAAGTAACCTGGCCTTTTCGAGAGATCATTGATGTGTGGAAATTCTCAACTGTTCTAACACTTGAAACACAACACGTAAAATAAATGTCGGAAAATAAGCATCAAACTTGGGTTCCTGATGGCCTCAGTGTTGGGGAAACAGTAAATTCTTTCGTCAATTACTGTTCCAAGGGAGGTAGGGCTGAGTAATTAATCAGAAGAAAGATTAATACCAATCTATTGTCACATGCCCGCTGGTCAAAACTACTATGGTACTGAAGCGATGTATCAGAGCTATTAAAGTGGCATTTCCTGACGCTTTATGAGTCATAATTTTGAAATGACTGGTCAGCAACTTTGGTTGGGTAACCAGTTGATTTCTTCTGAGGGTTGAGAAGCTCGATATTTAGTTTTAACATTTTAATCTGTGATAATGGTGATTGTTCTATAATTGATTTACTAAATTTCAAGAACGGTAAGTGTTGCTAGCTAATAGAAAAGAAACTTTACAATCCGCGCACGATCACTAACCATTCCTCTGTCGAAGAGACCTTGGTGAATCCATTTTCATCCACTTCAATTTCCAGTCTGCAATTTGTCCTAAACAGCAACCGATCCAAAAAGCAACATTCTGGAGAATTCTCAGCGTGTGATGGTCCTTTAGGGGAATAGCTGGGAATGGATGAGTTGGATTCAATGGATTGAATTTGAAATTGACATTTGTTTAGTTTGTCATAAATACATACCTACATTACATTATTTCCAAATAAGATGCTTTGTTATCTCTCAGCTCTGTCTGTTTCAGGCACTGCTGCTCATAAAATGACCCAGGGACTATTTAAATAGCATCTTCATTTCACAGTTATCCTGCACAGATTTTCCTTTTATCTGTGGACAATGAAAATCATTTATTGTCACAAGTAGGCTTCAAATGAAGTTACTGGTACGGGAATTGAACCCGCGCTGCTGGCCTTTGTCTGCTTTACAAGCCAGCTATTTAGCCCACTGTGCTAAACCAGCCCATTTTACAATAGACTAATTTTGAACAGCCTAGGATTCAACTCTGTTCCCTCGCCGTCTCTTGCTCTGAGGCAAAATTGAGTCAGTATCCCAATGTCAGAGTTGAAGGGGGGTCCCGATCCCACACGCTGAGGGAAACAGTGATCGTCCCTGAATTGGCCAATTAGTGAACATGCTTTCCATTCAATTAAGGATGGCGGGTGGGCTCGTGAATTTGGGGAATGATCGGGGTCCCTCAAACTTGGAAGGAGATACAGCCTGCCACTGCAGGAAAAGCAGAGAGAGCGCATTTCCTTCTTGAGTCACCCTCTCAGCAACTTCGACAACTTGTCAATTAAAGGTGGCCTCATTGTGGCAGGGGAGCTCTGCCACTGGGTGACCTGTGGCCAGGCTGGCGGAGAGAGCATGAAAACGTGCCTCGACTGCTGGATTCCCACACGGCCTGCCACCAGGTGATCAATCCGGACAGATGGCCTAATTCCCGAAATCGCAGGTTGTCACATACTGACTGGAAAATTAGAGTCCATATTTGATAATGGGCCTCAATCAGCTATTCCATTACCCGTATTAACTATCCGCCCGGTTCTGGCTTCTGGAAAAATGGCCCGTAGACAAGTTGGTGTTGGCATAGTGCCCAACAGTGCCGTTTATCTTCCTCATGGCACTGGAAATTCGGTCCTTCTGTACTTCAATTATTCTAGACTATTCCAATAGAATATAGACCTATATTCTATATCTGCTAAAGGTGGCACATCTGAAATAGGAAGTGGATAATCTTGAAATAAATGTGTATTCTATCAATCAGTAATGCGGTGTTCAGAACTGCTTTAGCGACCAATTAATGAGTAACGTCTTATTTTGGGTTTACCAACTAGCCAGCAATCTGTGTGTTTCTAATCTTGGATATATGAATTATAGGAACTCTGAAACCAAACCTTGAAGAAAGCCCCTTGTTCATGTTGATCTGTTTTCCTTTATCCCAAGATTGTCTTGTATGGGGCGTTTGGAACCCCACAGAGAGGATGTGTTGAGTTTGCCACTCTTAATTTATCAGTTATGTCTTTGTTGATCTGACTCCCCTGCTAGCCACTGAGGCCGTAGGTATGAGCGTTTTTAACTGTCACTGAATAAAACATTTTAATGATTCAGATGTCTGTGTCAAACTCCCGAGGCTTACTGTTGAAGCAGGGATATGACTGTGATTTTATGACTCTCCTATCCAGTCTAACACTCTATTTTAGATCCGAGTTCATATGTGTCCCCTGATATTAGCAATTCTGTGATCTCAGCTCCTTTTTTTTTACACTCCTGGGATTAATATACATATATATATATGTATGTTGACATTCTTTCTTGTTGTTTCGGACTTCTGCTTAAGTCTTCCTGACTTTACAATTTCTTGGGTGTCTCCAAAATGTGCATAACTCCTGAACAAAATGGTGACCAATGCTTTCAACCCGACATCAATGCTGCTACACTTATGTGCAAGTGCACTATACTATAAGGTTGTCGGTCTGTTCTTTCTAAATATTGACTGATCTTCCTCTTCCTACTCCACTTCCTTACTCCCTTTGGCTTTTTCTCCTCTCCCAATCAATCGTATAACCGGTCAAAACACAACTAATCAATACTTCCCGATTCTTCTTTATTCTTCTCAAGTTTTGTGCTCAAGCTCAGAGTTCAGGATCCGAACCCTGCAGCCAGGTTTCTCCAGTTGAAACATTGGTCTATGGTAAATCCCTGGAGAGAGGTAGCTGCCTTCGCCTTCCCGGTAGTCAGCCCAACAGCTACGCTCAGAAGCTCAAAGGACCAATGTTTCCCCAGCCCTTTCCACTCATCAATCACTTGACAACAGCACTCTTCTGCTTTTTCCATTTTGCACTTATTCCTGCTTTCATTTGTTTCTTCTTCAAGTTTGCCCTTTTGTGTTTGCAATCAATTCAGCAGCTTGAACGTACTCCTATATTTGAGGAGATAGAAACTTGTGATGTATCAGTGCATGACATTGGAAGTTGAGCACTGATGCTCTGGATCCTTTCTATCCTCTTCACAAAGGCAGTTATCTCCCCCCTCGAAGGTGAATTTGTAAGTTTGAATGTATACTCTCTGCACTGTTTATTTGTTTCATCATGTTTCCACTTAATTCATATGTAAAAGTAAATAATTCATTAACAGTAACTAAATCCAGAACTAAAGTTCATGTTGATGTAATCTTTGGCGAGTATAACTATTCACCTAAGATACTCCATGTTACTGGTCATGGGTTCTGTGGGTTTTTGTCTGACTAATGAGTCCGATCCGAGAGCCGCATCTTCGAATGCACACCTGGCAGGTGTTCCAGGAGGTGAGATTGGTCCTTGGATTCTAGATTGCTGGCATTCCTTTCTCAGGCCTCTTTTCCGGCCTCCTTTTGCTGTCGGGTATCCTCAAGAATTGTGTCCCTTCAATCAAATGGTTCCTCCAAGTAGGTCACTTCTGAGCAAGGGCCTCCCAAGCATTGATGTCGATGTTGCATTTCTTGAGGTAAGCCTTCGGGGTGTCTTTGACGTGCTTCCTTTGTCCTCTTGTTCTGGAACCTTCCTTGAGCCTGGCGAAGAAAATTTGCTTTGGCAGTCGGGGCTCTGACATTCTAAGAACATGGCTGGCACAGCAGAGATGGTTTCGGATGATCACGGCTTTGATGCTGGTGCTCTTGGCTCCTCCAAGGACACTGATGTTAGAACGCCTATCCTCCCAGCTGATGCAGAGAATGTATCTCGGACAGCGTTGATGATAGCTCTCCAGAGCCATGAGGTGGCATCCGTACGTAGTCCAGGTTTCTGGGCCGTAGAGAAAAGTTGGAAGGACATGAGGATCTTGGTGTCAGCATGAATGTCATGGTCATTAAAGACACTTGTCCTTAAGAGTCCGAAGGAGGTGTTCGCGGATTGGATACAATGTTGGATCTCATCGATGTCAGCCTTAGATGAGAGGTTGAGGTATTGAGGTGCAACTGAAATGTTATTGTTGAAACGAGCTTCCAATGTAGAGTTTTCATACGTACCAAAAGCTAGAATATTACCTGAAATACAGTTTTCTAGAGATGTTAATGGTTAGGACCAAAATGTAACCACTGATGTATTTGTGCTAATTTGTTTATCAGTCGCACAGTAGACAGTTTATCAAACTTGGTTTTTAATTCTGTTCTACTCCTAGAAACTCTCTATTCTGGTAGGTTTTTCACCTCAATGGCTCAGTTTGTCCAGGCACATTGTATACTCAGGGTTACATTGTTCATTGTTTTTCTTCCAAAGCCCAATCCCGCCATCCAGAGTGTCTGCTTGGGAGAGAATAGTGTGATCGAAGAAGAGTTCAAAGCAAATGGCAATGTCACAGAGTGGGCAGGAGGTGGAGGAGGCGGTGGAGGAGCCACGTTTATTTTCAAGGTGAGGTTTAATAATCGTCCATTTCTCTCTCCACAGATGCTGCCTGATCTGCTGAGATTGTCCAGTATTTTCTGGTTTTGATTGAGGTTTGATAATAATTGCTTGGTTCATCACAGATTTTAAAATATATATTTTTATTAATTTTTCAATTTTTTTACCATAACGCAACAAAACGACAAACATACCAATGAAGAAATGAGAAATGGCAGAACATACATGAGCACAGGCAGACATCTGGTGGCGGCTATGAGGTGAACGGTTGCACATAAGGTCGCTCCTGCTTGGGAATCCGGTTTTCGGTCCTTTTTGCGTGTTTAATATAAGATCTTGGAGAGGGAGGGGGCTGAGAGGTTTCTGGAACTGTTTGTGGACGGTAGGTTTGCTGGGCTGGAGGAGTTTGTGGAGAAGTTCCAAATCCCGGGAAGGTACGGATCTTTATGCGCAAGGAACTCTCCTCGTTTCCTCAGTTGCCGACGCCTTCTCTTCTGGATGTTGTCTCTTCATGAGCTAGGGGAAGGGAGGATTTCAGATATATATGGGCAGTTGAGGGAGAGGGCTTCGCTGGAGGAAGTATAGGGAAAATGGGAAGAAGAGTTGGGTTTGGCTTGGGAGGGTGGGGGTGTGGGGCGAGGTTCTGAATAAGGAGTGCAAGGCTCAGTTTGATTCAATTTGAAGTGGACGCACATGACCAGGGCACGGATGAGTGGGTTCAGCCAGGTGTAGAGGACAGATATGAGCATTGTTCGAGGTGGCCGGAAAACCACTTGCATATCCGGTCCTGCCCTAAGTTGGTTAAGTTCTGGGCTTGATTTTTTGAAACAATTTTGGAGATTTGGGAGTTGGAGTGGAGCCGCGTCGAATAGTGACGATCTTTGGATTGTCGGACTTCCCGGCGCTGCAGGAGGGAAGGAAGACTGATGTCTTGGCCATCTCCTCTCTAATCGCCCGGAAGCGAGTCTTGCTCGGATGGAGGACTTTGGCACGGCGCAAGGCTTTGGCATGGTTGGGGGATTTGTTGGAATTCCTGCATTTGGAAATGATGACGCCATAAGGGAATGGCAAGAGGTGCTTCCTATAGGCGACTGCCAATCGTTACCTTCTTTAAGGAGCTGGTTTGGGGGGGCAGCTGGGCGGGAGAGTTCTGGGTAAATAAAGGAGCGGCGGGGCTGGGTTATGGGGATATATTTTTCTAAAAATTGTATAAACTTGTTTGACCATTTTGTATCTTATAATTGAAAATTTTTTGAATAAAAATATTTAAGAAAAAACATACATGAGTACAGAATGGACAGGAGAGCGGGATATAACTGGCTTGACACAATCTTTAGACAAAGCTAAATACTCTCATGACCCCACTAGGAACTGAAGGAGAAACAGGATAAAGTCATAGAGACGTGACAGAAAGGTGCACACACTCCCAAGCCGCACAGGGCCACAACAAGATGTCAGGATAAATTTCCGGGTTCAAGATCGGGTGCACACCAACATGCAATTCCCTCAGCCCAAGCAACACTCGGGACATCTGTGATCCATCATTGTCTTCTCCTTTGGATATTGAACCCAACTGCACCCTGCAGAAGTCAAGAGCAGGTTCATCATATCCAGCTCTACAAAAAAAAATAAAAAATACACGAGAACTCCATGGGGCAGCATGGTAGCATGGTGGTTAGCATAAATGCTTCACAGCTCCAGGGTCCCAGGTTCGATTCCCGGCTGGGTCACTGTCTGTGCGGAGTCTGCACGTCCTCCCCGTGTCTGCGTGGGTTTCCTCCGGGTGCTCCGGTTTCCTCCCACAGTCCAAAGATGTGCGGGTTAGGTGGATTGGCCATGATAAATTGCCCGTAGTGTCCTAAAAAGTAAGGTTAAGGGGGGGGGGTTGTTGGGTTACGGGTATAGGGTGGATACGTTAGGCTTGAGTGGGGTGATCATTGCTCGGCACAACATCGAGGGCCGAAGGGCCTGTTCTGTGCTGTACTGTTCTATGTTCTAACTCCAGTCCAGGCGGAGAGCACAACCAGCAAGCCTCATATAATTACCAAATTATAAAGAGGACCGGCAACAACAAGTCGAAGTTGTTCTCAGACCCACGGTCTCCCACCGAAGAAGAAAAGAGGAAAAGACGAGAGGTACCCAAGCTAACTCACCGGATAACAAGACCTCAGGAATCAACTCAGGCCCCAACTCACCACAATCCTCGCGAAGCATCTATCAATAAAAAGGGAATAAGCCACTCAACCGGCACGAAGACAACTCACACCCCGGGCACAGATCTTGGATCAGGATAAACATTCCAGTGACTCCCTCCTCCCTGGCACCACCAGGGGACCCACCTCACCAACCGGGCCCACTCAGGGAAAAGGCCAGCACTGTGCTCATCCGAAATCCGACGGTGGCGATCTTTGAGGTGTCATTGGTGCTGGAGCTGCTGGAGGGGATGGGGGCCGTGTCGTGGTCTTCACCTCTCTGATTGCCTGGCGACGGCAACTTTTGAATTGGACGTTGGCCATGCCGCCAGGGGTTGCGGTGTGGTTCGGACACTTGTACAAGTTTCTCACGTTGGAGAAAATCACATTTGCCCGAAGTGGGTGGGAGGAGGGCTTTGAGGTACAGTGGAGGCCGTTCATGACCTTTTTGTGAGGAGCTGTTTGTCGCGGTGGCGGGAGTGAATGGGGAGACAATTTGCAAAGTGGATACTCTGTTGGATGTTAAGGTTGTGTTACTATACTGAATATGTTTGGAATTTTATTTGTAATGTAATATTGTACTTTAAGAAATGTTTTGCAAATAGAGGGGCTGGTTTAGCACAGTGGGCTAAACAGCTGGCTTGTGATGCAGAACAAGGCCAGCAACGCGGATTCAATTCCCGTACCGGCCTCCCTGAACAGGCGCCGGAATGTGGCGGCGAGGGACTTTTCACAGTAACGTCATTGAAGCCTACTTGCGACAATAAGCGATTATTATTCTTATATTATTGAATGATGGCAAACTTTTATGTTTGCCACAGACAGGAGAACATTTTTGACTCTGCATTCGGGCTGAATTGTGTAGCTCCGCCAGTCATCTTAATCAGAAAACATGAGGGGAGGATTTAGTCACAGTAGCTGCTGTGTAGGAGTGCTAGGGAATTTGAATGTCTGGCACAAATCCATATTGTCAGATCTGTGGCACTTTACTGCTGAGTTTACTGCAGAGGCTTGTTAGATAAGCCTAAAGTGTTCTTCCTGATAAGAAGTGTTATTACGATTGATTTAAATGAAGCTATTACAAATTTCACATCAGCACTGGATATTCTCCTGGGCCCGGTGTCATTGAGCATTCCTGTAAGTAGGCTCTACTTGCCCTATGCTCTGGAAAAGACTTTTATCACCGAATATCTGGAGAATAATGTGACCTACAGACGGTAATTGTTTGCACTGAGTCCCATGATCTTGCACGTTGTTGGCACATTAAAGCCGATGGAGTTAAGGGAGAGTGGAGGCCTGGATATAACATTGGCTAAGGAGCCGAAAGCAGACAGAGTGCTAAATGGTTGTTTGTCAGACTGCAATGAGGTGTACAGTGATGTTCCTCAGCAGTATATTCGGACCACTGTTCTTTTTGATATATGTTAACGATCCTGGCCTTGGTTAAACAGGGCATTATTTCAAAGTTTGTAGATGGGAGAAAAGTGGACATCTAGAAAACCATAAGGAGATTAGTAGCAGACTTCAGAAAGACGTAGAATGGGAAAATGGGAAAAAATAGGGGAATTAAAAGTTGATGCGGAGACCTGTGGTGGTTCATTTTGTTCAGAGGAATGGGGGAAAGAATATGAATTAAATTGTCCAATTGTGAAGGGAACATGGGAACAGAGAGACCTGGGACATACATACATTTTGAAAGCAAGAGGAGCAGTTGAGAAAGCTATTCAAAAGCATGTGGGATCCTTGCTTTATTCAGAGAGGCACAGTGCTGTATTTCAATGTAGAGGCAGGAAAATGTGAGTTGGGCCCTATGGCCACTTCCAAGACATCAGGGGACCTTCGAACCCTGTTCCCCCATATCTCTATCTCTGTGAGGTGTCGGCAGGGAGGGTTTGTGTTTTGCGAATGCAATGAAGTGCCGGAAGAGTGTGGACGTGGAGGTGGGTAAGTTAAAAGGCCCACCTCAGTTTTCAGGAACAGTAACCAGCATTGTTCTTATGTCTAGTAAACCTCACTGCGTTTCTCCCCCAAAACCTCCACTCACTTCCATGCCTCTTCGTACTCTCTGTGCCCCCACCATGCTCTCTCATGCTTTCCCCACGCACCCTCAATGCCTTCCGTGTATCCTCCATGGCCACTCACCCACTATCCACCATTGGCAAATTCAAGGTGCTTTGAAAAAAATAACCGTGGCATGGTGGCACAGTGGTTAGCACTGTTGCCACACAGCGCCAGGTATCCGGGTTCAATTCCCACCTTGGGTGACTGACTGTGTGGAGTTTGCACGTTCTTCCTGTGTCTGCATGGGTTTCCTCCGGCCGCTCCGGTTTCCTCCCACAGTCCAAAGAAGTGAATGTTTGGTGGTTTGGCCATGCTAAATTGCCCCCGAGTGTCCAAAGGTTAGGTGAGGTTACGTGGATGGGGACGAGGAGTGGGCTTGGGTAGTGTGCTCTTTCAGAGGGTCGGTGCAGACCCAATGGGCCGAATGGCCTCCTTCTGCACTGTAGGGATTCTATGATTCTAGGAATGTAATAGAGCTGTCATTCAAGCACATTTCATACTGAAATAAATTCTCATTCATAAAAAGACATTCCAAAAAATATTCCCTCTAGTGGTCAATATGTTATAAAAATAAACAGACACTTCTTCCTTTGCACAAACCTCTTAAAACTGTCAACCAAACGCTGAACAGTCAACTGTTGAACTGGGCCATCATGAACTTTCGAAACTTAGCCAAACATTCACAATGGACCCAACTGTCAAAGCAAATGTTGGAAAATCTAAAAAATGGAGTCTATTGAAACTGAAAAATAGGATGTTGCTTTTCCTTTCTCTAAGTAAAAGCTACTTATTCATTGTTCAATTTAAAAGGACTCCAAGCATTCAAATCACTTCAAATTATTATACAAGAGACCCCAAACAATGTTCCCCTCAGTTTTAAATGCAAAATAGCATTGGGAAAAGTACTGCAATATACCTTAACACTTAAACAATGCTGGTCAATTTAATAAAAGCAAATTACTGTGGATGCTGGAATCATAAACCAAAGAGAAAATGCTGGAAAATCTTAGCAGGTCTGGCAGCATCTGTAGGGAGAGAAAAGAGCTAACATTTCAAGTCCAGATGACCCTTTGTCAACATCCCCCCCCCCATCTTATCCACTTTTCATTACCCTTTCTCCCCTTTGCTTCCCCCTTCCCCTCCCCCCACATCTACATCTGGCATAGTTTACCCTCTGATGTTAGTTTCTCTGCAGTTTGGCCTTTCACACCATTTGTTCTCCCTGGGGGCTGCCATTAGCACTCTTTCCCCTTGCTTTCTGTGGCTATTAGCACCCCGTTTCCCTGGGTGTATGTGGCTATGATTAATCTTTCATTCTCACTCCATAGTATAAATATTTCCCACTTTCTCTGTCTTTAGCTTTGACAAAGGGTCATCGAGACTCAAAACTTTAGCTCTTTTCTCTCCCTACAGATGCATTTTCTCCCTGGTCAACTTAGCTTTTCAGGATCCAACCCTGTAATGAACCATAATATTAATCTTCATTAGTATCACGAGTAGGCTGACATTAACACTGCAATGAAGTTACTGTGAAAATCTCCTAGTCGCCACACTCCGGCACCTGTTCAGGTACACAGAGGGAGAATTCAGAATGCCCAATTCACCTAACAAGCACGTCTTTTGGGACTTATGGGAGGAAACCAGAGCACCCGGAGGAAACCCACGCAGACACGGGGAGAACGTGCAGACTCCACACAGACAGTGACACAAGCCGGGAATCGAACCTGGGACCCTGGTGTTGTGAAGCAACAGTGCTACCGTGCCACCCCATTGCAGTTATAACACATCTGCATTACAATATAATATCTATCAATGACATTCAAAGTTGTTCTTCCTCTTCACCAGTGGTCAAGAACTCTTCAATCAGATTAAAATAATTAGGGGAGTGGGGAGTGGGGTTTGAACTTTAAGCTTCCGACAGGGTCGACAGTAACAACTCTGACCTCAGAGGGATGTATGCCGGTTGTGATCCAAAGATGTGCAGGTTAGGTGGATTGGCCATGATAAATTGCCCTTAGTGTCCAAAATTGCCCTTAGCGTTGGGTGGGGTTACTGGGTTATGGGGATAGGGTGGAGTTGTTGACCTTGGGTAGGGTGCTCTTTCCAAGAGCCGGTGCAGACTCGATGGGCTGAATGGCCTCCTTCTGCACTGTAAATTCTATGATTCTATGATACAAAAAGCCATACAAAATCTCGCAAGGTCAGGAAGGGAGGGGAAATTTTTGTCAAAAGAGTTCGGATTTCCTGACCCCAGGCCTCGAGCAGACCTAGCCCACGCGGTATAAAAGCACAGAAGTTACGCCAAACACCTTAAAGACACCAGTTAGGCCTTGGAAGGAGTTTGTCTTCAATAATGGGCACCACATTTTTGGAAGGATGTCAGATTCTTAGAGGAGATGGAGAGGAGATTTACTAGAATGGTACCAGGGATAAGAATCTTTCGGTATGTGGAGTAAACAGGGCGACGCGGTGACACAGTGGTTAGCACTGCTGCCTCACGGCGTCGAGGTCCCAGGTATGATCCCAGCCCCGGTTCACTGTCCACTGTGTGGAGTTTGCACATTCTCCCAGTGTCTGTGTGGTTCTCACCCCCACAATCCAAAGATGTGCAGGGTAGGTGGATTGGCTACGTTAAATTGCCCCTTGATTAAAATAAAAGAATTGGGTACTTTAAATTTTTTTAAAAATCTTTGCGGGGAGACTAGAGAAAGTGGGACCACTCCCTTAAAGCAGAGAATGTTAAAGAGTGTATTTCATGCAAAGGGTTCAAAATTATTAATTGTTTTGATGGAATTGGCAGAAAGATTAGAGGGGAGCTGGGAATAATTGATTTCATCCAGAGGGTTGTGTGGGGCTTGCAATTCCCTGCTTGAAGGCAGAATCCCTCACTGCATTTAAAAAATACTTGAACATGTGGTGGAGGCAGATTCAATCGGGGCATTCAGGAAGGCATTAGTCATCAAGTCACAGAGGTCCACAGTACAGAAAAGGCTCTTTGGCTCATCGCGTCTGGGCCAGTCAAAAACAATCACCAAACTATTCCAATCCCATTTTCCAGCACTTGGCCCATTGCCTTGGCATCGCAAGTGCACTTCTAAATGCTTCTTAAATGTTATGAGGGTCTCTGCCTCCACCACCCTTTCAGACAGTGAGTGCCAGACTCCCACCACCCTCTGGGTGAAAATGTTTCCCCTCACATACCTTTTAAACCTCCTGCCCCTTACATTAAATCTATGCCTGGTCATTGATCCTGCCACCAAGGGGAAATGTTTCTTCCTGTCTATCTATGCCCCTCATTATTTTATACATCTCAGTCATGCCCCCCTCAATCTCCCCTGCTCCAAGGGTAACCAATCTATCCAATCTCTCGTCATAATTAAATCTCTCCAGCCCAGGCAACATCCTGGAAAATCTTCTCTGCACCCTTTCCAGTGCTATCACATCCCTCCTATATTGTGGATTGTAGAACTACACACAATACTCTATCTAGTTGTGGCCTAACCAATCTTTTATTTAATTCCAGCATAACCTCCCTCTCTTAAACTCTATGCCTCGGCAAATAAAGGCAAAAATGCCATATGTCTTCTTCACCACTTTATCCATCTGCCCTGCTACCTTAAGGGACCGCTGCACATGCACACCAAAGTCGCTTTGATCCTCGTTGCTTCCCAGAGTCCTTTCGTTCACCATGTATTCCCTTGCCTTGTTTTCCCTGCCCAAGTGCATCACCTCACACATATCCGGATTGAATTCCATTTGCCACTGATGAGCCCATCTGACCAGCCTGTCTATCTCCTCCTGTAATCTAAGGCTATCCTCATCACTATATTCTATCCCACCCATTTCATCTCATCCGCAAACCTCCGGATCAACCCTCTGACATTCAAGTCTAAATCATTGATATAAACCACAAACAGCAAGGGCCCCAACACTGATCCCTGCGGAACCCCACTGGACACAAGCTTCCAGTCAGAAAAACACCTCTCACCCTCTGCTTCCTGCCAATTCTGGATTCAATTTGCCAAATTTCCTCACATCCCATGGGCTCTATCAAAAGCCTTGCTGAAGTCCAAGTCGACTATGTCAAATGCATTTCCCTCATCTACACACCTGGCCACCTCTTCGGAAAATACAATTAAGTTGGTCAGACATGACCTCCCCTTAACAAAACCATGCTGACTGTTCTTGACTAATCCTTCCCTCTCCAAATGCAGATTAATTCTGTCTCTCAGAATTGCTTCCAATGGTTTCCCCAGGACTGAGGTTAGACTGACTGGCCTGTAGTTTCTTGGTTTATCCCTTCCTCCCTCCTTCTGGAATAATGGTACCACATTATCTATCCTCCAGTCCTCCAGCACCACTCCTGTAGCCAGAAACGAACAGAAAATTATAGCCAGCGCCCCTGCTATTTCCTCACTTGCCTCACTCAACAGCCCGGGGTCCATTTCATCCAGTCCCGGAGAACCCCTTCTGTCTCTGTTAAATTTTTTCCTTCTCTCTGTTTTCTCTACTGACAACCTCCCTTTCACGAGTGAACATCAACACAAAGTATTCATTTCGAACCCTACCTACATCCACCGGCTCCACAAATTACCGATGTGGTCCTTAATCGTACCTACTCTCTCCCTAGATATTCTTAACATTGTTGTAAAACAATTAAGGATTTTCCTTTATTTACCTGTCAGCATCCTTTCAAGTCCCCTTTTTGCTCTCCTAATTTCCTTTTTTTTTAAATTTAGATTAACCAATTATTTTTTCCAATTAAGGGGCAATTTAACGTGGCCAATCCACCTACTCTGCACATTTTTGGGTTGTGGGGGCGAAACCCACGCAGACACAGGCAGAATGTGCAAACTCCACAACGACAGTGACCCAGAGCCGGGATCGAACCTGGGACCTCAGCGCCGTGAGGCAGCTGTGCTAACCATCGGCCACCGTGCTGCCCCCTAATTTCTTTTTTAAGTTACCTCATGCACAGTCTATACTCCTCTCGGGCTTCTGCTGTTTATAACTCGATATCTATCATAAGCCTCCCTTTTTCTCTTTATCCCATGCTGCCTATCTCTCGGTATTTGGTTTGTACTGAGTGCTGAATTTGGGTGCATTTGAGTGCGATAGTGAGAGTCTGGTGACTGAGGGATATTAAGGGTTTATTTTTTATTTGTATCTAAAGTCCAGTCTTTCTTTTATTTAGTTAATTAACTTAAAAGTTGCTGTTTGGTTGAGCTTTAAATCAGCTTTAAACAAAGATTCTACTTGTAACTACTTGCAGCTGGAGCTTGTTAATTAGTTAATTGGATTAGGCCAGTTTTCAGAGGCTAGAGTCACAGTATAAATGTGAGCTAGTTACAGTGCAGACTTTGTTTGCACTGAGTGCTGAATTTGGGTGCATTTGAGTGCTATAATGAGAGTTTGGTGACTGAGGGAGTGCTGAATTTGGGTGCATTTAAGTGCTATAGTGAGAGTTTGGTGACTGAGGGAGACTCCCGGAAGGTATGTTGCCTCCCGGGTGGCAGAGTCAGGGATGTCTCGGATCGTGTCTTCAGGATCCTTAAGTGGGAGGGTGAACAGCCAGAAGTCATGGTGCACATTGGTACTAACGTCGTAGGTAGGAAAAGGGGTGTGGATGTAATAAACAAGTTTAGGGAGTTAGGCTGGAATTTAAAAGCCAGGAAAGACAGTGTTGTCATCTCTTTGAGGCAGCTTTGACAAAGAGTCATCGGATTCGAAATGTTAGCTCTTTTCTCTCCCCACAGATGCTGCCAGACTTGCTGAGATTTTCCAGCATTTTCCCTTTCGAGTTGTCATCTCTGGTTTGTTGCCAGTGCCACGTGATAGCTAGGAATAGGGAGAGAGTGCAGTTGAACACATGGCTGCAGGAATGGTGTAGGAGGGAGGGCTTCAGGTATTTGGATAATTGGAGCGCATTCCGGGAAATGTGGGACCTGTACAAGCAGAACGGGTTGCATCCGAACCAAAGGGGCACCAATATCCTGGGAGGGAGGTTTTCTAGTACTCTTCGGGAGGGTTTAAACTAATTTGGCTGGGGAATGAGAACTGGACTTATAGTCCAGAAACTACGGTAGCCGATGTTCAGGACGTCAAAGCGTATAATGAGGCAGTGGGGAAGGTAACACTGACAAAGGAGAGTACTTGCAAGCAGGGAGATGGGTTGAAGTGTGTATACTTCAACGCAAGAAGCATCAGGAATAAGGTGAATGAACTTAAGGCATGGATCGGTACTTGGGACTACGATGTTGTGGCCATCACGGAAACCTGGATAGAAGAGAGGCAGAAATGGTTGTTGGAGGTTCCTGGTTATAGATGTTTCAATAAGATTAGGGAGGGTGGTAAAAGAGGTGGGGGGGGGGGGGGGGGTTGCATTGTTAATTAGAGATAGTATAACAGCTGCAGAAAGGCAGTTCGAGGGGGATCTGCCTACTGAGGTAATATGGGTTGAAGTCAGAAATAGGAAAGGAGCAGTCACCTTGTTGGGAGTTTTCTATAGGCCACCCAATAGCAGCAGAGATGTGGAGGAACAGATTGAGAAACAGATTTTGGAAAGGTGCAGAAGTCACAGGGTAGTAGTCATGGATGACTTCAACTTCCCAAATATTGAGTGGAAACTCTTTAGATTAAATAGTTTGGATGGGGTAGTGTTTGTGCATTGTGTCCAGGAAGCTTTTCTAACACAGTATGTAGATTGTCCGACCAGAGGGGAGGCCATGTTGGATTTGGTACTTGGTAATGAACCAGGGCAAGTGATAGATTTGTTAGTGGGGGAGCATTTTGGAGAGAGTGACCACAATTCTGTGACTTTCACTTTAGTAATGGAGAGGGATAGGTGCATGCAACAGGGCAAGGTTTACAACTGGGGAAAGGGTAAATACGATGCTGTCAGACAAGAACTGAAGTGCATAAGTTGGGAACATAGGCTGTCAGGGAAGGACACAATTAAAATGTGGAACTTGTTCAAGGAACAGATACTACGTGTCCTTGATATGTATGTCCCTGTCAGGCAGGGAACAGATGGTCGAATGAGGGAACCATGGTTGACAAGAGAGGTTGAATATCTTGTTAAGAGGAAGAAGGATACTTATGTAAGGCTGAGGAAAGAAGGTTCAGACAGAGTGCTTGGGGATACAAGATAGCCAGGAGGGAACTGAAGAAAGGGATTAGGAGAGCTAAGAGAGGGCATGAAAAATCTTTGGTGGGTAGAATCAAGGAAAACCCCAAGGCCTTTAACACATATGTGAGAAATATGAGAATGACTAGAGCGAGGGTGGGTCTGATCAAGGACAGTAGCGGGAGATTGTGTATTGAGTCAGAAGAGATAGGAGAGGTCTTGAACGAGTACTTTTCTTCAGTATTTACGAATGAGAGGGGCCCTATTGTTGGAGAGGACAGTGTGAAACAGACTGGTAAGCTTGAGGAGATACTTGTTAGGAAGATGTGTTGGGCATTTTGAAAAACTTGAGGATAGACAAGTCCCCCGGGCTTGACAGGATATATCCAAGGATTCTATGGGTAGCAAGAGATGAAATTTCAGAGCCGTTGGCAATGATCTTTTCGTCCTCACTGTCAACAGGGGTGGTACCAGGGGATTGGAGAATGGTGAATGTCGTGCCCCTGTTCAAAAAAGGGAATCGGGATAACCCTGGGAATTACAGGCCAGTTAGTCTTACTTCGGTGGTAGGCAAAGCAATGGAAAGGGTACTGAGGGATAGGATTTCTGAGCATCTGGAAAGACACTGCTTGATTAGGGATAGTCAGCACGGATTTGTGAGGGGTAGGTCTTGCCTCACAAGTCTTATTGAATTCTTTGAGGAGGTGTCCAAGCACATGGATGAAGGTAAAGTAGTGGATGTGGTGTACATGGATTTTAGTAAGGCATTTGATAAGGTTCCCCATGGTAGGCTTATGCAGAAAGTAAGGAGGCATGGGATAGTGGGAAATTTGGCCAGTTGGATAACGAACTGGCTACCCAATGGAAGTCAGAGAGTGGTGGTGGATGGCAAATATTCAGCCTGGAGCCCAGTTACCAATGGCGTACCGTAGGGATCAGTTCTGGGTCCTCTGCTGTTTCTGATTTTCATTAATGACTTGGATGAGGGAGTTGAAGGGTGGGTCAGTAAATTTTCAGACGATACGAAGATTGGTGGAGTTGTGGATAGTGAGAAGGGCTGTTGTCGGCTGCAAAGAGACATCGATTGGATGCAGAGCTGGTATGAGAAGTGGCAGATGGAGTTTAACCCTGGAAAGTGTGAGGTTGTCCATTTTGGAAGGACAAATATGAATACGGAATACAGGGTTAACGGTAGGGTTTTTGGCAATGTGGAGGAGCAGGGAGATCTTGGCGTCTATGTTCATAGATCTTTGAAAGTTGCCACTTAAGTGGATAGAGCTGTGAAGAAGGCCTATGGTGTCCTAGCGTTCATTAGTAGAGGGATTGAATTGTAAGAGCCGTGAGGTGATGATGCAGCTGTACAAAACCTTGGTCAGGCCACTTTTGGAGTACTGTGTGCAGTTCTGGTCACCTCATTTTAGGAAGGATGTGGAAGCTTTGGGAAAGGTGCAAAGGAGATTTACCAGGATGTTGCCTGGAATGGAGAGTAGGTCTTACGAGGAAAGGTTGAGGGTGCTAGGCCTTTTCTCATTAGAACGGAGAAGGATGAGAGGCAACTTGATAGAGATTTAAAAGATGATCAGGGGAATAGATAGAGTAGACAGTCAGAGACTTTTTCCCCGGGGTGGAACAAACCATTACAAGGGGGCATAAATTTAAGGTGAATGGTGGAAGATATAGGGGGGGATGTCAGAGGTAGGTTCTTTACCCAGAGAGTAGTGGGGGCATGGAGTGCACTGCCTGTGGAAGTAGTTGAGTCAGAAACATTAGGGACCTTCAAGCGGCTATTGGATAGGTACATGGATTACGGTAGAATGATGGGGTGTAGATTAATTTGTTCTTAATCTAGGACAAAAGTTCGGCACAACATCGTGGGCCGAAGGGCTTGTTCTGTGCTGTATTTTTCTATGTTCTATCCAGGGTTCACTGGATTTGTTGCTCTCACCCTTATTCTTTGTTGGAACTTGTTGGCCCTGTACTCTCCCTATTTCCTTCTTGAATGTGTCGCACTGTTCTGTCACAGATTTACCTAAAAGTGTTTGCTTACAGTTCACTCTGGCCAAATCATATCTGATCTTACTAAAATCGGCCTTCCCCAAGCTTAGAACTTTGATTTCAGGTCCACCCTTGTCCTTTTCCATAACAATCTTGTATCTAACGAAGTTACGATGGGTGTCAACAAAATGCTCCCCCACTGATACCTCAACTAACTTTCCAGCTTTGTTGGCTGAAATAAAGTCCAGGACCTTGTCAGACCTTCTACATACTGGCTTGCAAAGTTCCCTTGGACACATTTTAAGAATCCCTCTCCCTCTCAACCTTTCACACCATGATGACCCCAGTTCATGTGGGGAAAGTTGAAATCCTCCACTATCAATACCCTATTACTTTTACATTTCTTCTATTTCTCTTGGACTATTAGGGGGCTGATAGAACACTCACAGCAATGTGATCGCTCCTTTTGGATTTTTCAGTTCCACCCATATGAATTTATTTGAACAGCCTTCTGAGATGCTGGCCCTCCTTACAGCTGGAATTGATTCCCTGATCAAAATTGTGACTCAGCCGCCTCTTTTACCTCCTTCCCTGTCTCGTCTGAAGATCCTGGGCTGGATTCTCCGTTTCAGCGGCTAAGTGCCAGTGCTGGCGGAGCATGTATGCTCTTTTACTACCAGAAAATCGGCATGAAACCCTCACCGATTCCGGGACCAGTGAGGGGCTAGCACCGGTGCCGGGTGAAACTCCCGCCTCCCGTGCCGAAAACGGGCGGAGAATGGCCGAGTCCGGGTCGTGTATGCGCGTGGCTGGTAAGCTCCAACGGTCGCGCCGTACAACATGGCGCCAGCCGTGCGCAGACCCAACCAGCCATCCGCGAACCCACAGACAACCCCTGGCCACCCCTACCAGTCCCCCCAGCGCTCGCAGAAGCCCCCCAGCCAGCGGCACGATTCCCGGCCAAGTGTAGCGGTGCTGGACACAGGCCGCAGCCACCACGCCAGATTCACGATTTGTATGACCACAGGTGGTCCGCACCGTCGGGAACTCAGCCCATCGGGGGTGGAGCATCTTGGGTGGGCAGGCCGATGACGCACCAATACTGTTGCAACCGCGCGCGGCACGATGACACCAGTTTGGAGGGTGCGGAACATGGCTGATCGGCGTCAAACTGGCGCCGGCTCCGATTTCGCCATCGGAACCCATTCACCGCCCGATCGCCGAACATGATTTTGGTGTCGGGCAATGGAGAAGCACACCCTCTATATCGTGGAATACTGAGCTCCTAATCCTGCCCCTCTCTCAACCATTCAACCATATCTCAGTGACAGCAATGACATGGTGTCTCCATGTTTTAATTTGTGCCCTCAACTCATCTGCCCAGTTCATCAGATTCCTTGCATTACAATAAACACCATCCAATCTTGCCAAACTCCCTTGTGACTTAACTGGCCTATAACTTCTCTGCCTTCCTGACTCACTTGCTGTCTCTTCTAACTTTGGCTGCCCATCTCTTCTTGCTAAACCTTCTCTCAGGATCTGACACCCCCTGGTGAGTCAGTTTAAACCCTTCCCTACAGCACTAGCAAACCTCCCTGGAAGGACGCTGGTCCCATTTCGGTTCAGGTGCAACCCATCCACCTAGTACAGTTCCCACCATCCCTCAAAACAGTCCCAGTGTCCCAGAAATTAAAGCCCTCCCTCCTGCGCCATCTCTCCAGCCACGCATACATCTGGATTAACCTCCTATTTCTATACTCGCTAACATGAGTATTTGAATGGAACGGGGAAAAGGCAAGGGAATGGCACAAAGTGATGATGTTCCTTTGGCGAACCGGTGAAGACCCGATGGGCCAAATGGCCTCCTTCTGCGCTGTAATCCTG
This sequence comes from Scyliorhinus canicula, assembly GCF_902713615.1. Classification (NCBI taxonomy): domain Eukaryota; kingdom Metazoa; phylum Chordata; class Chondrichthyes; order Carcharhiniformes; family Scyliorhinidae; genus Scyliorhinus; species Scyliorhinus canicula. The sequence goes on along the minus strand of NC_052146.1, from coordinate 278,936,904 downwards.
TCGTCATGTGATGCGCTGCAAACCAAGAGATGGAAAGTGGAGTTATGCTGCGAAGCTTGTTTTAGGCCAACATGTAAGCAATTGGCTGAGTGGCCTCCTTCTGGCAGCAAATTTAACTGTATTTTAAAATTGTGCTTGCAACCCTTAACTATTCCAGATGGAGAATGGAGAACCAATACCATTGCTGATAGCAGCAGGTGGAGGCGGCAAAGCCTATCTCAGTAAAGATTCCAGCTTCCCCGAAGAGATGCTGGAAACCGATCCTTCTGCTCCAGGTGTGAACGGGAGGTCAGGTGCTGCAGGTGAGTAATGTCTTTTAACAGTTACCTTTGGTCTTCTGTAGAATTCACTCTGCCTACCGTTTGGGAATCATCTGCAAAATTCACCACCATTCCCTCTCGTCCTGTGTCACATATTTTAGAAGGGAATTTACCTCTATGCTTTGAGCTCTGATATGCCTTCTTCGGCTTGGAGCACCAAACCCTCTCTGGAGTCATCCCTGAAGAAAATAAAAAAAGTTAAACATATTTTCCATTATATGAAAAAGATCAGCATTAGGCAAAGGCAGGTGTATCTACGCTTGTATTTCTCCCACATCAGCATACCCATGTTGTCAAGTTGAGAATAATGTATTATCGTGTAAGCACGTGGCTATAAAATTGGATTTTGCTTTCACTATGGTCATTCTAACCATGTGAATGTTCTCAGTTTTCACTCAATGCATCTGAATCTGTTCCTCTGAGGTTTTGGCTTCTGGATGAAATTAGACCGTGGCTCCAGAGAGCTTGAATTTTTGCTGTCTTCAAGTCGTCCTTTCCTGAGGGTGGTAGAGTTTCACAGGTGTTGGCCGCATCGCAGAGCATTGATCCACGTGGTCGCATTCTGGGTGAATCCGATCAGGTGGGCTGTTTAACTATGGAAGGCATCACCACCATGCTCCATCCTGTCACCACGCAGTGTCCACAAGCATTCACTTCCCAGCCAGAAAATGAGCAGGCAATTCCTCATTTTATCTGACCATCTGAAGGGGAAGCACCCATTCTTTTTTCTTTAATTCAAGCCCCGCTAACGTTTGCTTTCGTAGACCTCATTCTGAATTGAAGAAACTTTTCACCTGTTATCAAAAGAATTGCTGTAATGTTCTCATATTGTGAGAATTGCATGACCTTGCGAGGCAATCAGACTGTAAAGTTCCTTAATTTATGAAGCCTTAAGTCCTTCAGCCCATAGCCTTATTGATCTCCTTATAATTACTTCAAGTAGATTGCTGACACAATGGTGTTATATCCCATTTCACCAATTCACATGCAATTTGGTATGTCACAAACAGTCTCTCTGCAAACCACTCTGTAGATATTATCTTTGATGTGCCATTAGCACTTGGAATCACAGATAACTTAACTAAAACTGCAATACCATAATATTTGTGTTTTATTGCCTCAAATACAATTTGTAAATGTTACTTAAGGTGACTTAAAGTAATGTGTATCTTTGTGTAATCAGCTCGAAGTCAATGGCCTCAGTGTGAACTCAAGTCTGTCCTTCCTTCAATGAATGACTACAGTGGACCATTGACATGACAAATTAGTATATTGCACTCTGAACTAGACAACCCCAATGTAAATTACAATACCTGCTGACAATTCAACACTGCCTTCCTCCCGAGTTGCTAATCGCAGCCAGCCATGACGTAAAGCTGAGAGTGAATGCTTAGTCACTGGAAAGTTGGGAAAATAGGGATTTGCTCCCACATAACCACAAAACAGCTCTAGAAACCATGCTGAAATTATTCAGCGTCCACTGGAATCCAGGGCCTAGAGAAGACCATCGGACTCAGTACATTCCTTTTCCATGGATCAATGTCACTTCCCCACGCTCTCATCACATCCCTCAAAGCCTTCACTTCATAAATGCCTCTTGCATCCATTGATATAATTTGCTTCAGTGAGTTTTTCTGATAACTTAATCCACAAACTCAAAATCGTTATTTGATTTGATTTATTATTGTCACATGTATTATTATATAGTGAAAAGTATTGTTTCTTGCATGCTGTACAAAAAAACTGTGTTATGGGAGTGGCGTTTTCAGAACCCCAAAATGTATCATGGAGTTCAACCAACCTCTCCCTTTAACGTATTGTTGCTTTTGAAGCACACGGCTTGGTCTCCAGGTGTGGTATTACAATTATGGACACATGGGTCTTTAAACACAAAACAATGTTTATTCCATGAATTCAGCTTCACCTTTTTAAATAAACATTGGATCATTTACCACCCCTTACTCCAAAGATAACCCCGAAAATAATACAACACTAAATAATCCCTCAAAATGTTCCTTCAAACCTCCAAAATGAAATGAAATGGAAATTAAAATGAAATGAAAATCGCTTATTGTCACGAGTAGGCTTCAAATGAAGTTACTGTGAAAAGCCCCTAGTTGCCACATTCCGACGCCTGTTCGGGGAGGCTGTTACGGGAATCGAACGTTGCTGCTGGCTTGCTTGGTCTGCTTTCAAAGCCAGCGATTTAGCCCTGTTCTAAACAGCCCCTAAAGCAGTGCTCCGAAAGCTAATCTTTCCTGGCAGAGATCACCGCACATCCAGCTCACTGCAAGCACAGACACACCCAAGCTCTTTTCCGCAAAACTGAAACTAAAACTCCCAAAAAGCAGAAATGAGCTCAGCTCAACTACCCTCACCCTCTGACATCACTTCAATAGTATGAGCTGCTCCATTTCTTAAAGGTACATTGTTTAAACATCCATTTCTTAAAGGTACTCTCACATGACAACTGTTATACCTGGCTTCCTTTCTTACCCCTGACTTTCTAGTTTATATCTTGTGCCCCTTGGATTAATGATGTAAAGTTAGATAGGAATGTAAATTGTGAGGAGGATACAGAGAGGCTACAAAGAGGCATAAGTAGGTTAATTGAGCAGGCAATAAGGTGGCACATGAGGTTGAAGTGGGGAAGGGAGGTGAGGTTATTCACTGTGGCTGAATAGAAGAGCAGAATAATTTTTAATTGTTAATGTTCAGAGTGATTTTGGCATTCTTGTACAAGGAAGAGAAAGGGTGGGAATTTAGAAGTGGATAGAGTTTGGGCTTGAGGGTGGGTGTGCCCGCAACTCCACATTGCTGAATGTCATGCCCGTTTGGTGCCACAATCCCAAGCCACTTTCGGAAAATCCAGCTCAGGGTCAGATTGAAACGTCACCAGCAAGCAACAGGTAGCCAACTGAGGGAAATTAGGGTCAATGACAACCCTGTCTCCACATTGACAGGGGCTTCCAGTCGGCAATGCAGGTAAGAGGCATTGGCAGACCGGGGTCAGGCAACCATGGCCAGTACACTTTGGGAAAGAGCTATGATTATTCCGATGAAGGATCGCACACCACCCTCCTCCCCCTCCTTAACAGTGCTGCTGGGCCACATCTGCAGTCGCTGGCTGTCCGGTGGAAGGGTTGCCCATCCAGAATCACAGCCAGGCAGCTGTGACCCTTTTAAGTTTTGAAAAAGTGACCACTTTTTCTGAGATGCCGCCTCTCACTCTCTCTCCCCCTCGCTCTCTCTCTCTCTCTCGCCACCTTGGATCGGCATCTTCCACCTCGGCTGATGGGATGTGTCAGTGCCAGAGAAAATCCCTGAGAGGTTACCGACTTCCTGAACTGGATAGCGGCCCCACTCCCTGTCATCAATTGGCCTGGCCTTTAAAAGTCTGGACAGGGTGAGCCTGGAACAAGTTGTGTGGTCAGGACCCAGAAATGGCCCCAGTTTCAGGTTCACGACCCTGGATGGAAAGTCCCAACCAGAAGGTTAATGTAAAGGTACGGCAAGCAATTAAAAGAAAGGCCTACCATACAAGGTGCTTTTCACAGACAGCAGATGCCTTTTCAGGCAAACGGATTGATTGATCGGTTGATGTAGAGTGAAAAGTATTTTTCTGTGGCCAAGGTACTGTACACAGTTCATACATAGTAGACAAAACGAATAACCGACAGAGTACATTGACAAATGGTACATCGACCAACAGTGATTGGTTACAGTGCGGAACAAGGGGCCAAACAAAGCAAATACCTGAGCAAGAGCAGCATAGGGCATCGTGTTCTTACAGGGAACAGATCAGTCCAAGGGAGATTTGTTGAGGAGTCTAGTAGCTGTGGGGAAGAAGCTGTTCCTATGTCTGGATATGCGTGTCTTCAGACTTCTGTATCTTCTGTCTGATGGAAGGGTCTGGAAGAGGGCAAAGCCTGGGTTGGAGGCATCTCTAACAATGCTGTCTGCCTTCCTGAGGCAGCGGGAGGTGTAGACAGAATCAATGGGAGGGGAATCATTTTTTGAAATGTAGTCGCTGTTGTAACGTAGGAAACACAACAGCTCAATTTGCACACAGCAAGTTCCCAGACACAGCAATCTGGATAATCTGTTCTTTGAGATGTTGGTTGAGGGATAAAAATTGGCCAGGATGTCAGGGGCAACAAACCTGCTCTTCTTTGAAATGGTGTCCTGGGATCTGAGAGAGAAGACTGGGGCTCAATTTAACATCTCAGCTGAAAGACGTCCTCTAATGCTACAGCACTCATTCAGTATTGCATTGGGATGTCACCATAGATTCAGTTTCTCAAGCCCTTAAACCCAGAACCATGTGACTTAGAGTCAGAAATGCTACCAACCGAGCTAAAGCTGACCTTTCCGATAAACAAATAACATGTTGGCCTTTATTGCAAGGAGATTTGAGCAGAGGAATAAGAACTAGGAGCAGGAGTAGGCCATCTGGCCCTTCGAGCTTGCTCCGCCATTCAACGAGATCATGGCTGATCTTTTGTGGACTCAGCTCCACTTTCCCGTCTGAAGACCATAACCCTTTATTCCTTTATTCTTCAAAAAACTATCTATATTTATCTTGAAAACATTTAATGAAGGGGCCTCAACTGCTTCACTGGGCAGGGAATTCCGTAGATTCACAACCCTTTGGGTGAAGAAGTTCTTCCTAAACTAAGCCCTAAATCTACTTTCCCTAATTTGAGGCTATGCCTCCTAGTTGTGCTTTCACCTGCCAGTGAAAACAACCTCCCCACATCTATCCTATCTATACTCTTCATAATTTTATGTTTCTATAAGATCCCCCTGTATCCTTCTAAATTTCAACAAATACAGTCCCAGTCTACTCAACCTCTCCTCGTAATCCAACCCCCTCAACTCTGTGATTGACCGAGTGAATCTCGTCTGCACACCCTCCAGCACCAGTACGTCCTTAATAAGACATCTTGCTATAATTGTGCAGGCCTTGGGTGAAACCTCATCTGGAGTATTGAGCACAAATTTAGTTCCATATCTGAAGAAGGATAAACTTACCTTGGAGGCAGCACAGCGAAGGTTCGCTAGATTGATTCCTGAGATAAGAGGTTTGTCCTGTGACGAGAGGATGAGTAAATTGGACCTATAATCTCTGTATTTTAGATGATGAGGTAATTGATTGAAATATATACGATTCTGAACGAGTGTGACCAGATGGACAGTGAGAGATTGTTGTGCCAGCCTGAGGAATCTAAGACAAGGACCAAAAGACATAGGAGCACAATTAAAGCATTTGGCCCATTGAGTCTGTTCCATCATTCAATAAGATCATGACTGATCTGAGGTCATATTCCTCAACTCCACTTTCCCATTTTATCCCCATAATTCTCGATTCCCTTACTCGTTAAAAATCTGTCTATCTCATCCTTGGAAATACTTATCAACCCAGCCTCCATAGCGCTCTGCATTAATGAATTCCATAGATTCGCTACCCGCTGAGAGAAGAAATTCCTCCTCATCTCTGTTGAAATGAGTGACCCTTTATCTGGGATTATGCCCTCTGATCCTAGACTCTCTCATAAGGGGAAACAACATTTCAGCATCTACCCTGTGAAGACCCTGAGAATCCATATGTCTCAATAAGGTCACCTCTCATTCTTCTAAACTCCAATGAGTACAGGTCCGGCCTACTCAAACTCTCCTCATGAGAAAATCTTTCCATATCCAGGATCAACCTAGCTAATCTTCTCTGGCCGTCCTCCAATGTCAGTATAGCTTCCCTAAGATGAGGGGGCCAAAACTGTTCGCAGTATTCGAGGTGAGGTCTACTTAGTGCCTTGTATAGTTTTAGCAAGACTTCCCTATTGCTATACTCCATTTTCTTTGAAATAAAGGTCAAATTCCATTTGTCTTCCCTACTATCTGCTGAACTTGCATGTTAGCTTTTCGTGATCTATGCACGAGGACCCCCAAATCCTTCCGTGCTGCAGTTTTCTGCAATGTTTCTCCATTTGAATAATATTCAGCTCCTTTATTCTTCCTACCAAAGTGCATAACTTCTCATTCTCCTACATTATATTCCAGCTTATGAGTTTTTTTCCCCCACTCACTTAAGGGGTGGATCGTTTAGGACTAGGAAAAGGAAAAATTTCATCAGTCCGAGCGTCGTGATACTTCAGAATTGCCTGCCCCAGAAGATTGTGGAAGGGCCATCGTGGAGAATATTTAGGGCTGCGATAGACAGACTTTTGGTCCCTCAGGGAATGAAGGCATATGGGGATTGGGCAAGAAAGTGAAGCTGAGGCAGTAGATCAGTCACTATTGTATTGAATGGTGGAGCAGGCTCAAGGGGCTATATGGTATACTCCTGCTCCTGCTGCTTATGTTCATATCCCTCAATATTTAAACAGTTCACCATTGTACACAGTTTGCGTAGATCTGTTTGGTCAATCATGCCATTCAAAAGGTGAGGAGAGATTTAAATAAATGACACTAAATGCCAGTCTGTTCAAAAAATAGAATTCAGATTTTCAAGACTTGAAAATAAGTCTATTATCAACTCACCTTTCTTGGTTTTGGCTATATTTCTTTTTCAAACACTCCATAAATGACCATGGTGCTGCTTGCAATGAGTCAGAATGTTATTTTGAAATAAAGGTTATTAATTCCAAGTAAAAGGTAACATCTGGGATAGTGATTTGCAGTGACTGGATAATAAAGGTTATATTTTATTAAATCGTTTTATCTTTGGGACTGGATTCCACAAGCCTCATACACTAGTAGCTGCAAAACCAGGTCAGAAGTTGAGAATTTTGCAGTGAGTGACTCACCTGACTTTCCAAAGCCTGTCCACTGCTGTAAGGTGTTGGGAGTAGTTTCCTAGGTCCCATTAAGGTATTCGTTGTCCAAGGTCATTTAACCATATTTATTAACTATGAAGAACAGTATGCATTGATACAGTAAAGGTCCAAGTTACCAGCTGTCTCCATGCTTGCTTCTACACACAGCTCATCCCAACATTGCACTGACTGCTAGATGTGGGTCATGCATTCTCTTACATTGCTGTGTAGGTGGTACTGTACTCAGTTCCACATTAACCTTTCATGTACCAGACCCTTATACTACATCGACCATCGACAAAGCACGCCAGGAGTGTGACAGAACACTCCCCACTTGCCTGCATTAAAGGTGAAGGTTAAATCGCCATTGTCCCAGATGACCATAAGCTGCTTTACACTTTGAGGGGGATAACTGACTGATTTTAACCTGGGATCATACATCTCAGAGAGGGGAGGGGGGTAAGCTTGAGAATGTGGGGCCTCAATGAATAACCTCCACCGGTATGGGAATTGAACCCACGCTGCTGACCTTGCTCTGCATCACAAACCAGCTATCTGAAAAACACTCTAGAAGCTCGCTCGACACCATCCAGGATAAAGCATCTCACTTGACTTGCCACCGCATCTAACACCTTAAACATTCACTCTCACCACCACCAGTGCACAGTGCCTGCATTATGTACCATCTACAAGCTGCACTGCAACAATTGGACCTTCCCAAACCTACGACCTCAACCCGTCTCCAGTAGAATCAGGGCAGCAGATGCATTGGAACACCACCAATTGGAAGTTCCCCTCTAAGTCATATGCCATCCTAGCTTAGAAATAGCTGGGATAAAAACCTAAAACGCCATCCCAAGTTTCTCTGCAATACATGCACTGCGGTGATTTAAAAAGGAGGTTCAACATCACCTTACCTTAGGGATGGGCAGTAATTTTGACCATGCCAGGGTAGCCCACATCACATGAATGAATAAAAAATGTCTGCCCATTATTTTGTCAGAAGTGCATTACAAAGAAATTGCAGTATGAAAATAGGTCGTTGGGGCCATCAAGTCTGTGCTGAGGATTGTTCTTCACATGAATATATTAGTCCTGGAAATTGGCTATGAGTCATCCTGGACCAGATGACGCAATATGCTGCTGCCTCCTCGGGAAGCTGTGCTTCCTCCTTCACTCCTTTTCGTGTAAGTAGAAGGAGTTTCCTGCTTGGTTGGGCAGGCAAGAGAAGGTGCGGGTAAGCCTCTTCGCACATCCTAACCCTCCCACAGAATGGGCCTGTCCATTCTCTTCCCCCTATTCCTCCAAGTAGCAAATGTTAGTGGGGTTTCCGGCATTGTCTCCATGGGACAATAAGCTCATGAAAAACCGTCTTGCCTACCACCTTCCCACAATGCCTTCAGGATTCTTCAGACAACATCAGCTGTTGAACCCTTCACCTATTTAAAAGAAACACTTGACTTCAGTGATTTCCCCGTGGGAACAGGAACCAGCAAATGAAGAGCTGCAGGTACAAATTTGATTCAACGTTTTGTCTCCGCTGTGGCCTTGTCGGATATGCGAGTGGGACTTTCTCCTGTTTGATATTGGAACTTGCACTGCTCACTGCACAGCGATTAATTTCCTGGGCTGGAATTTAATGCCCTCCTGAGACAGGATTTGGAGTTGAAAGGCCATGTGATTGGGCAGGAAAATGAAAGGTAGAGATCCTTCCCCTTCCCCCGTCTCTTCAAACAAATTCAGGGCAGGGAGGCTCGAAGGTGGCCTTCCTGCCTGGAGACCCAGGAATATCCTGGCAGTTAACTCTGGGCTCCCACTTTGCAGGGCACACTGTCTGATTGGGGCACCCGCCAGCAGAAAGGGAGGAACCCGGAGTACGACCTCTTCGATCCCCTTTCCCTCCACCTCGCTGGGGCCTTCCAATCTGACCCTAGTGACCGGCCCCACTCATCTTTATTTGGGCTCCATCGTCTATCCTTGGTTTAGGCCATGCTGCCAATGCTGGAGATCTGCCAGCCTCTGACTGGATGGCTGCTTTCAGCGTGTGATATCTGCCCCACACAGGGATTTTGTGGGGGGAGTGCAGGAATTTCCCTCCGAGGTGCCAGGAAGCCCAAAGATGAGACGGTAAGTGCCTGATTGGGACATAACCCCATTGGAACTTCCCGAAAACAACCACAGTAGTGTTGCCAGTGGTTTTCCATTTACTTCTGCCTCTGATGTGAAGGAAACACCTTTGCAATCATTCAAGAAGCAATACGGCGATGTGATGTGGAATTGTGAGTTTTGGTGAGAAGAATGAGTCAGTGTCTTCCATTATATTGTGAATTTTGTTTTTCAGTTAAGACGAGAAAACAAATATTAATCCACCCGCTTTGAACTGTTAACCATCTCAAATCTAATCTCAGTGCTTCATTCAACCTTAATAGTAATTCTGAACCTTAAACAAAGTTTAGCTCATTCCAAATTTGACTTTAACATTTCAACATGCTCCCAGCTTCATTGAAAAAAATCAATGGCATTTTGACGTACCTTCCAACCTATTTTCTGCATAACATTTACCCTCCTTCCTGCTTGTTTTTTGATATTGTCTATGACATTACTGATAATGGCTATTCCAGTCCCATGCACCATCATGTAGCTCAGAACCGAAATATAATCGCATTAAAGAGAACTTTTTAACATATCTCAGTCGGGACTCTCCAGTTTCCTGGCCGCGTGTTTCTCGGTGGCGCACTGCTCGCTGGTGGCGGGATTTTCTGCTCCCGCCGCTATCAATGGGATTTCCCATTGAAGCCACCTCACCGGGAAACCCGCGGATGGGGGTTCATTGCCGGGCGGGAACAAGAGAATCCCGTCGGCAGCAAACGGCCAGAGAATTCCAGTCCTTGTTCCTTAATAGAGACTTGAGGCTGCCAAAGGTGCAGGAACGTACAGGCACAGGAGATTGCAAAGTGCCTTACAACTAATTAAGGACTTTTGAAGTGGAGCCACTCTTATAATTCAAAGAAACTTAAGGGCCAAATATGCACACAACATAATCACACAAACAACAATCAGATAACTTACAAGGTAATCTATTTTTGGTGGTGTCTGTGGGATGAATGTTGGCCAAATGGCGATCTGCCAAGAGGGTCATGTGACCTGGGTAGCCAATCAGGGACTAGAGTGGGGCATTACCCGAGTAAGCGTGGGTTTCTGTATCAGTTCAATCCTGGAAGCTGACTTGCAGTCACGAGGCTACAAGCCTTTGCATTTTAGTTCTATGTAAATAAATGTTGCAGTTGCTATTTCCTAAACTGGTGAATGGGAAATAGGATATTAGCGAGAAGGATTTTAAGAAGTGGTCTCAAGAACATGAGTATTAAGTCGTGTTGAGTTCGAGTTGAGAAACAGAAGTGTTTGCACATATGCCCTTATTCGGACAGGTAGATCTTTTTGATACCTCTGTGGAGGATTGGACTCTATATTGAACATTTGGGCTAGTTTTCAGGCCAATCAAATAGAGGAGGAGAGGAAGAGAAAGGCAACATTTCTGAGCTCATGTGGGACCCAGACCTACAATTTAATATGCAGCCTCACATCCCCAAGAGCGTCCACGTCATTCACTGAGATAGGTGAATTGGTGAAGACACACTACCATTCAAAGCCATCAGAAATATGGCAGCGAGAGTCGCTGGGAAAACTATTGCAACTTATATTAACAAATTAAGACAGATCGCAGAGCACTGCGACTCCGGAGCCACTCTTAATGATATGCTGCGGGGTAAATAATGAGGCCATCCAAAGGAAGCTATTAACAGAGGCAGATATCAATTCTCAGAAGGCTCTGGAGATAACAATGGCGATGGGGGGCATTGAGCAGGGCACACAGGAGCTTCACAACATGCAATCCACCAATTAGGGCGAGAAGCTGCAGTCAGCAGAGTCACCAAAAACAAAGATGTAATTTTAAAATGGGAAGCAAATGCAGCCATGAATAGAGCAAGAAGGTTTAAAAGAACAAATCAATCGCATAGGATTAAAATAAAATGTCACTGGTGAGGGAGTAATCACTCCCCTGAAGCCTGCCGGTATAAAGAGGCTGAATGTTCTTTCTGCCACAGGAAAGGTCACTTAAGGCACCAATGTAAAAGTAAGTCAATTCTACCCAGTAACAGAGTTAGTAACACATCACAAGTCCATAATGTGGAAGAGTTCAGTACTACGGGTTTAAATGTTCACTCATTGTTCAATGTGAAAGCGGCCAAAGTAGCCCCCATCACTGTGATGCTTTTGATAAACAGTAGAACCTTAAATATGGAGGCTGACACCGGAGCCTCTGCCACAGTGATAGAAAACACACATTTTGATATTTAAAAGGAGTCCAGCCATTGAGTTTGAGGGGTATCACAGCAAAACTAATTTACACAGGAGAGGCCATCAACATGAAGGGTACAACCACAGCACCTGATTGGATTGGATTTGTTTATTGTCACGTGTACCGAGGTACAGTGAAAGGTATTTTTCTGCCAGCAGCTCAAACAGATCATTTAGTAAATTAAAAGAAAAAGAAAATACATAATAGGGCAACACAAGGTACACAATGTAAATGCATAGACATCAGCATCGGGTGAAGCATACAGGGGTGTAGTATTAATCAGGTAAGTCCAAAGACAATCATTTAGGAGTCTGGTAACAGCTGGGCAGAAGCTGTTTTTGAATCTGTTCGTGCGTGTTCTCAGACTTTTGTATCTCCTGCCCGATGGAAGAAGTTGGAAGAGCGAGTTAGCTGGGTGGGAGGGATCCTTGATTATGCTGCCCGCTTTACCCCAGGCAGCGGGAGGTGTAGATGAAGTCAATGGATGGGAGGCAGTTTTGTGTGATGGGCTGGGCTGTATTCACGACTCTCTGAAGTTTCTTGCGTTCTTGGGCTGAGCAGTTGCCAAACCAGGCTGTGATGCAGCCAGATAGGATGCTTTCAATGGTGCATCTGTAAAAGTTTGTAAGAGATAATGTGGACATGCCGAATTTCCTTAGTTTCCTGAGGAAGTATAGGCACTGTTGTGCTTTCTTGGTGGTAGTGTTGATGTGGGTGGACCAGGATAGCTTTTTGATGATGTGCACACCTAGGAATTTGAAGCTGTTAACCATCTCCATCTCTGCTCCGTTGATGCAGATAGGGGTGTGTACAGTACTTTGCTTCCTGAAGTCAATGACCAGTTTTGGAATTGAGAGAGAGAATGTTGTCGCTACACCACTCCACTAGGTTCTTTATCGCCCTCCTGTCTTCTGACTCATTGTTATTTGTGATCCAACCCACTATGGTCATGTCATCAGCAAATTTGTAGATGGTGTTGGAACCAAGTTTTGCCACGCAGTCATTTGTATTCAGGGAGTATAGTAGGGGGCTAAGTACGCAGCCTTGTGAGGCCCCGGTATTGAGGACTATTGTGGAGGAGGTATTGCTGTTTCTTCTTACTGATTGTGGTCTTGGGTCAGAAAGTCGAGGTTCCAGTTGCAGAGTGAGGAGCCAAATCCTAGGCTTTGGAGCTTTGCTGTGAGATTGGCTGGGTTTATGGTGTTGAAGGCAGACCTGTAGTCAATAAATAGGAGTCTGATGTAGGAGTCCTTGTTGTCAAGATGCTCCAGGGATGCGTGTAGGGCCAGGGAGATGGCGTCTGCTGTGGACCAGTTCGGGTGGTATGCAAATTGCAGTGGATCAAGGCATTCTGGGAGTATGGAGTTGATGCACTTCAAGACCAACCTCTCAAAGTACTTCATTACTACTGACGTCAGGGCTGGTAAACATTGAGGCACGTTGTCTGGTTCTTCTTTGGAACCAGTATGATGGTGGTCTTCTTGAAGCAGGTGGGGACCACGGCAGAGTAGGGATAGGTTAAAGGTGTCCACGAACACATCTGCCAGCTGAAAACTAACATCATCAGCTCACTCAGCTTCCAATAATAATACTGTCAGGTCAAGGCCAAGTCTTTTCAGCCATGATTGACTCAAGGTAATCAAGTTAAACTGGATGGAGACCTTCCAAGCATGGGAAGAGGGACTGCCTGAGTTAATCGAGAATGTTTTTTGCAACGAGTTAGGCCAAATTAAGGGCCTTCTGGTGAAGACCGATGTAGATCCAGAGGAAACCCCTCATTTTTTTAGAGCGAGCCCAGTAATATGCTTTGCGAGAAAGGTTGGACACAGAATTGAAGAAATTGAAACAACTGGGTGTTATCCAGCCAGTTCAATTTGTGGCAGCACCTATAGTCCCTGTAATAAAGCCTAACAAGACCATCTGCAACTGTGGAGTCTACAAATTAACAGTTAATCAGGCTGCCAAGTTAGATGAGTATCCAATCCCCAAGGTTGAAGACTTGAACACAAAGCTGGCTGGAGGTCAGTCTTACACAAAGCTAGATATGAGGCACACATATCAGCAATTTCAGCAAGATGAAGTTTCCCGAGATTATGTTACAATAAACACGCACAAAGATTTATTTCAGTATACGCGCCTACCCTTTCGTGTGTTGTCAGCATCTGCCATTTTACAGAGAACAATGGAAGTCTACTGCAAGGTCTGCCAGGAGTTGTAGTATTCCTGGATGATGGTTTGCTAACTGGATCGTCAGAAGCTAAGAATCGTCAGAAGCTAAGAATCTAGCTAACTTAGAGAAGGTGTAAAAGAAATTATAGGAGGTTAGAGTACGTCCCAAGAAGGAAAAATGTACTTTTCAGGTGGCATATCTGGGGTATTGCATAGATGTGCAAGGATTACACCCCATTGAAGACAAGGTGAAACAAAAACGAAGGCACCAACCCCCCAGAAACACATCTGAGCTCAAGTCATTCTTCGGTGGCACAGTGGTTAGCACTACTGCCTCACAGCTCCAGGGACCCGAGTTCAATTCCCGCCTTGGGTGACTGTCTGTGTGAAGTTTGCACATTCTTCCCCGTCTGCGTGGGTTTCCTCCGGTGCTCCGGTTTCCTCCCACATTCCAAAGATGTGCAGGTTAGGTGGATTGGCCACGCTAGATTGCCCCACAGTGTCCAAAGTTTGGGTGGGGTTGCTGGGTTACGGGGATGGGTTGGAGGTCTTGGGCTTAAGTAGGGTGCTCTTTCAAGAGCTAGTTGCACTCGATGGGCCGAATGTCCTCCGTCTGTAGTTTTATTCTATGAGTAGTGAATTACTATAGGTGTTTTCTCCCAAATTTGTCGACATTATTGGCCCCTTTGCAGATGCTACTACAGAAGCACCAGGGTTGGGTTTGGAATTCACTCCAGAGAGAAAATTTTAACAGAGAAAAGCCATTGTTACATTCACGAGTTTATCGGTGCGTTTCGACCCACCTGAGGAATTTGTGTTAACCTGTGACACTTCTCCATATACTGCACGTCAGTGGATCCATAAGGTGGACAACGGATCTGAAAGACCTAAAGTGTATGTCTCGAGAACCCTTTCAGAGGATGAAGAAGAACACTCTCAGATTGAAGAAGAATGCTTGACATAGTAAATGGGGTAACAAAGTTCCACGAGTATGTATATGGGAGGCACTTTACCATTGTTACACACCATAAACTACTCTTGGGTCTTTTTAAGATAAGGCTATTCTGCCAATCACATCGGCAAGAATTCAGCGTTGGGCTTGAATTCTGTCCGCCTACGAATATACATTCATGCGCTGGTCTGGAATATATATCTGCCTTTACCAGAGAGTGTAGCACCTCCCTCAGTACCGCAGGAAATTGTTATGGTGTTGAATTTCTTGGACACGTTGCCAGCTTCAGTGCAGCAAATCAAGTATCAGCAGCGATCCACTGTTGTCCACTGTTGGCACAGGATACTAAGAGGTTGGGCCAGTGAGCCAGTTTCTGAAGAAATGAAACCAGACTGTATACAAAAGGATGACCCCTAGCTGAATTGCACGGTGTCCATCTGGGTATACCTAAAATGAAGATGCTCGCCAGGTGTTATGTGTGGTGGTCTGGTATCAATGCCTACTGGGAGAGTTTGATGAAGTACTGTGAACAGTGTCAAATGCAACAAAGGTTGCCTGCTGCAGCCTCACTGCACCCCTGGGAATGGCCGGGCCAGTCATGGGTACAGGTTCATGTTGATTATGTGGGGCCATTCTTGGGCACAATGTTTTTCTCCTTGTTGATGGCCACTCAAAGTGAATGGAAGTGTTTGAAATGAAGTGGGCGACGTCACGCACCACAATTGATAAATTGCATTAGTGTTTTTTAGACCCACGGGACACCTGAATGCATAGTGTCAGAAAACGGAACGGTCTTTGTGAGTGCTGAATTTCAAAATGTCACTTCTTTAAATGATGTCAAGCACGTCAAACTGCGCCTTACCACCCAGCACCTAACAGACTGGCTTAACGAGCAAACCAAACCTTCAAGGGGGGCCTTAAAGAACAGTCAGGGGAGACCCTTGGAGACCAGAATCTCAGTTAGGTGAATTCTCCCTGAGTGTACCTGAACATGCGCTGGAGTGTGGCGACTAGGGAATTTTCACAGTAATGTCATTGCAGTGTTAATGTAAGTCTACTTGTGACACCAATAAAGATTATTATTATTACAATTCCTTCTGGGCTATAGAATGGCTCCGCACTCTACAACGGGAGTGTCGTCAGCAGAGTTGTTAATGTGTCGGTGTCTTAGAACCAGAGCAAGTCGTGTGTTTCTGAAGTCAGAAGAAAAATCATGATTCGGGAAAATCAACAAGGTCGTTTTCAGTGGAGGGAGCCGTGCATGTCAGAACCTTTGGAAACAGCTTGAGTTGGGTTTCAGGAGTAGTTGTATCAAAACCAGGACATTTTGTCTTATGAAGTGGATACCCAAGGAGGAATCATCTGGAATCTTGCAGACCCATTTACGAGGATGCGAATTGTCCCAGCAGCCAGCACTGTCACCTGAAACCATGTTGTCAGCTGGAAACGTTGTTGACTGTCGAAGTAGTGAAGTACCGAGCCAGCCTGTGACAGGTGAGTCTGTCGTCCCCATGGAAACGGATGAAGCTGAGTTACCAGTACCTGAGGAGATGCCGGGTACAGTGGCTTCTGCAGAAAGCATCCCAGTGGAAGCAGCCCCGACAGAGGAGTTACACCTCTCTACTGGAAATCAGAAACTACCTGAAAGACTCAATTTACGATGGACCGATCGCATGTTTTGAATTTTTTAATTATTGGAGACTAAGTAACTTCATTATTATCAATGTACAAAATAACATAGAGCAGGAGGGACGTGGTGTTTGTCCCCTTTAAGGGGCGATCTGCCGATAAGATCTTAAGGCCTGAGTAACCAATCAGGATGGGGGATCACCCGAGCAAGCGCAGGTTTCTGTATCAGTTCGATCCTGGAAGCTGATTCACAGCTACAAGGCTACAAGCCTCTATCTTGTTGTTATATGTAAATAGAAGTTTCAGTTATTATTTACCCAACTGGTGAATGGGAAACATTACACCAAGACACCCTACACTTCTTGGGGTAAAGTGTCTCAGGACCTTTTCCATCTATGTATGATGGCAGATAGGACCTTGATTTAACCCCTCATTCAAAAGTTGGCAACTCAAGACAGTGCAGCACTCCTGCGGGACTGCACTAAAACGTCAGTCTAGGTATTTGGAGTAAGGCCACAAACTAATGGGCCTGGATTTTACGCTCCCCCACCGTACACCCCGCCGCACCCCCCCCCCCCCAGCCATTTTTGAGATGGCGGTGGGTGGGGGGAGAGTGGGGAGCATTAAATTGTATAAACGGGATTCCTTCTGGGATCCCACCCGCACTGACTTGGACACGATTTCAAGATGGAGGAGGCAGGGTCACAGACGGGAATCCCACCCTTGTCCCGGGTGGGGGGAGGGGGGCCCTCCATCAGAAGCACCCTTCTGATTGAGGATGGCGTCCCCTCAAAGTACTGGCCACCACCAGACGTTCCTCCCTACACTCCCCGCACTCCAATAACCCAGTCGCCCGACGCCCCCCTCCCCGGTAACCCCCAGGCAATCTCTTCCCTCCCCTCCTTGAGACCCATGCCACTTGCCTTCATAACAGCTCCCTGTACGGCACTGCAATGCTTCTTCCAGCCACTGCGGCGCTGCACCTGAATGGGCTGGAGAGCAGCACTCCAAGGTGAAAGTTCCTTCCATGTGGCAACATCAATCCGGCATGTTGCCAATCAACGTTCCTTTGAGCATAAAATGGCAGTAGGCCTGTTAGAGTCGACGGGGATGTGTCCCCCATTGACTGCCTGGATAGTGCGGGGTGGGGGTGCGGGGGGAGGTCAAGCCCCTGCCATCCAAATATTTCAGGACATAATTTTCTGACAGAGGCCGAAATGATCCAAGACAAACACCATTGGCCATATTCCTCATGTGGAATTTGATTGTGTTGTATGCTTAGTTATTTAGGACTTCTAAAACTAAACTCAGTGCCCCTAGATTAGAAAATAAAAATTACTCTGGATAGTGATCAAGGGAGAAACCCAACATGGATTTGTTCAGGGACAGAGTCAGAGTCAGCCTTATCAATAATATAGATAATAGGACATCAATAATAGGACATTCTGGGGGGAGGCGGGGGGGGGGGGGGGGGGGGGACGGGGACAGCGAGCCGTCATGGCGCACATAGGCACCAACGATATAGGTAAAAAACGGGATGAGGTCCTACAAGCTGAATTCAGGGAGTTAGGAGGTAACTAAAAAGTAGGACCTCAAAGTTACTAATCTCAAGATTGCTACTAGTGCCATGAGCTAGTCAGAGTAGGAATGTCAGGATGGATAGGATGAATGAGTGGCTTAAGATATGTTGAAAGAGGAAGGGATTCAAATTCCTGGGGCATTGGAATCGGTTCTGCGAGAAGTGGGACCAGTACAAACCGGACAGTCTGCACCTGGGCAAGACTGGAACCGATATCGATGTCCAGATGTGTTTGCTAGTGCTGTTGGGGAGGATTTAAACTAATGTGGCAGTGGGTTGGGAACCGATGCAGGAAATCGGAGAGAAGTAAAACGGGGCCAGAAACAAAAAGCAGTAAGGGGGAATGTGTAAGGCCGAGTAGCCATTGTCAAAAATCAAAAAGGGACACAGTACAGGGTACAGTGGCTGAGGAGAGTGTGAAAGGGGAGACACTCAATGCAGGATTGAGGGTGTTGTACCTAAATGCGCGCACTATGAAGAACAAGGTAAATGAGCTTGTTGCGCAGATTGAAATGGGCTGATACGATGTGTGCATCACAGAGACGAGGCTGCAAGGGGATCAGGGCTGGGATCTAAATATCCAAGGATATATGTCCTATTGAAATAACAGGCAGATGGGCAAAGGGGGTGGGGTTGCATTGTTAGTAAGGAATGAAGTTAAATCGATAGCAAGGAGCGATATGGGATCAGGACAAAGAACAAAGAAAATTACAGCACAGGAACAGGCCCTTCGGCCCTCCCAGCCTGCGCCGATCCAGATCCTTTATCTAAACGTGTCTCCTATTTTCCAAGGTCTACTTCCCTCTGTTAAAGCCCGTTCATATACCTGTCTAGATGCCTCTTAAATTATGCTATCGTGCCCGCCTCTACCACCTCCGCTGGTAAAGCGTTCCAGGCACCCACCACCCTCTGCGTAAAAAACTTTCCACGCACATCTCCCTTAAACTTTCCCCCTCTCACCTTGAAATCGTGACCCCTTGTAACTGACACCCCCACTCTTGGAAAAAGCTTGTTGCTATCCACCCTGTCCATACCTCTCATAATTTTGTAGACCTCAATCAGGTCCCCCCCTCAACCTCCATCTTTCCAATGAAAACAATCCTAATCTACTCAACCTTTCTTCATAGCTAGCACCCTCCATACCAGGCAACATCCTGGTGAACCTCCTCTGCACCCTCTCCAAAGCATCCACATCCTTCTGGTAATGTGGCGGCCAGAACTGCACGCAGTATTCCAAATGTGGCCTAACCAAAATCCTATACAACTGTAACATGACCTGCCGACTCTTGTACTCAGTACTCCGTCCCATGAAGGCAAGCATGCTGTATGCCTTCTTGACCACTCTATCAACCTGTGTTGCCACCTTCAGGGTACAATGGACCTGAACTCCCAGATCTCTCTGTACATCAATTTTCCCCAGGACTCTTCCATTGACCGTCTAGTCCGCTCTTGAATTTGATCTTCCAAAATGCATCACCTCGCATTTGCCTGGATTGAACTCCATCTGCCATTTCTCTGCCCAACTCTCCAATCTATCTATATTTTGCTGTATTCTCTGACAGTCCTCCTCGCTATCTGCAACTCCACCAATCTTAGTATCATCTGCAAACTTGCTAATCAGACCACCTATACCTTCCTCCAAGTCATTTATGTAGATCACAAACAACAGTGGTCCGAGTACAGATCCCTGTGGAACACCACTAGTCACCCTTCTCCATTTTGAGACACTCCCTTCCACCACTACTCTCTGTCTACTGTTGCCCAGCCAGTTCTTTATCCATCTAGCTAGTACACCTTGACCCCCATACGACTTCACTTTTTCCTTCAACCTGCCATGGGAAGGCATAGAATCTCTGTGGGTAGAGTTGAGGAATTGCAAAGGTAAAAAGAGTAGTCAGGATGTGGGACAAAAAATAAATCAGGAGATAGAAAAGGCATGTCAAAAAGGCAATATTACAATAATCATGGGGGACTTCAATATGCAGGTGGACTAGGAAAATCAGGTTGGTAGGGGATCCCAAGAAAAAGAATTTGTGGAATGTCTAAAAGATGTTTTTTTTGGAGCAGCTTGTGACAGAGCCTGCTAGGGAAACAAGCAATTCTGGATTTGGTAATGTGTAATGAGGCAGACTTAATTAGGGAACTTAAGGTGAAGGAACCCTTCAGGAGCAGTGACCACAATATGATAGAATTTACCCTGCAGTTTGAGAGGGAGAAGCTGCAATCAGATGTAACGGAATTACAATTAAATAAGGATAACTACAAAGACATGAGGGAGGAGCTGGCCAGAATTGATTGGAAAAGGAGCCTAACAGGGAAGACATTGGAACAGCAATGGCAGGAGTTTTTGGGGGTTATTAGGGAGGCACAACAGAATTTCATCCCAAGGAGGAGGAAACATGCTAAGGCGAGGACAAGGCATCCATGGCTGACGAGGGATGTCAAGGACAACATTAAAGCTAAAGAAAAAGCATACAAAGTGGCGAGGTTTAGTGGGAAGCCAGAGGATTGGGAAGCCTTTAAAAGACACCAATGGGACGCCAGAGCTCCAGGAGACCAGGGGGCAGAGGTGAGTACAGTGGCCACTACTAAGGAGAAGATTCTGGGGAAACTGAAAGGTTTGAAGGTGGATAAGTCACCTGGACTGGATGGACTACATCCCAGGATCCTAAAAGAGATAGCTGAGGAAATTGTGGAGGCATTGGTGATGATCTTGCAGGAATCACTGGAGGTAGGAAGGGTCCCAGAGGACTGGGAAGTGGCGAATGTAACACCACTGATCAAGAAGTGAGGGAGGCAGAAGACAGGAAATGATAGGCCGGTTAGCTTGACTTCGGTCATTGGTAATATTTTAGAGTCTGTTATTAAAGATGAGATCGCAAAGTACTTGGAAATCCATGGTAAAATAGGACTGAGTCAGCACGGCTTTGTCAAGGGGAGGTCACGTCTGACAAATCTGTTAGAGTTCTTTGACGAGGTAACAAGGAAGTTAGGCAAAGGAGAACTAGTGGACGTGATCTATTTAAATTTACAGAAGGCCTTTGATAAGGTGCCGCATAGGAGACTGTTAAATAAGTTAAAAGCTCATGGTGTTGAGGGTAAGATCCTGGCATGGATAGAGGATTGGCTGACTGGCAGAAGGCAGAGAGTGTGGATAAAGGGGTCTTTTTCAGGATGTCAGCCAGTGACTAGTGGTGTGCCTCAGGGGTCTGTGCTGGACCACAACTTTTTACAATATACATTAATGATCTGGAAGAAGGAACTGAAGGCACTGTTGCTAAGTTTGCAGATGATACAAAGATCTGTAGAGGGACAGGTAGCATTGAGGAAGCAAAGGGGCTGCAGAAGGATTTGGATAGACTAGGAAAGTGGGCAATGAAGTGGCAAATGAAATACAATGTGGAAAAATGTGAGGTTATGCACTTTGGAAGGAGAAATTTAGGCATTGACTATTTTCTAAATGGGGAAATGCTTCGGAAATCAGAAGCACAAAGGGACTTGGGCGTCCTTGTTCACAATTCTCTTAAGGTTAACGTCGAGGTTCAGTCAGCAGTTAATAAGACAAATGCAATGTTAGCATTCATGTCAAGAGGGCTACAATACAGACCAGGGAGGTACTTCTAAGGCTCTTTAAGGCTCTCGTCAGACCCCATTTGGAGTATTGTGAACAGTTTTGGGCCCGTATCTAAGGAAGGATGTGCTGGCCTTGGAAAGGGTCCAGAGGAGATTAACAAGAATGATCCCTGGAATGAAGAACTTGTCGTATGAGGAACGTTTGAGGACTCTGGGTCTGTACTCGTTGGAGTTTAAAAGGATGAGAGGGGATCTTATTAAAACTAACAGGAAACTGCAAGGCCTCGATAGAATGGATATGGAGAGGATGTTTCCACTTTTAGGAGAAACTAGAACCAGAGGACAAAATCTCAGACTGAAGGGATGATCTTTTAAAACAGAGATGAGGAGGAATTTCTTCAGCCAGAGGGTGGTGAATCTGTGGAACTCTTTGCCGCAGAAGGCTGTGGAGGCCAAATCACTGAGTGTCCTTAAGACAGAGATAGCTAGGTTCTTGATCAATAAGGGGATCAGGGGTTATGGGGAGAAGGCGGGAGAATGGGGATAAGAAAATATCAGCCATGTTTGAATGACGGAGCAGACTCGATGGACCGAGTGGCCTAATTCTGCTCCTATGTCTTATCGTCTTCTGTCACCATAGCTGAAGAGACTGAAGTGATGAATTTCGTCAAGGTTTTCCAGATCAACCAACTGTACTGATGGTGTTAGGCTGAGACAGTTTGTGACGACTCTGTAGAAACCATGGAAAATGGCCCACAATCGGGAAAACTCCCCGGAACATTTATTTCTTTACTGTCAAGTCTCACATTCAAAGAATAACCATTTTAAATGATGTACCTGAAACCAATGGAACAGGCACGAGTACTGCTCAAGAAATAGATGAGATAAAATTATAAATGTAATTGCATGAGGGCCTTGAATAAATAAAAAATGGTGTCCTTGTCATAATTATTCATGCTCTAGGCGAAGCTACAGCTGTGTTGTCTTTGTCTGTACTGTCACAATTTACTTTTTATATTTTTTAATAGCACACTCCCTGATGTCATGGCACATTTCACAAATAAATTATTGCTAAAATCTCAGTTACAATCTTTTAATGTTGAGTTACATATTTCTTGAATCATACTCTAAATTAATCACTTCAAATTGCTCACTCACTTACTGCCAACACCGATGACAGACTTTTAACTATACACATACACACACTCTCACTCACACATACATACTCACTTACATAGACACTTTCACACACACTGTCACTCACACTGACACTAACACACACACTCAGTCACACACTCACTCACTCACGCACACATACATACTCACTTACATAGACACTTTCACACACACTGTCACTCACACTGACACTAACACACACACTCAGTCACACACACACTCACTCACGCACACATACATACTCACTTACATAGACACTTTCACACACACTGACACGAACACACACTCAATCACACACACATTCACTCACGCACACATACATACTCACATACAAACACACACTGCCAAACACATACATATTCATTCACACACACATTAATACACATACTCAGTCACACACACACTCTCTCACACACACACACTCATTCACTGTCACACACACTCTCACTAACTCGCACTGACACACACTAACACACACACTTTCATTAACTCACACTCACTCACATACTAACACAACACTCACTCACACACTGTCACTCACACACATGCTCACACACACTCATTCACACTGCCACACACATACGCACACGCACATGCATACACACACACACTCACACTCGCACACACTGTCTCACACACACATATACATACACATGCACACACTGTCACACACACATATTCATATGTACGCACACATTGTCACATAGACACTGTCAGATACACACACATACTGTAATTCACACTTGCTGTCTCACACACACACACATGCATACTCTCTCACTCACACACCTTGTCACACACACAGTCACTCACATACAAACAGTCACTCACACAGAGTCACTCACACACGCACTCTCACACACACACTCACACACTGCATGCACATGCAAGGGGCTGGTTTAGCTCACAAGGCTAAATTGCTGGCTTTTAAAGCAGACCAAGCAGGCCAGCAACACGGTTCAATTCCCGCACCAGCCTCCCCGGACAGGCGCCGGAATGTGGCAACTAGGGGCGTTTCACAGTAACTTCATTGAAGTCTACTCGTGACAATAAGCGATTTTCATTTCACATGCGTGCATGCACATACATGCTCTCTGACACTGCAATCACGTGTGCACGTGCACACACACTCTCTCACTTGCACTCGTCACACACACTCATTCAGTCATTCACTCACACACACACTCAGTCAACACACACACACACAGTCACACACTTACACTCATGCAGACACAAACACACACACACACACACCATATTACTTCACTGACACTCTCGAAATATATTGTCCATTGCTGTCTGATGCATTTTAATTATTTTGCACATTGGAATCTCCGTCATGTACTGCCCTTTAAACTGTCTTTGCTTATTGTCTTAATATCACACCACACATGACTGATCACCCTATCACAGAAACTCTATTCTTGCTAAGGAATGTTTTGTTATAAATGTGGCACTTAAAACAACTTATTGCAGAATGTTTCATATGGTATAGTTAGTAAAAACCTTACTATATCCAGTCTGATGTACATAGGAAAGCCTGGTTCATCATCAACATGAGAACACCACTTGTCGGAAGGACATTAATGACTTCAAGATGCTCAGTCAGCCATTAAATTGATTGTGCATTGCCTATTCATTTGAACAAATGTCAGAGACCAAGTGAAATTTGGAATACGAAACAATTTATTGTTTCAATTATAGTTCTTCGGATTATTATCATGAATTCATTAAGAATGCTCATTGTAATAATTTCTATCCATGATACCACATGCAGTGATTGTTTGACCGCTTTCTTGTGACAAAGTACTGAATGGAGACCAAGCCAGTTCCTCGCGCGGTTGATGGAAAGAAGGGAAACGAAAGAAGAGAGAACATTACACCAGTGAACATAACCGTCTTGGGTTGCAGGTGCATTAGCACTGGCGGTCCTCTACTACCTCGTCTCACCAGCCTTTCATAGATCATAGAATTTACAGTGCAGAAGGAGGCCATTCAGCCCAGCAAGTCTGAACCAGCTCTTGGAAAGAGCACCCTACCCAAGGTCAACACCTCCACCCTATCCCCATAACCCCACCCAACACTAAGGGCAATTTTGGACACTAAGGGCAATCCACCTAACCTGCACATCTTTGGACTGTGGGAGGAAACCGAAGCACCTGGAGGAAACCCACGCACACACGGGGAGGATGTGCAGACTCCGCACAGACCGTGACCCAAGCCGGAATCGAACCTGGGACCCTGGAGCTGTGAAGCAATTGTGCTATCCACAATGCTACCATGCACTTTCATAGTGTACAGGCATCAACTGTGACAAGCGGATGCCAAACAATGGTAGAAACCATTCAAAAGGATCCTGTCCTCGCCCAACTCTCAGACTGAAAGCTCCCACTCGTGATCGTACATAGAACGATACAGCGCAGTACAGGCCCTTCGGCCCTCGATGTTGCACCAACATGGAAAAAAACTAAAGGCCATCTAACCTACACTATGCCCTTATCATCCATATGCTTATCCAATAAACTTTTAAATGCCCTCAATGTTGGCGAGTTCACTACTGTTGCAGGTAGGGCATTCCACGGCCTCGCCACTCTTTGCGTAAAAAACCCACCTCTGACCTCTGTCCTATATCTATTACCCCTCAATTTAAGGCTATGTCCCCTCGTGCTAGCCACCTCCATCCGCGGGAGAAGGCTCTCGCTGTCCACCCTATCTAACCCTCTGATCATTTTGTATGCCTCTATTAAGTCACCTCTTAACCTTCTCTCTAACGAAAACAACCTCAAGTCCATCAGCCTTTCCTCATAAGATTTTTCCTCCATACCAGGCAACATCCTGGTAAATCTCCTCTGCACCCGTTCCAAAGCTTCCACGTCCTTCCTATAATGAGGCGACCAGAACTGTACGCAATACTCCAAATGCGGCCGTACCAGAGTTTTGTACAACTGCAACATGACCTCATGGCTCCGGAACTCAATCCCTCTACCAATAAAGGCCAACACACCATAGGCCTTCTTCACAACCCTATCAACCTGGGTGGCAACTTTCAGGGATCTATGTACATGGACACCGAGATCCCTCTGCTCATCCACACTACCAAGAATTTTACCATTAGCCAAATATTCCGCATTCCTGTTATTCTTTCCAAAGTGAATCACCTCACACTTCTCCACATTAAACTCCATTTGCCACCTCTCAGCCCAGCTCTGCAGCTTATCTATGTCCCTCTGTAACCTGCAACATCCTTCCGCACTGTCTACAACTCCACCGACCTTAGTGTCGTCTGCAAATTTACTCACCCATCCTTCTGCGCCCTCGTAGTTCCATTGAATTTGCTGGGCAGTGTCTTGAGATGTGAGTGTCATTGGCAAGGTCGGTGTTGATTGCCTGCCCCTCATTGCCCTTGCAGGTGGCGGTGAGACACCTTCCTGAAGCACTGCAGCCCATGTGGTTGTAGGCACACCCACAGGTAGTTCCAGACTGTGGGCACAGCTACAGCGAAGGAACAATGATATAGGTTCAAGTCAGGATGGTGAGTGACTCGGAGGGGAATGTGCAAGAGGTGGCATCCTCATGTTGCACCCCTTCTATGTGGAGCATGATACATTAGTTGTAGTGTTTCTTTTGCCAATCAACATAAATCAGCTAATTTAGCGCAGAACATGGTTTACGCCTGGGACCGTACAGACGTGTTAATACACATATTTATTGAGCACCTTTCCAGCCTCCAGATGTCCAAAGTATTTGGCAATCAATTAATTACACAATTAATTAGTTATCTCACAGTTGTGCTGTGGAGAATGTGGTAGCTTGGTTATGCATGGCAATGTCCCACAAGCAGCAAATTGGATAAATGACCAGCTAATCCATAGATCTTTGTGCCACAGTGAGCAGTTCATACGGAAACTGAGCCATCAGGTAAACTCAAGATACTCTTTAACAGTGATGTACAAAACAGAAAACATTTTCACAAGAAATAAGGACTAGAAATAAATGAGACTTAAAAGATGTGAAATAATGCAATCTTTTTTTAGACCGTGCACAAACTTGAACCATTAATTCTGATCACGATTAGCGGGTGGAGGCGGCTTCGTGCAGGGGCACCAGCCTGGCAGCCCTGGTCACGGCTCCCCTACCGCTTTCGCCGGCCAGGTACTCCACCAGCCCGGTAGTGGGGGCGGCCCTGCGGATATAGGGCCAGTGGAGGAAACATGTAGGGGAGGTCGGTGCGTCGGTCTGGGCTCCAATATGTGATAACCATCGATTCGCCTCCAGGAACATGGATGGTAGGTTTCGAACATGGCGGCGGGCTGGGGTGAGGAGGGTGGGCGATATGTTCCTGGAGGGGAACTTTGCGAGACTGAGGGCTTTGGAGGAGAAATTTGGGCTGGTAAGGGGAAATGTATTTAGGTACTTACAGATGCGGGACTTTGTACGCAGACAGGTCTCACCTTCCTGCGCCTCCCGCCAATAGGGATCCAGGACAGAATATCTCCAGAGGAGAAAGAGGAGAGGGTAGAGTCTCGGATATTTACAAGGTGCTCATGAAGGGGGAAGAGTTCCAGACGGAGGAACTGAAACTCAAATCGGAGGGGAGATGAAGGACGGGGTATGGGCGGAAGCCCTGAGTACGGTAAACTCAACCGCAACATGTGCCAGGCTCAGCCTGATTCAGTTTAAGGTCGTTCATCGGGCCCACATGACGGTGGCTCGGTTGAGCAAATTCTTTGGGGTAGAGGACAAGTGCGCTAGATGCGCGGGAGGACCAGCGAACCACGTTCACATGTTTTGGGCATGCCCTAAACTTAGAGGGTACTTGGAGGGATTTGCGGGTGTCATGTCCCGGGTACTGAAAACAAGGGTGGTGATGAGTCCAGAGGTGGAATTTTTGGGGTTTCGGAAGACCCGGGAGTCCAGGAGGAAAAAGAGGCCGACGTTCTGGCCTTTGCTTCCCTGATAGCCACTGCTGGCATGGAGGGACTCAAAACCCCCGAAGACCGAACTATGGCTTTCGGACATGTCGAGTTTTCTGGGTCTGGAAAGAATCAAGTTTGCCTTGAGGGGATCTGTATTGGGGTTCGCCCGAAGGTGGCAACCATTCACCGACTTCTTCACGGGACATTGAACGTCAGTGGGGGGGGAGATTAGAGTAGAGTAGGAGGGATAAATAGGCGGCTAGTGTTTATGGGAGAGGACCGGTTATGTGCACTATGGTTTGGTTGAAGTGTTGGTTTTCCGTTGATGTTTGCACATTTCTGTAATCTGTAACTTTTTACAATGCCAAAAACTACCTCAATAAAATTGTTTGTTAAAAAAAAACTCTGGTCACGATTTAATGGAAAAAAAAAGTTGTGTTTTGCGAATGTTTAGCCAGGTGTTACCCGACGTTTCCAGCACCGATAACGACCCCGCTATTGAATGGGACTCTGCTTCTTTTTGAGCCTCTGCGGGGAACACGCCACTGACACCCCACTTAGACTCATTTCCTGCACTGACGAGCTCAGCTTGCAGTGCAGGAAGAGAGCGGGGCACCATTTTTAAATGGTGCCCGACCTCTTGACCCACCCTACCTGACCGCCGGACACCCCCAACGCCCCAACTTTTCAATTAGGGGGTCCTCAAGCTGCCCTGCGCCCCAACTCATATGGGCAGAGCACCCCCAGGCCCAATCGCCAGCATGGGCAACCTGGCACTGCCAACCTGGCACCCTGGCAGAGCCCATGCCAGTCTAGCAGTGCTACCTGGGGGTGGCAGGATGGCTGTAGCAAAGTGTCTGAGTGGCATTGGGGGTGCTAGGGTACCACCCTTCCCTGGCCAGACCACCCGGGGGCTTCCAATTGCCTGGGAGACACCCCCCCCCCCACTCCCCAAGTGCTGTTATGCCTAGTCCACATTTGTGGAAACGAGTGCTAAACGATGCCACAATGGAGTCTCCGAGGTGAGACCATTCGATCCCGCTGAGACGAGGCCATTTGATTCCATGCTTTGGTAACTCCGATAGACATATTCAAGTCAGACTAAGTACTCTCTTGAATATGAGAATCTGGATCCCGCCCTGAATGGTGGGATACACATTACAACGCC
Source organism: Scyliorhinus canicula (assembly GCF_902713615.1). Classification (NCBI taxonomy): domain Eukaryota; kingdom Metazoa; phylum Chordata; class Chondrichthyes; order Carcharhiniformes; family Scyliorhinidae; genus Scyliorhinus; species Scyliorhinus canicula. The sequence goes on along the minus strand of NC_052146.1, from coordinate 278,908,247 downwards.
TCGCAATCGAGCATCCTAAATCTCGCAAGAGACCTCATCGCGTCAGCGAGGTGGGCGCGATGAGGCTGGTAGATCGCGTCCTCTGTTTCTCTCTCCGCAGGCCCTGCCAGACCACCTGAGTTTTTTTTCCTGCACTTTCTGTCTTGATTTCAGGTCTCCATCATCCACAGCATTCTGCTTTTATTTTACTGATTTAGACTGTGTAATGCACCAAGTGTATGGAGGCCATTTTCTTTTACTGTGAATTATTCATGTTTTTTTTAACAGGTGGCGGTGGCGGTTGGAGTGATTTCACTATCTGGCTGTGGTCTGGCAAGTCACTGACCGAAGGTGCTGAAGGTGGACAGTCCTGCCCACAGGCCATCAAGAAATGGGGCTGGATAACAAGAGGAGGTTTTGGCGGAGGAGGAGGAGCGTGCACAGCAGGAGGAGGGGGCGGAGGGTATATAGGTTGGTTATAATTGGTTATCTGCATATGTACACTATGACTAAAGGAACATAGTTTACAGTGACTGATCGGAGCAGATTTTCTGATTAAATGTTAGGCGGGAGATGTATTATTTTTAGCACATTGCTGATTGTTACTAAGCTGACTCTACCCCATATTGCAGAATCACACCTATTTACATGGTATAGCTAAGCCCTCGGTAAATTTTAAACATGGCCTTGCAAGGTAACACAAAGGGCTGTGACTGATGGGTAATTTTTTTTTAAATGCGGTCATTTAAGGGCAAGGGGCATATATGGGATAGAAAATGTCAGTAATCCTTATAAAACCTGTAAATACTCTCATGTATTGGTCACCAAAGTAACATGACCTGACAAAGGTAGCAGTTGACATAATAAAATGAAGGGAGGGGGTCTGTCTGTGGCGATGAGATGAAGCATTGTAACCTTCCAACTTTCAGTTTGATGACCAGTTCTGAACGAGGTGAGAGCAAGCAGCTTGACCCTCCTTGCTTCGATGCTACAACTTCCACATGAGATAACAATGTAGCATGTTTGGCAGGATGGGATAGAAAGAGTCATCAAGAACAGAATTTTGTTGGGGTGGGGGTGGCCCCAAAGACAGGCTTGAAAGCCAGGGGCATCCCCGCCACGGCCATTTGGAAGGGTCCTGGCTGGATTCCCGACCAATCCAGAAATGAATGAGCTGCCGCCAGAGTCCTGGTCCCTTAAAGGGATGAGCGCCCACCTCCAAGAGCTGCTGACTAATCAAACCTAGCAGCGCCATCAGCAGCGGTGGCCATTGCTGGAATTGCACCGAGCTGAGAAACTCGGCACTGGATCTGTGTGTCGCAGCAAGGTAAGTGGGCCCAGGGGCCCAGGTGAGGGAGGAAGTAAAGTGGACATTGGTGAGCCATAGTGTTTATGCAGGACAAACCATTGTCATGAATCACCATGGATCACAGAGTTTTGAATTAGGAAGGACCGCCATCTTCCCCAAGAACGCGGGGAGGATCCCCAAGCACCAATCAGAAGAGGCTCTTAATTGGCTCTATTGGCATCCGGGTTGGAGAGCCATCCTCCACGTTCCACACCGCCAGCAGAATGCCATGGTGGCAGAAAGCAAAGGGCCCTCCACCCCCATCCTCCCAATTTTTAACCCCCCCTCCCCTTCCAACGTATTCATAAAATTCAGCCTTTAGAAGGCAGCTCACATTACTGTCATGGGCAATGCCACCCTTATGCTACAGGAATCCTTGCAACATGGCACAACTCTACGTAGACCTGGCCACTGAATCAAAGGCTGTGCAATCTGTTCCGCGCAGTCACTGCTGAATGGGTGTGCCTCTACCTGCAAATGCCCTAGTTAGGAGTAATATCATTTGAAATTTATGTCTCAGTTTGTACATTAATCATCTTGTTATGTTATCAGGGATGTTTTGCTGCAGTTGTACAGGGCATGGGTGGGACCACATCTGGAATATTGTGTGCAGTTCTGGTCTCCTTCTCTGAGGAAGGATGTCCTTGCCTCAGAGAGAGGGCAGAGAAGGTTTACCAGACTGATCCTGGGATTGCGGGACTGACGTATGAGGAGAGATTGTGTCGGTTAGGATTGTTTTTCTCTGAAGTGTAGAAGAGTGAGGGAGGATCTCATAGAAACCTAAACAAGTCTAACAGGACGAGATAGAATTGATGTGGGAAGAATGTTCCTGAGGGCGGGTGGAGCCCAGAACCAGGGGTCACAGTCTCAGGATGCGGGGGATACATTTAGGACTGATATGAGGAGAAATTTCTTCATGCAGTGGTGAGCCAGCAGAATCCTCAACCATAGAAAAGCAGTTGAGGTCAAAACGTGGTATGTTTCCAAGAAGGAGTTAGGTCTAGCTCATGGGGCTAAAGGGACCAAAGAATATGGGGGAAGGCTGGAACAGGCTAATGAGTTGGATGATCAGCCATGATCATAATGAATGGCAGAGCAAGCTCGAAGGGCCGAATGGCGTCCTCCTGCTCCTATTTTCCACGTTTCTATGTCTCCAGACTGTGGGAGTTCCCAAGTGCCAGGTTGCTCAATAGTGCAGAACATCATAGATGGCCCCATGTACAGTACAATGGAATATTGTGACTGAGCATGTTTGTATACATGCTTGATAAATGTATGTACATTTTGCACTGGTTTTTGACCCTCGGTGGATTTCTTGCTGTGTGGCCGGCTGTTGATCCATGGGGAACATCACTACTGCGCACGATACTGTCCTGACTTTGAAAGCTGCAAATGGACACTTTTCTGGCAGGGCACACGATACAGCAATTGGGAACAGGAAGCAAAGAGTTTTTTTGTTGCTGAGATCACATTTATTGTTGTGTTGGTTGAGAGAAGCTAACTCAGCAAAAGCTGAAATGCTCCTGATATTTATATTCAAACCGCACAAGGGGTATTTTTCAAGGAGGCATCGGAGAAGCTGACGCGGTTACTTTGTAAAATCAGATTTCTTAAGTTTTACAGAGAGTTTCTGAAAAATTATACTTTGATTTCATATACTGTGTTTGTATAAATTTGTAAAACTGTGTAATATAATTGTTTTATGAATGAAAGAATGGCAAGGGAAATTAATCATGTCTGATTATATACAGGCGGAAATGCGACTGAGAATAATCTCCCTGAAAAAGATGGTGGCTGTGGTGTTTCTTACATTAGTCCACTGGGTGAAATATACACCCCACCACTGGCAGGTATGTGAGAGAGGTGGGCAGTTTCATCATATTTGAATTATTTAATACCATGTTATCATTAACTAGCTGCAAGGCACATAAGGCCTAGCTTTTCCATCTGATAATATTTTAATACTGCCAATACCGCATTTTGGAGTATAAGTAATGATGGTGTTAAAATACCTGAGATTGGAAACTTAAGTCCCAAAGTCATCATCAGATATTCCTGATGTTGGGCGCACAGTGGTTAGCAAAGCTGCCTCACAGCACCAGGGACCCGGGTTCAATTCTGACCTTGGATGACTGTGCGGAGTCTGCACGTTCTCCCCGTGTCTCCGTGGGTTTGTTCCGGATGCTCCAGTTTCCTCCCACAGTCCAAAGATGTGCAGGTTAAATGGATTGGCCATGCTAAATTACCCCTTAGGGTGGGGTTGCAGAATAGGATGGGGGATTGGGGCTAGGTAGGGTGGCCCTTTCGAAGGGTCGGCGCAGACTCGATGGGACAAATGGCCCCTTTCTGCACTGTAGGGATTCTATAATTAATCCTGCCTCACAAATGACTAGTGATTCATCAAGAGAATAAAACAGTGAAATTTATTAATCGATAGGTGACCTTAACCAGATTACCCCCATTTGATTTGGTATCAAAGTGTCATTTTCTTCAAAAACATTTGCAGTCTGTCTCTTTCTTTTCATCTTCCTACTGTCACTGGTTCTGTTTCTTCATCTTTGCCTCTGAGTCTTTAACTTTCTATTCCTGTCTGTGGTTTTGTTTCTCGGTTTGTTGACCATCCCTTTGTCCTCCACCTTTATCTCTCACACTTTGTTTCTTTTTGTGTATCTGTTCCTCTCTCCACACAGTGACAGAAAGCCATGGGGAGGTTGAAATTGTGCTGCATTTAAATTGCAGCCACTGTGAACATGACTGCGTATTTGACCAAATTAAAGAAGAACTCATCTGCTTGTGTGATTCCGGGAAAATACTGGCCCCTGACAGTGTTACCTGCATTTGTGAGTATCATCTTTGACATGGTTATTCTTTCAATCCCTTTCTGATTTATCCCCAAATACACGCATTTAATCATTTGCATTGCCAAAAAAAACAGTTGAATTTATTTTCTGGAAGAGTGGATGCATTGCATAAACCTTCCTCTGTGTTGTGACGTACCTTTTGCTGTTGAACACTGATGTATCTCAGGTGTGAAACACTGACCAGAGCATCAAGCTTCCCAATCAAACTGAAGATTGTTGCCTTTGTACAACCTAAGAATAGCTAAGAGAGTCATGATGAATTCTGTAACCTTTAGCGCTCTGAAAACTTTCCCAACTGAGTACAGAGGGACAGGGGCTAATGTATGGGTTCAAGAATTGGAACAGAATGGAAACAAGGAAGACAAGGAGTGGAATGAAATTAGTTGCTGTTTTACTAGTAGTTCTCTCAAAATCTTTCTTCTTTCCCAGCACCCCCAGAGGGTCACTTGCCACTCTCTCTCGTACTTTCAGTGGTGCTATCCGTCGTGGTAGCAGCCTTGCTGCTCGCCTTCTCAGGAATCATGATTGGTAAGTTAGAACATTGTGCTGAAATGGGGAAGGACCCACTTTATTCATCCAGTATATTTCGACAAGCCAAATTAGGCCCCTCTACCCCAGTTTCCATGAAGAAGTGGCCTCAGGATCCAGAGGTGTTCCTGGAGAGCTTTGTGTCCCTTCGGGGGTTCCTCCTCTCGGTAGGTCTAACACAGAGGGGAAGTACACAGTAAATGGCAAAACTCTTAGGAATATAGAAAGTCAGAGAGTTCTGGGATACAGCTCCACAGATCTTTGAAAGTGGCAACACAAGTAGACAAGGTAATCACAAAAGCATACGGAATGCTTGCCTTCATTGGACGGGGCATCGAGTATAAAATCTGGCAAGTCATCCTCCAGTTGTATAGAACCTTGATAAGGCCGCATTTGGAATATTGCACACAATTCTGGTCGCCACACTACCAGAAGGGTGTGGAGGCTTTGGAGTGCATGCAGAGGAGGTTTAAAACATAGAACAGTATAGCACAGTACAGCCCTTTGGCCCACGATGTTGTGCCGACCATTTATCCTGATCTAAGATCAACCTAACCTACACCCCTTCAATTTACTGCTGTCCATGTTCCTGCCCAAGAGTCGCTTAAATGTCCCTAATGATTATGACTCCACTAGGTTTATCAAGATTTTGCCTGGTCTGGAAGGTGTTAGCTATGCGGAGAGGTTGAATACTCGAACTGTTTCCATTAGAACGACGGAGGTTGAGGGGCGATCTGATAGAAGTCTACAAGATTATGAGGGGCATGGATAGAGTGGATGGGCAGGCACTCTTTCCCAGGGTGGAGGGGTCAGCCACTAGGGGCATAGGTTTAAGGTCTGTGGGGCAAAGTTTGGAGGAGATGTACGAGGCACGTTTTTTACAGACGGTAGTGAGTGCCTGGAACGCGCTGCCAGGGGAGGTTGTGGAAACAGATACATTAATAGTGTTCAAAAGGCATCTTGACAAATACACGGATAGGATGGGTTTGGAAGGATAAGGCACTGCTGAGGGTTTTGGCCAAGTATGGTATCATGACCGGTACAGGATTGGAGGGCCGAAGAGCCTGTTCCTGTGCTGTATTGTTGTTTGGAACACCTGGAGCAGGGCCTCCACAACATTGGGTTGGATTGCCCAGTTGGTGCCTGAGATCTTTGCAACCATTTTTCACTTGTCAATGTTTCCTGCTGTCTATACACCTCTCCTTTTAACAGTTACTGGCTGCCTTTAAGTGGATCAGATATTTACCCTGGGGAGCATCAAAAAAAAAACCAAGTGAGAATGGAAAATCAAAATACTGTGGATGTTGAAAATCTGAACTGAAAGTAGAAAATGCTGGTCAGGCAACATCTGTGGAGAGAGAAAGTTTGGCTGATATTTAATCAAGTTGGAGGGTGCGGGTCCTGCCATTTTCCTGCCTCTGCATTGTAAATTCTATGATATAAAGCCTATGGGGGGGGGTGTTCCACCCCACTGCCAATTGAGGTCCCTGCAGGGATCTGCGGCCTTGCCATGCAGCATGCTCAACAAACACAACCTGGTTTGTTTGCTTGCCAGCTCCTGAGGGCTCGCTTCATTCAAAGGCGCTCACCACCTGATCGAGGGTCCCGACATTGGGAAGGGAGGCCAGCTGTGAGCAATACTCCTGCCCTTGATGCCGAATCGGCACTAACTCCCCCTGATATCCCCCACCATGTGAACCATCATTTATTTACCCGTGGCCTGGGTCCCAAGCTTTGGGTTGGAGTTGTTCCAGCGGCAGTCACGGTGGTGCTGCCATTCAGAGGGGATGCCAGCCTCTGCCTGGCTGGCAATTCTCAGTGGGTGGGACCAGGGTCCTGGTCCCGGGGAAAGACCCACCACCTGCCTGTCAACTGCCTGACTGGCATGCACTACCAGGGGGTCTTTCCAGGACGAGGTGACACGAGGGTCTTTCTGGCTGTCCAGCCGCTGGCCGAGACCTCAATTTCTGACACGATTCCGCCCAGTTCCAGGTCTGTGACGGTATCAGAATGGTACTGACGAGAGATGACAGAGCTGGAACGTTAACTCTGGTCTTCTCTCCACGGATGCTGCTTGACCTTCTGAGTATTTCCAGCATTTTGTGCTTTTACTTCAAGTAAGACCCACGCTGCTTATTGCTAGCTGATGCCTTTTTTATGTCTGGTAGCTGACATACCATAAATACCTCCATTAAATAATGTTGAATGTAGTTTACCGCCTCAAGCACCAGGAGCTGCAAGCCATGCAGATGGAACTACAGAGTCCTGATTACAAACTCAGCAAGCTGCGAACCTCCACCATCATGACCGACTACAATCCCAACTACTGCTTTGCTGGGAAAACAACTTCCATCAGCGATCTCAAAGAGGTTTCCCGGAAAAACATTATCCTGATCAGGTGAGTCCAAGAAAAGTCAAAGTGTGGACCAGGGTTTCATTACTTGGTGCTTTGCAGTTGCTCAGTTTTTCTTGGTACTTGTTGTTGAGGAACAAAAGTACACGTGTTATTTTTGTCATTATCTTTCCCTCAAATGTACGCATCTCCTCAGACATGTTCTATAACACTGGGTAGAGTTCCTCAGGCATGTTAATGCATGAGGGTGCGGGCAGCTAAATTTCCTGCAGGAGAACATTAAAGCGACGCTTCACCTTTCAGCAGAGGTCAGTGCTTTGGATCAGAACGAGATGGTCTTTCAGTCCCTCAGTTTTGCGATCTCTAGTCCAGCAGCACTGAGGCATTAAACCCTTCACATGTGTAAGTAAGTCAGAAATAAGATGCATCTCCAGGAATATTGGCCATTGCTGGGCCTGCATCCTGTCCCTGATGGAGAAGGGTCAGGACCTGGATGACAGGTAGGTTGGGAGGAGTCCTCAGGGAGGTCAGGAGATGAGACCCCGGTGAGTGAATGAGATGAGGGGGGAATGTATGTCGAGGAGTTGGCTGCGGTCTGGGGTGCGCAAGTCCGGGCGGGAGTTGGAACCAATGGGGGATCAAACATTTGGGGAGGTCCTCCAATCAGAAAAGAGAGCCTGTGAAGGAGGCAACCCCCACCCCCAACACTCACACACTTTCCCTCCCTAAATAATGTCCGATTACCTTTCTCTGAGGCAGCACCAGTGATGCTCAGGAGCCTACACGCGATCTAACAGATGGTCTTAATTAGCCTGCGACCAACGGGAACATTTTATAAATATATTTCAACAATCATAGAAAATCCTGGAATCATTGAGCAGGTCAGACAGTTTCGATGGAGAGAGAAGCAAAGGGGAATGGGCAGAATTCTCCCATGACTTGTCAGAATGTCAGGCTCTGACAGAAAACCGGCACAGCCTCCTGCCAGCCTGGCAGTGCCAACCTGGCAATGCCAATGTGGCAATGCCAGGAGCAGGCCGTCTGGGGAGCCCAATTGGGGGTCCCGTTATATCTGGTGTGGGGGAGGTGAGGGAGGGTTGGGGAAGAGATGACCGAGGCCTCTGAGGGGCGGGTATCCTGCTGTACCAACCTGTGCCAGGGCCGTATCCCTCTCCACCCGAAGGCTATACTTAACTTGGTGCCCCCAGTGAGATCCACCCGACTGTTTCAGGTCTTCATAAAGCTATTGTGGCATCACTTGAGGTTGGAAGGGAGAATCATATGGCGGGGAGGCTCTTTAATAATATGCAAATTCATTACAATGTATTTAAATGAAAGGATGGGTACCTCATTACATCCAGGGAACCAGTCGCGATTCGTCGCCTTTGTTGGGACTGGAATATCCTGCAGGAGGGAAGGGCTGGAAAATCCCACTCATTAACTTGGTTTCTCTCTCTGCACCGGTACTGTCAGACCTGCTGAGTATTTCCAGCATTTTCTGTTTTCATTCCAGACTTCCAGCATCTGCAGTATGTCACTTGTATCATTAAAATATACTTAGCTGAATGTGAAGCTAGGAAGAGCAGCATTGCTGGCCAGTTAGGTCCCATCCTGCGGTCTTCACTGATACCTGCTGTGGCCCACTTTTCCTTTGTAATTTCACAAGTGCAGAAATTTACCTTCCTTTTACGGGCAGGTTTACAGGTTGCTTAGTCCCTTAAAATCCTGTGGGTGCCTGACTGGGCCGTGGGGGGGACAGTGTAGAGAGGGGGGAGTGCCTATTTCACAGGCCCCCCTTTCCAACCACAGGAGTTCCACAAATGGCTGCCCCGTCCCACATGTCCCTCTCCTGTACTGGCAGTGCCGAGAACGATCCCGCTCTTAAACGGGACTCTTCTTCATTTCTGAGCATTGGCAAGGAATGCCCCACCAAGGCTGCATTTAGTCCCAGTTCCTGCACGACCAAGCTCCGCTCACCAGAGCAGGAAGAGATTAAAAATGGCATTCTGATCTCTAGACACCCCCCCCCCCCCCCCCCCCCCCCATTATGGCCTCTGGACCACCTCAATGCACCAAATAGGGAGCCCGATCCCTGGAATGGGCAAGGTGCCACCTGGGTGTCTTGGCACTGCCAGCCTGGCAGTGCCACAACGGGTGTCACTGTTCCACCCTGTCCAGAGCCTGACCACCCAGGTACCCCCGATCGCCTGGGTGTACCCTCTCCCCCCAAGTGCTGGTACGACTGGTCCACGATTGTGGTCAGGGTCTCTGAGGCGAGGCCGTTCGATCCTGGACATTGGGTTGATCCGTCGTAGACACAAGTGAGACTAACTGCTCACTTAAATATAAAAATCTCGTTAGATCACACGATGCGTGGAGAGGCTGTTATGCCTCACGAGAGGCTTCTTGTGAGATTTACCAGCCTCTTTGCGTCCTGAGGAGGCCAATAAATCGTGCCTTTGTGCACCCCCGTCCTCACCCAACCCTCGACATCCCCCCCTTCCTCCAGAGCCTCGACCCCCGACCCTGCCGAGAACCCCTCACAACTTATATCATCCGGCTCTTGACTTGACTTCATCAGGGACAGGATGTAGTCCCAGCAGTGGCCATTGTTCCTAGCCTGTCAGATTGGCCAGCAGCTCTCAAAGGTGAGACTTCCTCCCCAGATGGGGATTTAGATCTCACCCCTAGCAAATTAATACTCCTCAGAGAGTTAAATGGTCGCGATGCAGCCCTCCAGGACAAGGCCGTGTTTCATGGTGACTTTTTTGACAGCGGGGAGGGAAAACCAATAATCTATTCCTACCCCTGCCCTTCACATCTCGCTAAATCCATGAAATGTGACGCCCTATATAGGGCGATCTATAGGCTACCCATTCAGGTCGCTATGACAAGTGCGCGCCCAAAATTGGATGCCCCAAAACTTCTCGGCCAATATAGTGCAGATAGTTAGCAAAGTCAAAGTTCGAGATAGCTCCTCACTTTGAACACTGTACTCAGTTCTAATCACCAAAAAGCCAGTCGCTAAATGGAAGAAAATTAACATAATCGCCAAAAGAACAAAGGGAAATGGTAGGACAATTCTTTTTGTGCATTGGATTTTAGGACATGGAATGCATCACCAGTAACCTGGGACAATGTGGAAGTAGAATCCATTAGAGCCTCAAAACGAAGTGGACGAAATATTTGTAACATTGAAAAAAATTAAAGGATATGGGTAAAATATCCAAGAATGGGACTAGTTTTCAGTGATGTGGCAGATGCATGATAGGTAGCAGGACCTCCTTGTGTACTGTGAAATTCTTTGTATTTCTACTGAAAGAACAGGATCATAATCGTCAACGAAATTAATTCCTTGTGATGACCTTATTACATTTTGCCTTCTAATTATTTGATCACATTATGCGTGGTTCCCTACCGGATTTTGGGAAAGTGAATCCCAAGTGCATGAGCCATTCTCTTCATTTAATTAACTCGAATGTTTCTCTGTTGTCTTCTTGACCCTTTTGTCCGCCTCTAGTGCGCTCGTTCATTTAGCTCCCCAAGAGGTTTCTCATTTCCAAAGCATTCCCTTTTCTGTTCTGGTAATCCTGCTGTACAGTAATGGAGGACATACAGTTCATGTGTAGAAGCTCACCTCCATCCCAATAACAACTTCATTATTTAAACTGAAACATTCCCCCAAGTAAGTAAGCAGACAAAAGCCTGACCAGTGCAGTTGGAATAATTGAAAAATACCCTGTGGAAAAAAGAAAAGAAAACAGAGGGCTATAATGAAAAGATTGACTTCACAAACAGCTTTTATTTCTGCTATTGTAAGTAAATCCTAATTATTTGTTAGCTTCAATAGTGAAGCAGCTATTTATAAATATCTGCAGAGCAGGCTATCGGGTTAATAATGAATCATTGCAATCCCCTATATGGAGAATGTATCCAATGCACAGGCATGAATAAATAATCCAGTCCTGATTATGCAGTCAGTTTTTTTTTTGCATTTAAGCAGCCTGACTCATCCAACAATCTGAACTAAGCTATGTAAAATACACGGCAAATTGGAAATTTAGTGCTGAAGATTGAATGATCAAATAATTTGAATTAAATGACTGAATTCACAGACGTAGACTATAAATACCTCTGCGCTGATGCTGGGTTTAGGCATGTCTAATCAAACCTGTCAAGCACTGTCATTCAAAATGCATTTATTCATTTGACTTGAAAATTTGTGACATTTTGGTATAAGGAGGCTTTTAAAAATAGACACAGCTTTCTTTTTCTGAAAGAGTTTATAACCTGATTCATTCTTGTGATCACAAATCGCAACATTTACTCACCATTGATAGCCTTGTTCTAACAGAAGTGAGTGGCGTATGGGATTGCAACCAATGATTCACGTATCGCTTGCAGATGCTGTAACTGCTTGCTTATTAGTTGGAAACAATTAGTGTTGACAGAATGATTTTCCTAATAGGGGCCTGGGCCATGGAGCTTTTGGTGAGGTGTATGAAGGTCAAGTGACTGGTATTCCTGGTGAACCCAGCCCTTTGCAAGTCGCAGTGAAGGTAGGAACCTTGTCATTTTCTTGGCGCCTTCAATTGCACGTTAACTTTAAAGTGTTGCTGGGCTGCATTCTTTTTGTAGTGCAGCTTTCCTATTGACAGGGGGCACCACTACCTTTGTGACAATCCTGTTTCTGGGGACCGGGATTTTAATCCCACCATGGCAGATGGTGGAATTTGAATTCAATCAAAAAAATCTGGAATTAAAAGTCCAATGATGGCCATTAATCAAATCTTGAAAGAACCCATCTGGTTCACTAATGTCCTTCAGGGAAGGAAATCTACCCAGTCTGGCCTGCATGTGGTGCCAGACCCATAGGAATGTGGCCGACTCTTAAATGGCCTAGCAAACCGCTAGAAAGGAATGAAACCAGACGAACCACATGGCATCAACATAGGCAATAGGCGTTGGAAAAGACAAAGGCAAACTCAGCCCTGTCGACCTTCCGAAGACTTCCTTTCCTTACTAACATCTCATGGCTTGTGCCAAAATTGGGTAAGCTGTCTCATAGACTTGTCAAGCCTCTGCCTGAGATAGTCATACTCACGGAATCATACCTTACAGAAAATGTCCCAGACACCACGATCACTATCATTGAATATGACCTGTCCCACCAGCAGGACAGGCCCAGCAATAGTATATAGGCAGGAAAGAGTTGAACTGGGAGTCCTCAATATTGTCTCTCGACCTCACGAAATCTCATGGCAACAGGTCAAATATGGGCAAGGAAATCTCCTGCTGATTACCATTATTGCAGTGTTAATGTAAGCCTACATGTGACAATAATAAAGATTATTATTAATTATTACTATTATACCACCCCCTCAGTGCACCTCCATGTTGAACACCACTTGGACAAGCACAGAAGGTGGCAAGGGCACATAATGTTCATCACCAGGAGTGGCTTGGTATCATCGATACTGATCAGGTTGGCCAAGTACTGACGGGCATAGCTGAGAGACTGGGCCCGCAGATGGTGAGGGAACCAACAAAAGGGAACAACATACTATACCTGGCTGCCACAGATGCATCTGTCCATGACGGTAACAGTCGGAGTGACCACTGCACAGTCCTTGTGGAGACTGTTGTGTTGTTCACCCTGGGGTAACACGGATTGCACACGATGCAATTAACTGATCAAGTATACACCAAACAAAGGCGTTGGTTCAATAAAAGATTTATTGAACTCTAGCAACAAAACACACAGCTGCCTGTGGATTGACTCTCTACTACCCTAAGTAAACTAAAGCTAACTATCTAGACTAGGCTAGCTCTGATCCACGTGTTGGAGGTGTTGAATGATTTGTACACCCTGACTATCACTGTAGCTATCACCAGTGGAAAGAGGCAGAATGCTGATGCATCGCGTGTTTTATAGGTGTAAGTCTCCCTCTGGTTTCCTGTCTTGTGATTGGTTGTGTTCTGTTCTGCACATTGATTGGCTCACCTGGGTGTCTATCACTGCCTGCTTTTACCTCATGATTTGCATGGGTGCATATTATGACATCCCCCCTTTTTAAAAAAAATTGTTGTCGGCTGCTTAGAACAGAAAGAACATATTTACAAGAGTAATTATATATGAAATTGGTGAGTGGATGGATATGTACATATAAGGTTTCTAGTGTCCAGAAACATAACATCATATATACAGGGAATTATTTATAAGTCCAATCGCGGGCCAGAGAATCGCAGCGGCGGGGCGCGATTCACGCTCCCGCCGATTCTCGGGTGGCGGAGAATTCCGGCCACGGCGGGGGCGGGATTTACACCGGCCCCGGGCGATTCCCCGACCCTGCGGGGGGTCGGAGAATTCCGCCCCATATTTGAGATATCTTCATCGATGTCGGGACAATAGACAACTTGCCGGGCCCTGCGCCTACACTTCTCAATGCCGAGGTGTCCCTCGTGTATCTGCGTGAACACCAAGCTCTGGAGGCTGCGTGGGATGACGATGCGATCCAATTTCAGAAGGATCCCCTCGACAACAGTTAGGTCATCCTTTACGTTATAGTATTGGGGGCATTGCCCTTTCTGCCAGCTATTCGTGAGATGATGTATGACCCGGTGCAACAGAACGTCCTTGGCGGTCTCCTCCCGAATGATGCCGAGTCGATCGTCGGATGACGGGAGGGTGCTGGCACACAGTTTCACCTGTGCCTCGATATCGTGCATGAAATCTACCTGCTCACATGGTGAGGTGATGGCACGCGACAGGGCATCCACGATGATTAGCTCCTTCAAAGGTGTGTAAAGCAGTTCAAAATCATACCTGCGGAGCCGAAGGAGAATGCGCTGGAGCCTGGGTGTCGTGTCATTTAAGTCCATGTGTATAATGTGCACTAGGGGTCTGTGGTCCATCTCTACGGTAAAGGTTGGGAGACCATACACATAATCGTGGCATTTCACGATGCCAGTGAGCAGGCCCAGGCATTCTTTCTCAATTTGAGCATAGCATTGCTCAGTGGGGGTCATGGCCCTGGACGCGTAGGCCACTGGAGCCCAGGACGAGGTGTCGTCCTTCTGCAGGAGCACCGCCCCAATGCCGTCCTAGCTGGCGTCTGTGGCGATCTTGGTCTCCCTTGCTGGGCCAAAGAAGGCTAGAACAGGAGCGATGGTTAGCTTCGCTTTCAACTCAAGCCACTCTTCTTGATTAGCGGGCAGCCACTGGAAAGTGGTGGACTTTTTCACAAGGTGTCTGAGGGCCGTGGTGTGTGACGCGAGTTTGGGAATGAACTTCCCCAGAAAGTTCACAATCCCAAAGATGCGGAGCACCGCCTTCTTGTCCTCTGGAGTCTTCATCGTGTTAATTGCCTGGACTTTGTCTGAGTCTGGCTGCACGCCCTGTTGTGAGATCTGATCACCCAGAAATTTAATTGACGACCTGCCAAAGCAGCATTTAGTTTTGTTGAGCTTCAGGCCGTTGGCATGTATGCACCTGAAGACCTGCTGCAGACTGGCAACATGTTCCTCCGGGGTTGTGGACCAGATAATGACATCGTCAACATAGGCCAGTACACCGTCAATGCCCTCGAGCATTTGCTCCATTATTCGATGAAAGATTTTGGAGGCCGACACAATGCCAAATGGCATTCGGTTGTAGCAATATCTCCCGAAGGGAGTGTTAAATGTGCATAGCTTCCGGCTGGACTTGTCCAGCTCTATCTGCCAGAAGCCCTTCGATGCGTCCAGCTTTGTAAAATATTTGGCATGCGCCATTTCACTCGTCAGCTCCTCTCGCTTCGGGATCGAATAGTGTTCCCTCATAATGTTGCGGTTCAGATCCTTGGGATCTATGCAAATGCGCTTCTTGACGCAGACCATCAAGCTGACCCAGTCAGTTGGTTCCGTCACCTTGGATATTATCCCTTGATCCTGGAGATCCTGCAGTTGCGCCTTCAGACGATCTTTGAGGGCGCCAGCACCCCGGCGTGGCGCATGGATGACAGGCGTGCCCCGAGCAGAATTTTATAGCGGTAGGGCAGCATGCCCTCCCTGTGAACACATCTGGGTACTGCAGTAGGAGCTCCTCAATGTTGGCTTGCAGAGTGTTGTCAGCTGAGGACATGGCATGTACACGCTGAACTAGCTGGAGGAATGTGGTGAATGTATTACTGCTACCATTCACCATTGTAATTGCATTACATTGTATTGTTTTATGTTGATGCACTTGTTGGCTCTGCCTGTGGCTCCGCCCCCTCAGGGGAGGTATATAGAGCTGCAGCTTGTAGGCAGCACTCAGTACAGAGCAGTCACAGGCAGGCACAGTTCTAGCTGATTAAAACCACTGTTCACTTCAACTCTTTGTCTCGTGTGAATTGATGGTTGCATCGAGGAGCTTTCATGCTCGGGTACCCAGCAGAGAAGCCTTGCCGGGCTGGACGATCTCAAATCTCAAAGTGGCATTGACGGCCCTGTTGGATACTTGCAGGTGACAGGACCCTAGCGCCGTGATGGCATTCCCATTGTGGTCGAGCAACTGGCAAGCCGGTGGAAGAATGGTAGGCTGCCTCCGGATGCGAACCAGATCTGCTTTGGATATTAGGTTGGCCGAAGCACCGGTGTCGAGCTTGAACCGGATGCTACAATTGTTGACCTGTACTGTGGCACGCTACTCGTCCGCACAATCTACTTTAAGGATGGGCGTGTATGTTGGTGAAAGTGAGGAGGCGTGGTTATGCATGGTGATGATGCCGTCTCGATATGTGGACTCCGGGCAGTCGTCCTCTGGATCGGTGATGGGATCCTGTTCCAAGTCCAGCAGCCCTTGCTGCACACTTCAAACTCGTTTTCGTTGGACCTGTTACCGCTGACCCCCTGTCGGAGGTGCAGATCTGCACAGAGACACAGACAATGGGATTCTCCGCTTGCAGGGCGGACGCGGCTGGAGAATCCCGCGCTGAGCATCCATGAGGTGCTGTGAATCATCAGCAGCAGCAGAATTGTACTCAAATCACAATCTGTAACCTGATGGCCCTGCATAACCCCCACTCGACCATTATCATCAAGCCAGGAGATCAATTCTGGATTAGTGAAGAGTGCAGGAGGGCAAGCCAGGAGGAGCACCAGGCAGGCAGACCTAAAAATAATGTGTCAACCTGGTGAAGCTACAGGACTATCTGTGTGCCAAACAGCATAAGCAGCAAGTGACAGAGTTAAGAGATTCCACAATGAACGCATTAGATCTCAGCTCTGCAATCCTCCAAATTTTATCGTGAATGGTGGTGGACATTTAAATAACTAATTTGAGGATGAAGCTCCACAGATATCCCCATCCTCAGTAATGGAGGAGCCCACACGTCAGTGAAAAATTTGCAACTATCTTCAGCCACAAATGCCGAGTGGATGATCCATCTCGCTCTCCTCCAGAGGACCCCAGCATCACAGATGTCAGTCTTCAGTCAATTCAATTCACTCAACGTGATATCAAGAAACAGCTGAAGGCACTGAATATGAAAATGAAAATCGCTTATTGTCACGAGTAGGCTTCAATGAAGTTACTGTGAAAAGCCCCTAGTCGCCACATTCCGGCGCCTGTCCGGGGAGGCTGGTACGGGAATCGAACCGTGCTGCTGGCCTGCTTTGGTCTGCTTTCAAAGCCAGCGATTTAGCCTGGTGAGCTGAACGGCAAAGACTATGCACTCAGGAGCCTTGACACCATTCAAGACAAAGCAGTCCGCTTGATTGGCACCCCTTCCACAAACTCTCATTCCCTCCACCATCGCACAATGGCAGCCGTGTGTACCATCTACAAGATGCACTGCAGAAACTCACCAAGGCTCCTTGGGCAGCACCTTCCTAACCCAGAACCATTACCATCCAGAAGGACAAGAGCAGCAGACACTGGAGAACACCATCACCTGGAGGTTCCCCTCCAAGCCTCTCGCCATCCTGACTTAGGAATATATCGCCGTTCCTTCACTGTTGTTGGGTCAAAATCCTGGATCATCTACCATACCACTGTTGATGTACCCTCTCGTCAGGGGCTGCAGCGGTTCAGAAAGGTAGCTCACCACCACCTTCTCGAGGGCAATTAGGGATGTGTAATAAAAACTGGCCCAGCCAGCGACACCCACATCCCTTGAATGAATAAAAAAAAGAGACAAATGCTGAGGAAAGTATTTTTGAAAGCTGATTATGAAAAGGTGAACGCTACAATTGCTCTAACATTGCCTGTGATGGCTTATGTTCAGTTTGTTCTGTTACATAATGGCATCAGCATGTGTTGATAACTTGTTTTCTGTCATGTACTCAATGTTTGTAGACTTCCTCAGAGCAATGTTTAATGGTTGTACATGGTTTTTGTTCTATCTTCAGAATGGGTTTGCATGATTTATTGTGCCATTCTTCCTGAGCTTGAATCCGACAGATCAATAAGAAGACCATCATCCTTGTGCAGTGGGGAAGGATCATAGAATCCCTACAGTGCCGGAAGAGGACATTCAGGCCAACGAGTCTGCACCGACCCTCTGAAAGAGCATCTTACCTAGGCCTGCTCCCCTGCGAACCAGTAACTCCACCTAACCTTTGGAGACTAAGGGGCAATTTCGCATGACCAATCCACCTAACCTGCACATCTTTGGTCTGTGGGTGGAAACCAGGGCCACACAGACGGTCACCCGAGGTTGGAATCGAACCCAGGTCCCTGGCACTATGAGGCAGCAGTTCTAACTACTGTGCCACCATGCCACCTCAAGAGAGGATGATGATGAGGTTGATACAGGGGCACGTTGTTCCAGAGAGAGTCAAGGAAGCTGTAGCCTGTATCCAATCAGACTGCTTAGCCTAACAATGCTTCACCCTGAGTGCATAAAATAGTAAAAATCTTTAATTACTCATCACTGATGTCCCTCACTCTGTTCAACACTAAAATTCACTAGATATATATAATTAATTTCAAATATTCACCAGTTATGAAAGACCAGTTAGGTACTGCAGCAATGGTGTTTACACAGTCTACAAATTACCAGCAAAGACCATGCTCTCAACACGAGAAGAAATCGGCTTTTATAAATAAAGTTGTTTAATCATTTGAAGAAAAACGCTTATTTAAGGAAAAATTAGGTGCCACAACATGTCAGGGGCTCTGTGGATGGATGAATTAAACTGAGAGGCTTTCCTCGCCTGTAATTACCATGTGATCTTGTGACAATGAGCGAGTTAATGAGTTTGCTAAAAGCATGTACAGAGTGGCATTATTTTAGATTCCCTTTGCTGTTCTAATTACACTGATGTTCTATCATTGTTAACATAATGCGGCATTACTTCCTGGTTCTGTTAAGCAGGATGACTTCTAGCTGACTGGATATGGGAGTAGAAATTGTTGCAATAAAAAAAAAAGAGACTGACAAAATAAATCTGGAGGCAGAGAAATGGAGTCGTGGGCAAGTGTTGAACCAGTGCAGTGCACAAAAGCCCAGTTATAGTCATAGACGTCTACAGCATGGAAAAGGCCCTTTGGCCCATCACCTCTGTGCTGGTCACAAACAAGCACCTAAGTATTCGAGTCCCATTTTCCAGCACTTGACCTTGTATGCCTTAGATCACAAGTGCACATCTGAATACTTCTGAAACGTTATGAGGGTCTCTGCCTCCACCACCCTTTCAGATGGTGAGTCCCACCACTATCTGGGTGAAAAGGCTTTTCTTCACATCCCGTCTCAACCTCCTTCCCCTGAACTTAAATCTACATTCCTCCTGATTATTGATCCCTCCAACGGGAAAGATTTATTCCTGTCTACTCTATCTATGCCACTCAAAATTTTATTCATCTCACTCAAACCACCCTCCCTCCCCCCATCAGTCTCCTCTGTTCCAAGGAAAACAACCCAGCCTATCCATTCTCTCTTCATAACTAAATCTCTCCAGCCCAGGCACTCTTTCCAGTGCTATCACACCCCTCCTATAATGAGGATCCCAGAGCTGCACAGAATACGCTAGCTGTGGCCTAACCAACATTTTATACAGTTCCAGCATAGCCCCCTTGCTCGTAAACTTAAATCTTGCATGATGATGGCCTCATCTATGGAAGGCTAGGCAGCCTGTGGAACATGTGGCTATTCTGCGATGGGATAAGAACGACACCAGTGCTCGCTGTGAAGTAAGAAGACATGGTGCAGTCTTCTCAAACACTGCGCCAACATTTCACTGCCAATGGCGGCCTTCAAGGGGCAGAAGCAGCACTGTAAACCTCAGTGAGCTCACAGAGGTTTGCCTGGAGAATTGCAAGGTCCCTCAAGGAGGACAATCATCCCCGTGTCTGCGTGGGTTTCGCCCCCACAACCCAAAAAAATGTGCAGAGTAGGTGGATTGGCCACGCTAAATTGCCCCTTAATTGGACAAAATAATTGGGTAATCTAAATTTATTTAAAAAAAAGAAGGACAATCATCAATCACTAGTTCTCACTTAACCATCTGAGGACTGATCTGAATGTGGGTTGCAGCATCTCTCCACAGACCATCCCCCATGCAAGAATAATGTTCTGGCCTTCTGCTGATACTGAGTCCTCATATGAGATCATTCTTTAGGACGCAGTGATGAGTCACTCAGTTATGGATGCGACTCAGGTCACCTTTGTGTGCTCAGAGAGAGCTTCAGCAGCACCATTATCTGGTTATTGACAAGCACTCATGACTTTGCTGGCGTCGGAACTTCCCAAGTGCCCGTTCAGCATTGCCTCGGCATCTGGGTGTGAGATGGCCTAGCCAATCGCGACACAGTATTTACGCATTACTAAGTGACTTCATTGAAAATAAAGCACACACAGCAGATGTAGAGCTTTGCTCTGATCCAATTTCAGGCCTTCACATTTCATTCCAGCAGTTTAAGATATGCACAAGGAATCCTGGGACACTGAAGGCACTGTCACAATCAGATAACCATGTTGATTGCCCTTCTGAGAGCTAGCTCAAGGATTCTGTCGAACCATGTGAGTCAGACCTTCAGGTATCCTCCCATTTGAGGCTAGATCCACACCTCTAATCTGACATAGCAGACCTCCCTAAGGGAGGTGAGATAGAGTCAACAGATGGTAGGCATGGAGGTGGACGAGTGCTGAGGTTGGCTGGTTAGAAGGCCTATCATAGTTCTCTGGGATGGTTAATTTAGAAGCTGTTTAGCCCTCTAGTTAAAATTTCACCCTCTGCCCTGGTGGGATTTGAACCTGGGTCCACAGAGCTTCACCCGGGGTCTCTGGAATACTAGTCCAGTAACAATACCACTATGTCACCACCTTCCCTTGTTCATAATTCGGGGAAATGTGCAGCCTGGTACTTGGGTCCCTTAGGTTCCACACAAGCATTATCATAGAATTTACAGTGCAGAAGGAGGCCATTCGGCCCATCGAGTCTGCACCAGCTCCTGGAAAGAGCACCCTACCCAAGGTCAACACCTACCCTATCCCTATAACCCAGTAACCCCACCCAACACTAAGGACCATTTTGGACACTAAGGGCAATTTATCATGCCCAATCCACCTAACCTGCACATCTTTGGACTGTGGGAGGAAACCAGAGCACCCGGCGGAAACCCACGCACACACGGGGAGGATGTGCAGACTCCGCACAGACAGTGACCCAAGCCGGAATCGAACCTGGGACCCTGGAGCTGTGAAGCAATTGTGCTATCCACAATGCTACCGTACTGCCCCATTAGATACAGTTTTGAAAAGGGAAAAGATTTCTAACCTTTCGGTAAAACATTTTTTCCAATATAAATGTCAATAAAAGTGAATAACAGAGGTCTATGCTTACAATGCTCTGTTAACCTGTCAAATAGGAAGAGTAAAAACTTTAAACCCTCTGAGCTCCATTGATTGTGAAGCCCTCTTGAGATGAACAAAGCGAGTGTTCAGTCCAATCCCGATCGAACTGAAAGGGAAGTTAAACTGGGCTTTGTTTCTCTGCATAATGGTGTTTAAAAGCAGCTGTGGCTTTTCTAGGCTGGTCCTAAAGACGTGACAGAAAATCAATTCTGCCACAAGAATGATGCAGATCCAGTTACATGGATCGGAGTCTGTTTTTTCAGCCTCCCATTGCCAACTCCACTTCCAATTCCACAGCCTTCAGAATGGAAAAACCCACCCTAATTTTTTTGTTGAGCAAAATTTGGGAGGGCAAAAATTGGTGGGCACCTTGATATCTGTTACTTTTCTTTTGCAGTCTGAAGGTTCTCTCGAGGCAAATTCAATTAAATGTTCTGATGGTTGATTCTAAACGAAACAGACCTGGACAGAAACAGGAAATTATTCTGCACTTTTGCTTGTGGTTGTCAATTTTCCCTGTTCCACAGGCATCCAGTGCCAGCAGTACAGCAATATAGGTGGCTTCAGCATACCTGAGTAAAGTGGGACAAAATATGAGCGAGGGTTCCAACTCTTAGTTTGAATTGACGTCAAGTGAGGTCATTAATGTGCTCACCATAGTACGATAAACCCCAAAAACCAGCAAGATTCTGAGCACGCCAGGGGTAGGCAAGGATGAAATTTGAGCATAACCCCATTATTTTTAGTCTCCACCACCATTTTCATCCTTGACCTCTCTGGTAGAAGTGGGTGAAGGTGCTTATGACACCTGTCCCATTCTGTAAAAGTCATGGAACTAATGTAACCTGTCCATGTTCACACCCGTCCCACATAGTATTTGAAACATGCTTGCCAAGGGCTCATTCCAGTGGAGGTTATATTAAGAATAATTCAAAATCCATTTTGCCCAGAGTCGATAGACCTGGCTGTTCAGCACAGCAACATGTCAATACAGTTCTCAACACCACCAATCCCCCCCACCCAACCACAGTGGTGTCTCCAACCATGCCCTCCCAGATCTTCCTGAGCCAAAAAGGTACCTCAGCAGTATTGATAATGATGTGCATGCAGCTGAATTATGCAAAAGCACTCATACTCATGAATTCAGTAGGGCCAGGGTGTAACTGGTCAGCAGGCAATGACTTTCCAAAGTGTCGCCACCACATTCGCAGAATGGCCACTTGCACAATGTACCAGAGGTCCACCGACACCATTAGAACCACCATTTAGTAAAGGATTTTAGTAGTTGGTAATGGCCAGGAAACTTGCTTGCTTTCAACAAATTCTGGTCTTGTCAGCAATGCCCACATCTCATGAAACAATGAAGAAAGAAAATATAGAATTATGACAATTTTTCCCTGTACTTATTTCTCTGCACATGCACTCAGAGACTTCAGGCTCACATATCCAAGAGGGGCATGGAGAAAATTGGGATAAGAAAAGATTCAGTCATTGTCAGTATCCGTGAATAGTGCAGATATTAAGAAATGCGCTCATTGATTTTACGGGAAATAACTAATTTTTCCAGAGCGCATGAAGACAGGTACAGTTTAAAATAAACTGCTGATTAAAACACAAAAAGCTTCTGATGATCAGTGCGTTTGTTTGCATTGCTGATGCAGAGTGAAACACAACTGCGTTTATTTTATCAGCTCGTTTGTTTTATTTGATGGTTATAAAAGTTGCTCCCACTCGATTTTGAGTGGAGGTTTAATGGTGGATTTTACTGAGGCATTTGTAAACAGCGTTGACTCTGGGCAGCTCAATTTTGATAATGGCCACACTGATATTGCCTTTCAAAATCACATTGTGGTCATTATCCAAAATTAATTTGCTTTGGTCGACGGCGAATTGTTTTTAGGGACCCGCTTCCACATTCCCGGCAATAAAGACTTTAGAAAATGACTAATATTGGATAAAATGTGGCAAACAGCAGTGGTTGTAAGCTATAACAGCGTGGGTTTCTTCTTCATAATGTAATGTTGCAATCTGTTCTGTAATAATGTTCCAGGTGCTGACGGCACACTTCACGATGCAAATTGTAAGTACGTGTTTCACACGCCAGCCTCCAAGCTCTTCCAAACTCAAACAGAAATTTTCCCTGAGAGATCATAAGCTTCTGCCTCAGGGTCACAATTTCCCACATAGATGCAGCTTGCCATTAATTCATGGCCTGCTTTCGCTTTTTGTCCCTTAACAGCAAGGGAATTACGACGGGAGTGTCTTTACCTTCCAAACTTGTTTCCCCTGTTCTCTTATTTACTTACCCTAGTGCCTTTGATAGTTTTTAAGTTGTGGCTCAGAAGGTTGGGGGTTCAAGTCCCTTTTTCAGAAACTTGAACACGTAATCTAGGCTGAGACGTCAGTGCGTTACTGAGTGAGCGTCGCACTGTCAGAAGTATGATCTCTCTGACAAAATGTTAACCCCAACCCCCTCGAGTGAAAGTGAAAGATTTTCTTAGTGCTGTTTGAAGAAGAGCAGGCACTCCTCCTCGGCAGCTGGATCAATAGCTATTCCTCAATCAACATCACAAAAGCAGAGAAACAAGAGACCAGGTCGTTTATCGACTTCCATACTCCTTGTTAGTGGGGATGAACTTGCAGAAATCACTCCACGCTCAGAGTCTTGTTCCAGCCTTCAAAAGTACTTTATTTTACACTGGGGCCTGGTCTATCCCAGTGCTTCTCCAAAGATCAGCACAAAGGTTTCAGCATTTATACACTTCGTAGAAGTGTATAATTAATACAGTTCAACTTGACTGGACAATGTCACATCAAAGATAATCGTTATTTCATTTTTTTCAAGGGTCAGAGACATACGATAGCCGAGTAAGCGCTCCCCATTCATGAGAGATAAGGAGTGTCCACTCACAGGCAGGTCACATGGGTTTCATTCATAGAAACCAGCGGAGTACCTTTAACAAGTGAGCCCTTCACGGTCTTCGATCTTTGTGTTTTAAATCGCTGTTCCCTTGCTCTTTGTTCTAACTAATGCTATCCCTGATTGCTGACTGGTTTCAGCTATTATCAGGATCTTAGGTTGAGTTTTTTTATTTTTGTTCATGGGACATGGGCATTGCAGGCTGTGCCTGCATTTATTGCCCATCCCTAATTGCCCTTGAGGGGACATTTAAGAGTCAACCACATTGCTGTGGGTCTGGAGTCACATGTAGGCCAGACCAGGTAAGGATGGCAGATTTCCTTCTCTAAAGGACAGGAGTGAACCAGATGGCTTTTTCCGGCAATTGACAGTGGCTTCATGGTCATCATTAGACACTGAAAATGTCTCCAACTCTGAGTTGGAGTCAGAGCCATTGGAGGATTCTGACCTCTGAACAGAATAGTTACCCAGGAAATGTTAGACTAAAAGGCCCCGCCTTCTCAACCGTGCTCCATGTCGGAGATGTGGTGAGCCTCAGGTTAAACCAATACCAGTCAGCTCTCCCCAAAGGAGAAAACAATCTATGCTCATCAGGGACCATGGCAACTTTAGTTAGACTGAAAGAAACAGGGCTAACCCCTGGATAAATATACAGCTGATACTCCCCATTGAACCCCAAAACCCTGCAACACCCCCAAACCCTCCTACTTCCATCCCCGACCTCCCAACTTACCCCTGACACAACCTGACATGACTTTACCACCCTCTCACTCTACCACCCTGCCAGCCTACCCAGTTGGCAACCTACCCACTCAGCTGGCACCCCACCCACCATTCCAGCTGGCACTCTGCCCACCCTGCCATCCAGGTGGCAGCCGACCCACTTGCCTCACTGACACTCGTTCACCAACACAGTGAAAGGCTATTTAAATGTCCCAACGTTTTACAGTCTGTTAGTGAATGAAGACTTACCAAAATACGGTGACTGGTGTTGGGAAAAGGGGACGTGACTTGGTTTCCCCCGGCGATCCTGCCCTATTAGGAAGGACTCTGCATTTTTGATGAGGCCCAGATGAGAAGTCCAGCACTGTGTAAAAAGAAATAGGAGCAGAGATGACATCCGATGGTGATTGCCCCACCATGGAAGGTTCAGTCCAATATAAACCAAGTAAAATCCGCTATTCCACTGTCAAGTATTTCAGTCATAACAAGTTGGTATTAACAAGGGTTTAAAAGATGTTGTTAAGTGTCAATGTTCCTGAGGCAGTAATTCTAACAGCTTTTAACACTGGCGGTTGTCAAGGGTGAAGGACATGCGGAAATGGCAGCTAATTCTGCTTCACAACAGCTCGCACAGGAGTACATTTCCCATTAGTCACTCATTTTCCAATACAGCCCAACAAGCTTTAAAAAATATGCAGAAAATGCTGCACAATACCCAGCAGGTCGACGGTGGGTCTGATGAAGGATCATCAACCTGAAACGTCAACTGTGTTGATCACCAAAGATGCTGAATGACCTGTTGAGTATTTTCAGCATTTTCTGTTTTCGTTTCAGATTTCCAGTATTTTGCTTTTGAATAAGTGACCTCACAAGACGGAAATCCCGTGGGAGAAGTGTATGCGAAATACGTTTGGTAAATGTCATTTCCTCTGATTTTCTATTCCCTTCAGACATTACCAGAGGTGTGCTCTGAACAGGACGAGCTGGATTTCCTGATGGAGGCCCTGATAATTAGGTAAGATTGTTTTAACAAACGGTCAAAGGAAGCAATGAGCCTTCTTACCAAACACCATGAGAAGCCACAACTTCACTTCATCTTTCCCTATTTAAAAAAAAATGTTTTCTCACCCCACCTCATTCCTGGAATGAGGAACTCATCTATGGAGACAGGTTGGGCCTATGCACATTGGAGTTTAGCAGAATGCGAGGTGACCTTATTGAAACATACAAGATCCTGAAGAGATTTGATATGGTGGACACTGGGTGGCTGTTTCCTCTTGTGGGGAAGACTAGAACGAGGAGATGGATTTTAAGAATGGGGTCTCTATTTTAAGATGAAGTGCAGGAGAAATGTTTTCTGTCAGAGGTTGTCAGTCTGTGGAATTCCCACCCCCAAAAGTCAGTGGAGGCTGGGTCATTGAATTTATTCAAGGCTGGGTGAGATAGATTTTTGATAGACAAGGGAGCCAGGAGTATGGGAGACAGACAGGAAAGTGGAGTTGAGACCACATCCAGAACAGCCATGATCTTATTGAATGGCGAGCAGGCTCGAAGGGCTGAATGGCCTCGTCCTGCTCCGGAGTCCGATCTTTTTACTTTCCAACCCTGCCCCAGAGCAATGGCTATTACCATTCAAGTATTTGTTTTCAGTTAGTGGGCAGGATGATGCGTGGAATCGATGACTCCAGCAGATTGATGCTTCTAAGTTAACCCACCTGACACAGCCTGCAAGGAAATTCCTCCTTGCAGATAGCTGGGCCAAGGTGGATAGTCTCTCACCTGAAACTCTGGACATCTGCTTGATGCTCTAACAGATCGAGAACTATGGCCACCTGCCCATCAAAAACAACATCACTGAGAAAAGATCTGCATTCTTTGAAAGGACGAGCTCCTGCGATTTTTTTTAGATATTCAAGGAAGAGGTTTGAATACATTAGCTGACCTGGAGACCTCGCTGTTGAAGGGGTGGACACGGATGTCTCTAATGCTGCCACTCATTCCAGGCAATAATGCAAAGGGTCAAATCCTTCTTGGACATTGAAACCGAGAATGGCATCAGACTCCATCATTATCCTTGAAATTTGTCCCACACCTCCATATGAAAATGATACATGACAGTAACTGGGGCTCAGAGTGATAAATTAGTCCTGTGGCCTGCTAGCTGGTGCGTTATGGTGTCCGTAGATGTGTTTCTTTCCATGGCAGTTTACAGCTGATTGAACCGAGGCAGTATATTGAAATGTTGTGAGGAAAACCCCCACCCCCAGATAATTGAAGATAGGAACTGATACAATGGCCAGAATGTTACATCCCCCCCCCCCCCCCATCACAACACCCCCCCCCACACTTGAAAGTGGGCTGGCAGATGGTGGGAAGGGGGAGTAAATTGGGACACACTTCCCGCCACGCCGGTTGGGGGCCGTTGACAGCGGCTCCCTCCAGCAATTCTCCGGGCCCCGATGGGCCAAGTGGCCGTCAAGTTTTGCCCAGTCCCACCGGCGTGAATTACTTACCTCACACACGGCGGGACCTGACAGGTAAGTGTGCAGGGTTGGTGCTGGGGGGGGAGGGGGGTGCGAGGGGATCCAACCCCGGGGGGGGCTCCCACAGTGGCCCGGCCTGCGATCTGGCCCTACCGATCCTGCGGGTGGGCCGGTTCCATGGGGCCTTTCTTTCCTCCGCGCCGGGCCCCTGTAGGACTCCTGCATATTGCCCGGGGGCTGGCGCGGAGAAGGGAACCCCGCGCATGCACAGAAATACGCCGGCCATTCCACGCATGCGCGAACGCACGCTGGCCGGAGCTGGCGGAACCTCTCCAGCGTCAGCCTAGCCCCCGAGAAAGGTGAGAATTCCTCACTTTCGGGGGCTGTTAACGCCGGAGTGGTTGGAACCGGTTTTCCCGCCGGCATGGGGACATAGCCCCATTATTGCAGAATCGCGCCCATGATGAGGGTACCTTCCCATCTCCGATCCACCACCACTGGAATTTTACCAGCAGTGCAATAGATGTTGGACTGCCCATCCGCCCTCGTGCCAATTAAGGCCTTTAATTAAGTGTCCAATTAATTCCCACTTTAAGGGCTCCTCCCATAGTTAGCAGAAGGTTGTGGGGTCCACACCACATGTCAAAGCTGCCAGGTGAATCCTGCTGACATTGTTGCCATCTGTGATGTTGGGAGGGGGTGTCCCTTTGTTCTGGCACCCTCTGCCCAACAATAGTCAATCCATCTGTGATCACCACCCCCAAATGTTCTCCCCGCCCAAAACTTCCTAATCCCCGCCTTTCCCACATCACCCCAGATTTCCGTTGTTCCCATCCTCTGCCATGGCAGGGGGTTTCCATCGACAGGATCAGATGTTTTAGTTTTAGGATTAGATATAACTTTTAGGTTGGGAATCAAATTGTTGAGTGTAAGTTAAATGAAATGAAAAATGAAAATGAAGTGAAAATCGCTTATTGTCACGAGTAGGCTTCAAATGAAGTTACTGTGAAAAGCCCCTCGTCACCACATTCGCCTGTTTGTGGAGGCTGGTACGGGAATTGAACCGTGCTGCTGGCCTGCTTTCAAAGCCAGCGATGTAGCCCTGTGCTAGACAGCCCCGAAAACAGCTGGATGAGAAACTGATAAACAACCCTGAAGTAAGTGCATTCAAATAGATCCGGGGTCATTAAAATTCAACGTATTTATTTAATAAGGTCAGGATTAGAAGGGAGAGATTTTAAACAGTGGATGACCCACCTTTAAGTTTATTATAGAGCCAGGAGGTCTACGCTTACCTCAATAAAAAACTTCAATTATTTATGTAGTTCCCAGATGAAATGAAGCTAAAAGCAGCTTGGAAAAAGTGCCGTTAACTCCATTAGAGATATAAATTATTCATGTAGGTCTCAGAATCAAAGACTTGGTCTTGAAGCTGAGTTAATTAATGAACATATTTGTTTGGAACATCCAAGATCTGTCACATTGCCATGAAGATGGGTTGTAGGGAACTGCACTTTTGTGTGGCATTTGTGTGTGTGTTTGCTCGCAGAAACAAGCAGCTCAGCTTGGGAAAAGGCAAAGAGGGAGAATCTGCCAAGAGCTGTAAAGCAGCTCTAGACCATATGCAAAAGGGCTATCAGAAATCAGAGGTACTTTTAAGGTGGGGGTCATTGATCAAGAGTGCAGTATCCACAATCATCAGGTGCTTAACCATGATGGTGTGTCGCTTAGTTGGCGTTTAATGGAAGGACCCAAAGAAAACTCATGCCCCAGGGGATAGCAGGAACACTGAAGAGAATTAAAATGAATGCCTGAAATCTGTGGCACTATTGTTTGGTCCCAGGAATTGAAGAAAACTTTAAGCGGTTGATAAGTAGCCAAAGACTTTCTGGGTGAGAAGTCAAAGTGAAAAGAGGAAGGTTCAGTTGAAGATTTCTGTTTTAAAGTATAAGTGATTGTGTTAATTCTTTTTATTATTGTAAAGTATAATTGATAACCTAAGATAGTGTTTCGTTAGTCGTGTTTGCTTTGTTTGACTCTCATAATAGTAAATACAATTTTTTGAACTGTAGAATCTTGTGGCTTCATTCTTTCAGTAAATAGCAGGGATTTTGAATTTCTCTTTAAAGGTTAAAGGTCCCTACGGGAATTATGACAGTGCCTCAGGCTGCATGGTGGCACAGTGATTCACCTGCTGCCTCACAGCGCTGAGGACCTGGTTCTGAGTCACTGTCCGTGTGGGGTTTGCACATTCTCCCGTGTCTGCGTCGGTCTCACCCCCACAACCCAAAGATGTGCAGGGCAGGTAGATTGGCCACACTAAATTGCCCCTTAATTGGAAAAGTAAATAAATAACAGTGGCTGCAACAACATTATGAGACTGTTATGAGACCAGTAACTTTTTTTGAAAAGAGTGAAAAGCTAAAATCCCAGTTTTTTACTGAAAGAATTAAGCCACAAAAGTTCAAGGGTTTGAAACAGAAGAATGTTTACTGTGTAAGTGTCAAACAAAGCAAAAACTAAGTACTATCTTGAGTATCACATATACTCGAAAACACAAAACTCGCGTGGGTTAAACATGAATTAACTGATAAATTATGTTCTATTAAAAAATATAAATTACACATTAAATGGCAGATACAATTAGGACAGATCTTAAAAAATGGCTTAACAATCCACTCAGCGTCTTTGGTACCAATCACAGACACAGTGGGGTGGATTCTCCCTTTCTGAGACACCGGCACAGAATTTGTGGAGTTCCACAACAGCAAAACTGGCGCCATACCTGGACGAGCTACAGTTAAAGAGCTAGCACCGGACCATGTGGAACACAATCAATTCCAATGGGAAATGGTGTCAGATTCACCCGTTTCGCGATTAACACTCAGGAGACTAACAAGCTGCAGCCGCATATAGTACGATCCCCACTCGCACCACCCCAGCCAACAAGATGGCAGCAGGACGTACGGCTCCACGCTTCACAGGTGCCGAGCTGGAGACCCTCCTGGACGCAGTGGAGGAGAGACGGATGACTCTGTAGCCAGGCCTGTGAAGGAGGCTGCCAGCCTCCGCCATTCGCCGTGCCTGGCCGCTGGTGGCAGAGGCGGTCAGCGCCATGGGTAATACTATCCCGAGCGGCTAGCAGTGCCAGAATAAACTGCATGACCTCCTCAGGGCAGCCAGGGTGATTAGGAACAAGCAAAGGGGTGGACGGTCGGAGGACAGGCAGGAACTAGCTGCCGTCCAGACGGGTTTCGGTCTTCTGGAATGCACAGTCCCATCGATTGTAGAGATGCAGTTGCAGAGCCACGGACTTCATGAGGGGTTGGTGGTGATCATCCAGCACCTGCAGGCACAGGGGGAGCAGCCCAACTGCGTGCAAGAGCAGGAGGTGGGGCCGACCATGCATGCCACCCAGGCCAACACCAAACGGATGGCGTCTGCGGTGGAGGCATTGGGGGCGATAGCGTTGGCTATGGATCAGCATGCCCAAGGCCTGGGGCATTCTATGTGGGCGCTGGCCAAGACCCAGGTCAGGGTTGCCTTCTCATCTGGAAATTGCAGCGCCGCTCCTGAACATGGCGCAATCACAGCAGGCCATGGCTGGGAACATCGGTGGCATTGCCCAGGTGCTGGCTGACATGGCGCAGACACAGAGGGAGGTGGCCCAGTCCCAGAGGGAGGTGGTGCCGTCACTGGTTGATGTGACATAAACCCAGAAGTTGCTGGCAGAGTCAATGGATGATGTGGCACAGTCTCAGATGGAGGTGTCCACTCCCTGTGCTCCATGGCCGAGAGCATGCAGACCCTGACCAAGACGAGAGCATGCCTCTGGGGCAATTGCCCTCAGGAATTATACCTTTGGCCCAGCGCAAGATGCACCACACCAAGGTCACGCTGGTAGGGACCACAAGTGATCCGCACCCACGTGATTCCCGGCCCTGGAGACCGGGAAATCACGGAGGACCGGAGCATAGGGTGCCGGGCCCGCTGAGTGGATACAAATGGGTCATCAAGACCCAATGTTATCTTCATTAAGACCCATCCGTATTCATTTATATCTTCCCGCTGGCATGCGGTCATGGACCTTGATTCAGGTGGCAACGGGGTGTCAGAGCATAGTGTTCGTATTGGCGCCCACTGACGCCCGGCACCAATCCCAATTTTGCGATTCTCTGCCGCATCGTGGACCCCGATACCGGCGCCAGGGCCGATGGAGAATCCACCCCAACATCTTTCAAAACTTTTGTCTTCCTCATGAAGAATTTTAGTTCATCGTCTTCTGATCCCCAGACGACAGCAGCTCAAAACCAACTCATGTTCCATGGGAGTGGTCTTCACCAAAAATGGCGCAGGTCAGCAGGACATCCTCAACTCTGCTTATGACAGTCTGGATGGCGTAGTTCCACCAATATCACCTTCAAGCAGAAACAGCCGCAGTTTCTGTATATTTGTTTATTCTCAGCTTCTGGATCTAGCCTCTGTCTTCCTCAGCAGGCTCAATCACCTTAGTTTTCCCCAAATTGCTCCTGGGCATTGGTTCTCGTGGATAATCCTTGCATATTGTCACGTCATGCAATGATTGATGGTTTTATTAGAAATAATTAATGTGTCCTTCTCTCCTACTATTCCAGTAAATTCTACCACCAGAACATTGTGCGATGTATAGGAGTCAGCCTGCAGGCTCTTCCTCGCTTCATTCTACTGGAGCTGATGGCAGGTGGAGACATGAAATCCTTTCTTCGAGAGTATCGACCGAAACCGGTAAGAAGTGATCATTCTTCAAGAGCAATGTATGCACGCTATCTCATACTCCTCACTAATTTGTTTACTCGGATTCACTTGGAGTGAGCATTTCCTGTAACATTCGACAAATTGACCTATTTTAATTTTCTAAATCCTGTTGTTAATTGGGCTAGCCACAGGCCTCGTGTGATAATGCTAGATAAGGCTAGGGTTGTCGCTGGTTCCTGCTCCCCATGCTCAGGATAGGCTGCCAACACTCACATTTGTAGTTCACATCTGAATGACCATTTGGGAGGTGTCCATTCGTAGATGCACAAAGGATCCCTTTCCAGGCTCGCTGATTCATTGTCGGATGACAGAGATCAAATGTCGGTATTTAACCTGTGCTTTATTTAGACTGTGGCAAAATGCCAATTGCTACTACTTGCTGGATTCTGTAGTCCTGATTGAGGATAAACCCGAGGTGCTTTGAAATGAAACCCCGTCGATTTATATCTTTCATGGACGAGTTAATGCACTAATGCGGGCACTGACATGTGAAATTTAACTAATATTTGTTGCAATGTATTCGTTGTCAGTTTTCGTAACACTGATTAAAACGAGATGGCAGAGTGGGAGAACGGAAAATGTACCATGTTATATTAATATCCTGGAATGTTGACATTTAAAATACTAAACAGCACAATAATGAAATATTTAATTTATGATGAGGCTTGTATCATTATTGCCTGCCTAAAGCAACAAAACTCACGCAATTGCAAAGTTTAGTTTGAAGCAATTCAGTCTGTCACTGACTGGGGAAGGTATTTGGCAAAGCTATCAAAGTGGCTGTTTGTATAATTAGGACTTGCCTTCTTTCACTGAACTCATTTGGTGACTGGTGATAATCAGAGCTGACGAATGAACCAGCGATGATAGCTGTTCTTTTTAATCGAGACTCCTACTCCTTCCCACGCATCTCTTGCCCTCCCCATTGAACTCGCCAAGCTGCATTTTATGGGGCTGGGTGGGGGTAGGTCAGAAAAGCCTTCCCCGCAGTGGTAATACATTGTCAGCGGCCCAAAGAAGTCGGTGATCGGACATCCACCCCCTCAGCCCTGGCCAGGAGAGATGCTGGCCAGTCTGAGTGGCCGACAGCTCTTGCAGTTCCAGCAGTGCCAGAGCTCAGTGTGGGTGCAGTTGGCCAGCAAGCAGCACCACAGTCATGGTGTCCGGACACAGATAGGTCCGACATCTTCTGGGCAGAGAGGAATTGGGAATTTTTAGGAGGGGAATGGCAGGTTTTCAGGGCCAGGCCTTGAGGCACAAGGAGAGACTGATCTTAGGTAGGGTGCACAGTCAATCCCAGTTGATATTATAACTGGACGGGAAGATCCCAGAATGAAACCCTGGCTTAAAAGAGCATAATTTTTACATTTTTTATAAAATGTGGGGCAGCACGGTGGCACAGTGGTTAGCACTGCTGCCTCACAGCACCAGGGACCCAGATTAAATTCCTGCCTTGGGTGACTGTCTGTGTGGAGTTTGTACGTTTTCCCCGTGTCTGCGTGGGTTTCCTCCAGTTTCCTCCAACAGTCCAAATATGTTTGGGTTAGGTCGATAGGCCATGTTAAATTGTCTCTTCGAGTCCAGGGATGTGCTCATGGGGTTACCGGGAAAGAATGGGGTGGACAGTGGCGTAGACATGGCGCATGCTCTTTCGAAAGGTCTGTGTAGACTCGACGGGCTGAATGGCATCCTTCTACACTGTAGGGATTCTATGAATAGAGTCACAGGACCACTAATTAGTGCTGGATTCTTCACAGCCAAAATCACGTTTGGCACGGGGGCAGAGAATCGAAGTTCCCGACCAAATCGTGCCCAGCGCCGCTCCCCCGATTCTCCGGGTCTCGGAGGATTGCTCGTCCACTATCTACGCCGCGTGGCTAGGCGGCCATTGCCAAAGGCTCTCCCGGCAATACTCCGCTCCTGACCAGCCGAGTTCCTGACGGCGTGGAACAAATGTGGTGTGGCTGGTGGGGACTCTTGCACGGCGGCTGCGGACCTAGTCCACGGCCGCCTTGGTGGGGGGGCGGGTGGATCGAGCACTGGGGGGGGGGGGGGGCATATGGGCAGCCAGGTCAGCGATCAGGCCGGTCTGATGCAGCGGCGCGCAGCCGATCAGCGGGGGCCTACATTGTCCCTGGTGGTCCGCAGTCCGATTCTGCCATGCGCTCGGCGCGACCGCTGGAGGTCACCGTAATGCGCATGCGTGGACACGGAACCGGAAGTGCGGGGCCCGTATCCGCAGACAAAGCTGCATGAAGCACTCTGGGTCCCTGCTAGCCCCCTGCAGGTAAGATAATCGCTCTTTATTTTTTGCAGGGAACTGGGGAGTCAAACGCCAGCGTTTTTACGCGGGGTGGGACATAGCCCCATTTTTGGAGAATCCAGCCCCTTAAGTCTGCTTTCCCACTTAACACCTGGTTACTGAATTGTCTCTTTACTCCACAATACTTTGTTTACTCTTCCTTGAATTCTGCTGAACAATACCTTTATCTCTCTTCTCTTAACGTCAGCTGTCTTAAGACATCCTTTCTGTCCCAATTCCCTAGTTAACTGGACAGTTATCTTTGCAGCCACCTTGCCCTGTCTAACGTCTCCTGGCAGAGTTGGAAAACGTTCACTCCCTGCTATCCTGTCTCCAACTGCCATCAAATTAAGCTTAAAAGTTTTTTCCCCTTAAAAGGGCTAAACAAGTTAAAAGTTGCTAAACAACTTAAAAGGTGCTGAACAATGCCCGCATTCTTCTCTGGCCTATTTACTCTTTATACCGTAGTCCTCTCTAAGCACAATAGAAACACAGTTGGAACTGAACCAACCCCCACACATACAAAGACCTTTGTCAAGTATGAATCTAACTTCCAGGCACAGAAACATTAAATTTACCCATTTAAAACTATACCTTATTTCTCATGTTTAATCATATAAATATAAATCCCTTAAAACTATTTTTGTTTTCCTAACAACAGATTTGTCACCAAAGAATGCATCCCCACTTCCTATTTTGTCACCAACTTGAGTGCAAAAATGGCCTCCTCATACATACCTGCCTTTCAATGCCCAGCATATTATAGCAACGGAGGCCAACCAAAATCAATAGAAAGGAAATTCAGGTAGGTATCTGTCAGGAAGTAATTCACTACCAGCTGTTTTGTATTCCTGCCAAAGAGTATTTCACCCTGGTAATTGGTATATTGGTTAGAGAATGCATCCTGTTCCATGTGGGAACTCCAAATGTGGCATGGTAGCACCGTGGTTAGCACTGTCGCTTCACAGGTTCAATTCCCGGCTTGGGTCACTGCCTGTGCGGAGTCTGCATGTTCTCCCTGTGGCTGCGTGGGTTTCCTCCGGGTGCTCCGGTTTCCTCCCACAAGCCCCGAAAGACGTGCTGTTAAGGTAATTTCGACTTTCTGAATCGTCCCTCTGTGTACCCGAACAGGTGGCAGAGTGTGGCGACTCGGGGGCTTTTCACAGTAATTTAATTGCAGTGCAGTGTTAATGTAGACCTTCTTGTGACAATAAAGATTATTATTTTTTAAAAGGAGACATCTTGTGTCCTAGATAACCATGTGTGGCACCAGTTGCTTAAACACAAATTTCAGAACTTGAAAAGTGACTGGAGTCACTGTAGTGCATCCGGGAACTAAAGGACCATAGAACCAATACAATGCAGCTGGAGGCTATTCGTCCCATCGAGTATGCACCAGCCCTCTGAATGGGCACCCTACCCTACCTAGGCCCACTCCCCCGCTCTATCCCCGTAACCCCAGCTTACCTGCACATCTTTGGACAGTGGGAGGGAGGACCCTCACTTATATATGTTCCATTGAAAGTTATTCCATTGAGTGAATTCAAATTTCACCCTGTGCCGTGGTGGGACTGGAACCTGGGTCCTCAGAGCATCACTCTGAGGTACTCTGGAATACTAGTTCCTGAATTACTGGAATAAGATGCAGGAGGTGAGAGAATAGATGTGAAAATAACTGGTTTCTTTTTTTAATTTGTTTTTAATAAGGCTTTTTCCAAACAGAATTTTTACATAACCAATAACAGAAAAGTAAACGGAAAATATTTAACAAAATTAGGTGGCTGTTATCATTACTCAAAAAGAGAATATACATTAAATGAACAGTTCCCCACCTAAGCCACCCCCCCCCCCCCCCCACCCGATTGCTGTTGCTGCTGACATTTTAACGCTTTCCTAGGAAGTCAAGGAACGGTTCCACCGCCGGGAGAACCCCAGCAAGGACCCTCTCAAGGCAAACTTTATTCGCTCCAGGCTGAGAAACCCGACTATGTCACCAACCCAGGTCTCCACACTCAGGGGTTTCGAGTCTCTCCACATTAACGAGATCCGTCTCCAGGCTACCAGGGAGGCAAAGGCAAAAACCTCAGCCTCTTTCGCTTCATGCACTCCCGGATCCTCTGACACCCCAAAGATCGCTATCTCTAGACTCGGCTTCACCCGTGTGTCCAAGATCCTGGACATAGCCCTCGCAAAGCCCTGCCAGAATTCTTTAAGGGCCAGTCATGCCCAGAACATATGGACATGGTTTGCTGGGCTTCCTGAACATCTCGCACAGCTGACCTCCACCCCAAAGAACTTGCTCATTCTCACCGTCGCCATGTGAGCCCTCATGTGTACCATCTTAAACTGTATTAAGCTGAGCCTGGCACATGATGAGGAGGAATTTACCCTGCCCAGGGCATCAGCCCTCTGGCCCTCATCCCAGCTCCTCACCCAGCTCCTCCTCCCACTTGCCCTTCAGTTCCTCCACTGGGGCTTCCTCCGCCTCCTGCAGTTCTTGGTAGATGCCCGACACCTTCCCCTCTCCTACCCAGATGCCAGACACCACCCTGTCCTGTATTCTACGAAGGGGTAGCAATGGAAATGTCCGACCTGTTTTTTGAGGAAGTCGCGGACTGGGAGGTATCTGAAGGCTTTCCAGGGGGCAGGCTGAATTTCTCCTCCAGCGCCTTCAAGCTAGGAAAAGTCCCATCTATGAACAGGTCCCCCATCCTTCTAACGCCTGCCCTGTGCCAGCGTTGAAACACCCCCCCGTCTATCTTGCCCGGAACAAATCTATGATTGTTCCGTATCGGGGTCCAAACTCCTCCTTCCTTCCTGTGCCTTCTCCACTGACCCCAGACCC
Source organism: Scyliorhinus canicula (assembly GCF_902713615.1). NCBI lineage: Eukaryota > Metazoa > Chordata > Chondrichthyes > Carcharhiniformes > Scyliorhinidae > Scyliorhinus > Scyliorhinus canicula. The sequence goes on along the minus strand of NC_052146.1, from coordinate 278,871,294 downwards.
TCAGTGCCGCCATCACCACCGGGCTTGTGGTGTATCGTGCCGGTGAGAATGGCAGCGGTGCCGTTACTAGTGCCCCTAGGCTGGTGCCTTTGCATGACGCCGCCTCTTGCCGCCCCCATGCCGACCCCTCCTCCATTACCCATTTCCTAATCATGGAAAATAAGTGTCTTGCAGGAAGACACGGATAGTGTAGGAATCTCCAAGGCAGTGATACCCTCTAATCAGTTTGATTGTCGTAAAAACCCATCTTGCTTATTAATGTCATTCAGGGAAGGAAATCTGCCCTCCTGACCTGGATCAGGTCAAATCCTGGCCTAGCCAGCAGTGCCCACGTCCCATAAAAGAAATTTAAAAAGGGAATGTACAGGGTTACAAAGAAAAGCACAAGCGTGAGACTTTCTTTCAGAGAACCAACGCAGGCCATGATTGGCCAAACGTCCTCCATCTGAGCTGCAAGTTCTGCGATACCATGGCTCTTTCAAGGAAGAGATCACTTTAGGGTCACTTTTCTGGTCGAATACATTTTAGTTAAATAAAAGCAAAATTCTGCGGATGCTGGAAATCTGAAATAAAATCAGAAAATGTGGGATAAACTCAGCAGGTCTGGCAGCATCTGTGGAGAAAGAGACAGGGTTAACGTTTCAAGTCCCTATGGCCCTTTTACAGAACGGGAAGGGGGGTAGAAATGTAATGAATTATATAGTTGGAGAGACGGATGGGAGAGGTGGGGTAGATTAAAGGACAGGTTAGGTCGGAGGAAAGGAGAGATTGACAAAGATGCCCTGGGCATGAGACAGATGGATGTATTAATGGTGCCATCAAGGACTGAAGAGTGTTAATAGTGGCAAAAGAAACAATAGCAGAATGTGTATTAATAGGAGAACAAGGGATCAGAGGATTAGATAGGGTGGACAGTGAGAGCCTTTTTCCTCGGATGGTGATGGCTAGCACGAGGGGACATAGCTTTAAATTGAGGGGAGATAGATATAGGACAGATGTCAGAGGTAGGTTCTTTACTCAGAGAGTAGTACGGGCATGGAATGCCCTGCCTGCAACAGTAGTGGACTCGCCAACATTAAGGGCATTTAAATGGTCATTGGAGAAACATATGGATGATAAGGGAATAGTGTAGGTGGGCTTTAGAGTGGTTTCACAGGTCGGCGCAACATCGAGGGCCGAAGGGCCTGTACTGTGCTGTAATGTTTTATAAGGGAGCAATTGAACAACAGGGGACAGTGGTCATATGGCGGAGGGATGGGATTGTGTTGGAACAAGCCAAGAGAACCGAGAAACAAAAAACAAAAAGGAGTAGAGAGTCAGGATGGGGAATGGGTTTTAGTTGCTCGAGTTACCATGGTCTCCCAGTCCTTTTGAGCTTGAAGAATGAGCTCATGGATTGTAATGATTGGGAAAGTACAATTCTTCAATAATCTGACTGCAGAAGTTAAAGTCACAGTGCTCAATTCTGAAGTTTATCCGTAAATGGTTAAGTATAATTCTAAATTAATTCACTATTCAGGTCCGTATAAGTAAGTAACTGATTTGCAATTATAAAGTAACTGATTTGCAATTATAAAGTTACATTTAAATGATTGGACTCGGGGTTTATGAAGGGAAGTGACAAAATTGATCCCGATAAACGCTTGCTGTGGTGAAAGATCCTGAGGTAAATGCTGTGATTAAGGTTGTGAATTTTATTCTCCCTTCTTTTTATTACTGACTTTGTGACACATTTACACTGCCGTTTCCATTCGAATATTGCATGCCAAGTCTGACAGTGTTTGACCTGGAGGAATATTGATTTTGTGATGAGAAGAATATGGATTTTTTAACGTAAATCCCAAAGACATCTTCATTTGAATTAAATCTAGAGATGTATTGAGCACATGATGTATGCCCTTAAGTTATATTGGGGTAGATCTTGAATCTTTTCAATAACAAGTTCACCATCCTTTCTATATTTCTCCCAATTGAAGTTAACTATCATTTATCTAGTTACTGCTATTTTGTGCTTTTATTTTATTTCTCAATAAACCTGATCTGTAATGAGCCTGAAATAAAGTCTAATTATGTGTCCATCAGTCAGAGAAGGCAAGAGTATTGAGCCATAAACTAGCAAAGGATCACCGATCAACTGTGCCTAGAGTAACCCACCTTGGGAACTGACACAGGACAATCTTGCACCTATTTGCCGTGAGAATTGGAAAACGAGATTCTCATTGGCCAGATCTCGTGTTTTAGATTTTCCCCGCCTCTCACCGGTGGCACAACGAGGACTGGAACCTCATTTAAATAAATTTAAGGGCTTTCCACCGTCTGTTCCCCCCCCCCCCCCCCCCCCAGGAATCGGCGCGATTTACAACAGGTATTGAAAAACGGGAAGCAGTCAATGGGAACCCACCAGGGGGTGCAATGGTAAATATGTCCCCTGGGGGGTGGGGCGGAGACATGCTGCGTAGTGACCTGGCAATTCCCCCTGGCTCCCTGCAACTGACAGGACACTGTTCCAGGGGCAGGCACTCTGGGGAGTCCCATTGGAAGAGTTCCCCTTGTGTGTGAGGGGGTTTACCCTGGTGCCTGATTGTGGAGGGGTTTCCTCAGCTTGTGTGGTAGGGGTTGCCGCGTTGCTTGTGTGGCAAGGGTTACTGCGGTGCTTGTGTGGTGTGGGTTGTCCTGGTGTTTGCATGGGGGGGGTGTTGCCCCAGTGCTTGTGTGAGGAGAAAGGTTGCCCCAGTGCTTTTGTAAGGAGGGGGATTGGTCCAGTGCTTGTGTTTCAGGGGTGGGTTGTGCCGGTGCTTGTGGCTTGTGTGGGGGGGGGGGGGGGGGGGAGGGGGGGGGGGTGGTGTGGGGGTGTGTGTGGAGGGGGGGGTCCCCGCGTCCCTAGAAGAGGAAGTTTTGTTTTCACACAGATCAGGAAGCCCTTTAGAAATGGCTGTCCCAGCCTCTGTGGAGCATGCGCATGCGTTGCCAGTGCTATCAGGCCCCGCCTTGCCAGAGTGACGGCGAAACCACCCCCCCCCCCACAGTTTTTCTGTCCTCAGAGCGCCAGAAAATATGGAGAGAAAACTTAGCTGTGCAGCTGGAGAGCTACATGCCGGCTTTCTCACCCAGGGTCACCACTGTCTCTGCCATGGCTTGTAATAAACCAAACCTTGGCCTACCTGTTACAAGGCAAATCGCATTAGGCAGAACCAAGAGTTGGGGAGCCCCTACGCTGACTGGTCTTGCTAGCCTGAATCGTTTCCAATTGCAGATACGTTGAATAATTTACAGACCAGTCGGTCCAACCTGTCCATTCCTGTGATGATGCTCCACTCGAGCCTGTTCCATTTTTTCTCATCTAAAGCTACCATTTTAACTCTTCCCGCTCATAAGAAAAAAGAACTAGGAGCAGGAGTAGGCCACCTGGCCCCTCGAGCCTGCTCCACCATTCAATGAGATCATGGCTCATCTTTTGTGGACTCAGCTCCACTTTCCGGCCCGAACACCATAACCCTTAATCCCTTTATTCTTCAAAAAACTATCTATCTTTACCTTAAAAACATGTAATGAAGGAGCCTCAACTGCTTCACTGGGCAAGGAATTCCATAGATTCACAACCCTTTGGGTGAAGAAGTTCCTCCTAAACTCAGTCCTAAATCGACTTCCCCTTATTTTGAGGCTATGTCCCCTAGTTCTGCTTTCACCCGCCAGTGGAAACAAGCTGCCCACATCTATCCTATCTATTCCCTTCATAATTTTAAATGTTTCTATAAGATCCCCCCTCATCCTTCTAAATTCCAATGAGTACAGTCCCAGCCTACTCAACCTCTCCTCATAATCCAACCCCTTCAGCTCTGGGATTAACCTAGTGAATCTCCTCTGCACACCCTCCAGTGCCAGTACAAAGGGTAAAGTATCTATACCCTTTGTTGAACCAATCCCTGTGTTAATAATTAATTAATTAATTAGCATTAATAATAATTAACAATGAGTTCCACATTGTTACCACTCTTTGGATAAAGATGTTTCATCTTCCTTATGGGAATCCTTGGTGACCATCTTGTACTGATGGCCTCTAGTTTCACTCTTCCCTACAGGAGGAAACATTCTCCCTGTGTCCACTCTATCAACACCCAGACAAATTTTCCGGATTGGCCTGGTGAAAGTTAGGGTTGGACAGGGAGGAACTGAGCAATTCTTCTTCCTTCAAAGCTGGTGAGCGCTATGACCCCAGGATGGGTGAGGTATGCAAGAAGCGGACATGAACCCCGAGCAGCCCTTGCACCTGTCAGTCAGCACTGGAGACCATTGATGGCCATCACCATCCTGGGATCGGATCCCAAACACTTTCACGGATCCCTCTTTCCTGTATACTCATCTGCTGCAGTGAACGGGTTATTGTTCACTCGGCCACACACAAGATCATATTTCAATTAATTGGAACTGTGGCCTTGTCGTTAATGCAGTTCTTTACACCAGAAAGAGAATTTGGAGGCGAGCCAAGCTGAAACAATTGATAGCAGCTTAAGTCGAATCAAATCTCATCTGAAGACCAAAATAGGCTGTTCAACTTTTAAGTCTAAGTAAATTGCTGGAAGTAAACAGAGGCATTATATCATGGGTATGACGTGCAGGTTAGAATTAACACAACGAAAAACTAAACGTGCTGGAAATACTCATTCGGCCTTCAATAAAATGTGATCTTTGACTCAAAATGTGAACAATTGTTTATCTCCCCACTGATGTGATGAAGCCTGCTCAGTATTTCCAGCACTTTCTGTTTTTCCTTCAGATTTCCAGCAGCTGTGGTATTTTGCTTTTATCTTAAAATTAGTAAATCAGGCTCCAGCAACAGAGGAAGGCAGACAGCATTGTCAGAGAGCTCTCCCACCCAGGGTTTGCCCTCTTCCTGACCCTTCCATCAGGCTGAAGATACAGAAGTCTTCAAGACCCGCCATTCCAGACATAGGAACAACTTCCTCCCCACAGCTACTAGACTCCTCAACAACTCTCCCTCAGACTGATCTGTTCCCTGTAAGAGCACTATTCACAACGCCTTATGCTGCTCTTGCTCATGTATTTGCTTTGTTTGGCCCTTGATCCACACCAATCACGATTTGTCAATGTACCAGTTGTCAATGTACTCTGTCATAGATACATAGAAGATAGGAACAGGAGGAGGCCTTTTGGCCCTTCAAGCCTGCTCCGCCATTCATCATGATCATTGCTGATCATCCAACTCAATAGCCTAATCCTGCTTTCTCCCCATAGCCTTTAATTCCATTCTCCGCAAGTGCTATATCCAGCCGCCTCTTGAACATATTCAATGTTTTAGCATCAACTACTTCCTGTGGTAATGAATTCCATAGGCTCAGCACTCTTTGTGTGAAAAAATGTCTCCTTATATCTGTCCGAAATAGTTCACCCTGAACCCTCAGACTGTTACCCCTTGTTCTGGACACACCCATCATTGGTAACATCTTCACTGCATCTACCCTGTCTAGTCCCTTGAAAATGTTATAAGTCTCTATGAGATCCCCCCTCATTCTTCTGAACTCCAGCGAGAACAATCCCAACCTAGTCAATCTCTCCTCATATGACAGTCCCGCCATCCCTGGAATCAGTCTGGTAAAACTTCGCTGCACTCCCTCGAAAGCAAGAACATTGTTCCTCAGAGAAGGATCGCAAAATTGCACCCAATACTTCAGGTGTGGTCTCACCAAGGCCCTGTACAATTGCAGCAACTCATGCCTGCTTCTATACTCGGAACCTCTCGCAATAAAGGCCAACATACCATTAGCCTTCTTTACCGCCTGCTGCACCTGCATGCTTACCTTAAATGGCAAGTGCACAATGACACCCAGGTTCCGCTGCACACTCCCTCTCCCAATTTACTACCATTCAGGTAGCAATCTGCCTTCCTGTTTTTGCTTCCAAAGTGAATAACCTCACACTTATCCAAATTATACTGCATCTGCCATTGATTTGCCCACTCGCCCAACCTGTCCAGATCATGCTGTAGGATCCTTGCATCCTCATCACAATTCACCCTCCCACCTAATTTGGTATCATCTGCAAACTTTGAGATGTTACATTTTGTTCCCTCATCTAAATCATTAATATATATTGTGAATAGCTGGGGTCCCAGCACCGATCCCTGTGGTACCCCACCAGTTACTGCCTGCCAATTTGAAAAGGACCCATTAATCCCTACTCTTTGTTTCCTCTCTGCCAACCAGTTTTCTATCCACTTCAATGTATTTCCCCCAATCCCATGAGCTTTAATTTTACACAATAATCGCTTCTGCGGGACTTTGTCAAACACCTTTTGAAAGTCCAAATATACCACATCGACTGCCCCCCCCCCCCCCCCCCCCCCCAATGTCAACTGTACTGGTTATATCTTCAAAGAATTCCAACAAATTTGTCAAGCAAGATTTTCCCTTCATAAATCCATGCTGATTCTGACTGATCCTGTCACTGCTTTCTAAATGTTCCGCTATAAAGTCCTTGATATTGGATTCAAGCATTTTCCCCACTATGGATGTTAAGTTTACTGATCTATAATTCAGGTTTCTCTCTACCTCCATTTTTAAAAATCGGAGTGACGTGAGCTACCTTCCAATCTGTAGGGACAGTTCCAGAGTTTATAGAATCCCAGAAGGTGACCACCAATGCATCCACTATTTCCAGAGCCACCTCCTTAAGCACTCTGAGATGCAGATTCACAGGCCCTGGGGATTTATCCTCCTTCAATTCCATCAGTTTTCCCAGCACCATTTCTCTACTAATGTTGATCTCCCTCAGTTCTCCCCTCTCACTAAACCTTTAATTCTCCAACATTTCTGGGATCTTAGTTGTGTCCTCTTTTGTGAAGACAGAACCAAAGTATGTATTCAATTGCTCAGCCATTTCTTTGTCCTTTATCATTCATTCCCCTGTTTCTGTCTGTAGGGGGCCTACATTTCTCTTTACCAATCTCTTTCTCTTCACATATCTATAGAAACACTTAGTGTCAGTCTTTATGTTCCCTGCAAGCTTCCTTTCCAACTGTACTTTCCCCTTCTTAATCAATCCCTTTGTCCTTCTTTGCTGAATTGTAAACTGCTCCCAATCCTCAGACCTATTGGGCGCAATTCTCTGCACTCACAACGGTGCGGAGAATAGCGGGGTTCGTAAAATTTTACGACCACGCTAGTCTGACGCCCTCCTGCTATTCTCCCCCCCCCCCCACGCCCGACTCCCGATACGAATCGCTGCCGCCGTTTTTTTACGGCCAGCAGCGATTCTCAGCTGGCCGATGGGCCGAGTTCCAAGCCCTTTACGGCTGTTTTTACGAACGGCAAACACACCTGGTCTGGCCGTTCGTAAAAATGGCCGTAAAGTTCCGATTTTGAAAACCATGGCACCGATTGGCACGGCAGTACCACGGCTGTGCCAAGGGTGCCATGGGCCCGCGATCGGTGGGCACCGATCGTGGGCAGCGGGTCCGATACCCGCGCACTCTTTGTCCTTCCGCCGCCCCGCTGTATCACTTCGCGGGGCATCCCGGCCCGCGCATCGATGACGTCATCCGCGCATGCGCGGGTTGGAGTCTTCCAATCCGCGCATGCGCGGCTGACGTCATGTGACGCATCAGCCGGCGCAAACTCTGGCAAGCGGGCTTAACGAAATTCGTTAAGCCCGCGATGCCGGAGTTCACGGCTGCGGCGTACTAGCCCCGACCGGGGACCAGAATCGGTTCCCGGTCGGGAAGGGGGGGCTGGCGCCAAACCCGCCCGGATTTGACGCCAGCCTTACGATTTCTCCCTCTCTGGGAGAATCGCGCCCATTATTTTTCTTGGCCAATCTGTATGCTTCTTCCTTGGATCGGACACTATTTCTAATTTCCTTTGCAAGCCATAGATTGGCCCTCTTACCCTCTTTGCTTTTCTGCCAGACAGGAATGAACAGTTGCTGTAGTTCCCCCACTTGTTCCTTGAATGTTTGCCATTGTCTATCCACTGTAATTCCTTGAAGTAACTCTCCCCAATCTATCAGGGCCAACTCACACCTCATATCCTTATAGTTCCCTTTATTAAGATTCAGCACCCTAGTCTCCGCATCAACTACTTCACTCTCCATCTTGATAAAAAATTCTATCATCTTCTGGTCGCTCATCCACAAGGGGTCTCGCACAGCCAGATTGGCAACGATCACCTTCTCATTACACAGTACCCAGTCTAAGATGGCCTGCTCTCTAGTTGGTTCTTCCATATATTGGTCAAGAAAACCATCCTATATACACTCCAGAAATTCCTCCTCTGCGGCATTGTGGCTAATTTGATTTGCCCAATCTATGTGAAGATTTAAATCACCCATGATCACAGATAGTCCCTTGTTACATGCATCTCTAATTTCTTGTTTAATACCATTCCCAACTTCACCAGTGCAGTTTGGGGGTCTATATATGACACCCACTAATGTTTTTTGCCCCTTGGTATTTCTCAACTCTGCCCATACAGATTCCACATTGTCAGAGCTAATATCCTTTCTCACTACTGTGTTAATTTCCACTTTCACCAGCAGTGCCACACCACCACCTTTTCCTTTATGCCTGTCCTTCCTAAATACTGAAAATGCTGGGACATTCAATTCCCATCGCTGTTCACCCTGCAGCCATGTCTCCGTAACCCCAATTATATCATAGCTATTTATTTCGATCTGCGCGATTAGATCATCCACTTTATTGCAAATGCTCCATGCATTCAGGCACAGAGCCTTTAAGTTTGTCTTTTTCACATTGTTTGTCTTGGTCCGGATATTTTTTTCTACTGCCCTGTTTGAATTTTGACCTTGGTTTCTCCACCATCACTTTTCTTATTCACTTTTCTACCTTTTCTTTTTGCCCTTTCTCCTTCTTTCTCTGACTCCTTGCATAGATTCCCATCCCCCGGCATATTAGTTCAAACCCACCCCAACTGCTCGATTATTCCTTTTGTATACTATGTACATACTGTGTACGTTCCCTTGGTCGCAGAAAAATACTTTCACTGTACATCGGTACATGTGACATTAAATCAATCAATTAATCAATCAAGGGACATGTTCGCCTCTTAGAAGAGCTTGAAAAGAAGGCTGCAGCAGAGCATCACAAGCTTGGGGAAGAAAGAGAAGCTACAAACACAAATAGGAGGAAAGGAAGTATAAATGTGAGCACCTGGCAGCGCCATACAAATTCTAGGCAGAGTGAAAATGAAAAGCAGAATCGGCATGCGTTGAATTGGTGTGAAAAGACCCATCAGTGGCACATCCAACTGGTCACTTAGGAGTTTCACAAACACAGGGAATTACAGAGCAGGAATTTAATTGAGACAAACAATTGGCCAACACACTGGGCGGGATACTCTGATCCTGAGGCTAAGTGTTGATGCCGTCGTAAACGCCGTTGTGTTTCTCGACGGCGTCAACACGGCCTCATGAGCAGCGAATCTGACCCCACAGGGGGCCAGCATGGCACTGGAGTGACCCATGCTGCTCCAGCTGCCCGATCCCCGGCATCAGATGGGCACCTCGAGTCTGAACATGTGCAGTGGAACCGGCGCCAATGCGCGCATGCACAGTGGCTACCTTCTCTGCATCGGCCCCAGCGCAACATGTTGCAGGAGTACAGGGGCCGGCGTGGAACATAAGAAGCCCCCAGTCCGAGAGGCTGGGCCGCCGATCTGTAGGTACCGGTCGCAGGCCAGGCCACAGCGGAGGCCCCCCCCGGGGTTGGACCGCCTACCCCCACCCCCACCAGGCCGGATGCATCACGCCGAGGTCCCGCCGGGTAAGACCAGGTGTGAATGCCGCCGGTGGGACTAGGGTTTTTTTTTGCGTGGCTGCTCTCCGGAGAATCGGCGGACCGGCGTCGGGGCGGCGTCGCGCGATTAGCGCACGTCCCGGCCATTCTCCAGCCCATCCTGGGCAGAGAGAATCCCGCCCACTGTGTTAGCTTCAGCTGGAACAGCCAAGAGTACCACAGCGAGATGAAGCAATGCAGAACTGAATATTACTGATACAATAATCAGGTTGCTGATCTAGAAGGGGGGCCACCAGGCCCAACCCAAGGAAGAATGAAGCCTGAGAATGTTCCATGTCCTTTGACCTCAGATAGAATTACAATTCATCAGAGAGGGTGGGAAATGGGTATGGGCAGTTACTGAAACCCTAGCCACGGAAAGCCAGCATGTTCAGGTTTTGGATGGTGCCGACAGAAGCCAGAAGAGACGGCGTGTCCACACTGTGTAATTGGCCAACTGAACACTGAACTTGGTGTCAGCTTGTTGTCAGCTTGTTGAAGGGCCAGAGTTGGATTTTCTTTCTGAGGCCTGAGTTTGATGCACTGTCAGAATCAAGAGAGGGTGGAGGAGGTGGTGACACGGCAAGAAGAGATCGGAAACTCTGGGACAGAGGCAAGAGGCAGTGTTAAAGGAAGAAGGTGGAGGGATAGTCCTCATTCACAGGTGTGTCTTGTATTACCTTTGGTGGTAATATGTCGTTGTTCTTTGCCTTTTGATCCAGAATGGTCCGTTGAGTTGATGACAAAGAAACCACCAACCTTTAAATGGATCAAAACGAATTCATTGGATAACGATTAATTAAATGAAGTTTGCACACGCTACTGAGCTATAACTAGTAATAAAGTTGAATCTGTCCAGCAATAATCTATAATTTAATAGTCACTAATGATATCCTCGTGTTAATGCTCTTTAATCTAAACTACTCCTCGTGCTGTGATAAGCCTCTCTCTCCTTTGCTAACTCTTACTAAACTACCCAGCATTCCCTGAGGTATGATATTTATATTGGGAACTGGTATTGTCCTCTACTATTTGAATAACACTGAGATGTAATAATTAAGCCTTCAGTGACATGCCTATATACATATCGTTACATATCTGTTAGTCATAGTGAGAAGAAACATGTGTCATATATGCTCTCCCAAAAGGGGCTTTTGGAGGGGCTTGGGATGAGGGATGGTAACAGGCTGAGATTCAGGCAGACTCCACAGTCCAATGCCAATGGGGGAAGGGCAAAACAGGAGCTCTTCCGGAGGCGGCCATGGAGTGAGCCGTTTGAGTGAGACATTTGGTGTCTCCCACTGAAGGAGGATTTCTTTGGTCTTTTTCCTGCCCGAAGGTCATAGTATTTGAGGGAAAAAGATACAGGAGTGCCTGGGAAAAGTAATACTCCTGTGGTGAGATTGGTAGATGGATCTGTGGACAAGGCGTGGTGCAAGAAAGAGCAGCGGTAGCAGGAGAGTTTCCGTGGTGCGCCACAGGATAAGATGTCAGATGACAAGTGTGGTGTGCTGCCATCCCAGTGGTGGACGGAGAAGTTGGTAGAGTTCCTGAATAATAAGTTTTAGCAACAGAGGAAAGTCCCTGGAAGACCTAGACAACGTGGTGGAACTACCGAGATCTGGGATCGGGCAAGTTGAGCAGAGGCTTGAGTCCCAGCGCCAGGAGATCCAGAAAGTGGAGGAGGCGGTGGGGGAGCACGAGGAACAGTTGGCCTCGGTGGTGGTGGAGGTGGGAGTGATGCAGGAGAGCCAGAAAGAGGCTGAGGGAGAAGGTGGAGGATCTGGAGAATCGCTCCAGGAGGCAAAATTTAAGGATCGTCGGGATGCGTGAAGGGCGGAGGCCGTTGTGTATATGGCAAGGATGCTGGAGAGATTGATGGGGGAGGGGACCTTTCATCGGTCTCTGGAGGTGGACCAAGCGCACAGGGCCCTGTGGAGGAAGCCGCAGGCGAGCAATCCGCCGAGGGCGATGGTGGTGCGGTTGAACCGCTTTCTGGACAAGGAGCAAATTCTTCGATGGGCGAGGCAGAACAGGAAATGTACCTGGGAAGGGAGTGAGCTGCGGGTGTATCAGGAGCTGGGTGCGGAGCTGGGGAAGAGGATGGCCGGGTTTAATTGGATTAAGGCTGCCCTCTTTGACAAAGGGGTGGAGTTTGGGGTATTATACCCGGCCCGCTTGTGGGTGACTTTCCAGAAGCAATAGCTTTATTTCGACATGCCAGAGGAGGCGATTAAATTTATGAGGGAAAATGGACTGGAAGGAGTGTGAGGACATTGAACTCTGGAGGAGTTTTGTGTGCTTTCTGAAGTGTTTGGTGGTGGGTTTCTGGGGCAGGCCCTTACGGGGGGGAGCAACGATGTGCCTTTTGTGACTCTGTAGGAGTTGACAGTTGAGTTGGTTGGGTGGGAGGTGAACTGGAGAGAGGAAGGGTGATTGGAGGCTTTGGGCAGGGGTCGCCAGGCCAGCTGGGCAGGCTAGTTAATGGGAGTGAAGTGGGCGGCTGCCAGGAGGAAGGGGGGGGGGGGGGGGGGTGGAGTTGGTTCTGTGTTTGAGGGTGGGGGAAGGGGAGGGGGTGAGGGTTGCTGACATAGGTGTGGTTGGTGTGGCACAGTTGGGAAGGGATCGATGACAGTGGATATCCGAGAACGTGCCTGGAGGGCCGCATGACGCGGGCCGAGGGCGAGCCCAAAAAGGGCTGATTGGCAGGGGAAGGGGGCAGCGAGTCCCCTGACCAGGCTGCTCTCGAGATTGAGGGGGTTCTGGCAGGGGTTCTCGGGTGTGATGTCCAAGGTGCTAGGTATGGGGGTGGTTCCAAGTTCAGAGGTGGTGATGTTTGGGGTGTCAGAAGATCCAGGAGTCCAGGGAGTGAGCGAGGCAGATGTTTTGGCCTTTGCCTCCCTAGGGAATTTTAGATCTGGTAATGTGTAATGAGGCAGACTTGATGAGGGAACTTCATAGAACATAGAATGTACAGTGCAGAAGGAGGCCATTCGGCCCATTGAGTCTGCACCGACCCACTTAAGTCCTCACTTCCACCCTATTCCCGTAACCCAATAACCCCTCCTAACCTTTTTTGGTCACTAAGGGCAATTTAGCAATGGCCAATCCACCTAACCTGCACGTCTTTGGACTGCGGGAGGAAACCGGAGTACCCGGAGGAAATCCACGCAGACACGGGGAGAACGTGCAGACTCCGCACAGACAGTGATCCAGCAAGGGATCGAACCTGGGACCCTGGTGCTGTGAAGCCACAGTGCTAACCACTATGCTACCGTGCTGCCCTTCAGGTGAAGGAACCCATAGGGAGCAGTGACCACAATATGATAGAATTTACCCTGCAGTTTGAGAGGGTGAAGCTGGAATCAGATGTAACGGTATTACAATTGAATAAAGGTAACCACAAAGTCATGAGGGAGTTGCTGGCCAAAGTTAATTGGAAGGATAGCCAAGCAGGGAAGACAGTGGAACAGCAATGGCAGGAGTTTTTGGGAGTTATTCTGGAGGCACAACAGAAATTCATCCCAAGGAGTAGGAAACACGCTAAGGGGAGGACAAGGCATCCATGGCTGATGAGGGAAGTCTGGGACAGCATGAAAACAAAAGGAAAAGCAGACAAGATGGCGAGGATTGGTGGGAAGCCTTTAACAGCGAGCAGAGGCCAACTAAAAAAGCAATAAGGGGGGAGAAGATGAAATATGAATGTAAGCTTGCTAGTAATATAAAGGAAGATAGCAAGAGTTTTTACAGGCGTCGGAATGTGGCGACTAGGGGCTTTTCACAGTAACTTCATTTGAAGCCTACTTGTGACAATAAGCGATTTTCATTTCAAAGGTAAGAGAGTGGCAAGACTGGATATTGGACCACTGGAAAATGAATCTGAAAAGTAATAATAGGAAACAAAGAAATGGCAGAGGAACTGAATTGTTACTTTGCTTCAGTCTTCACGATGGAAGACACCAGTGGGATGCCAGAGCTCCACGAGAATCAGGGGGCAGAGGTGAGTGTAGTGGCCATCATGCAGGAGAAGGTTCAGGGGAAACTGAAAGGTCTGAAAGTGGATAAATCACCTGGAACAGGTGGACTACACTCCAGGGTCCTAAAGGAGATAGCTGAGGAGATTGTGGAGGCATTGGTGATGATCTTTCAGGAATCACTGGAGGCAGGGAGGGTCCTAGAGGACTGGAAAGAAGCAAATGCAACACCACTGTTTAAGAAGGGAGGGAGGCGGAAATTATAGAAATTATAGGCCGGTTAGCCTGACTTCGGTCATTGGCAAGATTTTGGAGTCCATTATTAAAGATGAGATCGCAGAGTACTTGGAAGTGCATGATAAAATAGGACTGAGTCAGCATGGCTTCGTCAATGGGAGGTCATGCCTGACAAATCTGTTAGAGTTCTTTGAGGATGTAACACGGAAGTTAGACAAAGGATAGCCAGTGGACGTGATCTATTTAAATTTCCAGAAGGTTTTTGACAAGGTGCCCTACAGAACCCTGTTAAGTACGTTAAGAGCGCATGGTGTTTAGAGTAAAATCCTGGCATGGATAGAGGATTGGCTGTCAGGCAGAAGGCAGTTAGTGAGGATAAAGGGGTCTTTTTCAGGATGGCAGGCGGTGGCTAGTGGTGTGCGTCAGGGGTCGGTGTTGGGACCGGAACTTTTCACAATATATATTAATGATCTGGAAGAAGGAACTGAAGGCACTGTTGCTAAGTTTGCAGATGATACAAAGATCTGTAGAGGGACAGGTAGTATTGAGGAAGCAGGAGGTCTGCAGAAGGATTTTGACAGGCTAGGAGAGTGGACAATGAAGTGACAGATGGAATACAATGTGGAAAAGTGTGAGCTTATGCACTTTGGAAGGAGGAATTTAGGCATCGACAATTTTCTAAATGGGGAAAAGGCTTAGGAAATCAGAAACACAAAAGGACTTCAGAGTCCTAGTTTAAGATTCTCTTCAGGTTAACGTGCAGGTTCAGTCGGCAGTTAGGAAGGCAAAAGCATTGTTAGCATTCATGTCATGAGAACTAAAATAGAAGAGTAGGGATGTACTTCTGAGGCTGTATATGGCTGTGGCCAGACCCCATTGTGAGCAGTTCTGGGCCCCGTATCTAAGGAAGGATATGCTGGCCTTGGAATGGGCCCAGAGGAGGTTCACAAGAATGATCCCTGGAATGAAGGACTTGTCACATGAGGAACGGTTGAGGACTCTGTGTCTGTACTCGTTGGAGTTTAGAAGGATGAAGGGAGATCTTATTGAAACTTACAGGATACGGTGAGGCCTGGATAGAGTGGATATGGAGAAGATGTTTCCACTTGCAGGAAAAACTAGAAGCAGAGGACACCACCTCAGACTGAAGGGACTGAAGATGAGGAGACATTTCTTCAGCCAGATGGTGGTGAATCTGTGGAAGTCTTTGCCACAGAAGGCTGTGGAGGTCAAATCACTGAGTGTCTTTAAGACAGAGATAGATAGGTTCTTGATTAATAAAGGGAACAGGTGTTATGGGGAGAAGGCAGGAGAAAATTATCAGCCAGGATTGAATGGCGGAGCAGAGTCCATGGTGTAAGTGGCCTAATTCTGCTCCTATGTCTTATGGTCACATATGTGCCAGGCAATGATCATTTCCAACAAGAGAGAAACAAACCATCGCGCTTTGACATTCAAAAGCCTTACCGTCACTAAATCCCCACTATCAACACCCTGGGGCTTACCATTGACTGGCCATACAGTGGCTGAGCAGGTACAAAGGCTAGGAATCCTGCAGCGAGTAACTCACCTCCTGATTTGCAAAAGTGTATCCACCATCTACAAAGCACAAGTCAAAAGTGTAATGGAATACTCCCCACTTGCTTGGATGAGTGTAGGTCCAACAACACTTAAGAAGCTCGACAGCATATAGCAGCTGCTTGATTGCTCCCCCCTTCCACAAACATAAAATCCCTCCACCAACGACGAACAGTGGCAGTAGTGTGTACCAACCACAAGAGACACTGCAGGAACTCATCAAGGCCCATTCGACAGCAGCTTCCAAACCCATGACTGCTACCATTTAGAAGGACAAGGACTGCAGGCACATGTGAATACAGTGCCTGAATGTTGCCCTTCCCAGTCACACCATTGTGACTTGGAAATATATGACCGTTCTTTCATTGTTGCGCGGTTAAAATCCAGAAAGTCACTCCCTAACAGCACTGTGGGTGTACCTACACCACATGGACTGCAGCTGTCCAAGAAGACAGCTCACCACCACCCTTCTCCAGGGCAATTAGCGCTGGGCAATAACTGCTAGCCCAGCCAGCGATGTCCACATCCTGCAAATGAATTTTTTTTTAAAACACGAGGGGTAAATTGCAAGAAGAAGGTTCAAACATGGTGGAAGCAAGGTGAAATGGTGGGCATAGGTCAGCTTCCAAGATGAGCATGTAAACTAGACAAAGACCCTCAGATTGCCTGAAGAGTGTAATTGGTGAAGCTGGTGGCCTCTTTGTGGCAGTGAAACGAGAGAGCAGAACGACCATAAAGAACAGAAACCACAAGGTGATACCAGATGCTCAATTGAACCAGCACTGATATGCATCCAATTCTAACCCCATCCCCTTGAAAGCATGACATTGAAATTCCAAAGGAAGCGTGACACCCGAATGGAGAGATAATGAATCACTCACACGGTAATCTGTAATGAAGATCAATGCAGTCGTTTGAGCAGAGCTGAAAAAATGTAACGGCTGTCAGACATCAGGACAAGCATCATCAGGCAGATCACCATTCAATGGTATAGTGAAAACAGTAGCTGAAAAAGAAACGCTTCATTCATAACCAGGGAATGAATAACGGTCGCCAGTAATGGTGGAAGGAAGTGAGAAACAGATCATTATCATCCTTTGATCATTTTTTTCACCCTGTGAGCAAGTGTTCCAATATCTGCCCCATACTGATTGCATAGCATCCCTACGGTGCAGAAGGAGGCCATTCGGCCCATCGAGTCTGCACCGACGCTCTGAAAGACCACCCGACCTAGGCCCACTCCCCAGCCCTATCCCCATAGCCTTGCCTAACCTTTGAACAATGAGGGGCAATTTAGCATGGCCAACCCACCTAACCTGCACATCTTTGGACTGGGAGGAAACTGGAGGACCCAAAGGAAAACCACGCAGACAGGGAGAGAACGTGCAGACTTCACAAAGTCACCGAAGGTCAGAATCGAACCCGGGCTCCTGGCGCTGTGAGGTAGCAATGCTAACCACTGTGCCACCATGCCGCCCATACATACTGAGCAATTTCTCCTGTCGCCAACTGAGCAAAATGTCACCCCCTACCACCTCCACTATGATATTAATAATTGGATTAGACCCCTCCCCATAAAGACCAGAAACGGATTAACCACTAAACCTCGCGATAAGGTGGTGGATGGGAAGCCAAAATGGCAGGTGGATATCTTCGGGAGGTATCCATGGAACAGCTGCGATAGGATCATCATCTTCACAAAATGAGCAGCAATGTAATATGGCAAACAAAACTAAAATGACACCCTGCTAAGTCTTTTATTCATGTGGGGGTCACTAGCTGGACCAGCATTTATTGTCCATCCCTGATTGACCCTGAACCGAGTGGCTTGCAAGACCATTTAAGAGTCAATCATATTGTTGTGGATCTGGAGTCACATATAGGCCAGACCAGGTAGGTATGGGCAGATTTCCTTCTCCAAAGAACCAGATGGATTTTCATGACAATTGACGATAGTTTTGTGCGCACCATGAAACTTTTAATTGAATTAAAATTTCACCATCGCCGTGGCACGATTCGAACCTGGATCACCAGTGTGGTGTCCTGGGTCTCTGGATTACTTGTGCAGTTTAAATTGTCCAGCACCACCACATCCCTATGTAGGAATTGCTGACTATTTCCTCTCCATTTCCCACCCCAACAATCCTATCCTATGTAAAGTTTACCAATATCACCCAGCGAGCTGTAAGTCATAGATTTCATAAACCAAATCAAAGCTGCGCCCACCCAACTCCCTACCTCCACGTCTCATTCAAACATGTTTTCCCATAATATTCAAACACATGGGGCTGGATTCTCCGCCGGCGGAATGCTCCCTTTTGCTGGCAGCCTGGGGAGGGGGGGGGGGGGGGGGGGGGGTTCCCGATGGCGTGGGGCTGCCCCACAATGGGAAACCCCATTGACCGGCTGGCAGACCGGCGAATCCCACTGGCGTGGTGAATCTGAAGTGTGGCGCAGCAGGACGGAGAATCAAGCCCCTTGTTTTCCCATAACATTCAGACACTCTCACACTGTTCATCACTTTCCACGTTAACCTCTAATGGCTGCCTCTTCTAGGTTCCTCTCATCAGCTTGAATTTTCCCTTTCACAATAACACGTACCCCAACTCCCCCCAACTCCAACCGGCTCCTATAACTACATGACCCATCCCCAGGATCCTTGTTGGCCTGCTGCCTCTTCTCTTACTACCCTTGAGCGTCAGATCTGAATTCCCTTTATTTGGTACTCCTCTGACCCACTGTTTGCCTTCTGTACCTCTACACCCCCCACCTCATTCTCTTCCAACCCTCATCTCCAGCCTCCCCCTCCCCTTCTTTTCTTCCGACCTTCCTGCAATTCATCCTCTTCTCAACCAGTATCAGTGTGATTCCTGACCCCGCATAAAATAAATAAATCTTGACTCCCTCTTTGTCCCAACAAGAGAGATCAACCAATGATATTCAATAAGAAGTCTTACAACACCAGGTTGTCTCAAGCCAGGATAGCTAGCTTGAGACAATTCACACCTCTTTAACCTGGGGTTACCCCTATCTCTGGATCTGTAACGACTTAATCACCCGCTAATGCTCGCATTCTAAGCATTGTTTGGCACCTTTGAATTTGTCTATACATATGATTCTGGAACATACCTCTTCATTCACCTGAGGAAGGAGCAGTGCTCCGAAAGCTAGTGTTTGAAACAAACATGCTGGACTTTAACCTGGTGTTGTAAGACTTCTTACAATGATATTCAAGTTATTGCACAGGCCAGCATTCTAATTGCATAACTGAGTGAGTCAGATGGCCAACAGGGAGGCAGAAAGACATCAAGTTGGAACCAGTGGGGGGGAAGGAGGGCGGGGCTGGGGGGAAGGAGGTCGGGGCTGGGGGTAACACAGGTCTGTAAGTAAAACTAGATTTGCCACAGTTAAAATGATTTGGGGCAGGTTTCTCCATTTGGGAGGCTGAGGGCTGGATTATCCGATTCTGAGGCTATGTCCGGAGCATGTGTCTAGTTTTACGACGGAGAAGCCGGCGCCACCCCCGCACTGATGCTCCACCCGGTTGGGGGGGCTAACAGCCGCGCACATAAAACCCCCGGCGTTCCCTGCAGATACGGACGAAGAATTGATCTGTGATCACACCGTCGGGAAGGCGGCTCATCGGGGGTGGAGCATCGGGGGAGGGCCTCCAGGTGACGTCCTGAGGCCAACGCAACAGCGTATGGCGTACTCACCAATGACACAGTTTTGGAGGGGGCGGAGCAACCGAAATAAGACGATGGCCCTGATTTCGATATCAAAAGGAATTCTTCACCCAATTGCCGAATGCAATTTCAGTGTCAACGATCGGAGAATCCATCGATTCTCCCAAAAGGGAACAAAGTCCCCTAACGAGCATATTTGGCCTCATGATTCCTGACGCTGGCAATGCCAAGAAACGCATGGCTATTCATTGTGACTTGCGGTATATAAGGGGTCTGAACAGCGGACACATGGTCGAGGCCGCACATAGCCCCGTTTTGTACAGTGGGGAGCTCGGGTGAGTGCCCTCCCCCCCAGGCTGAACTCACTATAATCTTTATTGTCACAAGAAGGCTGACATTAACACTGCAATGACGTTTCTGTGAAAAGACCCGAGTCGCCAGATTCTGGCGCCTGTTCGGGTACACAAAGGGAGAATTCAGAATGTCCAAATTACCTAACAGCATGTTTTTCAGGAATCGTGGGAGGAAACCGGAGCACCCGGAGGAAACCCAGACAGACACGGGGAGAACGTGCAGACTCCACACAGTTACCCAAGCCGGGATCGAACCTGGAACGCGGTGCTGTGAAGATTCCCCGGCCACTCCGCCCGCACCCCACCCCCGCAAGACCCACGGCCAGGACCCTGGCCCGATTGCTCACCTGTAAAAAATGCCAGTTGGCACCCAGGTGGAATGGCTGAAGTACCAGGTTGGGACTGTCAGGGCGCACAGGTGGCACCAGCAGCATCAGCCTGCCCAAAAAGCCTCCGATTCCGTGGGAGGCCCACACCAGTGCTGTTCTGTCTGGCCCCCATTTGTGGGGACCAGTGCTGAACAGCGCTCGCTCGAGGCCTCCGAGGCAAAGGGAGTGAATCCCAAAGCCTCGGGTAAAGCACCACCGTTCCCACGCCGGCGTGGGGACGTAGCCCCAGAATGGGTGAATCCAGCCCCCGATTCGCGCTTTCGGCCTCACAAGGTGCAGAATCCAGCCCTTGGTTAAGTGTGACTTAAAAAGTTGACAGTCTACTTCCAGAATCAAGAAAGTATGAAGCTGTTAGTGTGTACTCTGCTGTCAGGTCTAGTTGCGCAGGGCACTGAGAGATCGATCACTGAATTGAAAATTAGCAAGGGCTGTGAATAATAATTGAATCCCTGATTCATTATTGATAACTTCAGGTAACTAATTGTAACAGTCAAATTCAGTTTCCACTCAAACCCTGAAATCAATAGTTTTTAAAAAATCTACTATAACATTTGCTCCATGACATTTATGAACATCCAGTTTGGAAAACCCAAACTGTTTCTGTGTTTTTTCAACTGTCCCATAAATATTTGCCTTTTTAAGGGATTTATATGAAGTATAAGTAAGCACAAAGGTCTGTGACAGTGCACTGTCAATTTGTATGTCTGTTTCACAATACAATATTTTAAGAGGATTTTTTGGGGTGTTTGTTTACTTTTACTCCATAGTATAGACAAAGGATAACCAGGTTTTTTTTTAAGTGTTAAATTCATTTACTGGATATGAGCGCCGCTGGTTGGCCAATGTTTATTTCCCATCCCTAGTTGCCCTTCGGAAGGTGGTGATGAGTTGCCCTCTTGAACCGCTGCAGTCCCTAGGCTATAGGTACATCCACTCTACTGTTAGGGAGGGAGCTCCAGGATTTTGCCCCAGCGACAGTGAGGGAACGGGGATAGATTTCCAAGTCAGGGTGGTGAGTGGCTTGGAGGGGAACCTCCAGGTGGTGGGGCTCGAGGTATCTGCTGCTCTTGTCTTTGTAGTTGGTGGTCATCGTGGGTTTGGAAGGTGCTGTCTAAGGAACCTTGGTGAGATACTGCAGAGCATTTTGTAGATGGTACACACGGCTGCCACTATTAGTCAGTGGTGGAGGGTTTGAATGTTTGTGGAAGGGGGAGCAATCAAGCGGGCTGCTTTGTCCTGGATGGTGTTGAGCTTCTTGAGTATTGGAGCTGCGCTCATCCAGGCAAGTGGAGAGTATTCCATCACACTCCTGACTTGTGCCACGTAAATGATGGACAGACTTTGGGGGGGGTCAGGAGATAAGTTACTCACCGTAGGATTCCTAGCCTTTGACCTGCACCGGAAGCCACAGTATTAATATGGCTAGTCCAGTTCAGTTTCTGGTCAATGGTAACCCCACACTGTAGGATACTGAACAAATTGTCAGAGTTTATTGCAAAGGTGTTGCTCACTCAGTCGAAGATGGAAGAGAAGGAAATCTTCCAAGTGCCTCTGATGATGTCACCACATAATCACGTGACGGACTACACAGTGGGCATTGGTTACGGTACTTAACAGTTTAAATTTCATGGAGTCGTAGGACAGAATCTTGATAGCAGTGTTACATCACAGAAGGAGGCCATTTGGTCCATCAAGTCCATGCCAGTTCTCTTTGGAGAAGAGGTTCAGTCGGCAGTTAGGAAGGCAAATCCAATGTTAGCATTCATGTTGAGAGGGCTAGAATACAAGACCAGGGATGTACTTTTGAGGCTGTATAAGGCTCTGGTCAGACCCCATTTGGAGTGTTGTGAGCAGTTTTGGGCCTTGTATCTAAGGAAGGATGTGCTGGCCTTGGAAAGGGTCCAGAGGAGGTTCACAAGAATGATCCCTGGAATGAAGAGTTTGTCACATGAGGAACGGTTGAGGACTCTGTGGCTGTGCCCGTTGGAGTTTAGAAGGATGAGGGGAGATCTTATTGAAACTTACAGGATATTGCGAGGTCTGGATGGAATAGATGTGGAGAGGATGTTTCCGCTTGTAAGAAAAACTAGAACCAGAGGACACAATCTCAGACTGAAGGGACAATCCTTTAAAACAGAGATGAGGAGGCATTTCTTTAGCCAGAGGGTGGTGAATCTGTGAAAGTCTTTGCCACAGAAGAGTGTGGAGGCCAAATCACTGAGTGACTTTAAGACAGAGATAGATAGGTTCTTCATTAATAAGGGGATCAGGGGTTATGGGGAGAAGCAGGAGAATGGGGATAAAAAAATATCAGTCATGATTGAATGGCAGAGTCGATGGGCCGAGTGGTCTAATTCTGCTCCTATGTCTTATTGTCTTATGGTCTTATGGAGCAATGCATTCAGTCCCATTCCCACTGCTCTCTCCCTATAATCCTGCACATTTAGATCCAGCAAGGGCCTACCCAGATTCCTTTTGAAATCGTTATTCGTGCCTCCACCAGCCCATAGGTAACGGGTTTCTGGCCATTACGACAAGCTCTGCAAAAAAAAAACCGAATTCTTCCTCACATCCCTCATCTCCTGCCCAAAACCTTGATGCTGTGTCTCCTAATCCTTGTGCTTTTAGTTATGGGGACATACTAATTTCACAGTTACATTCTGTCAGAAGAATCTGTTACAGTAGAACAATGCAAACAAGTTGCTCTATTCAGAACGGCAGATTCATTACCAAACTTTGTTCTGCTCTACGTGATGCCAGGCAGACTTTTTGTCAAAGTGAGATTGGAAACATCAAGCTCCATTGTTCATGGGCCCATTAAGTGGTACTGACAAGAGAAATGGCTGCTATTAAAAACACCAAATTAAGCATGAAAAAAGACATTGAATCCTCTTCGTTATTTTCAAAGGTTTGTACTGTGGCACTTTGAGTCCCATTTCCTCAGGGAACATTGAGCTAAATTGGATAACTTTCAGTGTCCCATATATCATGTTGAAATGCCCTTTGCTTTACTAAAGAAAGTAACATTTATAGAGACGATTGTGAGAAAACTGAAGTTTGAAATAGTTGTAACAATGAAAGGACAAAATGACTGTAGCTGACCTGCAGACTCACTGAGCAGTGTAGTCATCCATCAGAGCTTAGAATTTTATGTTTTTCGAACTGAGCAAGCACTCACATAAACATTTGTTTAGTGGCAGCAAAAGTGACATAAATTGACTTTGTGTCAGCTGTGTCGCAAATACATGTGGAATGGATTCTAATCCCACTCCTGCACTATTACCTTCTGAGTCCCTGAGGATCTTATCTTGGCCATCCTCTATTTCTCACCTACACACTGGCCCTCATCCCAAAGCACATCAGCTTCCCACATTTACGCTGATGATAGCCAGACTCTTTACCAGCTGGAGGTCTCATTTGATCCTGAGCAGGGATGTAACGCTGCTGGAGCGCACCAGAGCAGCTCTCCTGCACTCCCCGTTCACCACTGCATGGTTAACTCTCCTTTGCCAATTGGCCATCCATTATCCATGGGAGGAATATTGAGAAGAGGCTGGTCTAGCCATGCACTGCTTGGATCTGCACAGACATGCCTCTGCTCCCAGGTTTCTTTATGAATATGCGTGGGACTCTGATGTCTGGACGAACAGACGCCTGGGTTTTCGCAAACTCCATTTTCGGACAGAAGTGGTTTGCGAAGAGTTCCACCTGAGCTTTTGTCTTTTGCAGTGTGTGCATGTGGCCTGTGCTGTGGGTGGGAGAACTCCTCCTCCCAGGAGCAAGCACTTTTATCTTTGAAAGGTTTATTCAGTCTAGAGTATATGTGAGCGCAAAGTTCCAGCTCAAACAATGTGGAGGGCAAGATCCACCGTAATTATTTCCTCAAACCATCTTCCCTGATGTAAAATAATTCACCTCAGAAAAGCTGGCAACCACACATCGCCATTGCCAAACCTGGAGATTGCTCAGGATCAGGACGGGATGCAAGGTGAGTCGATAATGGTTCAGAAGGAGGCCATTCGGCTAATCGAGCCTGCATTGACCCTTTGAATGAGCCACCCATTTACACTTACCCATCCTATTCCTGTAACCCCATAACCTTTCCATTTTTATTTCATTTTTTTTCCACCTAACCTGCACATCTCTGGACATTAGAGGGCAATCTAGTGTGGCCAATCCACTTAACCCGCATATCTTTGGACTGTGGGAGGAAACCGGAGCACCTGGAGGAAACCCATGCAGATACAGGGAGAATGTGCAAACTCCACATCGACAGTAACCCGAGGCCGGATTGAACCCGGGTCCCTGGTGCTGTGAGGCAGCAGTGCTAACCACTGTCCCACCACGCCGCCCCAAATTCAGGTCCCACTCAAACACAGCACTTTTCCAACGTTGCTGATCAGAGCAAGCGGCACTCATTCCATTGCATATCTACAACAACAACTCACCAAGTCCCACTCCTCCACCTGTAACCCGGCAAAACCCTTTCCCTTCAGGTAATTATCCAATTCCGTTTTGGAAACTAAAATTGAATCAGAGTCCACCAAACACTCGGCAGTGCATTCCAGATCCAAAACACTTGCTGCATGAAGAGATTTTCCTCACGTTGCCTCTGGTTCCTGTGTCAATCACCTTCTGGCCATGGGAACAGCCCCTCCCCATTTACACTATCCAGACCTCCCATGGTTTTGAACATCTCTAACAAATCTCCCCTTAACCTTCTCTTCTCCAAGTAAAGGAACCCCAGCTTCGCCAATCTATCTGCAAACTGAAGTCTCTCACTTTCTGAACCATTATTGCAAATCTTTTGTGACCCCTTCCTCATGGGGAAAGAAGATGAAATATGAGTGTAAGCTAGCGAGTAATATAAAGGAAGATAGCAAGAGTTTTTTCAATATATAAAAGGTAAGAGAGAGGCAAAAATAGACATTGAACCACAGGAAAATGTGGCTTAGAAGTTATTGAAAATAAAGAAATGTCAGGGAAACTGAATAATTACTTTGCATCAGTCTTCACGGTGGAAGATACCAGTGGGATGTCAGAAGCTCCAGAAGAATCGGGGGCAGAGGTGAGTGTAGTGGCCATCACTAAGGAGAAGGTTCTGGGGAAACTGAAATGTCTGAAGGTGGATAAATTCCCTGGACCGGATGGACTACACCCCAGGGTTCTAAAGGTGATAGCTGAGGAGATTGTGGAGGCATTGGTGGTGATCTTTCGGAATCACTGGAGGCAGGAAGGGTCCCAGAGGACTGGGAAGTGGCTAATGTAACACCGCTGTTAAAAAGGGAGGGAGGCAGAAGACTGTAAATTATAGGCCGGTTAGCCTGACTTCGGTCATTGGTAAGATTTTAGAGTCCATTATTAAAGATGAGATCGCAGAGTACTTGGAAGTGCATGGTAAAATAGGACTGAGTCAGCAGGCTTTGTCAAAGGGAGGTCATGTCTGACAAATCTGTTCTTTGAGGAGGTAACAAGGAAGTTCGACAAAGGAGAACCAGTGGATGTGATTGATTTAGATTTCCAGAAAGCCTTTGACAAGGAGCCACATAGGAGACTGTTAAATAAGTTAAGAGTCCATGGTGTTAAGGGTAAGATACTGGCATGGATAGAGGATTGGCTGACTGGCAGAAGGCAGAGAGTGGGGGATAAAGGGGCCTTTTTCAAGATGGCAACCAGTGGCTAGTGATGTGCCTCAGGGGTCTGTGTTGTGACCACAACTTTTCACAATATATATTAATGATCTGGAAGAATGAACTGAAGGCACTGTTGCTAAGTTTGCAGATGATACAAAGATCTGTAGAGGGACAAGTAGTATTAAGGAAGCAAGGGGGGCTACAGAAGGATTTTGACAGGCTAGGAGAGTGGGCAATGAAGTGACAGATGAAATACAATGTGGAAAAGTGTAAGGTTATGCACTTTGGAAGGAGGCATTTAGGCATGGACTATTGTCTAAATCGGGAAATGCTGAGGAAATCAGAAGCACAAAGGGACTTGGAATCCTTTATCACGATTCTCTTCAGGTTAACGTGCAGGTTCAGTCGGCAGTTAGGAAGGCAAATGCAATGTTAGCATCCATGTCAAGACTAGGATACAAGATCATGGATGTACTTCTGAGGCTGTATATGGCTCTGGTCAGACCCCATTTGGAGTATTGTGAGCAGTTTTGAGCCCTGTATCTAAGGAAGGATGTGCTGGCCTTGGAAAGGGTCCAGAGGAGGTTCACAAGAATGGTCCCTGGAATGAAGACCTTTTCATATGAGGAACGGTTGAGGACTTTGGGTCTGTACTCGTTGGAGCTTAGAAAGATGAGGGGGGATCTTATTGAAACTTACACGATACTGCGAGGCCTGGATAGAGTGGATGTGGAGAGGATGTTTCCACTTGTAGGAAAAACTAGAACCAGAGGACACAATCTCGGACTAAAGGGACGATCCTTTAAAAACAGAGATGAGGAGGAATTTCTTCAGCCAGAGGGTGGTGAATCTGTGGAACTCGTTGCCACAGAAGGCTATGGAGGCCAAATCACTGAGTGTCTTTAAGACAGAGATAGATAGGTTCTTTATTAATAAGGGGATCAGGGGTTATGGGGAGAAGGCAGGAGGTTGGGGTTGAGAGAAATATCAACAGTGATTGAATGGCGGAGTAGGCTTGATGGGCCAAGTGGTCTTATGGTTTTTCTAAAAAATTTGCATTCTGTCAAGGTTCAACCAGTATTTTCGGAAGGTTCATAATTTGCTCTTGGATTCTGGGCCGCTATAAAAAGCAGGATTCAGTATAATTTCTTCCTCAGCCTGTCCTGCGCCTTCAATGATTTACGCACATATACACCCAGATCCCGCTGCTCCACAATTTCCTATAAAAATTGACCCTTTATTGGGCGCCACGATGGTGCAGTGGTTAGCACTGTTGCTTCATGGCGCCGAGGATCTGGGTTCGATCCCGACCCCAGCTCACCGTCCGTGTGGAGTTTGTACATTCTCAGTGTGTCTGTGTGGGTCTCACCCCCACAACCCAAAGATGTGCAAAATAGGTGGATTTGCCACGCTAAATTGCCCCTTAACTGGAAAAAAAAATTGCGTTCTTTAAATGTAACAAAAAAATGTACCCTTTACGTTCTGTCACCTCTCCACACTCTTCTGAACAAAATATATCACTTCACATTGCACTACATTAAATTTAATCTACCATGTGTCTGCCAATTCCAGCAGCCTGTCTATACCCTCTTAAAATCTGTCGCCATCCTCCTCACAGATCACAATACTCCCAACTGTCGCATCATTTTCAAATTTTGAAATTGCGACTTGTACACCCAGGCCTAGGTTGTTAACATCAATCAAGAAAAACAGTTGTCCCTCGACACGCCAGCCCCCAGTGAAATGAAAAATGAAATGAAAATGAAATGAAAATGGCTTATTGTCACAAGTAGGTTTCAAATGAAGTTACTGTGAAAAGTCCCTAGTCGCCACATTCCGGCACCTGTTCGGGGAGGCTGGTACGGGAATTGAACCGTGCTGCTGGCCTGCCTTGGTCTGCTTTAAAAGCCAGCGATTTAGCCCTGTGCTAAACCAGCCCCTAGTGACACAGAGAACAAAGAAGGAGGAATGTGTGTTTCTTTTATCTTCTATTACAATTTAATACATTGGGAGATGATGTCATTCCCAAGCATGTCTTTAGGCTTCACAAATATCTCATTCTACACACATAATAACAGGTTCTCTTTCATCTACTGCATTTACATGTCATTTAAGAAGCACTATCCTTCGAAAAGTGCGCAGTAATGAGCCATCATGCAAAGATGCTGAATATTTGAAAAGTACAGACAAAAAGAAAGAACCGGTTATGAATGTTGATTTGGTGTGTGAAGATTGGAGATCATTATGTAGTAATGCAGCAGTCAGGGCACTCAAATATTCTGCAAATATTGCTGAGGTTCTTTTTCATGTGTTCCAATTTGGAAAAGCTGCGTGTTGTACAAGACAGGCTGAAATAAGAGAATTGATGCTACTTAAAAATGTAAAGGTTCAGTCCCTGTTCTGCAGTGATCTGCTTAATCTAGGGCAGAGGTAGGATGTCTGTGTTCGGCCTCCAGCCCTGGATCTGAGAAGTTTCCTGTTCTGCAGCCCCAGCACATGACCCAGGTCAATGTAGTCCCCAATTAAAGAACGGGGCCAATCAGATCCAAGCAATGACAGAGTCAACATGTCCCACGTCCATACCTGGTAAAATAATGCAGTCCATCAAGAGGAACGGATTTGAGGGGAATCTGTAGGAATAATCTGCTGATAATAATCTGATAACTAGAAGCCATTATGGTTTGATCGTGTTTTTGGCTGTTTTGAGGAAACATCATGCCAAGAAACTCGTGGACAGGATTTTCCCGCAGGCTTTGAGACGCCAGTGGTACGCCTAAATGAGGGTCCCAGGTTAACAGCCAGACCAGGGGTGCTATATTTGCAGAGGGGGCCTTTTAATTGGTTTCCAATGTGATTGCCGTCTTGTTTGGTTCAGCGAGCGTGCCCCAATGCTGCTGGCCCAATCACAGGCGCTCAGTAGCATCACCGAGGAAGGTGGGCACTGCTGAGGCAGGTCTGAGAAAACAGACATAAATTTAAAGTAGGAGATCAAAGCGGGCAAGCAGGAACGTTCCTCCAATCGGAGGGGAATATCCTCCGACGTCAGTGATTGGGCCGGAAGTGCAGCCTTTGCTGCTGGTGGCCCACACTTTGGAGCAGGGAGCCCCCAGGGCATTCAAAGGCCACCTCCATGGGGTTGGCAGCCTCCTCTCCCTCTCTGCTCCACCCCACCGCTCCACTTCCCCTCTCCCCACCTCCCCCTCTCTTCTCCACCCCTCCTCTTCCCCTCTCCCCACATCACTCTCTCTCCTCCATCCTCCCCTCTTCCCCACCCTCTTCATCCACCCTGTCTGCCCGCCCCCTCCCCGCTCTTAATTGGCCACTGTTGGCAAAACATCGCCCCATTGCCCGCTTTGATCTCCTACTTTAAATTTATGTCTGCTTTCTCAGACCTGCCTCAGCAGTGCCCACCTTGAGGATCCGCAAAAGGTGGGAATTCAAATTAAAACCAGATTTTGAATAGCGAAGTGACTGAAAGAAAGGATTGTGTATTTGGTGGGTGAGTGTTACGGTGCTGAAGTATTGAAGTGGAGTGCCACAGTGTTTACTACTGGAGCCCTTCTGTTGATGATCCTTATTACTGACTTAAGATACCGACAACAAATGCAAAATGGCTATAGTTTGGGAATGATACCAAAATGAGGAGGTTGGCAGCTGTCAAGAGGGAGACAGAAGCCAAAGGACCAACAAATAAAGTCATATCTGAAATTGGACAAATCTGTGGCAATTCAAATTGGTACAAATAAGGCCAAGACACTACAAATTGGCAGCAAACATGAATATCCTATATTCACTGTGGAAGACAAATTGTTAAAGGACAATCTGGGAGTGATGATAAATTTGACACTTCATGTCAATTGGTGTTGGGAGGCATTAGATGAAGCAAACAGAATGCCTCATGACATTGCTAGGTTCTTTGAGCATAAACCGGGAGATGCTATATTGAAACTGTATGATGCCCTGGCCAACTCGAACCTTGGCTGCGAAATTTCATGGGGGTTCAGTGTCTGCTACCATCCATCCATCAGGAGACTAGGGGAACATTAAGAGAATTGCTAACAATAGTCATTTCCCCAGGATTCCACCAAGTTGCAACAAGGTCTGGACGAATCCTCAGGGAAGTTCAGGCCCCTTGTCCTCAAGTCTGGTCACGAAGACATGAGGGAAAACTGAGGATTTTGCTCCCTATTATCAAGGCCCTTGAGAATGGCCACTTGGGCAAGATGCCTGAAGAACCTGAGGCAAAGAAACCTCGGCGAGAGTAACCTTTTTGAAAACAAGGAAGGAAACTAAAGATAAATACATTTTCTCACAAAACAAATGCAGTTCTAAAAATGTCCGCTAATGTCACTGAAGGTTACGGACACAAATTTTCATTGAGTTTCTTCTACTCGTTCCAGTAAACCTGCTGTGGCACATCGAAAAATTGTAATTGTGCATTTTAAGGAGTTTAGAGGCCCTTTTGCTAAAGTCACCATAAAGAGTGAGAGCATTTCAATGGAAATTTATCTCCACTTTCCTCTCTGAGCAATGAGAGGTAAATATGTAGACCATTGCATTTAAAGCACTTTGAGATGTCCCAAGGACATGCAAATGGAATTCTTTTCATATTTTAGAAGAGGTAAGAGAAATAATTGGAAATCACTCATGGATTTTGCTTTCTGCTCTTAGCTCAGAGTTTTGTTTTGATGTTCAAAGGTATTAACAGAATTTAGGTAAAATAACGTACGCCTGTTCAGGATTTTCTTGCACTTGTTAAAGACACCCATAGATGAAGCCTAGATGAAGGCTAATCAGTTTGAGATCTGCTTGGCTAACCACAGAATCTTAGCAGGTCTGGCAGCATCGGAAAAGAGGAAATAAATTGTTAGTTCTTCAGATGTAGACTTTTGGCTTAGATTTGCAGGTGCAAGTGAGGTTGAATTTAATTCCAAATGACTAATTGTGGTAACTTGACCACAGAAACGTAGTCAAACTTCTTTTAAAAATTAAATCTTCTGAAAATATTGAGATAATAGTACAGTTTGACGTCAGACATCAGCGGCAGTTATAAACAACTATACACAAGCTTGTGGTGATAGCATTGTGGTAGCATTGTGGATAGCACAATTGCTTCTCAGTTCCAGGGTCCCAGGTTCGATTCCGGCTTGGGTCACTGTCTGTGCGGAGTCTGCACATCCTCCCCGTGTGTGCGTGGGTTTCCTCCGGGTTCTCCGGTTTCCTCCCACAGTCCAAAGATGTGCAGGTTAGGTGGATTGGCCACGATAAATTGCCCTTCGTGTCCAAAATTGCCCTTAGTGTTGGGTGGGGTTACTGGGTTATGGGGATAGGGCGGAGGTGTTGACCTTGGGTAGGGTGCTCTTTCCAAGAGCCGGTGCAGACTCGATGGGCCGAATGGCCTCCTTCTGCACTGTAAATTCTATGATCTATGATACTGATAACCCACGCAAGCCCCTTGCGCTACATCACTGCAGCAGCTCAAAATGTCATTGTTACAACATATCTGAAAGAAGATGGGGTTAGATTTCAAACCTCTGACTCTGCCCTTGCGTGTGTCCCTCTCTCTTTATAATCCCACGATTGGCTGCTGTGCCGAGGCTCCTCAGTCTGGACGACCATGCCTAAAATCCTCTGGCCCTCCACTTCTCAATGTTTCTTCAAGAAAGTCTTTCAAATCCACCTCTTTGTCCAAGCTTTTGAATATCCCGCTGAAAATCTCCTCCTTTGGCTTTGCAACTTGTTTTTGATGACACCGCTTTGTTGCTATTTGAGAAATGTTTCTGAGTTGAAGAGGCTCCATAAATTCCAGTCCCTGATGATGCTAATGATGTGCTGTCTTTATGCTGTTCGGTAACTCTGTGTCCTTACTGCTTATGGCACAATGCTCTGTTTGGCCCTCGACTGACCTGAAGCATCTTGTGATCATTGCCAGCTTGGTCTGCCCGGGCCTGCAGGTATGGTTGATGGCATCTTGACAGTGCAGCCAATCATCATCTACTGGATGGTGCTCACTCTGGCTTGCCCTCTTTCTTGAAGCAGCATTGAAAATTATTTGGTTATTTATTGGAAAGCATCAATTTTATAATTAATCAGGATTTCACATCTTGTATTCATGACAGCTGGCCGGCACGTAAACCTCCCTCGGGAAGAGGAGACACCCCATTTATTAATAATAAAATCTGTTAAGTTCTGTCTGCAGATGCGGGTGTGCACTGAGGACCCCTCATATAGCTTGGTCTGCCTGGCACTCTTTGTTGATCTACCTCTTCCAAATGCCCCCGAGAAGGAGATACCCATTGGAAAACCCTTTGGTGCCATGAATAGTGCGGGGAAGAGGAAGAGATATTAAGGGCTGGATTCACCAATTTTGGGGCTACGTTCGGAGAACGTTTCTCGTCTTACGATGAAAAAGTCGGCGGCAGCCCCGCACCGATGCTCCACCCCGGTGGAGGGCTAGCAGCCGCGCCACATAAAAACCCCGGGGTTCCCGACTTAAAGAGCCGGAGATTTGCCGGGTCCATGGCCGTGCATGTGCATGGCGACAACCTGCAGCAGTCGCACCATTCAACATGGCGCTGACCATTCGCAAACCCGGCCTCCAAGATAGTGCCCCCCTGTAACCCCCCTCACCACTCCTGGACCATCCCCCACCAGCCCCTGCCAAAGCCCGCCAGGCCAGCGGAACGTCTCCCCCCCCCCCCCCCCCCCCCCCCGCAGGCTGTGGCTGCGCTGGACACATTCCGCAGCCCCCCACGGGAAGTTGATGAAAGCTGAGAGCACAAGTGACCCACGGCGTCAGGAAGCCGGCCCATTTGGGGCGGACCATTGGGGGAGGGCCTTCAGGTGGTGTTCTCAGCCCGTCCCAACGGCGTGCAGTGTGCTCAGCGATGACACCGTTTTGGAGGAGGCGGAGCATCGGAAAACAGCCTCCGATTTCAGCATCAAAAGGAATTCCCCGCCCGATCGCTGAATGCGATTTCGGCGTCGGCAAACGGAGAATCCCGCCCATAATTTTACAAATAGCACAAAAGCTCTTGAGGACCAAGCAGTTTGTAAGGAAAATTAAAAGGGTTTAAACTATTGTATTCTTTACATGACTTTCCATATGTTTACGTGCCAGAATGTATTGCCCATCACCCTTCCCTGAGTGCATTTTGGTGTGGATCTGGATTATAAGGCAGATTTCCTTCCTTAAAGGACATGAGTTTACCAGATGGGTTTTTACAACAATCAAAAATGGTTTCATGGCCATCATTAGATTTTGAATTCCAGATTTTTTTAGTGGATTCAAATTTCACCACCTGTCCTGGTTTGAACCCAGGTCTCCAGAGCATTACCCTGGGTCTCTGGAATACAAGCCCAGTAACTCCTCTCCCCGGCATTTAAATGATTGACTTGCTTGATCCAGGAAGGCACTTCTAAATCTGTTAGTCCCTAACTCCACGAACTGATGATTCAGTTAATAGCAAGAGGAGTAACATATTTTCACGGCAGTCGGAATTGTGTGAGCAGAACCTCCAGTGTCCTATGCAAATTGAACGCTATAAATGCTTATTAGATAGATCGGGAAGAAAGTTCTCAGCCTATCTGGCACATTCCCATCACAATTAGACTGACTTGGAAGGGCTGGAAAATAGTCTGGACCCACAAGTCTTGAGCTTAATATGAGCATTTCTGGAGTCTTTGTGAAGGGAAACTCCTCTCCCAATTCCTCACAAGGCCAGCTTCATTGGAGAGGATTGGGATAGGGACAAGAAATTAAATGTAATTTATTTAACCCCACCCCCTGTTTTTAGGTCAGTGTCAGGTCAGCAGCAGAATTCCTGACTTTCACATTACTCCGTTACAGTTGTTTTTGTGATATTTCAGGGTCAACCGTCAACTCTCAACATGCTGGACTTACTGAATGTGGCTCGTGACATTGCTCGTGGGTGTCAGTATCTGGAGGAGAATCACTTCATCCATCGGTAAGTGGACACAAGCTTTGCAAGTGGCATGTCTGGTAGGTATCAAATGGCTCCCTTTTGAATCTTTATCCTGGGTCTTTTTTATAACATAAGACCTGATGTTGTTGGTATTTACTGGTATTGAACATGAAATGAAAAGGATTTAGTATGAACCACTGTCACTTCTGTACTGGGGTAAAATAAGGTGAGCACTTTTGGAATGGAAATCTCTTTAATGGATGTATTCCAATTTCCAAATTTCTTCCCACACCAAGTGGTGCACGAAGACTGACTTTCATCCAAATTCCTGGAACAAGTCACTAGTCTGTCACCAGGGGCTTGTAAGACCATAAGACATAGAGCAGAATTAGACCATTCAGCCCATCGAGTCTGCTCTGCCATTTGATCATTGCTGAAGGGTTTTTCATCCCCATTCTCCTGCCTTCTCCCCATAACCCCTGATCCCCTTATTAATCAAGATCCTATCTATCTCTGACTTAAAGACACTCAGTGACTTGGCCTCCACAGCCTTCTGTAGCAAAGAGTTCTTTTAGATTCACCACCCTCTGGCTGAAGTAATTCCTCCTCATCTCTCTTTTGAAGATCATCCCTTCAGTCTGAGACTGTGCCCTCGGGTTCTAGTTTCTCATACGAGTGGAAACATTCTCTCCACATTCACTCTACCTAGACCTCTCAGTATTCTGTAAGTTTCAATGAGATCCCTCCCCCATCCTTCTATTCCATCGAATACAGACCCAGAGTCCTCAACCGCTCCTCATACGACAAGTCCTTCATTCCAGGGATAATTTTTGTGAATCTCCTCTGGACCCTTTCCAAGGCCAGCACATCCTTCCTTAGATACGGGTCCCAAAACTGTTGACAATATTTCAGATGGCGTCTGACCAGAGCCTTATACAGCCCCAACAGCACATCCCTGCTCTTGTAGTCTAGCCCTCTCGGCATGAATGCTAACATTTCATTTGCCTTCTTAACTGCCAACTGAACCTGCATGTTAACCTTAAAGGAATCCTGAACTTGAGGGACGTCACTCCACATCAAACGTGGCTGACCAGGACTCTCTCTCGCTCTTACCGTCAGCCATTGGCGTGTTTGGGAGGATTTACAGGTTGACATACTCAAGCTGTTTGGCCATGTTGTGAACACCATAGGTCCTGGGGTGTGAGTGGAATCTGTAGCTTCTGCCTCAGAAGCACGGACACGACCCATAGCACCATAAGACCTAATAGATAAGTAAAGTAAGTAAGTAAAGTCACCATAGTCCCAGGTGACCATAGGCTCCTTTCCCTTTTGAGGGCGAGAGCTGACTGTTGATGATCTGACCTGAGGGTCACCACACCTCAGGTGAGGGGCAAGGTTGAGAAGGCGGGGCCTTCATGAATAACCTCAGCTGGTACGGGAATTGAACCCGCACTGCTGATCTCGCTCTGCATCACAAAAGCAGCTGGCTAGCCAACTGAGCTGAACCGGGCCCCAGCCCCCTTACACCTAATAGATACAATTGCATCGGAGGAGATAGCAGATCTTTAATTAGGAATGGGTTGTATGGTTATGGAGAACTGACAGGAAAGTGGAGTTGAGGCTGAGATGAGATCAGCCGTGATCCTCTTGAATGGGCTTGAGGGGCCGAATTGCCTATTCCTGCTCCTAGTTCTTATGTAGTAAAGAATGTGCTCTTCCCCCATTATTGCATGTTCCTTTTTGAAATAATTTGACAATCGCTAAAGTAAGCTCGTTTTAGCAAACACTAATACACTCGTTTTAGTGTATTATTCCTGGGTTAATTTTCAATTAATGGAAATTACGTCAATTTGACAAGTAAATTTCTTTAAAAAGCAAAAGTCCAGCTACCAGGTAACACTTGTCCAGTCTCCAGCAACCACTGAAGGGTTGTTATCAGTGATGAACATCAACTGATCATGGAACCCAAATGGCTACTTGGAAAGTTCATGGTGCAGATAAACTGAAATCTGGCCTCTTGTCTTTTGATCTAAAATCAAACCGGATAGTTCACTTAAATTTAAAATGTTATGTTTTATTGATTGGCCAATGTAATAACAGCAGTTTAAAACCAATAATAGAAATCTGGTATCTTTCACATGGGAAGAATCATCAGATGAATTTGCAGTTATAGAGAATCATTTACCTCTGAGCAGCTAATTGGGGGCTGGTTTAGCACACTGGGCTAAATAGCTAGCTTTTAAACCAGACCAAGGCAAGCCAGCAGCACGGGTTCAATTCCCGTACCAGCCTCCACGAACAGGCACCGGAATATGGCGACTAGGGGCTGTTCATAGTAACTTCATTGGAAGCCTACTTGTGACAATAAGCGATTTTCATTTCATTTCATTTTCAATTGCTGTTGGTCACATGAACCTGTATTTCACACAGATTTCTTCATAGAAGATTCAATAATTGCAGTCTGTCAATTTTCAAATAAATTTATATTTGTAATCCAAACATGTTATTGAAATCGAGGTTGAACATCCCATGACCGAAATTCGGAAAACCGAAAAATTCTACAATCCGCAGCACTTTTTTCAAGCATCGACTTGACGTCACAAGTGGGAAATCCCACAAGGCTCCCAGGCGATACACACTGCATATGCGCAGTTCCCAATGTGCGCCGCACATGCACAGTTCCCAACGCGCACCACAAATGCGCAGTTCCCAATGGGCGTCACACATGCACAGTTCCCAACGTGTGCTGCACATGCACAATTCTCAACGGTGCCGCACATGCACAGTTCTCAACATGTGCCGCACATGCACAGTTCCCAATGCGCGGCGTACACGCACAGTTCCCAACGGGCGGCGTACATGTGCAATTACCAACAGGCGCCGCACATGCACAGTTCCCAACATGTGCCGCACATGCACAGTTCCCAACAGGCGCCACACATGCACAGTTCCCAACATGTGCCGCACATGCACAGTTCCCAATGCGCGGCATACATGCACAGTTCCCAACGGGCGGCGTACATGCACAGTTCCCAATGCGCGGCGTACATGCACAGTTCCCAACGGGCGGCGTACATGTGCAATTACCAACAGGTGCCGCACATGCACAGTTCCCAACATGCTGTGCACATGCGCAGCTCCCAACATGTGCCTCACATGCGCAGTTCCCAAGGTTCCTCACATACGCAGTTCCCAAAGTGCTGCACATGCGCATTTCCAACACATTCTGTACATGCACAATTCCCACTGCGTGCCACACATGCGCAGTTCCCAACGTTCCGCACATACGCAGTTTCCAATGTGCACCTCACATATGCAGTTCCCACTGCGTGCCACACATGCGCAATTCCCAACGCATGTGCGGTCTCTTCTAAAATCCAAAAAATTCCAAAATGTGATACACACTCGGCCCCAAGCAATCCGGATAAGGTATTTTCAATCAGTACTTCAAAATTCCTACGCACATGAGAACATATCCTAACTTATATGAAAACATATAATTGCCTGTGGAATGTAACCTCCTCCCCCCCCCCCCCCCCCACCAACTCCTTCAAACTATGCAATAGATAAAATATCACGGGGGTGTCTCAGTTAAAGATCCCAATCACATTATTGCAGTTCCAACAATACGTCCATGGAGAGTCAGCATAGATCCTATGCTCAAATTCTGTCTGGAGCTTAAAATGTTGATTTCAATGAGAGTTCTATTATTTCAGCATGCAGAAAGAACTTGACAAATTTCCAAGTCCGCTGTAACAGCACAAATTCCTATCCGCAATAGCTGATCTTCTATCTCAGTGAAAGCATGCAAATGTTTAATTACAGTGCAGGCATCTGCCTAAATCAATAAGAATATTGATATTTTAAGGATTACATCCCAAACCAATTGTTCTTGACTTTGGCTCACCTTATTGCTTCAGAGTATTTTCTCCAGGTAGGTTTTCAATGTTTGAGCACACAATATGTACTTGATGTGGAATGTAAAAATCTGTGAAAATTAGATATTCACAAGACTGTAAATGCTGAGAATGTCTGTGTACAATTATCCACTTCCCATATAGAGATATTAGAAGATCAAACAGAAGACATGATCAAAGGTCAGGCCTGCCAATCTTAATTTTATCATGTTATACCCAGTAAGACCATAATTGGACAGACTCCTGGCCTCATTTGGACTTGAACATATATATGTTACATATACACATTTAGAAATATATACGACACATTTTGCATATACTCCACTCCACCAGCTTTCACTTAGACAAGCTGAGCAATCTGTCACAAAAATACTTTTATGTTCACCTACAAGCAGGAATTCTTAGATTTAAACCACCTTCAGCCTTTTGTTGACCATTACTAATCCAACATTGGTACTTAGTATCCGCTGTGTGTCGATCAAATTTATATTTTCACTCTCGGCATGGCACGATAGTGAAGACACTGACTGCTGTATTATTAAACATGCAAATTAGAATGTCTGGTTGAAATCTTTGATCTGTACTGATCTAGGGGATCTCGGGCAAGATGTCAGTTTGACCTTGCCACCCTTAGGTTAGGGGGCAAAATGTCAGCCCGGACTCTTGCAACAAATTAGTATCCAGTAATAATCTGGACAGAATGTTTGGATAACAGGTGAGGACAGGGTCAAGCTTGTCTGTGTTGCTCCCTAAGTCAAATCACTTATCAACGCACATGATGAAGAATCATGCACAAAGCAGGTTAGCAATGAGAGATGGTCGCTGGGACAATGAAACCCTTGTTCAGTATGCATCAACTCCTTCAGGACAAGAGGTGAGGAAGTGGGAGACAAATCAGGGGGAAATTTACCTCTCCGTGTTCTATTTATTGACAGGGATATAGCTGCAAGGAATTGCCTGCTTACTTTCAAAGGTACAGGAAGAGTGGCTAAGATTGGAGATTTTGGAATGGCCCGTGACATATACAGGTAAATTAAGAAAATACTGTGATTTACAATATTTAATAATCAATGCTTAAAATTAAAAGCGCTGTTAAAATGAAGCTATATCACTCAGACAAAGCAGACAGTGCACTGATAACCTTGCTTATTGAACCTGGAGCAGTTCAATCCGATTTTTCTTACTTCACAAAGAGAAAATGTGTCAGTGTGTCTGTCGGAATTGTAATGGAAAATGAGCTACAGCTAAAGTAGGGCTGTATCAACCTTAGTTAATGGGTGGGATCCTCCGTCCCAGCAGCCAGCCAATGGGGTTTCCCATTGTGGCCACCCCACGCCTTCGGGAAATCCCCAGGTGGTGAGTACGCTGCCAACGAGGCGGAGGATTCCGCCGACGGAGAATCCCGCGCAATATTCCTGCTATTGTTCTGAAAAGTAGGTACCGCTGTAACCTAAGCGTTATCCAGTTAGTGGTAGTAAATTTTCTTCATATTGCACATGGGGACAGGGCTAAATATAACTTCCAGACAAAGCTGTATTGGAAGGTATAGATAATTGGACCATGATGCGCAGATATAATTCAGTCCCGATTTTTAAATAACGCATTAAGTCCTTATTCTTGTATATTGTAATTTGTATTTCTGATAAAGATAGCAACATGTGATCATTTAAGAAACATGAAAATGGGAGTGGATTGCAACACAGGGTTTCAAGCTGGGAGACGGAAAACTGACACATGGTAATACTGCCACTAGCAGGAGAGCCCCATTACAGCAGAACAAGTTTGCACAGGAAGCTTTTGGACATAGAAATTTAAATTGGGAAAAAGAGGCAGAGAACTGTGATTAAAAACATCACAACAGGAACTAGGGGCGGAATCTATTAAGGCTCCCGGGAGCAGGGATTGAAGTGGGCGGGAGGCAGTTAGTAATGCGGGTGGTGAAATGTCAGCTCCCAGACGATGGGATGAAAGTTGGTGGTGGATCAAAGGGATATTTTCAGATGGGAAGCAGCATTTTAATACATTACCATGTCGTGCATACTCCTTAAGATACATGTGCATCAATTTAAATTGGACTTTTGAGATTACGTCGACAGTAAACAATAAACAAGTGCCTTCAGGTTCATGACTGTTTTACAGCAAGCAAGATCATCTTCCTGGTGGATCTGTTTATTATGGGGAGCTTTGTTGGATCAGGAGAGAATGTCGAGCTGTTGCATTGAGCGCAGGTTGTGGCCCCTATAGTGCAGAAAGAAGTCATTCAGCCATCGAACCTTTGAAAGCGAACCCTACCTAGGCCCACTTTGCCACCTTATCCCCAAAACCCCAGCTAAGCTTTGGACACTAAGGGCAATTTAGCATGGTCAATCCATCTAACCTGCACATCTTTGGACTGTGGGAGGAAACAGCAGGAACCCCACGCAGACACGGGAAAAACGTGCAAACTCCACAGAGGTAGTCACCCAAGGCCAGAATTGGGCATGGAAATCTCCTGCTAATTCCCACGTACCGGCCACCATCAGCTGATGAATCAGTACTCATCCATGTTTTTAAAATAAACTTAGAGTACCCAATTGATTTTTTTCCAATTAAGGGGCAATTTACCATGGCCAATCCACCTAACCTTCACATCTTTTGGTTGTGGCGGCGAAACCTAAGCAGACATGGTGAGAATATGCAAACTCCACACAGACAGTGACCCAGAGCTAACCACTGCGCCACCATGCTAACCCAGTACTCCTCCATGCCTCCATGTTGAACACCACTTGGAGGAAGCTCTGAGGGTAGCAAGGGTACAGAATATGCTCGGGGTGGCGGACTTCAATGTCTATCACCAAGAGTGGCTCCGTAGTACCACCACAGGCCGAGCTGGCCGGGTCCTAAAGGACATAGCTGGTAGACTGGGACTGCAGCAAGTGGTGAGGGAATCAACAAGAGGGAAAACATTCTTGACCTCATCCTTACCAATCTGCCTGCTGTAGATGTATCTGTCCATGACAGTAACAGTAGAAGTGACCACCGCACAGTCCTTGTGGAGACAAAGTACCATCTTCACATTGAGGTATTTAGCCACAATCTGCAACCTCATGGCCCATAATATTCCCCACTCTCCCATTACCACCAAGCGAGGGGATCAACCGTGGTTCAGTGAAGAGTGCAGGAAAACATGCCATGAGCAACATCAGGAATACCGAAAAAGGAGATGTCAACCTGGTGAAGCTACAACAAAGGACTACTTGTGTGCCAAACGGCATAAGCAGCAATAATAGACAGAACTAAGCGATTCCACAACAAACTCACCAGATCTAAGCTCTGTGGGCGAGATTCTTCGCAAATGCTGAGAGTGGTAAAGGCTGCCGTGAAACTGGCCGGGTTTCACGGCAGCCTTCACGCCCGTTCCCGGGACCCGATTCTCCCCCCCCCCCCCCCATCGGGGCTAGGAGCGGGACCCCGGGTTTCACGGCGTTGCAGCCTTAATGACTGTCGTTAAGGCCGCGCGCCAAGCCGGCTCCAACCCGCGCATGCGCGAGTGACGTCATCACGCCATTGACGGAACCCGCGCATGCGCGGTTCCGCATTTCTCCACCGCCGCCCGACAAGATGTGGTGGCTTGATCTTGTCGGGCGGCGGAGGGGAGATAGTGCGTCCCTTTTGGACGCAGGCCCGACTATCGGTGGGCACCGATCACGGGCCTGTCCCCTCACGAGCACAACGGTGGTGCTCCTGCCCCAAACGGGCATCCAGCGCCCGTTTTTACGACGACAGCAAGCAGGTGTGTTTGCTGCCGTGAAAAAACGGGCATAAAGGCCCGGCCGCTCGGCCCATCGGCCGTGGAGAATCGCCGCTCGCCGTAAAAAACGGCGAGCGGCGATTCGTGACGTGGGTCGGGCGAGGGGGGGGAGAATAGCGGGAGGGCGCAAAAAATGTCGGGAGGCCCTCCCGCTATTCTCCCAACCGGCGTGGGCAGCAGAGAATCGCGCCGTGTAGCTCTGCCATATACAGCCGTGAATGGTGGTGAACAATTAAACAGCTCATTGGAGGAGAAGGCTCCACAAATATCTCCATCCTCAATGATGGAGGAGCCAAGCACATATGCGCAAAAGACAAGGCTGAGGCATTTGCAACAATCTTCAGCCAGAAGTGTCGAGTGGATGACCCATCTCGGTCTCCTCCAGACATCCCCAGCATCACAGATGTCAGTCTTCAGCCAATACAGTTCACTTCATGTGATAACAAGAAATGGCTGAAGGCACTGGATACTGCAAAAGCTATGGGGCCTGACAATATTCCGGCAATAGTACTGAAGATTTGTGCTCCAGAACTTGTTGCACCCCTCACCAAGCTGTTCCATACAGTTACAACATTGGCAACTACCCAGCAATATGGAAAGTTGCCCAGTTGTGTCCTGTACACAAGAAACAGGACAAATCCAACCCAGCCAATTACCGCCCTACCAGTCTATTCTCCACCATCAGCAAAATGATGGAAGAAGTCATCAACAGTACTATCAAGCGGCACTTACTCAGTTATAATCTGCTCATGGACGATCAGTTTGGGTTCCACCAGGATCACTCGGCTCCTGACCTCATTACAGCCTTGGTTCAAAAACGGACAAAAGAGCTGAATGCCAGAGGTGAGATGAGAGTGACTGTCCTTAACATCAAGGCAGCATTTGACCGAGTATGGCATCAAGGAGCCCTAGCTAAACTGGAGTCAATGGGAATCAGGGGGAAAACTCTCCACTGGTTGGAGTCATACTTGGCACAAAGGAAGATGGTTGTGGTGGTTGGAGGTCAATCATCTCAACTCCAGGACATCACTGCAGGAGTCCTTCAGGCTGGTGTCTAGGCCCAACCATCTTCAGCTGCTTCATCAATGACATTCCTTCAATCAGAACATCAGAAGTGGGGATGTTTGCAGATGACTGCACAATGTTCAGCACCATTCTTGACTCCTCAGATAACGAAGCAGTTCATGTCCAAATGCAGCAAGACCTGGACAATATCCAGGCTTGGATTGACAAGTGGCAAGTTACATTTGCGTCACACGAGTGTCAGGCAATGACCATCTCCTACAAGACAGGATCTAACCACCACCCATTGACAATCAATGGCATTACCATCGCTGAATCCCCCACTATCAGCATCCTGGGGGTTACCATTGATCAGAAACTGAACTGGACCAGCCACATTAATACTGTGGCTATCAGGCAGGTCAAAGGCTAGGAATCCTCCGACGAGTAACTCACCTCCTGACCCCCCAAAATCAGTCCATCATCTACAAGGCACAAGTCAGGAGTGTAATGGAATA
This sequence comes from Scyliorhinus canicula, assembly GCF_902713615.1. Lineage (NCBI taxonomy): Eukaryota > Metazoa > Chordata > Chondrichthyes > Carcharhiniformes > Scyliorhinidae > Scyliorhinus > Scyliorhinus canicula. The sequence continues at coordinate 278,828,487 of NC_052146.1, read as the reverse complement.
CTCTCCACTTGCCTGGGTGAGTGCAGCTCCAATACTCAAGAAGCTCAACACCATCCAGGACAAAGCAGCCGCTTGATTGCTCCCCCTTCCACAAACATTCAAACCCTCCACCACTGACTAATAGTGGCAGCTCAGTGTACCATCTACAAGATTCACTGCAGTAACTCACCAAGGTTCCTTAGACAGCATCTTCCAAACCCATGACCACTACCATCTAGAAGGACAAGAGCAGCAGATACCTGGGAACCCCACCACCTGTAGGTGCCCCTCCAAGTTTCTCACCACCCTGACTTGGAAATATTTTGCCGTTCCTTCGCTGTCGCTGGGGCAACATCCTGGAGCTCCCTCCCTAGCAGCATGGTGGGTGTGCCTACACCACAAGAACTGCAGTGGTTCAAGAAGGCAACTCACCACCACCTTCTGAATGGCAACTAGGGATGGGCAATAAATGCTGGCTTAGTCAGCAACATCCACATCCTATAAATGAATTTAAAAAAAAATTAAAGTGTGCTTGAGACACGACAGCCATGTTCCCCATTGGCCCACGGTCATTAGAAGGATAGCAAAATAGACGGTGATGACCAGATTCTCTGCCCGTCTCTTATCCACAGTTTACTTCGGGCAGATAGTATGGGTTTCTTGTGCCGAGTGTTTCTTGATTCTATGATGGAAGGAGAGAGAACGCGGCAGTGTGTGGCCCAGGGCCAGGTGCAGTGACAGCCAGAAAAACAACAAGGCAGCAGAAGGAGAGGCAGCTCAAGATGCTCGCAGCCAGGGGCCAGTGCGATGCCGAGCAAGGGGGAATGATTGGAGTGGCAGTGTGGAAACTGACTACACCACACATGGAGAAGCTACCTGTAAATGTCAAAGATGGCAGAGAATGTCAGCGGTCAGTCACCGACCTGTGTTACCGCCTCCAGGGAGACCTACCACCCCGTGGAACGGGAGGCAATCCTATGCTAGTAGTCTTTAGAACACACCACGCCTTGAGTTTCTTTGCTGGGTTGTTCTGGGGTTCCATGGCGGACATGTCTGGGATCTCCCAGTCAGCCACACACAGGCACACAAAGGGAGTTCACCAGTGTCGTGGCCAAAAAAGGCCGATGATTTTGTCCGATTCACCACGGGCCCTCAGAGGCAGGCGGCAGAGCTTTCAGACTCAGCCCCATAGCCTGATTTCCCCAAATACCCCAAAGGGGCAATTGATTGCACACATTCAGCTCTCTGCCAACAGCCAGCAGCATTCTTAAACCAAAAAGTGTTTCCGTCAATCAACATGCAGCTGGCATGTAACCACCAAAGTAAATCCTGAAGGTATGTGTTCAATTGCCATGAAATTCTCATGACTCGTACTTTCTGAGTCATTCTCGGGTGCCACAGCTCTTTGCTCTCCCCCCCGCCCCCCTCCCCAACCACCATCCCCCCCCCCCCCCCCCCCCCCCCCCCCAACCTGTACAGCTGCAGGGGATCTCCTCAGAAGACCTGGATCATGGCGGCTGTGCGGAAACAGGAGTGCCAGAAGGAGATGTACAATGCCATCCCTACCTCCCTACCTCAACAAGGGCAACAATAGAACAGACAATTGGACTGCTGAAGGTGCGGTTCCACTGCCTGGAGCATCAGGTGGAGCATTGCAGTACACGCCACAAAGAGTCTCACAGATCGCTGTGGCCTGTTGTGCCCCATGTAACCTAGTACAGCAAAGAGATGTCAGATTCCCAGCTGGAGAGATGGAGGAACCGGATTCATCCCCATACGATGATGAAGGGGAAGAATCAGAAGACCTTGAAGTGACGCAAGGTGCAGCTCCACCTGCAATTGCCAGGGTGATGAAACAATGCACCAGATAGGCAGCTGAGACCCTCATTGGATCTCAGTTTCTGGCAGAGTGAGGCCTCTGCAAGATGCCCTGATTTCCTCCTCAACAAAGGTCACTATCAAAGTGCCACCTCAGGCAGCACATGCCAACCTGCAGTCCCACAACCTCTGACACCTTGAAATGTGTGGTGATGCGTACAGGCACATCTATGTATAATTGGACATAGTTGTACCCCAATGTACATATTTGTATATAACCGCACCACTGTACATAGCCACCGACCAATACATGTAGAGTCAGTTCTGACCTCCCACCAGCAGGTGGAACCAGACACCGGCACAGACATATATGTATCGGGGGACGGATGGGAGGTGGGCACTTGGCAGTAGGACAGACAGGAGGACAGGCCTTATCCTCAATGGTTTTACAATAATGGAGACGGAATAGTTTGCACTTAGAAATGCATGGTTACCATCAAGATTAAATACCTGCAGCAATCATATCTTCATGTTCTATGTGCACCTTCATGATCAAAGAAGCAACCAAACACAACAGAAGGGAAAAGGTTGGATGTTTCTCCTGCATGCCGGATCTATCCCCACCTGGCAGATGTTTCCTCTGCCTTCTGGATGTGTTCCCTGCCATTTGGATGTTTCCCCTGCTTTCCGGATGTTTTTCCTGCCTGTCGTATTTTCCCCCTGCCTGCTGGATATTTCCCCTCCCTTCGTGATATTTTCCCTACCTTACATATGTTTCCCCTACCTTCCAGACGTTTCCCCTACCTTCCAAATGTTTCCCCTGCCTTCCAAATATTTTCTCTGCCTACTGGATCATTCCTCTGCCTTCTGGGCGCTTCCTCTGCCTTCCAGATATTTCCTCTGCCTGCCAGACATTTCCCCTGCCTTCCGGACATTTCCCCCTGTCTTCTGGATGTTTCCCTGCCTACCGGATGTTTCCCCTGCTTTCTGGATGTTTCCCCTGCCTGGTGGACGTTTCCCCTGCCTTCTGATGTTTTCCCTGCCTGACAGACCTTTTCCCTGCCTGCCAGACGTTTACCCTGCCTGGCGGACGTTTCCCCTGCCTGCCGAGCAAAGTTGTGGTTTCTTGCCGGCTGTGTGTGGTGGGTCTTCTGACTGTGAGAGCCTGTAGTGGAGAAAACAGTAGTGAATTAACTTGAGCACAATCCCTTTTCCTAGTGCAATGCAGTGTTTTGGGGACATCCTCATTCTTGTGGGTGGCACGGTGGCATAGTGGTTAGAACTCCTACCTTGCAGCGCCAGGGACCCAGGTCCAAGTCCGACCTCGGGTGACAATGTGGAGTTTACACATTCTTCTTGTGTCTGCGTGGGTTTCCTCCGGGTGCTCCGGTTTCCTCCAACACTCCAAAGATATGCAGGTTAGGTGGATTGGCCATAGTAAATAGTCCCACGATGGGGTTACAGGGATAGGGTGGAGGATTGGGCTTAGGTAAGGTTCTCCTTCAGTGGGTCAGTGCAGACTCGATGAGCCAAATGGGCTCATTCTGAACTGTAGGGATTCTATTCTATTCTATAATTCTATACTGCTGTCTCTAGGCAGATTACTACCTGTTGCTGGACAGCTCATATCCCACTATGCCTTGTGTTGACACTCCACCTCACCGTCCACAATTGAATATCCACTCTGCTCCCCTGGTCAGTTTGACCATCTCCACCTCTGTAGGGGTCACTCTGTGCATATTAGGGCACACTCCTTTACCAGTCTTCGAGTACTCCCTGACGTAATGAACCTTTTCGTCCTGCAGGCAGACAAATGGACTGAGTATCATCTCAATGGACAGCAAACCCACACAAGGCTATGATAGCTTATATGTGATATGTTGTACCAGTTGCAGGAGTGTGTGTGTGTGAGTATTCCACAAACACACTCTCCTGCAACTAGTACAACTGTCTCAGAATGAAATTGCTCCCATGCATTCAGTCCACACATTCCATCTGGTGCTGAAGCCTGGAACCCAAACTCCTACACGACTAACCTCCCCATTCGCTTATTTATATTGTTTGATGCCATCGTGAGTACCACTTTGCAGTGACAGCACCGTGACCTTTACCCTTGCGAAATGCAGGAGGTTATCAATCCTTTTTGCAGCATTGGACCCTGTTCCACTTGTGGACCCCATGGCTGCTAATGCCCAGTGAAACCTCTCTCCAGGTTGCCTTGATGAGGCACAGAGGATGCCCGATGCCATTGCTGGAGCAGACATACTGACAGCGAATCTATAGGGAGCGGGGGGCACGTGTTCTGTGCGCTGAGACACGCATCCACTTTTGAATGGGGAACAGTAGGTGATTGGGATCAAAAGGCGGGAAGCGGATGGCAGCAGCTCAAGTTCAATGTCCTCCTCTCGGACAGGCAAATGATACTGTTGGCCTGCAGGAAGTGCATGTTTGTGTGCCTCGTGAATATGGCACCTGGCCTTTCGGCCGCATGAAGGTAACGATGAAGCTGGTGACTTTCTGTCCAGCCCCATCACACAATTGGCCAACCCGTCGACTCTGCATGGCTGATTGACTGATTGCCGTGCGATCGTGTGTGGCCAGCTGTCCCGCCTCTGAGCAGAAGATCCATTCACTTCCAATCCCTTCATCAGGACACTCACTCCTTCATCAGCACCCTCACTCCTTCATCAGGACACTCACTCCTTCATCAGGACACTCACTCCTTCATCAGCACCGTCACTCCTTCATCAGGACACTCACTCCTTCATCAGGACACTCACTCCTTCATCGGGACACTCACTCCTCCATCGGGACACTCACTCCTTCATCAGGACACTCACTCCTTCATCAGGACACTCACTCCTTCATCAGGACACTCACTCCTTCATCAGGACACTCACTCCTTCATCAGCACCCTCACTCCTTCATCAGGACACTCACTCCTTCATCAGGACACTCACTCCTTCATCAGGACACTCACTCCTTCATCAGGACACTCACTGCTTCATCAGGACACTCACTCCTTCATCAGGACACTCACTCCTTCATCAGGACACTCACTCCTTCATCAGCACCCTCACTCCTTCATCAGCACACTCACTCCTTCATCAGCACCCTCACTCCTTCATCAGGACACTCACTCCTTCATCAGCACCCTCACTCCTTCATCAGGACACTCACTCCTTCATCAGGACACTCACTCCTTCATCAGCACCCTCACTCCTTCATCAGAACACTCACTCCTTCATCAGCACCCTCACTCCTTCATCAGCACCCTCACTCCTTCATCAGCACCCTCACTCCTTCATCAGGACACTCACTCCTTCATCAGGACACTCACTCCTTCATCAGCACACTCACTCCTTCATCAGCACCCTCACTCCTTCATCAGGACACTCACTCCTTCATCAGCACCCTCACTCCTTCATCAGCACCCTCACTCCTTCATCAGCACACTCACTCCTTCATCAGGACCCTCACTCCTTCATCAGCACACTCACTCCTTCATCCGCACCCTCACTCCTTCAGCAGCACACTCACTCCTTCATCAGGACACTCACTCCTTCATCAGCACCATCACTCCTTCATCAGCACCCTCACTCCTTCATCAGCACACTCACTCCTTCATCAGGACACTCACTCCTTCATCAGCACCCTCACTCCTTCATCAGGACACTCACTCCTTCATCAGCACCCTCACTCCTTCATCAGCACCCTCACTCCTTCATCAGCACCCTCACTCCTTCATCAGCACACTCACTCCTTCATCAGGACACTCACTGCTTCATCAGCACCCTCACTCCTTCATCAGCACACTCACTCCTTCATCAGCACCCTCACTCCTTCATCAGCACCCTCACTGCTTCATCAGGACACTCACTCCTTCATCAGCACCGTCACTCCTTCATCAGCACACTTACTCCTTCATCAGCACCCTCACTCCTTCATCAGCACCCTCACTCCTTCATCAGCACACTCACTCCTTCATCAGCACCCTCACTCCTTCATCAGGACACTCACTCCTTCATCAGGACACTCACTCCTTCATCAGGACACTCACTCCTTCATCAGCACCGTCGCTCCTTCATCAGCACACTCACTCCTTCATCAGGACACTCACTCCTTCATCAGCACCGTCACTCCTTCATCAGGACACTCACTCCTTCATCAGCACCGTCACTCCTTCATCAGCACACTTACTCCTTCATCAGCACCCTCACTCCTTCATCAGCACCCTCACTCCTTCATCAGCACACTCACTCCTTCATCAGCACCCTCACTCCTTCATCAGGACACTCACTCCTTCATCAGGACACTCACTCCTTCATCAGGACACTCACTCCTTCATCAGCACCGTCGCTCCTTCATCAGCACACTCACTCCTTCATCAGGACACTCACTCCTTTATCAGCACCGTCACTCCTTCATCAGGACACTCACTCCTTCATCAGGACACTCACTCCTTCATCAGCACACTCACTCCTTCATCAGCACCCTCACTCCTTCATCAGGACATTCACTCCTTCATCAGCACCCTCACTCCTTCATCAGGACACTCACTGCTTCATCAGCACACTCACTCCTTCATCAGCACCCTCACTCCTTCATCAGGACATTCACTCCTTCATCAGCACCGTCATTCCTTCATCAGCTCCCTCACTCCTTCATCAGGACACTCACTCCTTCATCAGGACACTAACTCCTTCATCAGCACCGTCACTCCTTCATCAGGACACTCACTCCTTCATCAGGACACTCACTCCTTCATCAGCACCGTCACTCCTTCATCAGGACACTCACTCCTTCATCAGGACACTCACTCCTTCATCAGGACACTCACTCCTTCATCAGCACCCTCACTCCTTCATCAGGACACTCACTCCTTCATCAGGACACTCACTCCTTCATCAGGACACTCACTCCTTCATCAGCACCGTCACTCCTTCATCAGCACCCTCACTCCTTCATCAGGACACTCACTCCTTCATCAGGACACTAACTCCTTCATCAGGACACTCATTCCTTCATCAGGACACTCACTCCTTCATCAGGACACTCACTCCTTCATCAGCACCCTCACTCCTTCATCAGGACACTTACTCCTTCATCAGCACACTCACTCCTTCATCAGGACACTAACTCCTTCATCAGGACACTCACTCCTTCATCAGGACACTCACTCCTTCATCGGGACACTCACTCCTTCATCAGGACACTAACTCCTTCATCAGCACCCTCACTCTTTCATCAGGACACTCACTCCTTCATCAGGACACTCACTCCTTCATCGGGACACTCACTCCTTCATCAGGACACTCACTCCTTCATCAGGACACTCACTCCTTCATCAGCACACTCACTCCTTCACCAGGACACTAACTCCTTCATCAGGACACTCACTCCTTCATCAGGACACTCACTCCTTCATCAGCACCCTCACTCCTTCATCAGGACACTAACACCTTCATCAGCACCCTCACTCCTTCATCAGGACACTCACTCCTTCATCAGGACACTCACTCCTTCATCGGGACACTCACTCCTTCATCAGCACACTCAGTCCTTCATCAGCACCCTCACTGCTTTATCAGGACACTCACTCCTTCATCAGCACCCTCACTCCTTCATCAGGACACTCACTCCTTCATCAGCACACTCACTCCTTCATCAGCACCCTCACTCCTTCATCAGCACCCTCACTCCTTCATCAGCACACTCACTCCTTCATCAGGACACTCACTCCTTCATCAGCACCCTCACTCCTTCATCAGGACACTCACTGCTTCACCAGCACCGTCGCTCCTTCATCAGGACACTCACTCCTTCATCAGGACACTCACTCCTTCATCAGCACCGTCACTCCTTCATCGGGACACTCACTCCTTCATCAGGACACTCACTCCTTCATCAGCACCCTCACTCCTTCATCAGGACACTCACTCCTTCATCAGGAGACTCACTCCTTCATCAGCACCCTCACTCCTTCATCGGGACAATCACTCCTTCATCAGGACACTCACTCCTTCATCAGGACACTTACTCCTTCATCAGGACACTCACTCCTTCATCAGGACACTCACTCCTTCATCAGGACACTCACTGCTTCATCAGGACACTCACTCCTTCATCAGGACACTCACTCCTTCATCAGCACACTCACTCCTTCATCAGGACACTCACTCCTTCATCAGGACACTCACTCCTTCATCAGGACACTCACTGCTTCATCAGGACACTCACTCCTTCATCAGCACCCTCACTCCTTCATCGGGACACTCACTCCTTCATCAGGACTCTCACTGCTTCATCAGCACCCTCACTCCTTCATCAGGACACTCACTCCTTCATCAGGACACTCACTCCTTCATCAGGACACTCACTCCTTCATCAGGACACTCACTGCTTCATCAGCACACTCACTCCTTCATCAGCACCGTCACTCCTTCATCAGGACACTCACTCCATCATCAGGACACTCACTCCTTCATCAGGACACTCACTCCTTCATCAGGACACTAACACCTTCATCAGCACCCTCACTCCTTCATCAGGACACTCACTCCTTCATCAGGACACTCACTCCTTCATCAGCACCCTCACTCCTTCATCAGGACACTCACTCCTTCATCAGGACACTAACACCTTCATCAGCACCCTCACTCCTTCATCAGGACACTCACTCCTTCATCAGGACACTCACTCCTTCATCGGGACACTCACTCCTTCATCAGCACACTCAGTCCTTCATCAGCACCCTCACTGCTTTATCAGGACACTCACTCCTTCATCAGCACCCTCACTCCTTCATCAGGACACTCACTCCTTCATCAGCACACTCACTCCTTCATCAGCACCCTCACTCCTTCATCAGCACCCTCACTCCTTCATCAGCACACTCACTCCTTCATCAGGACACTCACTCCTTCATCAGCACCCTCACTCCTTCATCAGGACACTCACTGCTTCATCAGCACCGTCGCTCCTTCATCAGGACACTCACTCCTTCATCAGGACACTCACTCCTTCATCAGCACCGTCACTCCTTCATCGGGACACTCACTCCTTCATCAGGACACTCACTCCTTCATCAGCACCCTCACTCCTTCATCAGGACACTCACTCCTTCATCAGGAGACTCACTCCTTCATCAGCACCCTCACTCCTTCATCGGGACAATCACTCCTTCATCAGGACACTCACTCCTTCATCAGGACACTTACTCCTTCATCAGGACACTCACTCCTTCATCAGGACACTCACTCCTTCATCAGGACACTCACTGCTTCATCAGGACACTCACTCCTTCATCAGGACACTCACTCCTTCATCAGCACACTCACTCCTTCATCAGGACACTCACTCCTTCATCAGGACACTCACTCCTTCATCAGGACACTCACTGCTTCATCAGGACACTCACTCCTTCATCAGCACCCTCACTCCTTCATCGGGACACTCACTCCTTCATCAGGACACTCACTGCTTCATCAGCACCCTCACTCCTTCATCAGGACACTCACTCCTTCATCAGGACACTCACTCCTTCATCAGGACACTCACTGCTTCATCAGCACACTCACTCCTTCATCAGCACCGTCACTCCTTCATCAGGACACTCACTCCTTCATCAGGACACTCACTCCTTCATCAGGACACTCACTCCTTCATCAGCACCCTCACTCCTTCATCAGGACACTCACTCCTTCATCAGGACACTCACTCCTTCATCAGCACCCTCACTCCTTCATCAGGACACTCACTCCTTCATCAGCACCCTCACTCCTTCATCAGCACACTCACTCCTTCATCGGGACACTCACTCCTTCATCAGGACACTCACTCCTTCATCAGCACACTCACTCCTTCATTGGGACACTCACTCCTTCATCAGGACACTCACTCCTTCATCAGCACCCTCACTCCTTCATCAGCACACTCACTCCTTCATCAGGACCCTCACTCCTTTATCAGGACACTCACTCCTTCATCAGCACCCTCACTCCTTCATCAGGACACTCACTCCTTCATCAGGACACTCACTCCTTCATCAGCATCGTCACTCCTTCATCGGGACACTCACTGCTTCATCAGCACCCTCACTCCTTCATCAGGACACTCACTCCTTCATCAGCACACTCACTGCTTCATCCGGACACTCACTCCTTCATCAGCACCCTCACTCCTTCATCAGCACACTCACTCCTTCATCAGGACACTCACTCCTTCATCAGCACCCTCACTCCTTCATCAGGACACTCACTGCTTCATCAGCACCGTCACTCCTTCATCAGGACACTCACTCCTTCATCAGGACACTCACTCCTTCATCAGCACCGTCACTCCTTCATCAGGACACTCACTCCTTCATCAGGACACTCACTCCTTCATCAGCACACTCACTCCTTCATCAGGACACTCACTCCTTCATCAGGACACTCACTCCTTCATCAGCACCCTCACTCCTTCATCAGGACACTCACTGCTTCATCAGCACCGTCACTCCTTCATCAGGACACTCACTCCTTCATCAGGACACTCACTCCTTCATCAGGACACTCACACCTTCATCAGGACACTCACTGCTTCATCAGCACCCTCACTCCTTCATCAGGACACTCACTCCTTCATCAGCACCCTCACTCCTTCATCAGGACACTCACTCCTTCATCAGGACACTCACTGCTTCATCAGCACACTCACTCCTTCATCAGCACCCTCACTCCTTCATCAGGACACTCACTCCTTCATCAGGACACCCACTCCTTCATCAGGACACTCACTCCTTCATCAGGACACTCACTCCTTCATCAGCACCCTCACTCATTCATCAGCACCGTCACTCCTTCATCAGGACACTCACTGCTTCATCAGGACACTCACTCCTTCATCAGCACCCTCACTCCTTCATCAGCACACTCAGTCCTTCATCAGCACCCTCACTCCTTCATCAGGACACTCACTCCTTCATCAGGACACTCACTCCTTCATCAGGACACTCACTCCTTCATCAGGACACTCACTCCTACATCAGGACACTCACTCCTTCATCAGGACACTCACTCCTTCATCAGCACCCTCACTCCTTCATCAGGACACTCACTCCTTCATCAGCACACTCACTGCTTCATCAGCACCCTCACTCCTTCATCAGGACACTCACTCCTTCATCAGGACACTCACTCCTACATCAGGACACTCACTCTTTCATCAGGACACTCACTCCTTCATCAGGACACTCACTCCTTCATCAGCACCCTCACTCCTTCATCAGCACACTCACTCCTTCATCAGCACCCTCACTCCTTCATCAGGACACTCACTCCTTCATCAGGACACTCACTCCTTCATCAGCACCGTCACTCCTTCATCAGGACACTCACTCGTTCATCAGGACACTTACTCCTTCATCAGGACACTCACTCCTTCATCAGGACACTCACTCCTTCATCAGGACACTCACTCCTTCATCAGGACACTCACTCCTTCATCAGCACCGTCACTCCTTCATCAGGACACTCACTCCTTCATCAGCACCCTCACTCCTTCATCAGGACATTCACTCCTTCATCAGCACCCTCACTCCTTCATCAGGACACTCACTCCTTCATCAGGACACTCACTGCTTCATCAGCACCCTCACTCCTTCATCAGGACACTCACTCCTTCATCAGGACACTCACTCCTTCATCAGGACGCTCACTCCTTCATCAGGACGCTCACTCCTTCATCAGGACACTCACTCCTTCATCAGGACACTCACTCCTTCATCAGGACACTCACTCCTTCATCAGGACACTCACCCCTTCATCGGGACACTCACTCCTTCATCAGCACCCTCACTCCTTCATCAGGACACTCACTCCTTCATCAGCACCCTCACTCCTTCATCAGGACACTCACTCCTTCATCAGGACACTCACTGCTGCAACAACATTTTGCCCCGGGTTATGTAGACAATGAAGGTGTGCACAGATACAAGAGCCTAAATCTTTCCGTCCCACCCACCACGGGAATTATTGTAGACAGGGACAGGTCAGAGAATTCAATGGCTAAGCAAAAGGCCCGTTAACCTCGGGCGGGTATCTCCAGTCCTGGGATGGGCAGAAAATCCAACCCAGGGTTTTTAATATAGACGTGTGCCTGCTGACTTAATTTCTCACCTAGTTCCTTATCAATATTCAATTACATTAGCCAAACTTCCCAAGAAGCATGGGGTGAATCATTTTGGCAATGACCACATTGGTTCTAACAATGAAAGAGGTAAAGAATTTGTAACCATTACCACATAGCCTCAATGGTTACAAAAATATATATTTGCACTCCCACTTCTACCTGCTTTATTGTGGATTATCCTTCAAAATTTCAGACATTTCATACACCAGGTGGCGCAGTGGTTAGCAGGTTCCCAGGTTCAATTCTGACCTTGGGTGACTGTATGTGTGGAGTTTGCACGTTCTCCCTGTGTCTGCGCGGGTTTCCTCCCACAGTCCAAAAATATGCAGATTAGGTGGATTGGCCATGTTAAATTGCCCATTAGTTTCCAAAGATGTGCAGGTTAACTGGCGTTCCGGGGATACTTGGGGTAGTGGACCTGGGTGGGATGCTCCTTCAGAGGGTCGGTACAGACTCGATGGGCTGAATGGCCTCCTTCTGCACTCTACGGATTCTATGGATTCTATAGACCATCTCAGTATTTAGCTGGCCTCAGAATTCCAAAACAGGATGAACAGTGCACTAACTATTTGCCTCAATTGATTTTCTCATTAAATTCTCAGCCAAATCTTAATTAAAATTACTTATGTTTTCAACCTTGATTGGTTCTCTGTTAAGTTGACTCCCCATATTCATCGAGTGTGAAATGTCCATTCACTGTCCTTATCCTGTGCTTCGTTCCATCTCTATTCATGTTGTTCCCAGGGGTATGATGAACAATTTTTCAGAGTTCAACATGATGACACACTGAAGCATCCCTTAAGATTCCCTTAAGAAGATTATAAGTATAAAGAAGCTCAGCTTCTGTAGTCTCCACTTATAGCCCAGACATAATTCTTCTCCAATGCCATGTGTCCTTGCTGTAATATAAGCCAGAACTAAATGCAATAATGCAGACAGGGCTGAACTAATAGCTTGTATAGTCTTAATAATAATGTTGTGATGTGTTTTCTATTACAGAATTTTGCAATAATAAATGGCATTTGCCTTATATAACTCTGTGGCCGGTGGTGTCAATGCATTTAGGTCCTAATTTGGAAGGAAGCCATTTGGCCCATCGAGTCTGCACTGACCCTCCGGAAGAGCACTCTTCCTGGGCCCATTCCTCCACCCTAATCCATGCATTGATCACGGCCAATCCACCTAACCTGTGCATCTTTGAACTGTGGGAGGAAACCAGAGGAAACCCACGCACACACGGGGAGAACGTGCAGATTCCGCACAGTCACCCAAGACCGGAATGGAACCCGGGTCCCTGGAGCTGAGAGGCAGCAATGCTAACCACTGTGCCATCATGTCCTTTATTTTTATCCATTTGTTTCTTTGCGTATGACAATGTTGAATTTAATCAGCTTTTCCTGCTCTTGATTATTTTAAACCTTTCAACCCTCCCGCAAGCTTAGTGTCACCTTTAATTTGGGCACTAACCTCCACCAATACAACGCTAATGTATCAGTAACTAATGCACTGTCCTGATGTGTTGATCCTTATTATTTTCCAGTTCCTCCCAACAGTGGATGGAATCCTCCGGTTCTGCCAAAGTTGACCCCCTCACGCGGGTTCCCCAGTGGAAGCCACGTAAAAGCCCGTAGACTTGGGCAGGCCCGGAAGATCCCACCAGCAGCCAATGGCCCACCACACCCACTGCGGGGTGGAGGCCGGAAAATCCCGGCCATTAAACCAATGCACAAAAGAGAGAAGCAACAACACGGGAATGACTGGAATTGCTTGTGGAGTATATTTTCTTCCATTTATTAACATGACTGAAGGTTTTTCCACTTGCTATTTAATTTAATATTTTTGTTAGCATTGTTGATTGAAGGGAAATATAACATAATATCGTTTCATTTTACCCCAACCACTTTGGGCAATTGCTTATGTAAAATAAGATAATTTATCACGCTTCATTTTTTCAGCTTAATTGATAGTTTTTTTTATGTTTGTGTAAATCATCCAACTGTTCCATTCCTTTAGGGAGAATGGTTTCCTGGTGCACACAGGAGTTTTATACCCATTTGCTTTCACTATCTGCAGCAGACAGGCTTTGAGATAGTGATGTGGGAATGGATTCCAGTGCACAAATGTTAATGTTTATTTGAAGTTACTCTCCCTGCTGATCCCGCATAGGGACTAACCCATTTTAAACAGCTGGGTTAACACCTCCACTGTCACCCGAAAGTGAAATGGTAAAACTAGCACGTTTTGTGCTTCCAACAGAAGTACTGTCCTGTGTGCTTTAAAGTAATGCTGTCTCGGGGGGAAAAAAGTGTTCATCAAAACTTCTCCTGTTCTGGGAGAGAAGAGCTACATGGGACTGGATTCTCCGCTGTTGGGATTCTCGGTTGTGCCGGCAGCCCCCGGGGGATTTCCCGACGGTGTGGGGCTGCCCACAGTGGGAAACCCGAAAGTTACCTGAAAATTTCCGGCAAGTTACATGTAATTCCAATTCTCTTCCCGCACTCGTGGTGCACGAAGGCAGACTTACACCTGTTTCCATAGCTAGTAATTCCCAGAACAGGTCACCTGTCTGTCACCAGGGGATATACCTTGAGGGTCATCACTCCACATCAGGCGTGGCTGACCAGGGATCCCTCCCACTCTTACCACCAACCATTAGCACATTGGAAGGATTTGCAGGTTGTCGTACTCAACCTGTTTGACCGCGTTAAGAACGCAGATTCCTTGGCCATCAAGTCCTGGAACTCAATCCCGTAGCTTTTGGCTCAGAGGCAAGGATGCTACTACTGAGGTTAAATGAAACCCAGGCTTAAATGTTAATCCTGTTTAAGGGCCACACTATACCAAAAAATGCAGAAAATGTTAAGTTTTTGCCTGCAAAATAATCCTCAGCAGCAAAGAAATATAACTGACATTAGAAATACAAGGAGCTGGCTGTTTTAACTCACTTTAATGGCTGAGAAAATAGCAGAGATAACTACATCTGCTGGCTGGTCTGATTAACTACCACTTTAGTGTATTATTAGACCACTGCCTTTAACAACCATCAGACTGTCAAATTATATCCGTTTGCTGTTTAATTCCACAGGGCAAGTTATTACAGAAAGGGTGGTCGCGCCATGCTCCCAGTGAAATGGATGCCACCTGAGGCTTTCATGGAAGGAATATTTACTTCAAAAACAGATACATGGTATGTGTGTGTTTCCCTAAGAAAGAGAAAAGTAGACGGGTTAAGGTAACCATTGTGATAGCTTATTTTGGGTTTGTAGATTTGAGCAGCTTCACTGCAGACAGCACAATCACAAAATAATAAAGTAAAGAGAAGGGACTAAAAGGTTCTCCTACAATTTCTATTACTTCAAGGCCCATTGTGAATTAAGTATTAGCCTTTTACCTCCAGAATCTCTGCTTCAAATTCCACCGGCTCCTCTACATGATATGCATGAAATGAATTTCAGCAGTCTCAACCTGTTCCTAGTAAGCAGTTCCACAGCACCCCACACCAATTTTGGTCTCAACGGGTGATCGCAATCAACGAGAAAAGCTATTTAATTCATTTATTTTTGAGAAATGCCCCAATGGGCTTCACACAGCCATGAAGGGAACAGATGCTGAAGTGAAGGAGGTAAGTATACAGAGGTTTTTAAAGGATGGAATTGCAGAGGATGGGAACTAGGCAGCAGTAATGACCGTTGATGGTGAGGTGAAAGGCAGGGGAGTACACAAATGAAATGAAAATCACTTATTGTCACGAGTAGGCTTCAATGAAGTTACTGTGAAAAGCCCCTAGTCGCCACATTCCGGCACCTGTTCGGGGAGGCTGGTACGGGAATCGAACCGTGCTTCTGGCCTGCCTTGGTCTGCTTTCAAAGCCAGCGATTTAGCCCAGTGAGCTAAACCAGCCCCTTTTAACAGGACGGAGAGTTATAAAGAAAAGTACAGCACAAGAACAGCCCCTTTGCCCCTCCAAGCCTGCGCCAAACATGCTGCCCATCTAACCTAAAACCTTCTACACTTCTGGGCATCCGTCTATTCCCATCCTATTCATGTATTTGTCAAGTCGCCCCTTAAACGTCACTATCGTCCCTGCTTCCACCACCTCCTCTGACAGCGAGTTCCAGGCACCCCCTGTGTAAACAAATTCCCTCGTACATCTCCTCTAAACTTTGCCCCTCACACCTTAAACCTCTGCCCCCTAGTAATTGACTCTTACACCCTGGGAAAAGCTTCTGACTATCCACTCTATTCATGCCCCTCATAATTTTGTAGACCTCTATCAGGTTGTCTCTCAACCGCTGCCATTCCTGTGAGAACAAACCAAATTTATCCAACCTCTCCTCATAGCTAATGCCCTCCATATCAGGCAACACCCCGGTAAACCATTTCTGTACCCTCTCGAAAGCCTCTACATCTTTCTGGTAGTTGTGGGAATTGTGTGTATGGCTGATACAGGTTACAGAGATGGGATGGACTGGAGCCAGGGGAGCCTTGAAGTCAAATATAAAGGGCTGGAATCTCCGAGCCTCCGTGGGGGAGGGAAATGGGTGCCAACGGCGGAATCTGGGCTGATAGCGCTACCGAGATTCTCCGGTCCCTGGAGAATCGCCGTGAGCGGTCTACACGATGTGGATAGGGGGCCATTGAGAGAGGGCCCCCCAGGATTCACCGAGGGTAACTGGCCTAGTTCTCGACGGTATGGTTCTAACCAAAATGTGCCTGTCGGGAATGGCCGCTGGCAGCTGCAGACTCAGTCCGCGGCCACCCTGGGGGGGGGGGGGGGGGATCCTTCACCGGGGTGGGGCCTCATAGACAGCCAAGGGGGCGATCGGGTGGCACCGATCTGCGGGTGCACGTGATCTCGGGGGGGGGGGGGGGGTGGGCCTACATTTTTGGTGCCGCTCCGCGGTCCGAGTCCACCATGTCCCACAGGGTGGCCGGTGCAGGTCGCCGCCATGCGCATGCGCAGACGCCCGACCGGAAGTGCAGGGCCCCGAATCCACAGCCAGAGCTGCGAGAAGCACTCTGGGGCCCTGCTAGCCCCCTGCAGGTCGGAGAATCTTCAGGAAAGTCCAGAGTGAAACGCCCGTATTTTGACGCTGACGTGGGGACATAGCCCCAATATTGAAGAGTCCTGCCCAAAGGTTGAGAAGACTCTAATGGACAGCTGTTGTAGGTAGCAAAGATAAAATCACATTGGTGCAGTTGATTTGCTACTTAATGCGGATAGTGGGAACTCATTCCCGAGCACTGACAGTCATTATCATGATCAGCACAAAAATGCACCTTAAGAGTTCGCTAAGTTTCACAAGCACATAAATAAAATAAAATAAAATAAAAATAATAAATAATGAAGAGAAAACAACATAATTGGCAATAAGATTACATTGATTTTCAATTGGTGGCTTCTGAACACTGAACTTAATATGTCATGTATCAGAGTGTGCATTTTAGAATTAGCGATGGAATCAGTAGTTTAATTTGATCTTCCCTACTTCTTAGTTACTGTGTCTTTCTTAATTCCATTTTGAATTATGGTGAGAGACAGACCTTATTTACCATTGGCGTTTACCTGGCAGGAGCCAAATGCATGGGGACAGACAGGTAGGGAAAGTCAGAGACTGATGACATTAGATTGCTCTGATACGCTCCTACCAGAGGCATGAAAGTCGATTGCCTGACGATGTGGCTTCTCACCCGCTGATGGTGCACAGCCTCATTACACAATGAAAAGGAGAACGGAGGCAGGGAATAACGTAGAGTGTTATACAGCATCAAAATGGAGAAATTTATAATGGTGACATAACCTTGAATGAAGTTTTGCTGTTTATTTGCAGGTCCTTTGGAGTGTTGCTCTGGGAAATCTTTTCACTTGGGTATATGCCGTACCCCAGTAAGAGTAACCAAGAGGTGCTGGAGTTTGTCACTAGTGGTGGCCGAATGGACCCACCCAAAAACTGCCCTGGTCCTGTGTACGTAAATCCTTCTCAAAATGTCTTTGCATTCGTTCCACTAAGAGGTTTTACTCAGACAAATTAAATTTTCCTGTTGTTTCAGTCTTTACAGTAGTTTGATCTTTGCTTCTTCCCTTGGTGTATTGACATTTCATTGCAATAATCTGCACACTGACAGGTTGGGTACACAGAGATCCATGGCTAGATAGGTCCATTTGTATAAAGAACCCCCGATTGGCAGGAAAATAACTGGATTGAGATGGTCCAGCTAATTTGATTTCAGTTCATAATGTAGCACCTCATTATTGATTTATATTGGAGCAGTGTTACATGTGTCCTCAGAAGGAGCAGTGCAAAGTTGCTGCCTGGCCATCACTATAAAGGGGTGATGTTTAAATATAAAATAGTTTTAACTGCCCAGGACAGGATAGCCCCCAATGTGGGCGATAATGGAGGTGAGCAGACATGAAAATTCAAGCTGCTAGTCGTCTTTCTGGTTAGCTGGCTCCATCCTGTTCTTGAGCCATTAGCCAGTTTCGAGTTGGGATTGGATACTACCCCCCACTCAACCCCCCACCGCCCAAAATTGTTCAACGATAGTTGAAGGCCAATTAAGGCCCATTGCAGGAGGCCGACTGGAACTTTCCAGCCAGCCTCCAGAGCCCCCAAAGCAGGGAAGTGGCTAGCTGCCTGGTCAGACCGGTGGGCCACTCCAGGCAGGGTTTGAGCCCTTCTCTGACTGCCTGGCCGCAGCTGGGGCCCAGGCTCCAATTGACCCTCCAACTTTAAGGGCCTGCTCACTGTACTTAACTGGACAGCGAGCTCACCCGCTGGCTGGTGAATTCGTAGAAAATCACTGCCTGACTCTTTACCACACCGTGCTGACCCTGATCCCAAAGTGCTGACCCTGATCCCAAAGTGCGTGGAGAAATTCCTGCTCCTTGTCTCAGTAATGGAAAGGAATTCAAATCTATTTTTTCCTGTCTTAAGTTTAAAAGTATCGATTAGATGGCTAGGACAGGAAAAGAATTAAGACATAGCATAGCCATGTTCAACATACTACCTGTAAGATTTAGCACATTTTCACCTGACAGGAATTTTCATGCAATATTTGAATTTCTGAAGCACATTTCAAAATAAACAAAGACATGAAAAAAATTTAATTACTTTTGCTTTAACTACTGAGAGTAAGTAATCTTGGAATATTTTATTTTTATCTTGAGTTGTCACGTGAGAATGAGGGAGTAATTAGCGGCTCTGAGCTGCAGCTTGATAAACAGTCCATGGGTGCTGATCACACCCACAGCAGTGACAGATCCAATGGTGCGCAGATAGACCACATTTTACATTATCCATGTCTCAGTAATTATGGGGAATTTTCAAGCTGATTTATGTATATTTTCCTGCGGTGGCTATATCGGGAACTGTTTGAGAATGAAATGCATAATTAACATGTCAAAGTGTAGCTGTGTTTGTGTCCATGGATCCAACTTTGAAGCAACAGTATTGTCCTCTTGTCTTCAGCACGTCAGTCGACATGCTGAAGCCAATTTAATGTCAGGCTTGATGTCACCTTTTCCCAAGTCCAACACTTGATTTGGGCAAGACTGGGAGGGGGGAGGGGCCCTCATGGCTTCAGTTTTTATCAATGGGGACCCCTCATGGCTTCAGTTTTTATCAATGGTGGACCGTAATGACTGTTGATTCCACAAATGCAGTAACGAACAATTCTTCCCCCAAAACCTGTGCCCCAGTAATCCATTACAGCTTCTTGGGCAGTCCAGCGGAAAACACCCTTTAAAAAGAAACTGGGAAACAGCAATAGCTATTCCCTCAAATCACCCTATACTATTACATTAGGAAACACTGATGAAGGGGCACAATATTGCCACACACCACAAGCCTAAATGAAGCAGTCTTACTTTAGATGATGTCTGTTGGAGCATTTGCTGTTGACACTTCAGACTCACCTGTACACCTGTTACGTGCGATTTATTGTGCTCTACAATGGAGGACATCACCCAGGTTGAAAGAAAGTAAAAGGGAAGAGAAAATATATTAAGTAGTAACTATGCGAATATAAATAAATGCCACATTCCTATACATTTTTAATATTTCAGGTATCGAATAATGACTCAATGTTGGCAACACCAGCCAGAAGACAGACCTAACTTTGCAACAATATTGGAACGAATTGATTATTGTACACAGGTAACCTTTACATATATATTTGATAAATCTCTGGAGAGGTTACGTTTATCTAGGATTACGGAGAGCATGTGTCTGTAAGAAAATGATGATTGACATTCTTTGAGGATAATGTGCTGAATCTAATAAATTATGACTTCCAAAACTGTTTAATGAAGGACCCGACAGGAGACAAAAATAGAAGCTCAGGAGATTAAGATAAAGTTATGAATTAGATTATTAATTAGTTAGATAAAAGGAAACAGGATAATTATCAATAGCAATAGTTCCAGTTCACAGAGAAGAATTCCAGGAAATTGATACCGACAATCTGATGCGATCACAATACAGAGGCACAGAAAGGACTCAAAGAAAATCAGCACATCCTGAAATCATAAAGAAGTGAACAGAGTTACTTAATCAAATCTATTCCATTCTATAAAAGAACAAAATTCTAGACTTTTCTGAAATTATGAGGTGGATCAATTTTTTACTTGTTCCTGGACATGGACAAAGCTGCCTGTCCAGCATTTAGGTGCCCTGATGGCATTGGTGTGGGACTAGAGAGACATTAAACCCCAACAATTTGCGTTGTGATTTGCTAATGAGTTCACACTCACGCAAGTTGGACTGATGGGAATTTGAACAAATTGCCTCTTGTTTGTTGATAAATTGCCATAACCAGGAGATAACCACGCGCTTTTTGAAGGAACAGTGGGTGGAAATGGAGGGGAGTGGGCATAAAGAGGTTCCTTCTTTTATACTCCAATAAAACTACAGGTTAAATATAACTTGAGGATTAAAGGGAGTATAGTAGGGGGAATGATCTGACAACAAAACAGGAGGGAGGTCAAAGAAGTCTGGTCAATTGTGAGCATGGTCCTGACGAACAGAATGGTCCACTGTCATTATTGCCTCTGTGCACGCCATTTGTCTAAATATCTATTGTTGCACATCTGGTTACATTGCACATGTATTTGTGTGCATCAGGCCCTTCCCTCGTCCCAGTTCCTGCTGGTAACCAGTATTCACCCAGTGAGAGAGTTCAACACTGAGGTGGTATCTTTTTTGAGGGGACTAATAGTCAGTAAAAGGGAAACTGTTATACAGTCAGTTGTGATTTTTGAGGTAATCAATTGGGAAACGGGAAATAAGGCATATGGTGAGTAGAAAGAAAATTACACGAATAATCATTAATATTTTAGAACTTAATTTTCTTTCTGATGGTGGTGTTTTGCATTGGGGTACAATTCCACAGGCATTTGTAGTCTCTGAAGCCTCACGAGAATGACCATTAGTGAACACAACTAACTCTATTTTTTTTCTAATCTTGGAACACAAGGTTCAGTTGTGCCTAGGTCAAGA
The DNA here is from genome assembly GCF_902713615.1 of Scyliorhinus canicula. Taxonomy (NCBI): domain Eukaryota; kingdom Metazoa; phylum Chordata; class Chondrichthyes; order Carcharhiniformes; family Scyliorhinidae; genus Scyliorhinus; species Scyliorhinus canicula. The sequence continues at coordinate 278,807,017 of NC_052146.1, read as the reverse complement.
GCTCCCTTTATGTTATGGAGTATGCTTAGTGCTTTGGGGAAGTGTATTTAAGTCGTAGGTTTGCCATATGACCTGTGATCTGGTCATTAACAATGCATTGTTTGCATTTTTCTCTAGGATCCTGATGTCATAAATACTTCTTTGCCTGTAGAATATGGGCCTCCAGCAGATGAAGAAGGAAATGTCCCCATGCGCCCAGACGACCCTGATGGATTAGCACCTCTTTTGGTTTCACCAGCACAAGAAGTAGAGAATGAAGGTGCTTCCACTGAGCCCTCCCCACCACCCCAGCGCCCGACCAGCCTCTGCCTTGGTGAACACCGGATAAAGCTTGTCCCTAAAGATTCTGCCGTTGTACGTACTGGAGGGCCAGCTGAGGAGGGGTCTCATGTCAACAAGACATATTCACAAATGAACAACTCTTCTGCTTTACAACAAGGCAGGGGCTCCCGAAAAAAGCCCACCAACCTCTGGAACCCTACGTATGGGTCATGGTTCACAGAAAAGCCTATCGTGCAGAACAACAACACTTTGACTGACAACAAGCTACCAGAAAGGGAGGATTCTGGTTTCCATGCCAGTGGAGGTTCTTCGACTACCATCCTAACTTCCAGGCCGCAGGCCTCTGCTGTTGTCCTAGAACCTTCTTCCCTCATTGCCAATACTTTGGATGTGCCTCTATTCCGACTGCAGCATTTTCCTTGTGGGAATGTGAGTTATGCATTCCAGCAGCAGCAGCAACAGCAGCAGGGACTGTCTCTGGAAGCGACATCTGCTTGTGATTCTTGTAAGGAAGATTACAACTCACATGTTATTAAGGGCTTACCTCCCCAACAGGACCCACGTGTTCACCCCGTTGCCAATATACCCACTTGGGACTCAGGACTCTCTCTAGCAGAGGATGTAAATGTTACTATACTGTAAATAAGAAAAACTGAAAGGTCGTTTTACTCTAGAAAGTATGACGCCAACCAAAATAAAAAGCAGCAGCAAGTACCTTTTGGCACACAGGACTGGCACGGGGTTTTAATTTTAAGCTGAAAATATAGAGAGCCACATTTGAATAAGCGACATGCTCCAATGCAGTTAATGCATGTGAAGGACCAAGTCCATGTACAGGTAATCTTGGGCTGAAGTCATAAGTACAAGAAAACCACTGCAGCATCAGCCAAGCTAATTTATTGTGTTACAGTAACTTATGAACTAAAATAGCGTTTTAGGGTAAAGGTTCCACAACAGACAAATCCCACTGTACAGAATTCTCCACTGATATTGCTTTTGTTGGATTGTACAGTGGTCTTTCAATTACCATGTTGCTTTTCTCACCAGCACAGCCCAGCACTCCTAAGGAGGGAGATGATCGGATTTGAAAACTGGGGGGAATCAGTAGAATCGGTAAAAGAAAGAACTTGCAATTATCCAGCACCCTTCACAATCTCACTGCGTCTCAGAGTACTTCACAGCCAATCGAGTAATTTCGAAGACAGGTCATTGTTATAATGTAGGAAAATCAGTGCAAGGTGTTCTTCGCGCAAAATGAAAGGTAGAGCAAGGAGATCGACATTCCCAAAGTTATGGCAGGTTCTCACTCATCTGTGAAACTGCTACTGATCCTATTCGTGTGTGCGGGATCAATGAATGGTCACCGAATCTGCATACAGACGACAGGCACCCTTTCACTATTAGGAGTAGATTTTGGGTGTCCACCTGACCTATGATGTTGAAACACACAGTGATGGGTGCCTGGTCTGGAATGGTATTCCTTCCTCCTCCACCCCACTAGGAAAGGAAAGCAGTAGGAATCCCCCCCCCCCCCCCCCCCCCCCACCTGTCCCACCAGATCACTTTGTAAGTGGGCGCACGTAAGGTTAAACTAAAAATGATTTTAATCTTCAGGTGTCAATGCCTCTTTCTGACATAGACCCACCCTCCCTCCCGCGATGGTCTCATATACACCAAGGAGGAGCCCTGGATGATTTTTCTGACTGAATATACTGGCCTTCTGTGAGGCCAAAGCAGTAGGAACTCCTCAGCCCCAGACCCAATCCCCGAGCTTTCACGCTTCACTGGCCCGTGAGAGGCAGTCAGAGACACAGCCTCTTACATGTAAGGCCAAGTGGGAAGTAAGACAGTAGAGTGGTACCTTGGTGCACTCAGATCCTAAGGTGTTTTCTGGACCTTCTGCTCCACTCCCACCCTCCCATTTCAGTTACAATTGTATTCCACTAGAACGATCAAAGATTTTCAACCCCAGCCTTTAGGAACAATCAAAATTAATCTGGCCACATCGAGCTTACTGTGTTATCTGCCCTGTCATTTGAGACTTCATTAGAATAGTTATTCATCATTTTCATTCCAAAGTCCATTTCTCTCCAGTTCCGGCTGAATTTGGAATTGCTTCACTTTCCTTTAAATAATTTAACAAAGCAGTGTTTTGCACAAGTCAACAATTGTAAAGAATATATTTATAAACTTAACGATTCCACAAGTCAAAGTTAAGGGAATGAGTAACTTCTTCAGACTTGGAATGTAAATAATTAGCTTACCAGAAAATAAACTGAATGTGAACTGATTAAATTTGGTTAAATTGTTTCAGCAGGCATCGAAACCTTGGTCCCGACTAGATAGTGGTTTCGAGACCTGTAATATATGAAAGGGGGGCCATGTCCGATACGCCTGCTTTATCTTCTTCCACATTTAAGTATGAAACCTTCATCGTGAAGCTTTCAGGTCTTTCGAACTCTGAACATGTTGTGCTGCACAGGTGTTGTCCATATTTTAAAGTGATTAACTATACAAATTCCATTAATCCTTTCTCTGAAGATCTCCATGTTTCATTATGAAACTTTCATCCCTTTCAACTGATGTTGACTCCATTTCAACCCACTTTGATGTTGAGGATGTCGTCCTGTGGGACTATACATTGCAGACATGAAAATTATCTATAGGTGCAGAATTTCCCAGAGTAACTCCATGTTCCTCAAATAAAGTATTTACTCGTGTATTTTAAAATTGTACAGTTTAGAAGTAATTTCTTTGCAATATGTTCAGTTTAAAATCCATGGATTGTTCCCTTTATTTATATATATATATATATATATGTCCCAACTAGCAATTTGTAAAATAACACAGGAGATGGTGGAATTACTCAGCATGTCAGGCAGCATTAGTGGAGCGAAACAGAGTTAACATTTCAAGTCCGATGACATTTCATCAGAACTGGGAAAAGTAGGAAATGATAGAATTTGTTAGGGTTGAAAGGTCGTCGGTTGCAGAGTTCCTGTTGTGGCAGAGAATCCAGCGTCGGGAAATAAATGGGGTCAGCCACACACCCCCCTCCCCCCCCCTCCAAAAGTCGGGATCGAGGTGTTAGTCCCGCACTAGTGGGAAGATGCATATAGGTCATTTAGACCCATTTGCATTCTATTACCCGGCCGGGCACCATATTCTCCAGGCCTGCGTGGTTCTCTGGCCCTCTGGGCCGGGAATCATGTGGGCCAGAATTGGTGCAGGTCTTGACGAGCGTGTGCCCGATGTGCTGGACTTCGCAGTGGGTCAAGGGGATAACTTTTTAAGGGAATCGGCCCCAAAGTCCATCGGAGGGCCACCCTCCCCGCCCCCCAACAATGCAAGGCCTACCCACCCTACCCGCACCAGACACTCCATACCACCCCCCACCCCTCAAGAGATCCAATAAATAAAGAAACCCCCCATAGAGACCCTGTAAAGAGCACCCCAGAGGCCCCATAATTAAAGAGACCCCCTAAATAAAGAGACCCTGAGACTCCCTGAATAAAGAGAACCCCCAGAGACCTCCTCAATAAAGAAAGCCCCACAGAAACGCCCCAGAAGAGAGACCCCTGTCTGGAAGCTAGAGAGCAGTCCAGACGGAGGCAGTGAAAAAACTAATTGCTTTAAAACTCACCTGTGCAATACACCTGTCTCAGGCACAGGAAGCAGCACCTGTCAATTCCTGGAAAGAGAAAAAACAGTCAGCTGGGTTTAAACCCCCTCAGACCTTTGATCTGCAAACCATTCATTCATTTCTCTGTGACATAGTTTTTGCTGGGTTGTGATTTCCAGCTTCCACACACAGCTGTCAGCATGGTTCTATTTATCTCCCTTCATACTTGAGTGACTTTGAAGTAGTCAGCTGTGAAACTTACCCAATGTTTATAAGCATCAAGCTATGATTGACAGCTCCTGGACCACATAATAGACAGTTAAGTGTCTTCTGTCAGTTTCACAGCTGACTGCTCCCATGACACTCAAGCATGAAGGAAGATGAATGGAACAATGCAGACAGCTGTGAGTGTGTGGTAGCTGTTAATCACAGCCTCCTAAATTCAATATTACAGAGAAATGAATGAATGACTTTTAGCTCAAAGATATGAGGGGATTTAAACCCAGCCGACTGTTTTTCTTTCCAGGAATTGACCGGTGTTGCTTTGCGTGCCTGAGCCAGGAGGTGTATTGCACAGGTGAGTTTTAAAGCGGTGATGTGTTTCACTGCCTCTGTCTGGACTGCTCTCTAACTTCCAGACCGGGGTCTCTCTTCTGGGGGGGGGGTCTCTTTATTTAGGGGAGCTCTGGGGGGATGAATCTTTCATTAGGGGGTCCATGGAGGTCTCCTTAGTTAGGGGTCTCAGGTGGGGGTCAGGTCACCCCCATACCGAGGGGGAAGAAGGGCGGGATGTGATCCAGAAAATCCCAGGAGGGTGTGCTGAATTGCGTCGCGGAGGTGGCCCAGCCGTGGAACCTCGCTATCGGGCAGCCCATTGAAAATGGCAGCCTGATAACGGGATTCCTTCACAATCTTTGCCATTCAAAAATCTATATGGCTGAGGATTGAAAATCGCTTCCTGATTGTGCTCCCAACATGAGCATAAATCAGGTGCAATTCAGCTCTTGCGGGAGAACATAGTCTCCCAAACGGAGACCACTGCCCATTGTTAAGTGTTGGCCTTGATTTTAACCTGCAGGTGGCAAGGGTATCCCAACCCCTTTCCATATGTTGAGCAGGGCCTAGATTTGCTGTTTTAACCTGAGACCTCAGTGGGGTTACAATAATGTCTTCCCACCGATCAACAAGCAGAGCCAATGCCAAGTTGTTTTTTTTAAGTTCCTTTGTGGACCAGGAGGAGCAGCATGAGTAGCAGAGATTCCACTCCTGAGATCCTCCACTTACCTTGTGACCAGGGCCACTCCTGCCCGTTCACTGGGACCACCTCAATCGGCCCAATTTTGATTCCTGCTAGGTTCAGGTGTATGAGTATGTCCGCACCCTGTGTTCATAAAGGGTCACGAGGAAATTAATACTGTGGGGAAACATAAATTTTAGCAACAAGGAATGAATCCGAGGCCCCACATCCAATATCTTTTCCATTGATCAATTTCACCGTTTACTGTACCCCTCAATGACTTTTCTCAAGAAATGCGTGTTGACCTTATTGTGATGTCTGCTTCTGTGTCCTGATACCATTTCATAACTCTGCTGAGAAAAGTTCAATTTTAGCTCACCTATTTGTGTTTATTTCCTCATTTTTAACTTGTAATGGAAACAAGACTAGGAGATTATAAATTTGCATCCAAGCATTGTCTACATATCTTTGCGTTCTAATTGGAAGTAATTGTGTGAAGCACTTTGAGGTATTTTTTATGCTCTGTAAATGCAAATTCTCCTTTGCTTAAATCAAAGGAGAATCCTGTGTAAAATCCTGTGAGACAATACTCAGATTATTCAAAAAAAATGTGGATGTTGTTCAAGGGTCTGAACTTTCAATTGCCTCAGAGAGATTCATTCGATCTGTTAGTAACCCGGAAGCCAGCTTTTAACTTGCCATAAGAAAAAGAATTGCAACTGACCAAGCGAGACCGACAGGCTTACAAAATTAATGTTCCACATTGGGTACAAGAACCTCAAGCTGTAGGGAGCTACCGTTCTCAAAGGAGGTACTGACATCTCTAATTAAGTATAAATGTTCATTATGTCTGTTTTCATACTGTTCGGAAGTTTTGTGCGATGGGAAACTGGCTCCTTATTGGTTGATACTGACTGCATGGTCACCAAGCCAGAATACTCAATAACCTAGAACATGGTGGTGTCAATGTGTGACCTTTCTGCATAGGGGTTACAAGTTGCAACTCCTCCCTGGTATCAGTTGGCATTGTAAAGTTACTATTAGATGCATGGCCCTATGATTGTTTTACACCAAGCATAGTTATCAGTTACAATGAATAGGTTTTGAAGTCATGTATTTTAAAAGAGCTGGATGTTTAACATTAAAAATCAATAAAACCTAGAAATTGCAATATTATTGTAAGAATGCTCAATACATTTGTATGACATTTATTTATCAACTATTTTAACAGAGGCATTAGCCTATTTATTGTACTGAAGTCTACTTGTGACAATAAGCAATTTTCATTTCATTTCATAGGATGACATCTCCGTTAAAATAGGAGATGGAAGTATCTCACAGGATACATTTCAAACAACAATTTCTCAGCTTAAAGCACTAATAATTTGCTCTTCATATTATGACTGATGAAAACAAACATGAATTTTTGACCAAATTTTTGGGACCGGCAACTTTAAGCAGCAGTGTTATCACATTTGTTAACACTGTGACTGTACTAAATATATGTAAATATATTGAAATATCATGATATAAAATTATTGATAAATGATTCATTCAGTTCTTAACACTTTATTTATGGCATGTAGCTCCCTCAAGAGGCTGAGGCAAATAAAGATCTACCTGTTTAAGATAAAAGGATTCTCTTGCTACACATTCCCTGTTAACCTTCACTTGGTGATCCGGACATAGAACATAGAACACACAGTGCAGAAGGAGGCCATTCAGCCCATCGAGTCTGCACCGACCCACTTAAGCCCTCACTTCCACTCTATTCCCATAACCCAATAACCCCTCCTAACCTTTTTGGTCACTAAGGGTAATTTCTTATGGCCAATCCACCTAACCTGCACATCTTTGGACTGTGGGAAGAAACCGGAGCACCCGGAGGAAACCCACGCAGACACAGGGAGAACGTACAGACTCTGCACAAACTGTGACCCAGCCGGCAATTAGGGATGGTCATTAAATGGTGGCTGAGCCATGAGCAAATTTTTTAAAATTATGAAATTGTCTGTCTCCAGGAGTTGATCAGGTATTTATGCTGATATGTAGTTTGGCATACAAACAGTCGACAGACTTCTCACCAGTCTGATGCAAATTGTAACACGTCCAAGCAGCACGGTAGCACAAGTGGATAGCACTGTGGCTTCACAGCGTCAGGGAGCATCAATCACCATTTTGGTGTTTTTGTTTAGTATTCTCAATGAGAGGTTTCAAAATCTATTTGAAAGTGCTACATTGATATATAGAGGATAGAAGCAGGAGGAGGCCTTTTGGCCTTTGAATGAGGGATCCCCCCTCATTCTTCTGAACTCCAGCAAGAACAATCCTAACCTAGTCAATCTCTCCTCATTGGACAGTCCCGCCATCCCTGGAAGTTGAATGTGTTTTTACTGATGAAAAGAGAGGCATGTTGCCGATGCTTTTCATTTTGCACTCATCGACATAAACGCAAGAATGCCACCTTTCAAACGATCAGATCAATTAATACTACAAGACAAAAGGGTGCTGATTGGTGGAAAGTCGACTCTGATTGGCTGAGGCGTTGCCATGGAGCAAATAACAGGGAATTAATGATAGGCTCCACAAGCTCCTTGGTAATTTAAAAGATGTGCAATGCTTGAACATATTCCTTTTGCTTCCAGAGAAAGAGTGCTGCATATGAATACAGGCAGCTTCTAGGATATGTTAATGTGTTATGAGTTAGTTGTTTGTGCAGATAAATAGAATATATTCAAGCCGTGTGCATTTTTGAATTTCGGCCAATCAGGACTGGCTTGCCAATTAATGAGCACTCTTTTCTTCTGCAGTCTCAATTTTTCTGATCATTTGAAGTTTGGCATTCTTGGATTTGTCCTGATCAGTGCAAGATGAAAAGCTTCGGCAACGTGGCTCTCTTTTCAGCGATATTTTAATTGTATTTGAAAAAATGGGGTGCAACATTATTTCAATTGGGAGACCTTTGGTTTTGCATCAGGGTTTAATAATCACCGGTGTATGCGTGCTATTTATTACTGGTTACACTTCAATGTTTTCAATTATAAAAACACATTTGTCACCATAATTTTATTTAGCATTTTCTGCAAGATACTATGGAACAATAGAGCAAACAAACAAGGTTTTTCCACTTTATCCAGTGTGGTGTTTCTATTGTTTACTCTGCATTATATGTGTGCATGAACCATGTACGCCACATCAATTTACAGCAGGTTATTAAACATTTTGAACACAATTGTTGCCCAGTGACTTCTGGTGGAAAGTGCAAATGTGAACATCAGCTGAGGAAAGATTAGGGTTCGGACTCTGAGGGTACGATCTACCAAATGGGGACAGAGTGATTAGCTGGTTGTTTCCAGGTAATTTTTAAATGGCATCCCGATCTCTGAAGCCCATTACATGATCCCCAACCCCCCCCCCCCTCCCCCCCCCCCCCCCCCCCCCAGCCACATTTCACATATCAGAGGTCCTCACCCACCCCTCCCCCTCGCAGGGAACCTCCGCCATGCGAAAAATGGCAGCCTGGCACCTTGGCAATGCCACCTGGCAGTCTGGGTAGGTAATCCGGAGTGAATCTGTAAGCTGCTACTTGCTGCGACGGGCTAGGTGCAAGGACTGCTTTAAGGGACCGTGTTTAAGTCAATAAAAACTAATAATAAAAGAATAACCCTCCAACCCTCACATACGTAATGCCCTATCCATGCCAACCTATGCAATCCAGGCCCCCACTTATCTCTATGCCAACTTAGTTACCCACCTCCCACCCCCATGGCCCATATGGCTCCATGCCAACTTTGTGGCAACTCATGCCACCACATTCCCCCACCCTTTTTCCTTTCCCCCTTCCTGCCACCTCATATTATGGAACAGTTCCTTGGCAGCTTTGACACTTACTATATAGCTTTGACCGATTTAGCGGCTGGACAGCTCCTTAAAATTTCCTTAACAGCTCATTGACAGCGGGACAACACCGTACCATTTTCTTGACAGCTGGACATTCCATGGACAGGTGGATAGTTCCTGGACAGCTCTTTGACAACTGAATAGATCATGGAGAGCTCCATAACAATTGGACTGCTCCATGACATTTCTTTGACTGCCAGCTATTTCCTTGGCTGCTTGACAGTTCCAATGGGTTTGTGCGTAAAAAGTGCATAATCATGTTCCCTTTTACTAATCCCAATAGATGCTTTACCTCTCCCAAAAGGTACCTTACCTTCCCTAAAGGGTGCCTTACCTCTCCCAAAGGGGTCCCAGGACCCTATCTAATGGGATACCTTGGGCAGGATTCTCTGAGCCTCCGCGCTGAAATCGCGCTTGGCGCGGGGGCAGTGAATGGGCGTCGATGCCGAAATCTGGTCCAACGCCACTTCCGCGATTTTCCAGCCCCCGTAGAATTGCTGCGAATCACGCGTGTGTGGTCTACGCGGTGCGGGTAAGGGGCCATTGACAGAAGTCCCTGCGGCTTTTCTCCATGTGTAACGGACAATGGTTCTTTCATGGTCCCACCCGTCGGGAACTCGGCGGGGTGACTGCGGACTCAGTCTACGGCCGCCCTGATGGGGGGGGGGCGGGGGATCCTTCACTGGTTGGGGGGGGGGGGTGCTTACAGACAGCCAGACTATCGATTGGGGGCTACCGATCCGCGGGCGAGCGTGATCTCAGGGGGCCTATCGTTTTGGTGCTGGTCCGCTTTGTGGGTACGCCATGTTGCGCAGGGCGGCCAACGCAGGCCGCCGCTGTGCGCAGGCGCGGACCCCCGACCTGCAGTGCAAGACCCCGTATCGGCAGTCAGAGCTGCGAGGAGTACTCCGGGGCCTTGCTAGCCCCCCTCCAGGTAGGAGAATCACTTTGGACCTTCTTCAGGAAAGTCCAGAATGGTTCACCTGCGTTTTTACGCTGGAGTGGGGACACAGCCACATTATTAGAGAATCCCACCCCTTTTCTCTCCAAAGAAATGCCCCTGGCTATCCATAAGAATCCATCAAGTACAGACCTCCTCTAGCCTGGTTGTAATCTGCACACTCTGGATGCCACATTCCTGTTCTTCTGAAATCCCATTGAAGTGGAGGTAGCTGGTGATTAGATGTCTCCTTGAATCACGCATGCACAAGCCCTGACCTGACTCTGGTTCCACCCCCATGAAGATGGGAAATTCCCATTTCGGGTGGGCAAGACTTAAATTTTTCAGCCATTTCTGGGATTTTCATAATGACGGAGAGGCTCTCTGTCAGGGAAACAATCCTGGCCTTAGTATCTATATACTGCTCCACCATTCGCTTCACAAAAAACACATTTTGCAATCTCGCTCAGCATTGCATATCTTGATATAATATTTACACAGTCAATATAAACTAAACTCACCACACAAAGTTATGTTTTGTTCATTGTATAATAAATGTTGTTTACTGTCAGACAGTTTTTCTGGTGCTATCGTGCAGTCTCGTTCTTTCGGGTTTTAATTGTTCGTCACGATATTAAAAATGTTATACTTTAAATTTTATTTGGCTTTCAACTTTTCCTTGCTGCTTTCTTTCTTTTGCTTAATCTAATCCTTGTTTTCCACCATTTGGGCTATATTTTCACCTGGGAATTGGGATAACTCAGGGACCCTTTAAAAATGGTGGACTGGTCCCAATTCTAAGATTCCCAGGCTGTCTGATTTTCAGCAGTTCTTTTAAAGCGTGCACTTACCACTTGCAGCCTGGTTGGATCCATTGCAGTGATAGGCATGCCCTACTCCCCGCAGTTTTCATTGAGTCGAGCCAGGTTTCTGAAGAGTCCTGGTCCAGGGCCCTTAGAGGACTCGTGAACACTAGTCTGCATGAGGAGACATTCTGAAAGGTGAGTTCTAAACTCCATCTCATGCCCACTTTGCCAAGGTAAGGCCATGCCCCTCCACTCACTTCCTTATGGCCCCTCATACACCCATGCCAAGCTATGGCACTCCACCAACCTCCCATGACCTCTCATGCCCCATATACCAAAGTTAGGCCTCCACCCTTCATGTCTATAATGCCAAGTTATGCCCCTCCACGTGGTCCCTCATTCCCCTATGGCCCGTTGAGTCGCAATGCACTGGACAGAACCAATGAAATCTATAGTGACAGAAGAATCGTAAAAATAAACTTCTAAAAAAGTAAATGATTACTTTCCACTATCTTAAATAAAAGTAATTTTCTTACAAGGCAATAAAAGGGTTAATCATCGAAACCCTTCAAAGTAGCAACAACAGAAAACACAAACCCTTGAGACCACTTAACTTTGTGTAAATAAACATTGTGAAATTGACTGCAGAGATCAGAGAGACAGAACTGTCAGTCAAACAATGGTTTCTCTGAGGCACAGCTGTTTCAACTAGATTATAACTGACAGCACTGTGGGAGTATCTACACCTCAGGCACTGTAGCAGTTCAAGAAGACAGCTCACCACCACCTTCCCAACAGCAACTAGGGATGGCCAATAAATGCTGGCCAGCCAGCAATGCCAACATCCCATAAATGAATAACAAAGCCCAGACATCCATTACTCTGTTGAAACAGCTGTATTCCAGATAGCTTCAGGATTTCCTCTTACTGTGCCTGCGGTAATATAACTTCATGCAAAAAGTATTTTAGCTATGTTATCATGGTGAGGTTTTTTCTCCTGTCCAAACAAAGAAAATAATTTGCTGATTATTTTTCCTTAAAGACATTTTCCAGTGAGCAACAAACTATCATCCCGAATATGACCTTTCAGCAAAAGAAATCAAGGGTTCCACCCAAAAAAATATTTTGCTTTTCTATTTTCATTGCTGGCTGCTGGTGCTGTGACGGACCATTTGATCTTTTAAGTCATGGAAAAGAAGCTTTCATGCAACAACTGCTAAGTAAGTTAAATGCAGTAAACTGCCCAAGAATCGGCATTTCATCTGATTAAAATACATCACATTTTCCACATTATGCAATTGGAAACTAACTACAATGGTGGACCTTTGTTGGTGAAACTGAACGACTAACTGACATTTTCTCATGTCCACCTACCAAATTATAATTCTGTTCAGGAGCAAAATCTTCAAATCCTTGCAGACAGATTAGCTGCTACTTGATCAATAACAGTTAGAGAGAGACAGATGCCAGTTTGTTGTTTAAAGGTCACTCTCCATTATGATATATTTGTCTGCAAAGCAATTTATAATGGGAAATGACTACTTTAGTTGAACATAGAACATAGAACATACAGTGCAGAAGGAGGCTATTCGGCCCATCGAGTCTGCACCGACCCACTTAAGCCCTCACTTCCAAGCTATCCACATAACCCAAGAACACCTTCTTGACCTTTCTGGTCACTAAGGGCAATTTATCATGACCAATCCACCTAACCTGCACGTCTTTGGACTGTGGGAGGAAACCGGAGCACCCGGAGGAAACCCACGCAGACACAGGGAGAATGTGCAGACTCTGCACAGACAGTGACCCAGCGGGGAATCGAACCTGGTTGTGATAGAATGATCTCAAATGAATCTTATTCATTCAAATGCAATATGATCTTGTAGAGCAAATAGGCACCATCCTCAAAATTCAGTAATTTTTTTTTGGAACAGGTTAAATGGATTTAATCATTTGGCAAATAGCCGAGTCACACAGTTTATGCAATTTGGATACAACTGCGTATTTATATAGTGGGTGTGATTCTCCGGCTTCACAGCGCTCTCGCTTGAGCGAAACGAGGCCATTGAATAGTGGGAGAGGCAGAAAATGAGAACTGTGCCGGGCGCCAAACTGTTTGCGATGCAACCAGCCTGCTCCCGTAGGCAAAATCGGGATCTCGCCGTAGCATGGTGAGAAACCAGTTATCACCACTGAAGCCCTACTTCCATACAATTAGCGAGAGCCACCACATATCCAGCAGCCTCCCATCATTCAGCGGCCTCCCAGCAAGTGGTCACGCTGGTGTTAATTAGAATGACTTCTGTGGGGAGCCGAGGAGGTGAGTAGCCATCTTTGCTCACAGGCAAAGGGCCCGGGAATACTGGGCTTGCTGCCCTTGTGCGCAGCAGGGGTGGGGGGGACCCTCGGCTGGGGGTGGGGTACCTTCCGTAGGGCTGGGCCGCCATGGAAGGGTGGGGGAAGGCGCTGGAGGGCAACGGGGGCAACCCCTGGAAGTGCACACCCATTCTGGGGACAACTCCTCTCCCTGCCCGTCTGCCCACCAACCACCCATAACCCCCATTGACTGCCGAGGCCTCAGGCCATGCAGCTGAAAGCCATTGCTAATAGGGAAATGGCAATCATGATTAAGTGTGCACTTCCCATAACCCTAGTGGATTCACATGGCTGGGCGGGCTATGTAATATGTGGGAGTCATTGCCTAGCATCCCAATCACACTGATGCTTGGACACTGTGCCTGAGCACTGCAGGAGGCAACACCACACATGCAGCAGTCAACATCTGAACATCCAGGGGATGGGACACAGCTCCGGAGACATGTCCACAGTCGGAAGGTAGGTGAGTGCAACAGGGAGCGGGGATGCCTGGAGAGATGGGCCAAGGATTTGAGGTTGGCGCACATTGTGAAAGAAAGTGACGGAGGTGTAATACTGTTTGTGCAGAAAGGTGTCTATTGTGTTTAACAATTCTCCACTCTCCCGATGGTGCTGCTCCCTCCCCAGCTCCCTATCTACCCCCGTTGCCCTCAGTGATCCTCGATGTGCTTGGCCCTCCCAGCTCTATAGCTACGTCTAGGTCTGTCCTCAGGATGCACACCAGAGGTGGAGGCAGCCAGCTGCTTACCTCGCCCCATGGCCTTCAATGCCCCTGGCAGGTATCCTCTGGGGGCTCCGAGGCCGGAGGGCCCTGGCTCATTTGCCGGTGGCACATGCACAGCTGTGCCGCTCTGTCCCGTGTGCTGGCTGTGAGACGCAGCCCCATCAGAGAGGTGGAACTCGGGGGAGCTGGTGGCCACCATCGCCACTCCATGGGATGGGTCCAGGTTGGCACCCAGTGCCCCCTCCTCCCGCTCAGTGCCCATAGGGCCCTGCGGTTCACCTCGAGATGGCGGGGAAGCTGGTTCGAGCCCCAGCTGCCGCTGCATCATCTGGTTCTGCCAACCCTAGCTGTTCCCCATGGTCCACACCATCGTGTCGACATCCTCGATGATGCTCCTCAGTGACTGGGATATGATCTGCAGTGCCTCAGCAATGCCCATCTGTGACTGGGACAAGCTCTGCAGCTCCTTGGCCATTCCCATCTGAGAGCAGGACATGTGCCACAGACCCTCATCAAGGTCAGCCTGGTACTGGGTAACATCCCCCAGCGAGTCGAACATTCTGCCGAGGCCCTCCGCCTTGGCTGTCTGCGCGACCTTGGACACCTTTACTCATGGTTCTGACATCGTGCACCAGGCTTTCCACTGCAGTCGTCACCTTGCAGTGTTGGCTTCAGTACCACTCATTGCCGGCGCCATCTCCTGTGCCCAAAGCCTCTGGGACTTTTCCAAGCGGCTATGGAGCTGCTGAAGTGACGCTGATATCTCCCTCTGAATGTCCCAGTCGCAGCATAACATCTCCATCAACTCCGGGATGACATCTTCCACAGGCTCAGCATCAGGTTGGGACCCAGCTGGGTCCTGGGATCCAGCAGACCTCCAACTCCTGTCATGCCTGGGGGTTCCTGCCTCCACCTGATATGCATCATTAGCTGTGTGGTGCTCACCAGATTGTGTCCCAGAAGCCTGACCATTGACATTTCCCACCGAGGTGAGGTCTCCTCTGAGGTGATCTCCTGGGAGGCTGGAGAGGAAGCCACCCGGAATGGGCTGGTGCTGTCAGCTGGAGGACCTACGGGAGAATGGGCATGTGGTCAGTGGGATGGATGGATTATCAGTAAGGCAATAACAATGCCCTGTGGTTGACGCTGCAGGAGGCTGGGGGGGAACAGGATATCTCTCTTGGCCTCCACAGCGTCTCGGAGCCTCCCCAGATCTGCATCCCCGAATCTTGGGGCTGGTCTCCTGGGTGCCCTTGTGAGCTGGCTGTGATTGGCTGAGCAAGTGCAGCTTAAGTGCTGCTCAATCTTCTTAGCGGAGGGGCTAGCGAACCTGGTGCCAGCGAATAGGCTGGAGAGCCTTCATTTGGGCCGAGAAGCCCTCAGGGCCTTCGTTGAGTGGACCAATTAATGTTGAATAGCGTTGCCGGCCTCGCCAGGGTGAGCGCTGGGAAGTTCACGGTAGTTCCCGCTCACTACCACAGTTAGAAATATTTCCAGGGAATTGCGCCCAGTGTCTATCGCATCTTTGATTGTTTTTGAAATAAAGTCACTGTTGGTGAGTGGCAGTGAATTTGCACAAGACATGGTTACACAAGCAAATACCTATTTTTTAATGGTGTTGGTTGAGGATAATGTTTTGATTAGGATACCTCTAAAACTCCCTCTTCTCGGTGTTGAGTAATGGGTTATTTACACCCACGAGCTACCAGATGGAGTTTTATGTCCAGTGACAGATTTACCATGAAACACAAACCTGCGGGGCCCAAAATGCAGGGGATCTGGGGAGGTGTGCAGGGAGCAAGAACATAGTGGAAAGCCCATCGGGGTCGGCTCTACAGTGCATTCTCGCCTTAAGGGAACTTTTCCTTTGGAGCAGTCTGGAAATCAGATCGGGCAGCTAATTATGTTGACGAAGGCCTCAAGCGAGCATAATTTTGTAGCCTCGCAGACCTTCATTAGCCCTGTCAAAGTGTTTGTTTCGAGGGCTTTGAGCACCTTACTGGGGCTGTTTAGCACACAGCTAAATCGCTGGCTTTGAAAGCAGACCAAGCAGGCCAGCAGCATGGTTCGATTCCCGTAACAGCCTCCCCGAACAGGCGCCGGAATGTGGCGACTACGGGCTTTTCACAGTAACTTCATTTGAAGCCTACTCGTGACAATAAGCGCTTTTCATTTCATTTCATTTCAAAAGCAAAGGGCTGGATTTACTGACTGAAGGTGAAGCTCAGATACCAGGGCTGTTACTCGGAGCTGACCCAGTTTGACCAATAGCAGGATATTGTACGGTTGTGGCTGTTGGAAGCCCTGACAGAACCAATCTAGGCATCAGTAAGCAGGTTATACAAAGAACAAAGAAAATTATAGCTCAGGAACAGGCCCTTCAGCCTGCGCCGATCCAGATCCTTTATCTAAACCTGTTGCCTATTTTCCAAGGATCTACTTCCCTCTGTTCCCTGCCCGTTCATATATCTATCTAAATGCATCTTAAATGATGCTATTGTGCCCGCCTCTACCACCTCCGCTGGCAAAGCGTTCCAGGCACCCACCACCCTCTGCGTAAAAAACTTTCCAAGCACATCTCCCTTAAACTTTCCCCCTCTCACCTTGAAATCGTGGGCCCTTGTAATTGACACCCCCACGCTTGGAAAAAGCTTGTTGCTATCCACCCTGTCCATACCTCTCATAATTTTGTAGACCTCAATCAGGTCCCCCCCTCAACCTCCGTCTTTCCAACGAAAACAATCCTAATCTACTCAACCTTTCTTCATAGCTAGCACCCTCCATACCAGGCAACATCCTGGTGAACCTCCTCTGCACCCTCTTTAAAGCATCCACATCCTCCTGGTAATGTGGCGACCAGAACTGCACGCAGTATTCCAAATGTGGCCTAACCAAAGTTATACAACTGTTACATGACCTGCCGACTCTTGTACTCAATACCCCGTCCGATGAAGGCAAGCATGCTGTATGCCTCCTTGACCACTCTATCGATCTGCGTTGCCACCTTCAGGGTACAATAGACATGAACTCCCAGATCTCTCTGTACATCAATTTTCCCCAGGACTCTTCCATTGACCGTATAGTCCGCTCTTGAATTGGATCTTCCAAAATGCATCACCTTGCATTTGCCTGGATTGAACTCCATCTGCCATTTCTCTGCCCAACTCTCCAATCTATCTATATTTTGCTGTATTCTCTGACAATCCCCCTCACTATCTGCAACTCCACCAATCTTAGTATCATCTGCAAACTTGCTCATCAGACCATCTATACCTTCATCCTGATCATTTACGTATATCACAAACACCACTAGTCACCCTGCTCCATTTTGAGACACTCCCTTCCACCACTATTCTCTGTCTCCTGTTGCCCAGCCAGTTCTTTATCCATCTAGCTAGTACACCCTGAACCCCATACGACTTCACTTTTTCCATCAACCTACCATGGGAAACTTTATCAAAGGCTACCAGTTATTGCCACTTGATGTCAAGTGCTGCTTGATAGGTGTCAACAACACCTTCCATTAATTTGCTGATGATTCCAAATAGGGGATTAATGTATCATATACAAGCAAACTCTTTATTTTCCCTGAGCCTATGCATACATTTTAACTTTACAAAATCTATTCAGTCATCTGCATTTTACAATTCCTTCGCTATCCAATTTCAATTTTTCAGTACAATTTGAGATTGACTATTAAATATTTTAGGCTGGAATCGAACTTGACCCCTGGTGTTGTGAGGCAGCAGTGCAAACCAATGTGCCACTTTGCCACCTATATTGCAAGTCTAGTTGCGTAGACCTGTATCTCTTGCTGAAACTGTGTTTAAATTTAGTTTAATCCAAATTTAATTACAGAAATTAACATCAATTGTTTACCCAATTCTTGCACCATCGCATAGTGGTAATTCCTAATGTAGAAGATTTGACGATTTTGGCAGGACAGCATATGTCTGCATGTGTTGTGGACGTTATCAAATTGAACAAATGCTACCCTGAACTGAGATCTGTAGGTGGAAGTCATTGTTCAAAGTTCAAGCATTGAAACCCTGGCTAATTATCTACCCTCAATAAATGTAAGTGTAGGTGTATGTCATAGTCACACATGGCTGAGCTGTCAGAGATTAACATTTCGTACACCATGAAATATGGTGAAACAATGAGATGTTCAATCTTTCAGATGCGGTCCATCATTTCCTGAGATCGAACCTGAACACCTTCCGAAAGTGTGGAAAAAAGCCGACTCACTTGAAGCGTAGAATTCAAGGCAGGAATTCTCTGCCATTGTCTGAAATGCTGCACCGTTCTCCAGAATGCTCTCTCGATCGCTCTCAGTTCCCAAAGCATGCAAAATCTAAGACTATCATCCTGTGTGTTTGTATCAAGATTTACATTATGCCGAACAAAAACACAAATGACTGGATTCCGTGGCCAATCACTGGTCTGACGTGGGTAAGCCCTCTAATTTTCTTGCTGGGTTTCAAATTGTTTTCCAAATTTCATAGGAAGATCAGCACATGGGAGGGCGGGCAGGGAATATTGCTGGTGTGGGACAGTATCTAACTTAAGCCATGATGTGGAGATGCCAGCGTTGGACTGGGGTGAGCACAGTAAGAAGTCTTACAACACCAGGTTAAAGTCCAACAGGTTTGTTTCAAACACTAGCTTTCGGAGCACTGCTTTAGGGGCTGTTTAGCACAGGGCTAAATCGCTGGCTTTGAAAGCAGACCAAGGCAGGCCAGCAGCACGGTTCGATTCCCGTAACAGCCTCCCCGAACAGGCGCCGGAATGTGGCGACTAGGGCTTTTTACAGTAACTTCATTGAAGCCTACTTGTGACAATAAGCGATTTTCATTTCATTCCTTCCTCAGGTGATTCTATCACCAACTGAAGTGAGACATCTACCATATTAAATCAGCCCTCAGTCACTGCGATGAGAGTAATAACCATGTCCACTCGAAATTTCACCGCCATCATCTTTTCACACAGATGAAATTCCTGCAGCTGAGCCAAGCCGATACTATAGGAAAGGGAGATTTCCTTTTTAAATGGTAAGTTTAGGATTATTCTCAATAGTTATTGGAGATGCTACATCCTTATTTTTCTTAAATTGGGGCCGCACAATAGCACAGTTGGCAGCATTGTTGCGTCACAGCTCCAGGGTCCCAGGTTCGATTCCTGGCTTAGGTCACTGTCTGCGTGGAGTCTGCACGTTCTCCCCGTGTCTGCGTTGGTTTCCTCCGGGTGCTCCCGTTTCCTCCCACTAGTCCTGAAAGACATGCTGTTAGGTGAATTGGACATTCTTAATTCTCCCTCTGTGTACCCGAGCAGGCACCAGAGTGTGACGACTAGGGGCTTTTCACAGTAACTTCATTGCAGTGTTAATGTAAGCCTACTTGTGACAATAAAGATTATCATTAAAGATTATTATTAAATTGCAACCTTTCCCTAGCTCTCAATATTTTGATACCATTCTGCTATGTACCATTTATATGCTTGATCAGGCAGCCAACTGTTCGCAAGCCTCCATGAAAGTTGCTCTGCAACTGCTGCCAGTGTTAGCAGGGGCAGTTTTCAACATATTTGTCTTCCTCATCAGAGGATCACAGTCTCACCCCATACTTAGCATGTCACTCAAAATACCAGCACCAAAATCAATAACATTCTCAACGCTATGGGAAACAAGCCATCAAGTTGTATTGTACTCAGAGAGTATTCTAAAATGTTGCATACATCTTGATCAATTTTCTTCTTTTTATCATATTAGTAGTTGAAGTTCTGAAGAAAACAACATTTCTCAATCCTTGTGCTTTAAAACTGCAATAGGGAAAAGGCTTCACATCTAAAATAATGTCTACAAGAAAATACATTAAATTGTCTAATCAATATTGAACAGTATACCAGACCTATATTGGTTATTTGAGTTCTTTAATAAATTATAGTTATGGGCACGAACTACTGTTCGTGTCCCGCCGGAATCGGAATACGATGCTGGTAAATTCTGGGAGAGGCCTCCCCCAGGCTTCCCGACAGCTGGCATGTATCATGAGATCTACCCAGGTCTTGTGAGACATCCCGATCAGGATCCCGCCCATAATGGGTGGGACCAAGCTGGCAGGAGCACTGCCAGGGTAGCAGTGCCGGTGTGGGATAGCCAATGCTCAGGGCCTGAAGGGGAGGCCCATAAGGGGTAGTGGGATGGCCTGAAAAGGGGGCCCTCAGCAACCCCGCAGGGTGTTATCACTTGGGAAGTGCGGTAGTGCCCTTGTGTGTGGGGAGTGACATTTCCCATGGTTAGGGGGTGGGGACCCTCAAGCCCACTTAGAGATCAGGTCACGCTTTCAAAATGGTGGCCCTATCTCTGAGGAGCAGATTTTGCCAATGAGCTCAGCTCCCCAGTGATGAAAATAATTCTAAGTGTGGTCTAGCCCGGTGAGAAACGCCCCAGGGCCCAAAAAAGTGACCAAGGGCAGCACGGAAGCACAAGTGCATAGCACTGTGGCTTCACAGCGCCAGGGTCCCAGGTTCAATTCCCCGCTGGGTCACTGTACGGAGCCTGCATGTTCTCCCAGTGTCTGCGTGGGTTTCCTCCAGGTGCTCTGGTTTCCTCCCACAGTCCAGGTGCTCTGGTTTCCTCCCACAGTCCAAAAACGTGCAGGTTAGATGGATTTGTCATGCTAAATTGCCCCTTAGTGTCCAAAAAGGTTAAGAGGGGTTGTTGGGTTAAGGGAATAGGGTGGAAGTGAGGGCTTAAGTGGGTCGTTGCAGACTCAATGGGCCTCCTTCTGCACTGTATGTTCTATGTTCTAAGTGTGATTAGAGAGCGGTGGGAAACTCGCCAACAGAGCCGGTGGGGAACTCCCGGCAATACACGCCACAAATGACACTCAGAAACTTTCCCGTTCGATCATGCCCTATATTTACAGCGCATTTCAGAAATTGTTTCAATTTAAAATAGTTCTGAAGTTGATGGCAACTTTCCAGTAGTTGATTCATGAATTCAAAGGGCTGAAAATTATCCTTTAAGGTGCATGGTATGTAGACTTCCATGGAGATTCTTCTGATTGTTGGCCGTAACAATGGAAGAAGAGTTGTGGAAATCCTAGATAAATAGATAAACGTTATGCGCCCCTTTGCTCTTTAGTACTGAATTCAGTTTTGAATAAAAGGATATATTGGGCTAACCGACATGGTTAAATCATGAAGAATGGTTGCATAAACCTGTTGTGTATTTCTCGAGTTTAGCAGGTTGATGAGTGATCAAATGATAATTGGGATTCAATAGGGATGAAAGAATAAATAAGTAGAAATCCAGAAAGGGTTTTAAAATTTGATCTTGGCCATTTTACAATGAAATTAGTGAGCACTTTTACCCACAAGGCAGTGGAAATCTGGAAGTTGCTCTCTCAAAATGGTGGGCTAGTCGATATTTTCAAAACTGAGATCAAAGGATTTATATTCAGTGAAAGCACCACAGGAAATGGGATTGAGGTACAGATCGACCATGATCTAATTGAACGGCATAGCATGCTCAAAGGGCGCAATGGCCTCTTCTACTGTTCCTTCTGTCGAATCCATTACTACAATCACAACACTCTAAAATGTTTCGCAATAGTTTCTTACGGAATGATCTATGAGTGAGATGGATTGAAAACCCATTTTAACTTACAAAAGGATGTACATTTTAAGTGAAATAGGTCACATTTTTTACGAATAAAATGAGTAAGGCTCACCACATATGGGAAGAATTGAAATCCATTATGTTGGCAATGATTTCTGTGGACTTAATGAAGTGCAGTTTGCTTGCAACCTCAACAAACATTTGTGTAAATCAAGCTTCAAGGGACATCAACAAAAACAAAGAATTCAAATGTATTTATTCTGCAGTAAAGAACAAAACAATTTATTTGAAGTTATTATTTCAATCATTGTTGAAGGAATTATACAACACAAAGCACTATTAATAATGCATGATTCTAAACAGATTGTACTGAACAGATGATTTTTAAGTGGGTATGCCCACTGCTGTATTTGGATTGTAAATGTATTGTCCATCATCTGCAGTTGCACATTTTAAAAAATAAAGTTGAAGTCTATCTTAGCACAATATCTACCATCATTTTAAGACAAAGACTTGTAACATTAAAATAGTTTTGCATCACTCATTTACATTTCTTATAATTCCATCAGTAAAATATTGCAACATCTTTTAGTTTAGCAAGTAGAAAGCAATAGCTACTTCTCTAGAAGTGCCACAAATAGATCAAAATAACTATAGCAGTATCCAAAAATAGCACAAACTCTATTAATCCAAAGAATTGATTTAATACTTTAGTGCAGTTATGACAATTTACTTATCTAACGTTTTGAACAGACAGTGGTCTTTTAGTTATCTTACATTCAGGGTAAATATTTCTCTTGGCTTTAGTTGTCTTGGAAATATATCGCCATTCCTTCAGTGTAAATGGGTCAAAATGATGGAACTCTCTCCCTAACAGCACTGTGGGTATACCTATGCTACATGGGCTGCAGCAGTTCAACAAAGCAGCTCATCATCACCTTCTTAAGGGCAATTAGGAATGGGCAACGAACAGTGGCCTAGCCAGCGACGCCCACATCCCTTCAACGGATAATAAAAAGTTGCTTTTCAAGCAATAATCTGAGGGAAAAGCTGACCTTTACATTTCCACCCTATCAAGAAATGTGGAAGTACACAGAGATGGCTGTTATATAGATGTTTAACTCCTTCCCGTAGGGATAATTTGACTCACGGATAATTAATAATGCTGTATACAATATATATTAATGAAAATCTTGCCCAATGAAATGGTTTAACTGGAAACTGACAATTCGGCGCCATCTAAATTCAAAGATAGATTTCAGCCACAATCTTATTGAATGGTGGGGCAGGCTCTAGGAGCCGGTTGGCCTACTTCTGCTTCTAACTTTTATATTTGTATGTAAATCCTACAGGTTCCGAATAAGCTGACGCTCGGCCATCCTAAATCTAATATACTTATAGAAAAGTTTAAACTTAGTGCATCAGTCGCAGCTGTTGCTTATGGAAAATCTTTGCCATGCTAACACCCGATTTGTTCACATATACTCATAAAAGAGCAAAAAATCACAACTGAACAGATAGCACTTATCCACTGGTAGTTTTATCTTAAAAACATTTTCTTTTTAAAACCTGATCTTTTCTGACCCACCATCCGAAAATGGTGGGTTTGGTTCTCCCAAGAAATGACTAAGGGGTGACTTCTCCACTTCCCCAGCCACGTGTTTCTCGGTGGCGCAGCATCACTGGTACTGGGATTCTCCATTCCTGTGGCTGGCTGATGGGATTTCCCAATGTAGCCGCCCCAGGCCACCAGGAAACCCATGGGCGCGGGTGCTCTGCCGGCGGAATGGAGAATCCCGCCAGTGGAGTCTGCACCTCTACATTTTGGGAGAGTTTGGCGGGATGTTTCCTGCCAGCCTTTTTGGTGAGATCCAGTAGTCATTCTTTGGGACTTTGGGGAATTTCACCCAGTCAAGTCCACACTTAGAAATTTTTTCAGCACTGGGGAGCTGAACTCGCCAGCTCCTCGGAAATTGGATGCCCCAATGTCTAAGTCAGTTTGAGGGTCCCCACATCCCCCATGCATGGACAATGCCAGGCCCCGCAGACATTGGCATCACCCCCTCCATCACCAAGTGAGCACTACGGGGTCGCTGAAGGCCCCCCCTTTTCCGCCCCCCACCACTTTCAACCTCCCCCCAACCTATATGATGCTCCTTCATGTCCCCCTTCACTCACACACCCTTTGTAACCCCCTTCAGCTCTTTCATGGACATGGCAACCCTCAGGCCCTGACCCTTGGCAGTACCAACCTGGCACAGCCAACCTGGCACCTAGGCAATGCCAGCCTGGCACTTCGGCACTGCCAAGGGAGTGCCAGGGCACTGCCATGTTCTGTCCCCAATCACCAGGGGGCTCCAATGGACTCTGAGACCCCCAGTGGTCGGGGATGCTTGGCTTCCGCTTGTGAAGAAACTGGATGGGATTCTCCAGCTTGACAGCCCTGTTTTCCGGTGTGATGCGCCCCCACTGGCAGCGGGATTCTCTGTTCCCGCAGCTTGCCAATGGGATTTCCCATTATGTGCCATCCCGTACTGTGGGGAAACGTGCAGGCGTGGTTGAGCTGTCGGCAAGGTGGAGGATCCCGCCAATGCAGAATCCCGCCGCAGGACAACCCAAGGCCCAGGCAATGCAGTCGACGCCTGAAGCCATTACCCATTGTGATTGGATCTAGCTCTGGAGCGTCGCTGCAATGTTAGGTGGCCCTGGTACTTGCCTGTAACTAGGCAGCCCAGTCCTGTGCCGCAGACACCACCCACACATAGTGCCCGGATCAGGGATATCTTAACCGAAACCTTCGCCCCCAAGGCCTCCACCGCGGATGCCACCCATGCGGTGTAAGCCTGGGTAGCATGCATGGTGGGCACCGCCTCCTGCCCCTGCAGGCGGTTGGACTCCTCCAACAGCACCTGCAGACGCTGGATGGTTGCTGACAACCCGTCACATAGTCCCCGGCTACATGTCTGTATCTTCAGCATCGATGGGACGCTGTTTCCAGAAATCCAAGACCAGTCCAGATGGTAGCAATCTCTGGGGTTGGGCCTCCCTCCGACCATCCACCCCCTTGGGGGTTCCTAACTCCAACTGATGAACCGTGCATGTGTATGGTGCGCACCAGAAAGCCCCAGGAATCTCTTCACTAAAGTGCCCAACCGAGGTAAGTGTCCCTGATGGTAGAGGATGTTGGAGACAGCTGTGATGGAAAGTCAGTGTTGTCCTCGTCGCTGGACATGTCCTGGGTTTGTGGCCAGGGTGGGGCACACCATAATGGCCCGTCGCATTGCCAGGTGATCCTGCAAGACACAACACATGGTTGGCTTGCAGGTTGGAGTAGTGGTGTGGAGGTGGTGGGCAGCTGGGGTTGAGGTGATCTGGGGGAGGTTGGGTAGTGGTGTTGGGGTGATGTGGGGGAGGTGGAGTGGTGTGCGGGTGGTAGGGTTGAGATGGTGTGGAATTTGCATTGGTTGCCCGATGCCTACCTCCGCCTCAGTGACTGTTCTCTCCTTGGGCCCACTGACCAGGTCCAGTGCCCACCGTTCGACGACAATGAGGGGCTGCAGGTTCAGTGAGCCCGTCCAGTCTTCTCTCCCTCCCTGCGGTCGTGCGCTGCCTTCTCCCGGGAAGGGGTTACGAGTGTGTGGGATGGGGGTCGGTGCAGGGGCATGAAACTGGATACACACCCTGGCCTCCCTGAAGTGCAGCTTTTTCTGGCACTTCTTGCTGGTCCTGGCTGCCACCTGCGCCCAGGCTGGATATATGATGGCGGTTGGTAGTCTCTTTTCCATCTCGGGGTACTCCTCTCCTTCACAGCTTCCTGCAATGTTTCGAGCTCCACATCTGGAAACCAGAGTGCTAGTCTTCAGGCTGCCATCTTGTTGGTTGGAATGCATGTGTGTGGGGAGTGGAGTGCGTATATGTGGCTGCAGCTTGTCAGCTTTTCGAGTGCTAATCCTGACGCCTGCGAATCGGACACCGTTTTTCAATGGAATTGCTCTAGTTCCACGTAGTGCCGGGCTTGCCCATTAATGAATCTTAAATTACTCTGGGACTGGTGCCGCTTCTGTGGTCGTAGTACAGCACCAATTCATTCCTGGCGTCAGCAATAGTCTCTGAAATGGAGAATCCAGCCCCAGGCTTTAGACAATTCCACCTTATACACAACAGAATAATATATTTTGGCTAAATGATATGACATTTCTGCCTTCTCACTTCATCTAGGTGTGGTAAATGATAAATTTAGCATTGGGAATGCCCACACTGATTTGCAGATGCACCCAGGCAACGTTGCATTTAAACAGCCATTTTTGGATGGTAATGGTGGCCATCAGAAATGAGCACAGGCCTCATTTCAATATCAGGATGAGGTTCCTGTACCCATTTCCAGACCAGATCACAAAATTGGTTAAGTTGGGGATTTAATAGCTCCCAGCTTGGACTGCTTTTGCAAGCTGTGCAGCAGCTAACAAATGGACCACTGTGGCCCACGGAAGAAGTCTTCTGTTAAGTTGTTTTGCAAAAACTTTGGAGCCAGGTGGATCAAGATCACCTATCAGACTTGGCCAACATCTGATCTAGCCAAAATTAGTCAGCTTCCAACCGATGAGATCAGCCCAAATAGAGCCGTTGTTTGATGGAATTATGGTAACAGGTGCTGAGAACCTATTTCGAACAATTTTCAGGCTGCTCTGTTCTTGCATGCCTTGACGGCACACCACATGAAATCGTCTAGTTTCGGACAATTACCTCCAACTTGCCATCTGCGCATCATGCAAGATTCACCACTGTTCGAAATATTTTACAAAACATATATGTCAAAATTATTAGCATGTTTGATGTACTGTAAATCAAATCGAAGGATGGGCAATGGTAGCCCTAGAGTCAACTATAAATGAAAGTATCCTGACTTTGCTAGTTGGATTATAGAAAACAGAATTTTCAGAACAATTTGAAAACTGTATGTTGAGGATAAAACATATTTGGAGAAACAGTGTTGTGGTGATAATGCCACTGAATGTGTAACCCAGAGGCCCAGGCTAATAGTCTGGGGACATGGATTCAAATCCCACCATGGCAGCTGGTGAAATTTTATATTAATTCAATAGGTCAGGCATTGAAAAACTAGTCTCTGCAACGCTTATCACGAAACTATTACCAATTGCTGTGAAAACCCATCTGGTTCACTAATGTTCTTTAGTGAATGAAATCAGCCATCATAACCTGGTCTGGCCTACATGTGACTCCAGATCCACACCAATACAGTTGGCTCCTAGCTGTTCTCTGAAACCTAGCAAGCCTCTCAATTAAAGGAGAGTTCAGGGTGGGCAACAAATTCTGACCTTGCCGGCGATGCCAACACCCCATGAGAGGCTAAATTTAAAAAAAATTAACCAGTCTGAATTTAGGGATTCGTGCCCTAGATCAGGTTATGATGTGATGCTATAAAATGGCAATGAGATCTTAAAGAGGGTACCAACATTCTGACATCAAGAAGGTATGCATTATTTTGACAAAATCAACCCTGGTCGGGATTCTCCCCTACCCGGCGGGGCGGGGGGTCCCGGCATATCGGAGTGGCGTGAACCACTCCGGCGTCGGGCCACCCCAAAGGTGCGGAATTCATCACAGCAATGGATTCCAACTCAAACAGCAGCTTCAAGGTGATTTTCAAGTCTAAAATCATGCCAGGTAACAGGCCCAATTGAGGGTATAACATGTAGGAACAGGAGTAGAAATCCGTTTGTACTTGACTTTCACTTAAAGCACGTAAGTGCATTTTTATTGGCTATTAAGCACAATGCAATTAGCTCCCTTCCGAAACAGGCGTGTTTCGATATATTAACACGAAGGAAGAGGCTACAATATTTTCCAGGCTTCCCACAAGATGTGATAGAAGATGTTGTGAAAACATCATTTAACAGCAGGTGGCCAGGATCGATAGGCATTTTGGTGGTATGATTTGCTCTAAAGGTACAAGGTAAGAGGGAGCCCAGGTTTGAAAGGGTACTTTGCACATATTTCTGTACATTTTTGCAAAAATAAAATTGATAAAAATCAATTAAATTGACAATAAAGGTTCCGCGTTCCACCAGTGTCATATTTTGGTTTGGTCCTAAAACGTTATGACAATGGGTATTTCTGTGGGAATCCATTGTTTTGTTTCTGTCTTTCTTTTTCACATTATACAAAAAGAACTGTAAAAGGTTCCCGTTTTTAAAGCATATTGTGTCACTGTCAGCAAAATAAAGGCATCTGCAACAAATACTAACGAGTTAGCCTTGACATTATTTCCTGATAGACTACAAGTAAACAATTTTGTCGCTTGTTCTGTAATTGCCAAAAAGCTTAAACTCGTGTTGAAAGCTATTTGATCTGTTCTTGATTGTGTGCATTTGGAAACAAAATAGAATGTTAGACATCTGAAAGGCTTCTGGCTTTTAAACAGAGGCAGTTAGGCAGCAAGGATTGCAGAAGACAGGGATGCACAGGGCTAGGTGTTTTTGCCCTGGGTCGTTAGAGCAGGATGCAGAGAAGTTTGTTTAAGTTGAGCAAGAGTAGGCTAGTAGAATGAGTCCTTCATTTTCATGTTATTTCACAGGGATACGTTGTATCAATTAGGCCAGGCAAATCTAATCATCAGTATTGCAGACAGTCACCTGACTGTGGAATAAGGTAGCTTAACAAAACAAACTAATTTTCTTCATTTGCAAAATGATTGAAGAAATGCATACTCATTTTTATTTTTTTACAATTAAGGGACAATTTAGTGTGGCCAATCCACCCATCCTGCACATCTTTGTGTTATGGGGGTGAGACCACGAAGACACAGGGAGAATGTACAAACTCCACACAGACAGTGACTTGGGGTCAGGATTGAACCCAGGTCTTCAATGTCGTGAAGCAACAGTGCTAACCACTGCGCCATCTGGAAATGCATACTCATAAGAAACATGTATCCCTTTTAAGTCACAGTGGAATTTTGCTGTTACGCCCATGAGTCCTGCTAACATATAAGCAGATTGAAGGCAGTGTCACCTTGGGCAGGATTCTCCCCTACCTGGCGGGGGAGTCCCGGCGTAGCGGAGTCCGCACCTTTAGGGGCCAAGCCCTCACATTGAGGGGCTAGGCCCGTGCCGGAGCGGTTGGCACCACACCGACTGGCGCCCAAACCGGCTCCAGCGGGCTTTGACGCCAGGCGCCGGCCGAAAGGCCTTCGCCGGTTTGCGCATGCGCCGGTGCGTCAGCTGCCGCTGACGTCACCACTGGCGCATGTGCGCTGGGGGATTATCTTCCGCCTCCTCCATGGTGCAGGCCGTGGCGGCGGCGGAAGAAAAAGAGTGCCCCCACAGCACTGGCACGCCCGCCGATCGGTGGGCCCCGATCGCGGGCCTGGCCAGCGTGGGGGCATCGCCCAGGGTCCTATCGCCCCGCGCCCCCCCAGGGCCCGCTCGCACCGCCGATCACGCCGCCACCAGAGGTGGTTGAAACCACGGCGGCGGGAGAGGCCTCCCAGCGGTGGGACTTCGGCCGCAGGGGGCTCGCCGATCGGCGGGTGGTGTTTCCCGCCCCCGCCAATTCCCGGGAGGTGGAGAATTTCTGCCACGGCGGGGGTGGGAATTTCGGCGGCCCCGGGCGATTCTTCGACCCTGCGGGGGGTCGGAGAATTTCACCCAAGATGATCAGACTGCATTTGGGAATATCTGAAAACAATGTATCAAAGAGGGATTTACAGCAGACCAAAATTTATAACAATGTCTTATTTATGGTTTCTGCAGCATGTGCAGGAATTGAGGGATTTCAGGAAAGGGAAACTCCAACACAGGAAAATGTATTCACACACATTACTCTCAAATACCTACAAAAGACAAAAATGGACTTAGTTGATTGATTGATGGAATTGTATCTTTAGGCGGGATTCTCCCGTACCCGGCGGGGCGGGGGTCCCGGCGGGACGAAGTGGCGTGAACCACTCCGGCGCCGGCCTGCCCCAAATGTACGGACTCCTCCGCACCTTTAGGGGCTAGGCTGGCGCCAGAGTGGTTTGCGCCCCGCCAGCTGGCGTGGAAGGCCTTTAGCGCCATGCCAGCCGGTGCCGAAGGGACTCCGCCGGCCAGCGAGAGACCGCGCATGCGGGGGAGCGTCAGCAACTGCTGACGTCATCCCCGCGCATGCGCAGGGGGAGGGGTTCATCTACGAATCGGCCCGATCGCGGGCCAGGCCACCGTGGGGGCAACCCCCGGGGCCAGATCGCCCCGCGCTCCCCCAGGAACCTGGAGCCCGCCCACGCCGCAAGGTCCCGCCGGTAAGGGGCCTAGCCTGATCTACGCTGGCGGGACTGGCAAAAAGCCAGCGGGACTTAGACCCATCGCGGGTCGGCGAATCACTGCGAGCTGCCACCGACCGGCGAGGCACGATTCCCGCCCCCGCCGAATCTCCAGTGCCGGAGAATTCGGCGGACAGCGGGATTCACACCGCCCCCGGCGATTCTCCGACCCGGCAGGGGGTCGGAGAATCCCACCCTTTGTTAGCTAAGATTGTACAGTGATGCTGTGCTCGTGTTGTGTTACACAAGGATACTTTCATCTGATCTGTACCATACAGTTGGAATTACACAATGTCACCAGCCCACTCAACATTTTGTTTTAATTCCTGAGATGAGAGTGCCGCTGGTAAGGCCAGTATTTGTTGCCCATCACTAAATGCCCTTCAGAAGGTGATGTTGATCTACGATGCTGTTAAAAAGGGAGTTTCAGGTTTTTGGCCCAGCAATATGAGGCAACTGCAATAAATCAGGGTGGTGTGTGGTTTGGAAGGGAACTTGCAGATGGTGGTGTCCTATGTGTCTGCCGCCCTTGCCCTTCTAGGTGTAGAGCTCATGAGTTTGGAAGGTGCTGTCAAAGGAGGCTTGGCAAATTGCTGCAGCGTATTTTGTAGATGGCGTATTCTGTTGTCACTGTGTGCCGGTGAATGAAGGAATGAATATGGAAGGTGCTAATCAAGTGGGCTGCTTTGTCCTGCATAGTGAGGTGATCCTGCCTGATTTGAGACTGGTAAGATGATCATCAGCACTATCAACTGGCATTATATCCACAGGTGCATTCACCGAATTAGCTCAGCGGTGAGCACAGCCAGCTATTTTATTTCTTTTCCTGCTGAGTCGCAACAGAAACGTGACACAGTTAACCAGACTGCTGCATTTCCCAAAGTACACTGAAACAGTGATTATACTTCAAAAGTACTTCATTGATTGTAAAGCACTTTGGTACATCCTGAGATTGTGAAAGGCACCACATAAACTCAAGTTTTTCCTTTCAGGGAATCCTTGATGACAACCACTTCTCTTCTGAAACCAACATTTGCTCCTTCTCATCATTTCCCTCTTGCATCATCAGAGCTAACTCCTTGGGATAAATGCTTAGCTCTTTCCGTTTTCAAAATTTGGTGAGAAGGAGATGGCATTTTGTGAGGGAGTACCCTATCCTTCTCCACTGTCAGTTCTGCTGATTTAGGCTTAAACAATATTACACTGATACTTCCAAGACACATATCCCAAAACAATTCACATCACAAAAATATTATATGTAAATCAGTTGCAAGCAGCAAGATATAAGACCTAGACGTTACTAACTAATAGCTTGCGTTCATTCTCACACCCCATCAATGTTCTCATTGAGAACCAAACTAAGGGCAGCCTGCTTGCTATAAGGCGGCTAAAGATTGTAATTTCTAAATCCTCCTCCAGTTCAGGTCTGTTTGTATTAGGTGTGGTTTTGTTGTGCAAGCAGCAAATTAGTCAGGACATATTATACATTGAAGTAACAAATGCAAATTGACAGCTCTGTCAAATCTGTAACTCATCATTAAATTGTAAGTTACAGCTGCAATATGTCCCCTGTGGGTACCCATAGTCAGAAACGAATGAGGTATAATGCTGCGTACAGCCTTGCCATAGTTTGCGTATCTAGCCGTGGCAGCTTATTCCACGTTCCAAGATCTTGTCAGTAGTGCCTTCAGGATTGAGTGTGATCACCTCCTCCTCCAAAGCATGCAGGCTTACATCCTCCAGGGGATGATGGTCTGGAGTGATAACCATCTACCTTATTCAATATTGTCTACATTTTGCCAGCAGCAGGGGTTAAATGACGCACCGCTCTACTGATCTAGAGGCCCACTTTTCAGCTTCCACATTTGTACGCCAGTCAATGATGACCGGCAGACTCTTTCTTCACTGAGGCTTTTAGAAAAGCATTAATATACATTAAAACAAACTCCATGTTAATTACAGGATGGCATAATCTTTTGTCCACATATGTAATCACACTCCTTTAAATGTTTCTCATCATTCCTCTTCAGTCGCCCTTAAAAAAACTACTGACACCAATTTCCTGCCATCTCTGTGACTATCTCCGAACAATGTCGAGAGTTTGCCAGTTTAAAAAAAAAATTGGTGACCCTGCAAGTCTGGCCATGTCTACACTCATCTAAAGAAGCAGATAATTATCCTGCCATGCCTGTCTCCTGTGGATTTGCTCATGGTCCATAAAATATCTCCTGCAGTCTCATGAAATTAACTAATTTGAGACAAATTTTCCAAATAATCACCCACGTCACCAGGAATGGTATATTGTTCTTATATTATCAGCTCACCAAACCACTGTATTTACTGTTTTGTTGTGAAGTATCCTCCTGTTTTACAGCACCATATGTGTTAATCATTTATACTTTCAGATGGTCATTAAGGGAGGGAAATTGTTTTTATTTTAATTTTACAGTACCCAATTATTTTTTTCAATTAATGGACAATTTAGCGTGGCCAATCCATCTAACATGCACATCTTTTTGGGTTGTGGGGGTGGAACACACGCAGACACGGGGAGAATGTGCAATCTCCACACTGATAGTGACCCGGGTCGGGACTGAACCTGGGTTCTCGCGCCGTGAGGCAGCAGTGCTAACCACTGGGCCACTGTGATGCCCTGGGTAATGGTCTTTTAATATTAAATTTAAGAGAGGCTTGGTTTATAAGTGAATTTTCATCCTCCTTGTAGAGGTAAAGACTTGTGTTCTTGATTTACAGAGGTCATCAGTTAATGGGAACATTTGTTCAGCATTTGGATTTCATCCCTATAAATTACAATGAAGGAAATGCTGGCTTATGGAAACTGTTGAGACTGTGAGTGTATGCATTACAGGCATATTTCACAGCTGATTCCATAACAACTAAACTGCTGCATTAACAAGTATAGGTATTCAGAATTGAAGCATAGTCAGGTTTAATTTGAATATTATTAGACCAAATTAATATTTTCCTATTTATTGCTACTGATATATCCCCTTCTGATGAATGCTATTTTTTATAGTATGCTGTGCAGATTTACACCTGTTCTATATTATCAGTGCAGCCATAGTACTATTTCTGGTTGCAATATAAACTCAAATAGTACTAAGAGCCAAAGTAGAGGTGACAAATAATAATTGCCATTTGTCAGGTTAAATTGTTGAGTCAAGTTGCACTCCTTGGTTCATGTGTGAAGTGTTTTCACTACCACTCATCTGTACAATGTTTTCCTAACAATGGCTACCAAAATGGAAAAAAACATAAAGTAAGATTCAGTAAAACTTTACAGACACAAACTTCTAAAAACAAAACACTGTGGATGCTGGAAATCTGAAATTAAAAAAAGAAAGTGCTGGAAACACACAGCATCCGTGGCAAGAGAAACAGAATGAACATTTCCAGTCCAATATGACTCTTCGGAAGAAATCTAATTTTACTTGAAACACTAACAAACTTGTTCATGTTTCAGTTATTGTAAAATCTTTCCTGAAATCTAATTCAAACCTGATCGCAGTGAGAAAAGATAGCCAGCAACCACAGTATTTACATGGCTATCACAGCATTGCTCCAGATGAAAGGAAAATGATCTTTTCAGGGAATCGTATTGTTGACTTACATACCTTGTAAAACTGTCATTAGGGCTGCTGCTAATGACAGGTAAAGTAAATGCATCACTAATGCACCTGTTTTACAATCTTTTTTCACCCAATATAGCTGGGGTAATGATGTTAGCTCTTTAGAATTTACAGAAAGTGATGCTGCTTATTTAGATCAGGTTGCAACCTCACCACAGATGCTGCCTAGCCTACTGAGTGTATCCAGCATTTTCTGTTCTAATGTTGCTTAATAAGAATAGACAAAATTACCATTTTACTTATAAAAGATACATTCCCATTAAGAAACATATTTTGTATTGTGAACTAAAGAAGCACAATGAAACAAAACATACTTTAATATCGATATTCAAAAATAATAACCATTCTCTCCGAACAGAATTCTAAATATATTTGCATTATATATTAAAAACTTCAAAGTGCATCATATTTTATTTTGCCATACATTGAGCTTAACCACTTCTCTTTACAATAACTTTTATAATGGTGGGTTTTGGGTGGTGGATTGTGAAAACGAATGCGGTTAGATCAGCACTGTATATAACTGCATTGTTTAGAAAGCACACTGTAACTGTGAGTCAGTAGTTAGTGTGGAAGTGTGTACCCACACGTGTCTGGATACCCACCAGATGATTGAAAGTGTTCAGGGAATAAAGTAATACCTTGTCAGAATTCACTAGAAGTGACATTTTGTTTGTGCTTACACTCACAGTATACGTAGATATTCTGTGGTACTTTCATATAATGATACATTATATGCTAAAAATTACGAACCTGTAATATAAATGCTTTCTATATATAAATCTGATACACTGTACTGATGTCTCTTAACAGTCAGGTAAAAGCAAGAGCATTGGCTTCACTGAAGTGCAACAAACTGGATTATTTGTACATTTGTGGATAATTACTACTGTCACATTCACGCATATAATCCGCATTGTAAAACTTTTCCCCATGTTTTTATTTTGACCTTTCTCATTTTCATGCTAGATGCAAGACCTGGAATTTCCTTGTGGGTGCAATCTGGAGTTTGTATCTAAAATTGGACCTGAAGATGCAACCATTTTGCTGATATAAAATTACATCCAAGTAACCTCCAAATCGCATTAGAATATGGTGTAAAATGGGCATAAATTAATAAGCAATTAGGGTTCAGGCAAATGTGTTTGTCTCTTAAAATTTAAGTTTCTACTCATTTAACCATTATTCATGCATATTTGGCACAGCATGTTTAAGAACTTGCAATCTCGGAGGCTTTTCACTTTTAATTTATGCCATAAAACAGCACAGGTTCACCATTCTAATACTTAAAGAGGGAATCCAGGGTTACGGGGATAAGGTGGGCAAGTGGAATTGAGAATTATCACATCAGATCAGTCATGATCTCAATCAATGGCAGAACAGATTTGATGTGCCGAATGGCATACCTCTGCTTCTATGCCTTATTATCTTATGTACTGTTCTGAGTTCAGAATGTTCATGGATTATCTAACTGGAGCTTTACACTGTTAAAATAAGTCAAAAACTGAGCAAAATTTTACAAGGCACAGTGGTCCCAGCACTCACCCCAAATAAAAAGTCGGAGTAAGTTCACCCAGAACAGCTTCCCTGCAGCCAATTAGCAGCCAATTAACTGTTAATAGGCTGGAGGCGGGATTTCTACCTTCAACAACGAAGTATCACCTCTGCAGAGAGTTGCTGGAACATCAGAGGCCAGCAGCTCTCAAGTACTGGCAACACCACCGTGGCCATTGCCAGTACTGCACTCGGGGGTTTGAAGGGTGTTGTGTGTGTGTGTGTGAGTCTATGTATGTGTGT
Source organism: Scyliorhinus canicula (assembly GCF_902713615.1). Classification (NCBI taxonomy): domain Eukaryota; kingdom Metazoa; phylum Chordata; class Chondrichthyes; order Carcharhiniformes; family Scyliorhinidae; genus Scyliorhinus; species Scyliorhinus canicula. The sequence goes on along the minus strand of NC_052146.1, from coordinate 278,771,742 downwards.
GTGTAACGATAGACCAGAATTTCTTTAACTTTTCAGATCATGGAGAAGAGTCAACAATGTGGGTAGAGACTGGGATTTAAGAAGCCATTGGGGAAGGAGAACATTGGTGGGAGAAGGGGGAGGTTCATTCAGTAAACCAGGTTGTCAGTTAACCTACGCAGAGAGACCTATTGGACTGGCCACTTGGCACCGGCCTATCCTGCTGCCGGTTTAACCCCAGAAATGGTAGAATGAGGTCCTTAAGTCTTTTTTATTCGTTCATGGGATGTGGCGTCACAGGCTGTGCCAGCATTTATTACCCATCCCTAATTGTCCTTGAGGAGCAGTTAAGAGTCAACCACATTACTGTAGTTCTGGAGTCACATATAGGCCAGACCAGGTAAGGACGGCAGATTTCCTTCCCTAAAGGACATTAGTGAATCAGATGGATTTTTACAACAATTGACACTGGTTTCATGGTCATCACTTTTAATACCAGATCTTTTTTTATTGAATTCAAATTTCACCATCTGCAGTGACGGGATTTGAACTTGAGATCCCGGAGTACTCTGGGTCCAGGGACAATACCACTGTGCCACTGCAGCCCCAAAAATTAACTGCCCACTTAATGGCCTCAATCGCCCCATGGGTGGGTAGGCCACCCACCCCGCCACTGGTAAAATTGTAGTGGTGGAAGGATTTGCCAGGACATGGCAGGTAAATTGCCCGCTGGATTTAACCTGCACATCTGCCTTCAATCTTGCCTGCGGGGAGTGTTAAATCCAGCCCACTATTTCATCTGGTGGGGAAATTCAGAACAGGATAATATAATCTTATAGTAAGGATTAGGCCCTTTTAGAAGTGAAATCGGGAAGCACTTTCTCACACCTAGGGATTGTGGAACTCGGGAACTAATATTCTAAAATAGTGGGTCACTTGAAAATGTCAATAGATTTTTATTAATTAAGGGAATCAAGGGATTTGGAATAAATGTAGTTGAGCTACACATCAGCCATGACCTCATTTAATGACAGAACAATCTTGAAAGGCTGAATGGTCAATTCTGTTTCTAGTGTCAAACCTCAACTACAATTTCTAGATTGACATAGAACTTACAGGACAGAAACAGGCAATTTGGCACAACCAGCTTATACCATGGCCATCCCCTCACGAGCCTTCTCCCACTCTGCTTCATTTAACCCCATCAACATAGCCCTCTATTCCTTTCTCCCTCATGTACTTATTCAGCTTCCCCTTAAAAATGCCTATGCTAGTTCCCTCAACAACTACATGTTCCACATTCTAACCCCTCTCTGGGTAAAAAAATTCCTTATTGGATTTATTACGGATTATCTTATGCATATAGCCCATAGTTTTGGACTCCCCGATGGATGGAAATATTTTCTATATGTCTACCCTATAAAAACCTTTCATAATTTTAAAGACTACTATTAGGTCACTCCTCAGCCTTCTCTTTTCTACAGAAAAGATCCCCAGCTTGTTTAATCTTTCCTGATAGTTATAACCTCTCAGTTCTAATATAATACTCGTAAATGTATTTCCACAGAGCGGTCACCTTCAAGGAAATGTAAGTGAGATTTATGACCAAATGAGTGAGACAGATTGGAAACCCATTTCAATTTATGAAATTATATATACTTTTAGAAGTGAGATATTTGAAATAGGTAACATTTTTAGAACAAATTGAGTGAGATTCATGTCAAATGATGATGAGATGACACCCTTGTATATATTGCCACTAGATAATGAAGTGCAGCTTTTCGGAGACTTCAACACACGCATTAAAGGAAGCAGAAAATACAGAGTAGGTCTCGGCGAAAGTAAATGTTAAAAAAAACACTAAAAGGTTTGTATTTAAAAGTCAAACAAATTGACTTCTGATGGAAAAACATAAAATTTCAGAGATTTGTGCATTTTGTAGTTACAAATGTAACTCACTCCCAAAATTACGCAACTATTTAAGTTAAGTAATTCATTCCCAGAATATGGGTGTATTGGGTGCAAATGTGGAGGAAATTCCTGGCTGAAGTGCATGTGTTCAATTCTGTATGCCGACATTTGCCTTAATCTCAGCCAAACAAATCTTTTACCCATAAATATCATCCACTAGTTTGGTGCCATTAATCCCTCGATACGTGACCCGGCTTGGTCGTACCAGAACCCCGTAATTTGGTTTACAAGTAAAATAACGTTTCTCTCCTACAGAACCATCATTTTTTCCTTTTGGTGAGCGCAACTCCAGCCCAAGCCATACGCCAGGAGCAAAGTCAGTGGGTCCAATGTATTTAATGGTCGCCATCTCACTGGAGCTGGTCAGTAGTACCTGGGACCCTTCCTGTAACTTCACGTTTCTCTCAATGGTGCTTGTGCTGCTCCAGCTTCGTCTCATGACTGCATTCTTTGATCTGGAAGAAAGAATAGTGTTGTGAGAAATAAATCACATTATTCTGATGAAATGTCAATAACCAAAATATTCCTCTCTTGGATTTTATCAGCTGCTAATTGACCTGCTGTGCATTTCTGTGGCTGTTTTTATTTGTACAAAATCATAGGGTGTGATCTACTGGCCCAACTCGGGAGACCACAGTGGGAGTGTTAAGAGATCGGGCACCATTAGAAACGGGTCTAAGTGCAGCCCTCAGCAAGGCATTGCTCGTCGACTCCTGAAAAAGAAGCAGAGTTTAATAGTTGTTCTTGGTGCTGCATACGCTGGGAAACACCCACTTAATGAGCCCAAAACGGAACTCTATTTTTCATTAAATTGCACCCATACTATTTTAAGATAGATATTCTAAGATTTGAAGATGGGGGAAGTTCCTGTCTCTAATGATACTAGAGGGTGGCATGGAGGCACAGTGGTTAGCACTGCTGCCTCACTGCTCCATGGACCTGGGTTCAATTCTGGCCTTGGGTTACTGTCTGTGTGGAGTTTGCACTTTCTCCCCGTGTGTGCGTGGGCTTCCTCTGGGTGCTCTGGTTTCCTCCCACAGTCCAAAAATGTGCAGGTTAGGTGGATTGGCCATGCTGAATTGCCCCTTCATGTCCAAGAATGTGTATCTTAGGTTAAGGGATTATTGGGATATGGGGGGAAGAGGGCCAAGGTAAGGTTACGTTTCAGAGGGTCGTTGCATTCTCGATGGGCCGAAGGGCCTCCTTCTGCTCTGTAGGGATTCTGTGATTCTGTTTTGTTAAAGTTCAATCAAGTCAATGGAAAACTAAAAAAAAAAACCACTTTAAAAACCATTTCCAATGTTTATCACTCAATATCGCACTTTGAAGACTTCCAGTGGTGGTGATGTGCTGAACAGTCACATATCAGGTGACTCTCCTCCAGAACATTACCAAACAGGTACTTTTAGTCAAATTTAGCCCGAAAATTCAGACTCATTTCACCCATCAATAAGAAAGGGAGAGAAGAGGAACAACAATATACCAGCAAATGGGAGCTCGAGAAGCCACAGAGATGGCAGAAGCAGAGGGAAAGGCCAAGAGCAGCGGGTGGATGAGATGGCGGACACACGAGGTGAAGGGTCCCGGCCACCTCAGAGAGGGGGAGACCGACGACTCAAACAACGGCCTGCCCCCCCGCCGTCTGGAGATGGATGGAGATCAATGGAAGATGTTCCTGACCAAGGAACTATTGAGGGAGGCGGTAAAGGTGGATATCCAGGTGGCGGTCAAGGTAGCTGTGACGGATGTGTTGGTCGTCATGCAGACGGCGATCGACGGTCTGGGGAAGAAGCTGGAATCTCAGGGGAAGACGACCCAGGAGCTTGAGAAGGCATCGACAGAGCAGAGTGGCAGGATTGTTGCTCTGGAGGCCAAAATTAAAAGGTTGGTGACAACCCAGGGGAGCCAAAAGGTTGAGCACGAGGAGAACCGGTCCCATCGCCAAAATATATGGATCATGGGCCTGCCAGAGGAGATCGACGGCAGGGACCCGACAGACTTATGCAGCCTAGATGCTACCCAGTCAGGAGGGCCAACTCCCCCAAACCGCCGATGATTCACAGGGCACAGATCGCTCCGACCAAAGCCCAAAGCGGGGGAAACAGCCAAGGGCAATAATTGCCAAACTGTATCAGTATCAGGACCAGCAGAGGATCCTGTGGTGGGCAAGACAGACAAAGGCGAGCAACTGAGAAGGACACAGAATCCAGGTCTACCAGGACATTGGGGTAACATGGCAAAGCGCAGGACCAAATTCAACTAGGCGAGTTAAGTTTGGGATGTGGTTCCCATCTATGCTTTGGGTCACGTTCCAAAATAAAGAACATTATTTCAACGCCCCGGTGGAGGCGGACGAGTTCATGTGGAGTAACGGCCTGGACAAGGGTCAAACAAGGAAGCGCTGAGGGCAAAGCAGAGGAAGGAAAAGGGATAAAGAAAAATAACTATGATGGACTTTTACCATGTTTGCGCGGGACAATACTGTCTCGCTCTGATCACTTTTTGTCAAATCACTTTAATGTACAGATTCCTGAGGTACCCAAGGCTTTGGGATTCATCTCTTTGCTTCGGAGACATCGGGCGAATGCTGTTTGGTACTGGTCTCCACAAATGGGGACAAGATGGAGTGGCACTTGTGAGGGTCTCCCAGGGAATTGGCCCCCAGCTGCATGCCCTTTGGGCAAGGTGGTGTTCTGGCACTGCTGGTGCCACATGGAGACCCTGGCAGTGCCAGCCTTGCTCCTTGGCAGTGCCAGCCTGGCACACTGGCAGTGCCTCTGCCAGCTGGCAATACCACCTGGGCATCTCAGCAGTGCCAGGCCGGCACCCAGGTGACATTTTTTGCACGTGTGTAATCGGGCCAGGGGTGCCTTGTGTGGGTGTTGGGGGAGAGGGGGTGGGGGGGATGCGGGGCACCTCCCATAGTGTGTTTAGCCTGGGGGTTTGCTTTGGGAGCCTTGGAGATTGGGAAAGCATTTAAATGGCATCCTGATCTCTCGCTACACTGGAGAGCTCTGGTGAGCGGAGCTCCTCAGTGTGCAAAATGAGGCTATGTGCAGCATCGGATGTGCGTTCCCCACTGAGGCCTCTTATACAATGCGAGTCGTGTTGTATTGTCATAAGTTTCTCAGCTGCAGCTAAATGCACTTGCTGAGGGACTTTATTCCCTATTAGTTGAATCACTCCCATTGTCTTTTTCTCTAGGTTTCCCCAAGTTTAGCTGGCAGAATGGACCGAAGATTTGTTTCCGCACTGCCATAAATGCTGCAACATAGCCTACAATTCTACAGTATGTTAAGTCTAATGACGCGTTTCTATCCCTCCTCCTGGAAATTACTTGGGGTCCACCAGACCCTCACTTAGAGCATGATTAGGATTAGGAAATCGCTGTTGGATTGGATTTGTCTTATTGTCATGTGTACAGAGGTACAGTGAAAAGTATTGTTCTGCGTACGGTCCAGACAGATCATTCCATACATGAAAAAAAACATAGGGCAAACATAAATACACAAACAAATTGCAGAGCATACATAAATACGCAATGTAAATACACAGACACTGGCATTAGGTGAAGCACACTACTCAGTAGAGAAGATATGTGAGAGATCAGTTCAGTCCATAAGAGGGTCATTCATTAGTCTGGTAACAGCAGGGAAGAAGCTGTTTTTGAATCTGTTAGTGCGTGTTCTCAGACTTTTGTATCTCCTGCCTGATAGAAAAACTTGGAAGAGAAAATAACCCAAGTGGGAGGGATCTTTGATTATGCTGTCTGCTTTCCCAAGGCAGCGGGAGGAGACCAGTGAGCATAAACCTGTATTATACCAACGCAGAACATTAAGTACTGTCAGACTTAATTACAAAACGTTATTAGCATTGGCATTCCTATCTTCAAAATTTTTACCAAAAAGTTATATTTCTCTAATAATTTAACTGGATGCCAATTCAAAATAAGGAGGCGTAAATTGGATCAGGCTTCAAAACTGGTATGGGGATCACCAGGTGCAATTAACCTGCATTTGTTCATAGCAATCTAGTTAACACAGAAAATTTGTGCTTATTTGATTTGTTTTGATTTATTATTGTCACGTATTAATATACAGTGAAAAGTATTGTTTCTTGCATGCTGTACAAACAATGCACACCGTACATAAGGAAGGAAGGAGAGACTGCAGAATATAATGTTACAGTTATACCAAGGTATAGAGAAAAGATCAACTTAATACTAGGTAGGTCCATTCAAAAGTCTGATGGCAGTAGGGAAGAAGCTGTTCTTGAGTTGGTTGTTACGTGTCCTCAAACTTTGGTATCTTTTTCCTGACGGAAGGAGGTGGAAGTGTGTATGTCCGGGATGCGTGGGGTCCTTAATCATGCTGGCTGCCTTTCTGAGGCAGCGGGAATTATAGATAGAGTCAATAGATGGGAGGCTGGTTTGCGTGATAGACTGGGCTACATCCACGACCTTTTGTAGTTTCCTGCGGTCTTGGGTAGAGCAGGCTCCATACCAAACTGTGATACAACCGGAAAGAATGCTTTCTATGGTGCATCTTAGAAGTTGGTGAGGGTCATAGCTGACATGCCAAATTTCCTCAGTCTTCTGAGAAAGTAGAGTCGTTGATGGGCTTTCTTAACTATATTGTCGGCATGGGGGGACCAAGACAGGCTGTTGGTGATCAGTACACCTAAAAACTTGAAGCTCTCGACCCTTTCTACTCCGTTCCCATTGATGTAGACAGGAGCATATTCTCCACTATGCTTCCTGAAGTCGATGATAATCTCTTTCGTATTGTTGACATTGAGGGAGAGATTATTGTCCATTTAAATGATACAGCAGCCAGTGGTAAGCACAGTGCTGAGTGGCTGCATGGCTAAGCAGAGGATGGGGGTTTACATAAGACCAGCACCATTTAAAAATAGCCTGCATTATATAAAGATGAGGGGCACGATTCTCCGAGGTGCGGAGAATTGGCGCCATTTGCGCCGGCGCGGCGCCAGCATTGGCGGGGCCGCCGATTCTCCGGCCCGAATGGGCCAAGCAGCTGCGCGGTACGATAGAGTCCAGCCGGCGCTGTTCACCCCTGGTCGCTGCCGGTGGGAACTCTGCGCGAACGGTCGGGCGGCGGCCTGTGGGGCGGGGAAAAGTGCTCCATCACTGATGGGGTCTGGCCCGTGATCGGGGCCCACCAATTGGCGGGCTGGCCTCTCCCCCCGGGCCTACTTTGTTGCGCGGCCAGCCCCTGAACCCAGATGCCATATTGAGTCAGGGTCGGAGAGCTGAAGAAATCCCCCGCGCATGCGCAGGTTGGCGCGGCGCCCATTTGGTCCCAGGAAGGGAGGCTGGAGTGGCGTGAACCGCTCCAGCGTTGTGCTGGCCCCCTGTGGGGGCCAGAATTGGTCGTCCCCGTGCCCGTTTCACGGCGCGAACACTTGGGCTCCATTTTGGAGAATTGCCCCCCAGGTGCATTCTGGCTGCATCAGGTTGGAATTGGTTACAGGAGATCAGAAAGAGGAGTGTGTTGTGTTTGGTCTTTTATACCTTGCAAAGGGATCCACCAAACACCTAGACTTGTCCAAACCAGGATCTTTATTGAATCACACGTGGTAAAATAGGGATCTGTTACAGAGCAAGTTAGCATGGAGTTTATTTGTACTCCTCTGGAACTGCACCCAGCATGACTCGAGGCAGTGGCGTAGAGGTATTGTCTCTGGACTAGTAATCCAGAGACACAGAGTCATGCTCTGGGGAGCCAGGCTTGAATCCCATCATGGCAGATGGTGAAATTTGAATTCAATAAAAAAAATCTTGAATTAAAAGAAAATTGTGATCATGAAACCATTGTTGATTGTTGTTTCTTTTCCTCTTTGCTCCATGTCTTTGGAAGGCCTATGTCCATGACTGCCATCCTTGTGTCAGCAGCATCTTTCTTTTGTGCTGGTTTGTAAGTGGGATTAGCTGGCTCCCCCAATCTTCTCCTCTTTCTCCTCTTTATTTTGACAACATGATGATGTAGTTTCTTAAGCCTCTTGCTTTTTTGTTCTGGAATTGCAGCCTCTGATGTGGAGTTGGTTTTTACCGTGTGCTCAGAGGTCTGCAGAGCTTCAGGTGGATCCTGAGGGGCCGTCATGCCATCTTTGAGTAGTGTGATACCGCCCATTTCTGCGGCCTCACCGGCATGATGGAACGCCTTGGTGTCTGGTGCCTGAATGAAGGTTGGAACTGGGGCTACAGGTGCCGCCCATTCTTGGCTCGCGAGAGCATTGCTCACTTGCTCTTCGTCACTCGAGATTACAATGGTCTCTGGTCATGATGATTCAGGCATTGAGTGATTTGTGGAGCTGCATATTGAGATTATCATGAGCTCTTACTCTGGGTCAGTCTCGGAGGTGCCTACAACTGCAACATCCAAATCGCTGTTATCGAAGTCATCATTAATGTCTTCCCATTTATCGTCACGCGTCGTCAATGGTTTGGGAATGAATTACAGGAACTGTTTCGAAGACCTGGAATGAGTCATCAGGTACCTCTAAGGCCAGTTTCTACAATATTGGGATGATTTCTTCCGTTTCTGGCTCGGTCAGCAGCTGATCCTCCGCGGTATCAGCAGTTTCAATTTTTAAGTGCGCCATCTCCAAGCTCCCGCTCTTCTCAGTGTCCAGCACGTGACCACCTCGTCATTCCATCCAAACCACCTGAGTAGTGCTTCTTGATCCTTTCCATTGAGCCCGTCTCTGTTCCTGCGAAATAGATCGACAAGCAGTTCATACTGGTCTTCGTCAATCTCACCTTCCACACCATTGCTGTCTGCATTTTCTTCGAAATCTTCAAACATATATTCATAGTAATCATCAGCGGATTCAGCATTGTCTGCAATGATTTCTCCTGTAAAATATAACATTGCATGCAGAATTATGTGTTCAAGCAATAGGCTGCCAAGTTCAAAATCAGCCCCGAGTTTGGCTGCCGAACTTTGGCTTAACATTCCACGCTGTGGAACTTCAGGAGGACTGAAGAAATTAAAGAACGATTCATTTGGTACAGTTTTCATAACTGTTCTGCGAGTCCTTCGACCTTTGTGCTTTGATTTTGTTTGAATTGTTTTCACCGTTACGTTTTTGCCCTCCCTCCAGGCAATCTTACAGGCTGTGCACCCCGTGACTTCTGGTTCATCAAAGAATGATTTAAGCGGCTGCAAATCCAACTGATATACTTTCGTGATCACCTCATTTGTGAAATACTTATTTGGCTCAAACTTAAATGCCAGAGTGAAGCTCCACGGCTTTTCACACTCTGTCCATTTAACATTCACGTTTTGCAGATACTTTAATACAGGCTCGTCATGCTCCTGTATCATGCCACTGAGCACATGTACATTCTTGAAGACTGTTAACCAGAATTGCAGGATACTTGCAGGCTGTTCCATCTCCTCCTCTGATTCGTCGTCCTCCACCTGGATTTCTTCTGAATCCTGATAAACCGTGCACACTGTAATATCTTGTAGGGATCTGGAGTATTCAGGTGACCAGCCATCTTCTGACATGCATAGATGCTTAACTAAATTTAGGGATTGACATGAATCTGCGCCTATAATAGAATCAACGTTCATGTCTACAATATGAAACAGTAATGTGTACCTCATGTCTGCCATGGACGGCCCCAGTTTTCAGACGCCAAAGGTCTCCATTGTTCTTGTTCCGAAGTCTATCAGCAGCCCTGGCCGATCAGCGAATTTCCGCTGCATGTTCAGCTTTTGCAACGCAGACCTATTCACGAGGTTGGCTGTTGTTTGAGGGTCAAAGTCACATCGTAACAGAGAATTGTTCAGTACCACCATTGATTTCAATATAGTATTAAAGGGGGCTGGTTTAGCTCACTGGGCTAAATCACAGGCTTTTAAAGCAGACCAAGCAGGCCAGCAGCACGGTTCGATTCCCGGACCAGCCTTCCCGGACAGGCGCCAGAATGTGGCGACTAGGGGCTTTTCACAGTAACTTCATTGAAGCCTACACGTGACAATAAGCGATTTTCATTTTCATTTCATTTCATTAAAGGTTTCTGTGGCGTTCTTACTCACTTCAGTCTTTCTTACTATTTTGTTTTCATCATTCTTGTTCGAACTCTTCTGGTCCCTCGCTGCGTTGAGATTGATGAAAAACTGTTCTTTGGTATTTATCTCATCGATTGCATGCATCGATCGTGCATGGTCCATTGCAGGACACGCAAAACATGGTTTTGCAAAATGCCCAATACGGCTGCACCTGGAACAGACTTTTCCAAAGGTCGGACATTGCCGTGGGTCATGTCGAGTGCCACATTTTTGGCACAAGACGTCGGCAGCAGCTCCTGTTGCTGCTTTAAATGGCCGTCCGCACTGAGACCACATTTCTTCATTATGTGCGTCACAGTACGAATGGCACTGGCTTCTTCTTCTGAGTTGGCGCCAAAATCTTTTGAGTGGTGTGCCTATTCTCTGAGCGGCTATCTTGCTCGCCTGGCAAATCTTAACTGCCTGTTCCAGCATGAAATCTTCCTCCCACAACAACCTCTCCCGGAGCTCATCATTAGCTACACCAAAGACAATTTGGTCGCGGATGAGCGAGGATTTCAGGCTGCTGAAGTTGCATGACTGGGCCTTCAACCTCAAGTCTGTGACAAAACTGTTAAATGATTCACCAGGTTTTGGGTACGCATGAGGAACATGTTTCGCTCAAATGCGTCATTCTTTTTAGGGGAACAATGCGAATCTAAGTGCCTCACAACCTCATCAGGATTCTTGCCATCCTCCTCATTATCGAACAGAAATTAGTTGTACAATTCAATCGCTTGTGGACCTGCCACCTTTCGCAGCAACACGATTCGCCTCTCATCAGGCTGGACCTATAGGCCTATGGTCGAAACATAGAATTTGAACTGCTGCTCGAATAGCTGTTTTCATCTACATTACCAGATATCTGAAGCTGGTGGGTGGCTCTCAGTCCGTCCATCTTGAGCTTCAGCATTTTGTAATGCGTTGAGACACCTCAGGTTGGAGTTCACTAGATCGGTCTGTCCTAACTTTGTCACTGCCATCGTTATCTTCAAATCTTCAGCACTCTTCGTACCATGTTGTATTTGGTCTCCTATACCTTGCAAAGGAAACCACCAAGCATCTAGAGTTGTCCAAACCAGGATCTTTATTGAATCACACATGGTAAGATAGCGATCTGTTACAGAGCAATTTTATCAGTTTCTTTGCACTCCTCTAGAACTGCACCTAGCATGACTGTTCACCTGTATATCTTAATTCCATCTCCTATATCTTTCTTCTGGTGATGGACGGATGTGTCTCCACTTATATGGGAGTCCCTGGTCACAAGACCACGGTCTGGGGACCGCATGGTGCGCTTGTACCGCCACCTACTGATTGGAGGTCGCATACCATCCATCTATGATATTGCTTACAGGCATATCACCACAGAGTGCAAATGGCGCCACAGGCCAGATACTGTGCTCCAAGGTTTTCTGAGGGAGCACCGGCAACCAAGTGGTGGACTGGAGGAGAGGGGTCTCTTTTCTTCAGGGGTCAAGAGTACTAACAAGCAGACACCGAGGGGGCAATGAGAACAAGTGGCCATTGCTGTCAATGCCTGCAGAGCAGGAAGAAGTTTACATGAGTGGGCAAGGTTAGTGCATGTACCTTCAAAAAACTTAGGGGTGCAATCTCCATTGCCTGACGCCGGTGGCGGAGAATGGAGCCTCGGCTGAAAAATGGGATAGGTATCGGTTCCCCACCGTCAGCGGCAGCAAGTTACACACCGGCGTCACTATGCCAAACAGCGATTTGCATGCATTTTAGTGATTAACGGGCTGGAAGCCCAAATCTACACACTCCTGTGATGCTCCACGCATGTGATTTGGTGCAAGTATTGACAACCGGGGTACAGGGGCCATGGCCATTGAGGGGGAGCAAGGAGGTAAACAAACCTTTTGGGCTTGCTGGGGGGGGGGTGTATGCCTAGACCTCGGAGTAGGAGGAAGATACAGCAGGATTTAGATCGTTTGGAGACATGGGCGGCGAGATGGCAGATGGAGTTTAATCCGGACAAATGTGAGGTAATGCATTTTGGAAGGTCTAATACAGGTAGGGAATAGAGAGTGAATGGTAGAACCCTCAAGAGTATTGACAGTCAGAGAGATCTTGGTATACAGTCCACAGGTCATTGAAAGGGGCAACACAGGTGGAGAAGGTAGTCAAGAAGGCATACGGCATGCTTGCCTTCATTGGCCGGGGCACTGAGTATAAAAATTGGCAAGTCATGTTGCAGCTGTATAGAACCTTAGTTTGGCCACATTTGGAGTATAGTGTTCAATTCTGGTCGCCACACTACCAGAAGGATGTGGAGGCTTTAGAGAGGGTGCAGAAGAGATTTACCAGGATGTTGCCTGGTATGGAGAGTATTAGCTATGAGGTAGGTTGAATAAACTCGGTTTGTTCTCACTGGAACGACGGAGGTTGAGGGCCGACCTGATAGAGGTCTACAAAATTATGAGGGGCATAGATAGAGTGGATAGTCAGAGACTTTTTCCCAGGGTAGAGGGGTCAATTGCTAGGGGGCATGGGTTTAAGGTGCGGGGGGCAAGGTTTAGAGGAGATGTACGAGGTAAGTTTTTTACACAGAAGGTAGTGGGTGCCTGGAACTCGCTGCCGGAGGAGGTGGTGGAAGCAGGGACGATAGTGATGTTTAAGTGGCATCTTGACAAATACATGAATAGGATGGGAATAGAGTGATACGGACCCCGGAAGTGTAGAAGATTTTAGTTTAGATGGGCAGCACGGTCGGCGCAGGCTTGGAGGACCGAAGGGCCTGTTCCTGTGCTGTACTTCTCTTTGTTCTTTGTTCTTTTAGTGGGTAACAACTTGGTAGCAAGCGCGTGGACCCAGGGAGTCCCCCTCGGAATTAGGGTGCCCTGGCTGAGACCCCCATTGCTGAATAAATTCATTTAAATCCACCCCCTAGCTGCAATGTCCAGGGTCCTTGGCTGTTGTGACTGCTGACTGCTCACAGCATCCTGCATTTGTTCTGAGGGCTTCTGGTCATGTGGAAACCCACTCAGCTCGCCCATCTAGAAACCCTGATTCCCCAAAAGTACCAGCAAGGGGATGGACATGGCCATGTTCAATCGCCAACTCACCAGGTGTTAACACTTATCAGTGCACTGCTCAGAAGCGCAGCCCCACAGCAAAAGAAGCAAAGGATTAGCAGAGCTCACCCCAAACAAAGAACACATGCACCATTGCTGCTGGAACTCTTCCTGCCACACAGTCCCTCTCAGTATAAAAGCTTCACCAGTGACTATCAGCTAGCCCACCCCTGAGGATCACAAGATGTCTCTAACTCTGCTTGTCCACCGTGGCCCTGATCCCATCCACCCACCTCCCCGGCCAGGAAACCTGACCAGTTCCCTGTCACAACCTGTGTATAAAACCCAGACTCCACATAACATTGCAGCTAAGATGCCAACAAACGCACACATCCTTTGCTCATGCCTATCTGTAGGACCTACTACCACACCAGGCTCTTAGTATGGAGACGAATGGCTGCATAGTATGAACGTCTCCACCACACAACGAGTTGCTATCTTGGCGAGGTAGCACAAGGCACACCCAGTGAGGAGACCCACACTAGACCACATAGGCAGAAACAGAATAGGGGCTACAGAGCCCATCGCTAACACTGATGGCAGGGATGAGTGGTGATGATAGAGGCTCCCCATATCATAGGCCAGGTGTCAGTCACTAATGGGGACGGGGGGAAAGCGTATTGAGGGTGACACAAAAGTACAACACAGGGTGACCATGTAACCTGGTTGCATTGGATGGTCAAGGAATTCCTCATCGTCCTGACATTCGCTGTCTTTTCGCCCTCTCCCCACAGAGACACAGATTTCTAACTACAGCCAGCTATGCTCACTTCTTCTCTTCTTCTTGGGCAGTCCCTCAGCATCGAGAATGACTTGCTTCCACTCCGGGGAGGTGGGTTCTGGGGTGGCTGAATAATCCAATCCTGGATCCGCAGACTTTACCACAAGGTAATGTTCAAAACATTTTGTCAACGGGAGGAATCCATTGCCGTTTGTTTTTCCTCTGTCTTCCAAAGATTTGCATCCTTCCTGACTCCAGCATTGAAGTTGCCGAGGAGAATCAGCTTACCTCCCTTAGGGATGTGGGACAGCGATTGGTCAAAGCTGGAGTAGAATGCCTCTTTAGTCTTGTTCATTGCATCTAGCTCGGGTGTAGGAACTGACAGCTGTGATGTTTCTGGGCCAAGGTGAGCATCGGGTCATGAGTCGTTCGCTCACCCTGCAGGGGAGGTTCATTCAGACATTTGATCAATTCATTTTTTACACTGAAGCCAGTCCCCTGGAGACGATGTTCTTCTAGTTTGCTTTTCCAGAAGAAGGTGTATGCACCACCTTGTTCTTTAAGCTGGCCTTCCCCCTTCAGTCATCTCTTGCTTAGGGCAGTGATGTCAATGTCGTGGTGTTGGAGTTCCCGGGCTATGATGGCGGTGTGACATTCAGGTCTGTTGCTGTTGGGGTTGTCCATAAGGACCCTGATGTTCCAGGTCCCAAAGTTCACTTGGGTGGGTGGGGTGGAAGATGCGTGTGCATGGATTCTTTTAACGTGGTTGGTCGTTGGGTACCAATCACCACACGGTCCCAGCAGTAGCGAGGTCTTGGCTCAGTGGGAGGGAAATCGAGACGACTGGAGATCAGGCTTTGCTGTAGGACGGGGACTAACAAACACACATCATCCACCGATCATCTGTCTGCCTTGTCAGTGATGTCACTTTTAAAGGGTGACGTCAATTTTATTTTCCCTCCCCCTCGTGCCATACACTCTTGTCCCTACTTCCACTGCTCCTCTCGCCCCACTGTGGTTTCTCTCGTCCCATTTGCACTGTTCCTCTCGCCCCACTGTGGCTCCTCTCGCCCCAGTGCGGCTCCTCTCGCCCCGCTGCTGCTCTTCTCACCCCTGCTAGTGTTGCTCCTGTTGCCTTGCTGGTGCTTCTTTCGCTTCTGCTTACGTTGCTCCTGTTGCCCTCCCTGCCGCTCCTCTCGCCTCTGCTTACATTGCTCCTCTTGCCTCACTGCTGCTCTTCTCACCCCTGCTTGTGCCACTCCTCTGCTTACGTTGCTCCTCCCGCCTCGATGTTCCTCCTCTCGCCTCTGCTTACGTTGCTCGTCTCGCCCCGATGTTGCTCCTCTTGCTTCTGCTTACGTTACTCCTCTTGCCCTGCTACTGCTCTTCTCACCCCTGCTTGTACTGCTCCTCTCACCTCGCTGCTGCACCTCTCGCCCCTGCTTATGAACATCCAGCAGTGGATGTGAGGGGAGAGAATGCGCTGGGAGACGCTTCGACCTGAACCTGAGCGGTGTAGCGCGGCAATGCTAACTCTAAAAAGTTTTTTAAATTGCCGGGGGAACAGTACAGCAACGGAAAATGTCAAAAAAATAACTAAATAGGAGAGTGGGGAGCCAAGTGTGTTCCTCACATTCGGAAGCTTCCCTGGAATTGGCGGGGGGCAAAATGGTGGCGGTGAGCACCCCTCCCCACAGTCGACCATGTGGCCTCAGCCAAGGATTTCAGACTCACCAAAAATATCAATGGGAAGGGCAGCGCGGTGGCGCAGTGAGTAGCACTGCTGTCTCACGGCACCGAGGTCCCTGGTTCAATCCCGTTTCTGGGTCACTGTCTGTGTGGAGTTTGTACATTCTCCCCGTGTTTGCGTGGGTTCCATCCCCACAACCCAAAGATGTGCAGGTTAGGTGGATTGGTCACGCTAAATTTCCCCTTAATTAGAAAAAATGAATTGGGCACTCTAAATTTTTTTTTAAATCAATGGGATCTGGCTGGAGAAGTGAAAAGGTAGGTAGATGAATCCCTAATCCAAATATCAAGTCAACTGGAAGGGAGGAACAAAAATATGGAGGCATGGGTCGACATGGTCAGAAATATGGAGAAGGCCCTCTCCGACCACAGCGAGCGGATCACGGCATTGCCTCTCTTTACACCCAGCTGCTCCTCTCAAAAGAGCAGCAGCGTCCCCTCACCAGATCCAGAGGCGAAGTTCCTGAGATGATGTCAGGATTCAGAACGTTACGTGGGCAAAAGGAAGCAGCTGATTGGTCACGCCAAACTCAATTGAAGTCACTGTCTTCTCCTCAATGCCCCCTGTGAGTTAGAGAGCCCTTTTCCCAGAGGGTGTGTGGATCCGAATATCTGGGATGCCTCTTCCTGTCCTCTGGCACTCCTGATGATTATGGGTCACTTTATCTTTGGAGACGCAGAAAGGAAATAGCGAGATGTGTGTTTTATGGGGGGTTTGTAGCTGGTGGTGTGTGTGTGTGCAAGGCTCCTGGCTAAAGAGGACAATACACGTGTTGGGGTTTCGTGGAGGGTGGGTTGTAAGGGAGCTGCAGGCAGGTGGGGTGTTGTTGGCCTCTTGGGGATTGGGGGCAGATATGAGGATTGAGGGATGGGAATTATGCCAGGGACACAGAGGTGGTTACTCACCAGGGTTGCTCGAAGGAGGTTGTTGATTTTCTTATGGCATTGCGTGCTTCTAGTGGGAGCACATAGTTCTCGCGATTCTACACTGGTGGCAGAATGGAGAATCCATCCCTTATTTGTCTTGCAAAGGAACCATTAGCGTCACATATTTCTCCATTCACCATACCCGCGTTAGTTGCTTAACAATAGCTTCTATCAAGCACGATCAACTCTCATTGTTATAGCCTTACCTCACCCTCACACACTTAACATTAGCAGCTTTCATAGTGCCAGCTATTGAACTATGACAGGCACATCACCCAAACACACTGCACCATAATCAATCACACACTTCCCTCTCTCTTGCAGAGTGAGGTGGTCCACAACAGGAGGTAGCAACATCTAACCAGCAGGGGATACAAATGGCTGCATGCTCACAGCCTCATAAAGAAAACTGCGCTGGCCATCATTGGAGAAGTCATGACCAAGGCCCTTGCCAGTGGCATGGCTGAAAACATACAGATTGACAGTCTGCTCTTAACTAATCTACCTTCCACACCTCCCATTTCCCACAATCTCCTGTGAGCTGCAGATGGAGTAAGCATGCATTTCTGTTTTTTCTCTTTTTCCTTCACCCCACTCTTCTCCTTGGGCCTTTACCCTTTCTGATATAAAATAACTACTTGGTCAAACACTTTTGTGTGGGAGTGTGAAGTCCAAGATGAGTAGCACACTGAAGAACAAGAAACACTATCAATCAATCTCAGACTTCCTGCTGCCAACTCAAGAACTAGCATTATACATACTTTAAAGGGTATCGTAGAGCTGGAATTTACACATCGAACTCTGGGCATAAGTGGCTTGCCGCCAAGGGTAAAAGATAATATAGATGCCAACTGCCTGAAGTCAAGGTTGTACTTGAGCTGCTGCAAAGGACCATATGAGGACTTTGATGAAATTATATACAGAAAAAGACTGATACGTGTCCACGTGGAAATGATTGGTACATCAGCAGACCTGCTAAAAAGCTTAATCTAACTGTCAAGGAGCATGGAGGAGTCCAGCTGCAACTTTGCACATGGCTTTGCATAGAGGTTGGAGCACATCCTTTCCAGCAAATAAGTGGTTACCAACATCGTGGAAATACTTCTGGACCCAGTAATGATGCAGAATCTGGTGGCCTATGTGTCAGCTTCCATTGGAGCACAAGAAGAAGCAACTTTGGGTGCTGCAGTGAAAGCTCAGACCAGGTTGTGAATTATCAGCTTAATACAATGCAAGTCCAACATGCCATGCAGACTTTGAGTGTTGACATTGTGACTATCGATACCACTTCTCAGAGAGACCCAGCAAATTGTGCTCCAGCAGATTAGTCGGCTAGCTGAGGCACTACCCCGGAACAATGGCAGGTTTTCCATGGAACACAAATCTTTCTCAGCATTCATGCTCTCACTACTGTGACTCCACCAGTTAGCTGCTGTTGCCTGTCAGCCATCCTGACCAGGTTGCAGAGTGTTTTCTTTTGTAACTTTTGAATTCTTTATTTCCGCTGCTCGATATATGTCCATTAAACATCCATGGATCAAAGTGATAACAGCAAAAATAAAGGTGGGGGGGGGGAGGGGGAGGAATCAACAGGAAGGGTCCTTCCAACTGTGGTGGTGCAGTCCAAAGGCTGCCCAAGGGTTGAAGCAAGCCCGTCGGTAATCTCCCCCACTCAAATTCAGCACCTTCCACCAGCCATGTTGCAGTCACTGAGATGGCACTGCATCGGAAACCTAAGTCAGACAAAAGCACTTAAAATACAGGTACTAAGGAATGCTCCTGAGTCATTAGTTGACGTTTGTATGGAATATATTTGATTTATTGGATAAAGTTGTGGTTTGGAATGGTTGTTTTGTGATTGCTTTTATTTCAGTATTTTGGTTCTTTCTCTCCCTCTTCTTGCTCCTGAGCTGCTTGATGAACCTCTGGTGGCAAGTGTCATACCCTCATGATGATCAGGTCATGTAGAGCAAAGCAAATCACCACCAATTCGTACAGATGCTTGGGTAAGTACTGCAGGCAGAGGAACCATTGATTTGCTGAGTACCCCAGTGGCCTGTTCTATGATGTTTGGTGTGATAACTTGGCTCGTACTGTATTGGTTGTGAAGCAGAATTTGCCAGGTGTTAAGTGGATTAGTCCTGGTCATCCAGCAGTCATCCTTTATTTTGATGTGGTAATTCAAATACTGAAAGAAAAACAGCCTAGTTCAGATTAAAAGCATTGCGGTTGCTGTCAGGATAGCAGACATTCAACAGCATGACGAGCAAGCATGGTTGCACATCAACTGCACAGTCAGCGTCTGATAACCTTTGCAAGTGCAAAACATCTCAGCAGTTAGCCACATTTGTGCAGTTGATTTCACCCTGCACCATGGGGATATACGCTATCTAGCGAAGCCATGTGCATATTCCAACTGCTTCTCTAGTCAGAGAGAGCACAATGAACTCCCACAGCTTCTAGCAGTGAGGCAACTGCGGAGGGCCAGAGGGGAAGTACGAGTACGCGAGATAGCTAGTGGGATGCTGGCCCACTAACTCAGGAAGCATGAGGCAGCGAGGGAGATTGGAAGGGTGGACAGGAAGGGAAGAGTGGTACTGGACCTGGTGATGGTGAATGGGGTATTTGAGGAGTTCTACAGGAGGGTTTGTGAATCGGAGCCCCCGGCCTGGGGCGAAGGAATGCGACCTAGATAGGTTGGAGTTCCTCAAGGTGAAGAAGGAACAGGTGGGAGGGCTGGGAGTCCCATTGGGCTGGTGGAGTTGATGGAGGGTATGGGGGCAATGCAGGCAGGGAAGGCCCCAGGCCCGGAGAGGTTCACTGTGGAATTTTATAAGAAATGAGGAAGAGACTGGGATCCCTGCTGGTGAAGGCATAAAATGAAGCGAGGTAAAAGGGGTAAAATACTGAAGAAGGATAAAGATCCGGAGCAGTGTGCGTCCTACCGTCCAATATCGCTATTAAATGGGGATGCTAAGTTGCTGGCAAAGATCCTGGCCTCGCATAGCGAGGACTGTGTGCCGGGGTAATAGGGAACGATCAGTGTTTGTAAAGGGGAGGCAATTGCTCGCGAATGTTAGGCAATTTCTAAACATGATAATGATGCCCCAGGAGAGACAGGATGTAGAGGTGGCAGTGGCAATGGACGCAGAGAAGGCTTTTGATTGGGTGGAAGGGGAGTATCTGTGTGAAGCATTAGGATGGTTTAGGTTCGGGCAGGGGTTTGTGGACTGGGCCCGATTGTTGTATAGGACGGCAGTGTATGGCAGCGAGTGTGCGGATGAATCGGGTGAGGTTGGGGTACTTCGGGCTTCACCGTGGACAAGGCAGAGGTGCCCACTCTCCCCATTGCTTTTTTTCCTTGACAACAGAGCCATTGGCAATGGCGCTTATAGCGTCGAGATGTTGGACAGGGATTGTGCGGCTGGGGGGGGGGGCGTGTTGGCACAGGATTTTGTTGTATGCGGACAACCTGCTGTTGTATATTTCGGAGATCCAGTGCAAGGTATTGGGGGAATAATGAGTAATCTGGACGAGTTTGGCCGGTTTTCCGGATATAAGCTAAACATGGGGAAGAGTGAGGGTTCCCGATCAAGGCCAAGGGGCAGGGGATGAGGCTGGCAGAGCTGACGTTCAAGGTGATGGGGGCGAGCTTCAGATACATGGGCATCCAGGTGGGGGATGGGGGCAGTTGCATAAGTTGAATCTGGCTCGGTTGTTGGCACAGTGCTGCCACTGCCACTGGCGGTGCAGATGCAGACAGTGAAAATGACGGTGCTGCAAAGGCTCTTATTGTCTTTCAGAACCTCCCGATCTTCATCCTAAAATCATTCTTTAGGAAAGTCAGTACTTCGATCTCGGGTTTGTGTGGGCGGGGAAAGCTCCACAGGTTAAGAAGGCGCAGTTGGAATTGGGGCGGGGGGGGGGGGGGGGGGTTTGCCTTGCCAAACATAATTAATTATTACTGGACAGCAAACATCGCTATGGTGAGGAAGTGAGTAGTGGGGGAGGGGTCGGCGTGGGGGCAGATGGAGGTGGTCTTTTGCAGGGGTAGACGTTTAGGGGCATTGTTGATGGCGCCGTGCTGTTCTTGCGAGCCAGGTACTCCATGAGCCCAGTGGTGGTGGCGGCCCTGAGGGTTTGGGGCAGTGGTGGCAGCGTCTGAGGTTGGAAGGTGCCTCGGTGTGGGCACCAATTTGCGACAACCACAGGTTTGCCTGGGGCGGGGGGGGGGGGGGGTTGTACGCGAGGTTGTAGGGGTGGCGACAGGCAGGGATCAAGAGGTTTGGGGACCTGTTCGTGGGGGGCAGCTTTGCGAGTTTAATGGACTTGGAGGAGGAATATGAGTTACCCATTGGGAACGTGTTTAGATACTTACAGGTTCGAGACTTTGTGAGGAAGCAGGTTCCATCTTTTCCCAGTTTGCCGCCCTTGGGATTGCGGGATAAGGTGCTATCGAGGGAAAGAGTGGGTGAGGGTACAGTGTCCGAGATCTATAAGGAACTAATAGACTGGGAAGGAGCACCGATAGGGGAAGTGAAATGGAAATGGGAGGAGGAACTGGGATGCGATGAAGGCCGGGTTGCGGGAGGAGGCCCTGAGGAAGGTGAATGCCAACCCTTGCCAGGTCCTCGCCCTGTGTGAGGCTCACTCTTATCCAGTTTAAGGTAGTTCGTAGGGCACACATGACGGTGGCTGGGATGAGCAGGTTTTTTAAGGGGGTAGAAGGCAGGAATGCGGTGTGCGGGGAGGCTGGCGAACCACATTCACATGTTCTGGGAATGTCCGCAACTGCTGCAAGCGGCCGCCAACCGGCGCGGCGCGATTCCTGCCCCTGCCGAATATCCGGCGCCGGAGAATTCGGCGGCCGGCGGGGGCGGGATTCACGAGCGATTCTCCAACACGGCAGGGGGTCAGAGAATCCCAGCCCGTAATGTCTGAGATGTTGAGGGTGAAGGTGGTCCCAAGTACAGAAGTGGTGATATTTGGAGTGTCAGAAGACCTGGGAGTCCAGGAGGCGAGAGAGGCAGATATCCTGGCCTTTGCCTCCCTAATAGCCCAGAGATGGATTTTTTTGGAGTGGAGGGATCCAGATCCACCAAAACTCAGGGTGTGGGTGAGCGACCTGGTGGAGTTGTAAGCTTGGAGAAAATCAAGTTTATTTTAAGAGGGTCAGTTGATGGTTAAAGTGTGGAAGGCAGGTCGGGAGGAGGGGAATGGCAATGGGGTTGGAGTGTTGGGTTAGCTAGATATTTATTTATTGTCATGTTCCTGTTTATTCTTGCTCTTGTTTCTGTTTGTATACAATTGCTTAATAAAATCATTTTTAAAAAAAGGACAGATGATGTACACAACACTAAGGTTGAAGTAAGAGAAAGGTTCTTGGAAGATCCTAGGTGGATAAGACCTCCTGCTGAGAGCCCTTCTCCCCATTCTCCGCGTCTGCCCTCTATGAGCAGCTTGCCCTCTTATTTGCAGCCTCTGCTCCATCTCCCTCTCATGTTGCAGCATTGCAACTGTAGGAATGGGAGCAAGTGGTATGACCAAAACCCTTGAAGTCAGAGAATGGCTTTCAAAAGGAAATTGAACAAGCACCTAAAGGGAAAGAGTTTGCTGGGTTACGGGGAAAGGATGGGAGAGTGGAACGAGCTAAATGTCATGTTCCAAGGGTTGGCATGAGCTTGGAGGGCTAAATGGCCTCCTTCTCTGCTGCAAAACTACAACCCAGCAAGCACTCTACAAACTCATACAGAGCCAGCAGAAATTAATCAACAACTAATCTGAGAGTGGTTATGATCTCTTTAAGTAGTGCTGGTAGAGGGGTACATCGTACTGCTGACCATATGTACTGTACTCATCAACTGTATGCATTTAGCAGAGGATATTGGATGGTGAAGCAAAGACAAAAATGACAAAGCTGGCATTGAAGCAGTGATTTATGCTGACTGACATTGCAATCTGCCAACTCTGTACACTCCGTATTTTCGTGCAAATACAAAAATTACCAAGGTGGCATTCGCACGACTTTAAGGGTATACCTGGTGAGGATGCCATTTTCGTACCAAAACAGCATGTATGCAGCATACAAACCAAGGGTGCAATGGAGTCCAATTTTGCAGCCCAGGTTTTCATGTATTGAGTCCATTTATCAAATGTCATTCTTTCCACCAACATAAACTTGTAAAAGATTTGTAGGAAATAGCTTCAGTAAAATATATTATTAAATGTACCCTATAACTAGATTCCTGTTGCTTCCTGTCTTTTTTTGTTTCATGGGCACACCAAAAAAAGTAAAATGTCAGGACATTAAGGCACTATTAACTGTTGTACTTTTTAATTATACTTATTAAAGTATCTTGAACACTGTTAAAATAGTGCAGGTTGAGATGACAATTTAATAGTCACTTTGTGGAGCAATTGCTGACGGAAGTTCTAAACTTTACTGGCAATTCTATAAAGTAAATGAGTGGCTTTGATAGCATGGCCCACATTTATTTGTTTCATAATGATTCAAGCAAATTATGGTTTAAAAAAATATCATTATTTTTGCGAACAGCATTTGTTGCCCATCCCTAATTGTCCTTCAACTTGGCATAGTAACAACTGTGGCCTATGCAGTTCCACATGTGTGGTCTTGTCACCAGCTTTGATAGGCTTGAAGTTTTCTAAAGTAGTGCTGAGTAATGAGATCGACATTTGTTCCTGAGCAACTATAATTTATAGAAATAAAGCCACTGCAATTTCTACAACACAGTCCTGCATGCTATTAAAAACTACTAAAACAAATCACACCCAGCTGGAAGTTGCACCATCTAAAGATCCTCTCTTTTTCTCCAATATTATAATCCAACAGTTTCATTATCATGTGGCTTCTTCAAAGAAATTAAATGCACACAGAATACACCATGGTATTGATAGCATTCATCTGTTAGATGGCAGCATTACTCTCTTACCAAAAACATGCAATTACATATTTTTCATAAAAATATCAGACAGTGTAAGCCTCATTACAGACACTGCATGGAGTCCAGATTGGCAACTATTTGTCCACCATAAGGCATTCATCACTTACAATATACACTGAAACTTCAAAGCCCTATCCCACCATTTAAACAACTTGTATTTTTAACAATGTAAAACATCCCAAAGCACTCCACAGGAGCATTATCAGACAAAATGAGACACTGAGCATAACAAAATATTAGGGCAGATGACCAAAAGCTTGGTCAAGGAATTAGATTTTAAAGAGCATCTTAAAAGATCTATCTCTCGCCCCCTACTATTTCTTGCCAACATTCCACATTCAATGCAACATTTTCACAAATGTTAGAGAGAAGGTGTTAGGATAATGATAATGTTACTGGACTAGTAATACAGATGCCCAGATTAATGCTCCAAAGGCGTGACTAGAATCCCACCATGGTATTTTGGGGAATTTAAATTCAATTAATTAATAAATAAAATGGAATAAAACATGAGTCTCAGTAACCATGATCATGGCTTGTCATAAAAATTCACCTGGTTCATGTATCGTTCAGGGAAGGAAATCTGCTATCCTTATGTTGTCTGGCCTATGTGTGACTTCAGACTTACAACAATGTGGTTGGCTCTTAACTGCCCTCTCAAATGGCCAAGCAAGTCACTCAATTGTATGAAAAGGCTATAGACAAGTTAAATAAGAATGAAACTGATCGACCACATGGCATCAACATAGACACTGAAAATGACAAAGGCACACCCTACCCAGTCGATCTTGCAAAGTCCTCCCCAGTAACATCTGGGTATGTGCCAAAATTGAGAGAGCTGCCCCACAGTCGAGTCAAGCAATAGACTGCTATAGGCACGCTCACTGAATCACACCTTATAAACAATGCTACAGACTTCCCCCATCACCAACCTGGGCTTTACCTGCCACCCCCCCCCCCCCCCCCCCCACACGCCTGAGGGAAAAATTACTAAGGATGGCAAAACAATGGTAATAGAGTTGGGAATAAGTGGCCCAGGGAGCCCTCCGGCATCAGAACAAACATGGGCAAGGAAGCCTCTTACTGAACAGCATCCACCGCCCTCTCTCAAATTATGAATTAGTACTCTTCCATGTTGAGCACCGTTGGAAAGAACTATTGAGGCTATCATGTGTACAGAATGTACTCTGGGTATGCGATGCGATGTGAATGTCCATCACAAAGAGTGGTTCAGTAACCACTACTGAGTGAGCTGGCTGAATCCTGAAGGACATATCTGCCAGACTGGATATGTGATAGGCGGTGAGAGAGAGAACCAAAAAGAGGAGAAAACTCTCAATTCACAAATCTAACTGTTACAGATGCGTCTGTTCATGACGGTATTGGTTGGGTAGTCCAGCACATGTTTTTTGTGGGCACAAAGTCCCGCCTTTGGACTGGCAACACCCTTCATTATGTTGTGAGGTACAATCACCATGCTAAATGGGACAGATTCAGAGCAGATCCACCAGTTCAAAATAGGGCACCGTGAGGCTCTATAGGCCTTCAAAAATAATAGATTTGTATTTCACAACAATCTGTAATCTTATGGACATTCCCTCATGCTACCATTACCATCGAGCCTTGGCAAAAACATGGACAAATGATCAGAATTCTAGAGGTGAGGTGAGAGGGACTGTCCTGCACATCAAGGCAACATTTGACCTAACGTGGCATCAGGAGCCCGAGCAAAACTGAAGTCAATCGGAATCAAGGCAAATATTCTACAATGATTGGAGTCATACCTAGCACAAAGGAAGGTAGGTGTGATTGTAATCTCAGCTTGATATTGCTGCAAAAGTTCCTCAGAGCCAACCATCTTCAGTCATCTCATCAATGACCTTCCTTCCATCATAAGGTCAAAATTGGGTATGTTCGCTCAGTACCATTTGCAACTCCTCTGATATTGAAGCAGTACAACCTGCATACAGCAAGATCTGGACAATATCAGGCTTTGGCTGATAAGTGGCAAGCAATATTTACATCAGACAAGTGTCAGGCACTGATAATTTTCAACAAGAAGGAATCCAACCATTTCTCCTTGACATTCAATGGAACCACCATCATTGATTCTTTGTTGAATGCCTATACCTCAAACTATTTCAGCTCAGAGGTTATTGAGCAGGAATCTGAACAGTGGGGTATCAGTGAGGGGAGTACTTTGTTCCAGAAGGCAATTAAACCTCTTAGGCCAGGGGTGGGCAAACTTTTCCGTGCAAGGGCCACATTCAGAAATTCACAATTCACAAAGGGCCGCATAGTATATTAAGTAAAATAATTACTTCACCCGGTTATGATTCTGGGCGCCTCATATAGAACATAGAACAGTACAGCACAGAACAGGCCCTTCGGCCCTCGATGTTGTGCCGAGCAATGATCACCCTACTCAAGTCAACGTATCCACCCTATACCAGTAAGTAACCCAACAGCCCCCCCCCCCCCCCCCCCCCCCCCCATTAACCTTAAAAAAAAAAATTTTTTTTTTTTAATGACTTGGTGGGCCGCAGAAATACCTTTGGCGGGCCGCATGCGGCCCGCGGGCCGTAGTTTGCCCACCCCTGTCTTAGGCTATGTAAACCTTTAGAGTTGATCAATCGCCAGGAAAACAACAATGAGGTTGCAAATGGGGATCCAAGATGCAATCTGATGGAGGAACTTTGGGGCGCGATTCTGCAGAAAGGTTTCTAAGTGTGGCAGCAAGCAGGAACTACGGTGAGCTTCCCGGCGTTCACCCCAGTGAGGCCGGCAACGCTATTCAATATTAATTGGTTCACTTAACAAGGTCCCACGATCTTCTCGCCACAAATGACGGCTCGCCATCTGCTTCGCTGGCACCGTGCTCACCAGCCCCTCGCTAACAAGGCCGAACAGTACTTAAGCAGCACTTGCTCAGCCAACCCCAGCCAGCTCGCAACAATGGCGTCTAGTAGACCGGCCCCAAGATTCGGGGATGCATTCGTGGGAGGCTCCTAGATGAAATGGAGGCCAGGAGGGAGGCCTGTTCCTCCGAAGGTCCCATAGGGTCAGACACAGGGCAGCAAATGCTGCCGGGGACAAGGTGGCAGCGGCTGTGAGTGCCAGGAATGTGCCCAGGAGGACTGGCCTCCAGTGCTGGAAAAAAGTCAACGATATATACCAGGCAGCACGAGTGAGACAACACCAACGCCGTCCCCACCCCCGAACATCAAGATCTTTCCACCCGCCACGTGAACATCCACACCCCCCAACTTTCCATGGGACCCTTCAACCCTCCCTCCATCCCTCCTCCCAACACATCACACAAGCTTGTCACCCCAACATTGATTCTGTCTACACCTCTCGCTGCCTCAGGAAGGCAGAGAGCATTATCAGAGACCCCTCCCACCCAGGCATTACCTTCTTCCAGACCCTTCCATCAGGCAGAAGGTACAGAAGTCTGAAGACTCGCACATCCAGACATAGGAACAGCTTCTTCCCCACAGCTACAAGACTCCTCAACAACTCCCCCTCGGACTGATCTGTTCCCTGTAAGAACACTATTCACGATGCCCTATGCTGCTCTTGGTCATGTATTTGCTCTGTTTGGCCCCTTGTTCCGCACTGTAACCAATCACTGTTTGTCGATGTACTATTTGTCAATGTTCTCTGTTGATTATTCTTTTCCTCACCTGAGGAAGGAGCAGAGTGATGGAACCATCAATTCAGCAAACACGTGTAGTTGGATCTGAACAGAGGCTTTAATACACTTACAACAGAGCCAGCCTATTCATCGTTGAACTCCAGATGACTGCAAGCTGGCTCTAAGGCATTGATCTTTATACATCGGTCCCAGGGGGAGGAGTCCTGGGCGGAGCCAAGGGAGGAGCCCAGTACAAACTCTCACGTACTCCCAGAGCGACTCCCCCTGGTGGTCGGATAGTGCAACTGCACTTACAATGGTGGATAGTGAACATATATACACGGAGTTATATTGGCAACTATATACAGCATTGATCTTACAACGGGTAGATAACGAACATATATACATGGAGTGATATTGGCAACTATATATAGTGTGAATCACATTCACCACACAGAGCTCCGAAAGCTAGTGTTTGAAACAAACCTGTTGGACTTTAACCTGGTGTTGTAAGACTTCTTACTGTGCTCACCCCAGTCCAACGCCGGCATCTCCACATTATGATTATTCTTTTGTCTGCTATGTACGTACTGTGTACGTCCCCTCGGCCGCAGAAAAATACTTTTCACTGTACTTCGGTACATATGACAATAAATCAAATTAATCAATCAGTCAATCCCTTCAACATCCCAACCCTTCCTTTATACCCCCTTCTCCCTTCAACCCCATAACCGTCCCTCCACTCCCCTCTCCCTCCAACCCCACACCCTTCCTTCACATCCCCTTCTCCCTTCAACCCCATAACCGTCCCTCCACCCCCCTCTCCCTTCAATCCCCCAACCCTTCCTTCACACCCCCTTCTCCCTTCAACCCCATAACCATCCCTCCACTCCCCTCTCCCTTCAACCCCAAGGTGCACACCCTCCTCCCCCCACCATTGTGAACCATGCATGTGGCTAACAATGCCATCTTGGTGTCTCCTCAGGAAAAGCTGTCCCACAATCGCCGCAAGAGAGCCCAGACTGGTGATGGGGTGCCGGGCATAAGAATCCTCACCTCCTTTGAGGAATGGGCCGTGGATGTGACTGGGTTGGCCGAGGACAGGGCGGTCACCAACCTGGAGGCTGGTGGTCGTTGCAGAGATGTGGAACCACTGGAGTCCACCCGGAGAGCCTGTCAAAAGTGAGTTGTTATTGCCTTACTGATTGACCCATCCCTCTCACTGACTACATGGCCATTTTCCCGTAGGACCTCCAGCCAACAGCAAGAGCCCATCCCAGATGGCACCCTCTTCAGACTCCAACGAGACCACCTCTGAGGAGGGCTCCGAGGAAGACAGCTGTCATCCCACCATCCACCAGCGCAGATACACTGATTTTCCTCGGTGGGAAACGTTGATGGTCAGACATCTGGGGCACAATTTGGTGAGCACCACACAGCTGCTGATGCACATCAGGTGGAGGCAGGAACTCGCAGGCGAGAAAGCAGTCGGAGGTCTGCTGGATCCCAGGAACTAGCTGGGACTCAGCCTGGTGCTGAGCCTGGAAGAGGTCATCCTGGAGCTGATGGAGACATTAGGGTGCGGCTGGGACATTCAGAGAAAGATGTCAATGACACGTCGGCAGATCCATGACCGATTGGAAGATTCCCAGAGGTACAGAT
Organism: Scyliorhinus canicula; assembly: GCF_902713615.1. Classification (NCBI taxonomy): domain Eukaryota; kingdom Metazoa; phylum Chordata; class Chondrichthyes; order Carcharhiniformes; family Scyliorhinidae; genus Scyliorhinus; species Scyliorhinus canicula. The sequence continues at coordinate 278,742,955 of NC_052146.1, read as the reverse complement.
GCAGGAGATGTCACCGGCAATGCGTGGCACCAAGGCACTGCTAGGGTGGCGACTGCAGTGGAAAGCCTGATGCATGACGTCAGCACCATTAGTGAAGGTATCCAAGGCGTCACGGAGTTGATGATGGCCATAGCTGAGGGTCTTGTTAGAATGTCCGCCTCGTTGGGGGATGTGACCCAGTACCAGGCTGAGGTTTTGCGGGACATATCCTGCTTTCAGATGGGAACGGCCAAGGCGCTGCGGAGCTTGTCCCAGCCGCAGGTGGGCATTGCCGAGGCGCTGCAGAGCATGTCCCAGTCACTGAGGGGCAACGCCAAGGGTGTCGACAAAATGGCGCAGACCATGAGGAACCAGCAGGACTGGCAGAGCCAGACGATGCAGGGGCAGCCACGGCTCAAACGAGCTGCCCCTCCGTCCCAAGGTGAACCCCAGGGCCCTATGGGCACCGATCAGGAGGAGGGGGATTTGAGTGCCAATCCAGACCTGTCTCATGGAGTGGCGAGAGTGCCCACTAGCTCCCCCGAGTTCCACCCCTCTGATGAGGCTGTGTCGAGAGGTCAGCACCCAGAACTGGGCGGGCACGGTGGTGTTTGTGCCGCCGACAAGCGAGCCGGGACCCTCCGGCCCCAGAGAACGCCGTCAAGGGCATCGAAAGCCATGGATGTGGTAAGTAGCTGGCTGCCTCCATGTCCGATGTGCATCCTGGGGACACACCTATACAGAGAGGTAGAGCTATGAAGGCAAAGCAGATCTAGGATCACTGAGGGCACTGGGGAAGGGGGGAGAGGTGTGGGTTAGGTAGGGGTTGAGGGGAGGGGTGGGGGGATGGCTGCACCATTGGGTGAGTGGGGAATTGTTAAACTGCCTCTATCACTTTCCCACGCACTTCGAGTTGACTTCCAACGCCTTGGCTCAGCTCTCCAGGCATTCCACCCCCCCCCCCCCCCCATCATGTGCAGGTGATGGGTGCGAGCAAAGACTCAGCAGACAGGCAGGGGTCAGACTATGGCAATAGATTAAGGAGCAGTGGCGCTCAGCTATCTGCGGGTTATCATCACCTTCCTGCCCTCGACAGTGACCCGCTGACGGTGCCAACACAGTTCCAGTACCCTGGAGTGATGTAACACAGACAGGGAGAGTGGGAAATGGGTTGGGCAGGGGGCGGGGGTGTGTGACAGACCAGGCCATGTCCTATGTGAATCGTGCGAGTATGAGTGCCTCCCTGGCCCTCTGGGCTTGCCGCATCCTCGCCGCTACCGCCTGACCTGCAGCTGGTCCTCCAGTTCCTCCCTGAGCTTGTCCTCCAGCCCCTGCTAGTCCTCCTCCTTCTTGGAGGTGGCCACATGTCCCTCATCACCAACCGCCAGCTTGTCGCCTGCTGCTGTGCGAGGTTGTGGAGGACACAGTAGACCACCACAAAGAGGGCGACCCACCGGGCGGGGTACAGCAAGACACCACCGAAGCAGTCGACGCATGGGAACCAAATTGAGGAGTCCGATGCACCCCTCAATGATTGCCCGGGTGGCCACTTGGGCCTCGTTGTACCTGGTCTCCGCTTCAGTCACCGGCCTCCGTACTGGCGTCATTAGCCAGGTACCCTTATCTCCCAAGAGCTAGCCGGCCATCCTAGTCTTCAAAGAGGCCCTGGATGATCTACTGCCCCAGGATGCAGCTATCAGGGACACTCCCCGGGAATCGTGCCCACACGTGCATGATCCTCATGTGGTGGTCACACACAAGCTATATGCTCAGGGAGTGAAAGCCTTTCCTGTTAATGGAGGGCACTCCCAGATGGCCCGGTGAGCGCAGGGCAACATGCGTGCCATCTAATACCCCCTGGACTTGGGGCATCCCAGTGATGGCAGAGAAACCTGCTGCCCAGGTATCTTTCTGGGCTTGGTCCATGTTAAAGTTGTATTTTTTGGCCCATGCAAACAGGGCATCTGTTACCCGTCGGATGCACCTGTGGGCTGTGGCGTGCAAAGTGTCACACAGGTCCCCGCTGGAGCCCTGGAATGATCCTGAGGCACAAATGTTCAGAGCATTTGAACACCTACCTGAATCAAGCAAGAACCTCGTTAATCGATGAAAATTGGGGACCTGTAATGTACATAGGTCTCCAATAACATTTTAATGGCCTACTGGGAAGAACATGCGTTATTGCCACTCCACTCAGTTAAATATGGTGCAAAGAGGAAGAGGCCTGAAAAGGTTCAAATAATTTTTGTGAAGTGACTATTTTTGTTGACTCAGGTTTTCCCCTTCTGCCTTGTAGGATACAGACCAATGTGGCTTTTGAACAACATCAATGCTCCCCCATGCCCACCAATTTAACTTATGACTAGCCAAGACGGCCTGATAAGTTACTGTTCTCAAATAGCAGCAGAACGCCCAATTGTGGTATGCAGGTTGCTCGAGGAATCTTTTGAAGGGACAGTGCAATAATTAAAATGTACCTTTATATGGCAGCATTAGCTGATATATTCTTTCCTGCAGTTTGCTATGGAGCTATATTTATTCTCCTTCTCATGTTGCAAATAACATTCTTAACAAGCAACCTGAAACTTAAACATATATGAATTAAATGTCTGTAGGAATCTCCACTAGAATTATAGAGGTATTGGAAAAACTCTGAATGGAATTTAATGCCATAATGTTTAAACAACACAGGCATCTATTAAGAATGATTGTTTCTGAGTAAAAGACCTGAATTATCGACATATTTTTAGTAGTTTTAACAATTTATTCAAGGATAATATTCTTTCAAAATCGGTTTTGGTTTGTAAGAAACAGCCCGTGCTCAACACATGTGTGAACACAGTTATATTGCTCATCAAAGGATCACGAACAACACTTTTTTTTCTTGGGGAATTCAATAATACTGAGCTCTTATATGCTAGACAATGAATCAAGCCCAATACCTTCCCAAATGTAGTGTGTACACTCATTCTAGGAGAACTATCTTGACTGAAGAATCATTTTCCACTAACAATATTGCATGACAATTACTTCATCTATGGAACTCTAGCCACAGAAGGCTGTGGAGGCCAAATCACTGAGTGTCTTTAAATATAGAACATATGTACAGTGCAGAAGGAGGCCATTTGGCCCAACGAGTCTGCACCGACTTACTTAAGCCCTCACTTCCACCTGTCATGTGAGAGTACCTGTAAGAAATGGGTGTCTATAAATGGGTATGTACATGAATATCTGTAGTGAGAGTACCTTTAAGAAATTAGTGTTTATAAATGGTTGTGTAGATAAATATCTGTAGTGAGAGTACCTTTAAGAAATGGGTGTCTATCAGTGATGTCAGAGTGTGGGTGGAGCTGGGCTGTCTGTCAGTTTTTTAACTTTCATTTTAGGCTGTTTTCTGCAGGGTGTGTTTTAGTTTCGTTTTCAGAGCTGGATAGCTGCAGTCACAGCCAGAAAGTGCATGAATCTCTCTCTGTAATCTAAAGACTGTAAATTGATCCTGGTGATTTAAAACTAATAACAGTAGTGACTTTAACCTGATGTGCTTCTGGTAAAAGGTGTTTTAAGTCGTATGTATGTTAAAAGGAAAACTTAAAGAATTACTTAGTGTTGTATTCTTTGGGGGTTGTATTTGAATTAATGGTTGCTATGATGTTCACTGTATGTTTTAAAAAGGTTAACTTGAGTTCATAGAATAAACATTGTTTGCTTTAAAAAGTAATTTTCCATTTCTGCTGTACCACACCTGTGGAGTGGGCCGTGTGCTCCCATACCACAATCTATTAAAAGTTGTGGGTCAGGTGAACGCCATGATACACTTTCGGGTTCTCTAAACCCTGGCCCATAACACACCCTATCCCCGTAACCCAATAACCCCTCTTAACCTTTTTGGTCACTCAGGGAAATTTATCATGGCCAATCCACCTAACCTGCACGTCTTTGGACTGTGGGAGGAAACCAGAGCAGAAATGGGGAGAACGTGCAGAATCCACACAGACAGTGACCCAGCGGGGAATCGAACCTCGGACGCTGGCGCTGTGAAGCCACAGTGCTATCCACTTGTGCTACCGTGCTTTCTTGAAGACAGAGATAGATAGATTTTTGATAAATAAGGGGATCAGGGGTTATGAGGAGAAGGCAGGAGGATGGGGATGAGAAACATATCAGCCGTGATTGAATGGCAGAGCAGACTCAATGCACCAAATGGCCAAATTCTGCGCCTATGTCTTATGTACGATTAATGAAAGTCATCAAATCAAATGTTTTTGTGATGAGAATGGAAAGCCAACCAGTTTGCATTCATATAGACGACACCATAATTAAATAACTTTACTGAAGATGAGGCAAATAACTGCCAAAATATTCAACATTAAAAGAAGGAACAGCATCAGACATTTTCTGGGCATGTGCTTGAGCCCTGCAGATAGCACTTTTGTTGTTATTCAAATTTGCTCTAGGTATACATTTTTGACTTCACAAGTTGAATGACTCTCATTGTACTTTCTATGTTAGTAACTAAAACCCAGCATGACAAAGATGCATCAATATGTTTCCCTTTAAAAAGACAATATTATTTTTAGGTTTTTCTTAAATGTTGTGTGCCTCTTAATAGAGAAGAAGGTCATCACTAATATTCTTTAGTGGATTGAAGATGGCTTAACCTCATATGTAAACCGTTCAGAAACTTCTCTTCAGAAGAAGGGTCTTGCTAACAACCCCTAGAGATTGTTCTGCACACGTTGATATTTTTATTCAAAACTAGTTAAGATCAAAATTTGTATTAAAACCCTAGAATTGTGAAAATAATACAAAATTTACCCTATAATGCTATTGAGTACAAGAGTCGGCAGGTCATGTTGCAGTTGTATATGACTTTGGTTAGGCCACATTTGGAATACTGCGTGCAGTTCTGGTCGCCACATTACCAGAAGGATGTGGATGCTTTGGAGGGTGCAGAGGAGGTTCACCAGGATGTTGCCTGGTATGGAGGGTGCTAGCTATGAAGAAAGGTTGAGTAGATTAGGATTGTTTTCGTTGGAAAGACGGAGGTTGAGGGGGGACCTGATTGAGGTATACAAAATGACGAGAGGTATGGACAGGGTGGATAGCAACAAGCTTTTTCCAAGAGTGGGAGTGTCAGTTACAAGGGGTCACGATTTCAAGGTGAGAGGGGGAAAGTTTAAGGGAGATGTGCGTGGAAAGTTTTTTACGCAGAGGGTGGTGGGTGCCTGGAATGCTTTACCAGCGGAGGTGGTAGAGGCGGGCACGATAGCATCATTTAAGAGGCATCTAGACAGGTATATGAACGGGCGGCAACAGAGGGAAGTAGACCTTGGAAAATAGGAGACAGGTTTAGATAGAGGATCTGGATCGGCGCAGGCTGGGAGGGCTGAAGGGCCTGTTCCTGTGCTGTAATTTTCTTTGTTCTTTGTACTACTAACTTTGATATCGCAATCTAGGGCATTGTATTTGAAGAAACGTTTTGACTATTGTTGTACTGAATGAAACAATACATTGGGTGTCTAATAATTATCCTAGAAATTGTGTTGCCACAGAGCTGAAACTCTTTTTGTGGGTACAAAATGTTACTTTTAGTTGCACGAACCATGAGAATGAAAAAATAGTTTCACAACCCCTTACTAAGCTTTATTTAGTGCTCTTCCAGGCTCCATGCCCTCATTTACTAGTTTCAATTTAACGCCTCAAAGAAATGACTCTTTTATTCATTTTCCACACAAACATAAGTGCAATGTCCTGAAAAAAATATCAAATAGGTTTTTTAAGGATGAGGTATTTTCACATACTAGAAAATTTATGGACGTAATATGTCCAGAAATTTGTCAAGGAGGCAACATGAAACTTTGCTTCAATGGATTATCAACCAAGAAATCCCACATAGACTGAGAGATAATCTTTCAGGTTGGCTGATGGATTTTAGAAATTCAGCAATATGGACTTATTTGAGGAATTGACCATTTATTTACAGAAAGTTTTTCTTTTGATGATGAGGTATTTCTCAAAGTGATTTAGTTGACTGTAACAATGATATAGCATAGCTCACATAAATGCATTATTTCTGCTGTTAATTGGACAATAAATTCAAGAACTTCATATCTTTTGACATATCCTGCACAAATCCAATTGAATTCAGAGAATAAGAACCAATGTGATTGATTTTTCTTAGTGACAAACTGCAAATAAATAAAGTATTTTAAAAAGTTGTTTAAAGACATTGCAACTTGTTCTTGTACTTCTGAAACAGGGCACGGTCATCCATCAGTTTCATTAGAATCACAATTAGAGCACAGGAGTCCATTCAGCCCATCATGGCTGTGTTGGCTCTTCAGATCCACTTTATCTCTTTTTCCTCAATTCCATTTATCCAATTCCCTTTTTAATATTACTATTGTATCTGCTTACAATGGCTTTTCAGGCAGTGCATTCCAGATCACAATAACTCATGTGTCCACTGGTTATCGATACATCTGCCAATGGAAACAGCTTCTCCTTCCTTATGACCCAGAGGTGAGAATCCACTGGGTCCCACCTGGAGGATCTGTCAAACGTGAGCTGTTATTGCCTTACTGACTGACCCATCCCTTCCACTGACCACATTCTCCATTCTCCCACAGAACCTCCAGCTGTCGGCACCGACCATCCGGGTGGCCCCCTCCCCTGTCTCCCGAGACCACCTCGGAGGAGAGCTCTGAGAATACCACGATCGATGCGTCACAGCTATCATCCCACCCTCCGCCAGCACAGAGACACGCACCTCTGTGGGCAATGTTAGTGGTCAGGCGTCTGGGGCACATTCTGGTGAGCACCACACTGTTGCTGATGCACATCAGGTGGAGGCAGTAATGCCCATGCAAGACAGCAGTCTGCTGGATCCCAAGACCCAGCTGCGTCCCTGTCAGATGCTAAGCCTCTGCAACTCCAGGTATACCCAGAGTTGATACAGACTTTAGCGTGCGGCTGGAACATTAAGAGGGAGATGTCACGACACTCCAACAGGCCCATAGCTTATTGGAGGAGTCCCAGAGGCTACGGGCGCAGGAGATGTCGCTGGCAATGCGTGGCACTGAAGCCAACACTGCTAGGGTGGCGTCCGCAGTGGAGAGCCAGGTGCAGGACATCAACAGCATTGGTGGATATCCAAAATGTGTCTCAGTCAGTGACGGCCATGGTTTTTAAAAAAAAATAATTTTTATTGAAATTTTTGAAAAATGCATAACAACAGAACAATAATAATAACAATAATAAACACCCCCCGGACCCGTAACAACGCATATAACGAACCCCCCCCCCACCCCCCCCCCCACCCCCAAACCCAATGAACAACAAAATAAATTAAGAATAAATTAAATTAACATAAACAATGCCCCCCTGAACCCCCCCCCCCCCCCCCCCCCCCCCCCCGGGTTGCTGCTGCTACTGACCTAGTTGCCTATCGTTGAGCCAGAAAGTCGAGGAAAGGCTGCCACCGCCTAAAGAACCCTTGTACCGACCCCCTCAGGGCGAATTTGACCTTCTCCAGCTTAATGAATCCCGCCGTGTCATTGATCCAGGTTTCCACGCTTGGGGGTCTCGCATCTTTCCATTGCAACAAGATCCTCCGCCGGGCTACTAGGGACGCAAAGGCCAAAACACCGGCCTCTTTCGCCTCCTGCACTCCCGGCTCCACCCCAACCCCAAATATCGCGAGTCCCCAACCTGGCTTGACCCTGGACCCTACCACCCTCGACACCGTCCTCGCCACCCCCTGCCAGAATTCCCCCAGTGCCGGGCATGCCCAAAACATATGGGCATGGTTCGCTGGGCTCCCCGAACACCTAATGCACCTGGCCTCACCCCCAAAAAACCTGCTCATCCTCGTCCCAGCAAAAAACCTGCTCATCCTCGTCCCGGTGTGACGGCCATGGTTGAGAGCCTCGATAGACTGCCCAACTCGCTAAGGGACCCACTATCAGGCAGACCTTGATGAGGTGCTGTGGGACATGTTCCGGTCTCATATGGGAATGGCCGAGATGCTGCGGAGCTTGTCCTAGTCACAGGTGGGCATTGCTGAGGCACTACAGAGGATGGCCCAATCACTGAGGAACATCGCCGAGGGCATCAACACCATTGGAGACATTGGAGAGCCGCCAGGGTTGGCATAAGCACAGTGGGCTACACAGTTGACTTGTAAAGCAGAACAAGGCCAGCAGTGCGGATTCAATTCCCGTACCAGCCTCACCAAACAGGCGCCAGAATGTGGCGACTAGGGGCTTTTCACAGTAACTTCATTTGAATCCTACTTGTGCCAATAAGTGATTTTCATTTTTTCAAGACATTAGGCCACTCGTCCCATCGTGTCTGCTCCGCCATTCAATCATGGCTAATATTTGTCTCAGTCCCATTCTCCTGCCATCTCCCCATAACCTCTGATTCCCTTATTTATCAAGAACCTATCTATCTCTGTCTTAAAGACACTCAGTGATTTAGCCTCCACAGCCTTCTGCGGCAAAGAGTTCCACAGATTCACCACCCTCTGGCTGAAGAAATTCCTCCTCATCTCTGTTTTAAAATATTGTCCTTTTAGTCTGAGATTGTGTGCTCTGCTTCTAGTTTTTCCAACAAGTGGAAACATCCTCTCCATGTCCACTCTATTCAGGCCTCGCAGTATCCTATAAGTTTCAATAAGATCCCCCTCATCCTTCTAAATTCGGAGTACAGACCCAAAGTCCTCAACCGTTCCTCATATGACATATGATCATTCTTGTGAACCTCCTCTGGACCCTTTCCAAGGCCAGCACAGATGCATAGATGCGAGGCCCAAAACTGCTCACAATACTCCAAATTAGGTCTGACCAGAGCCTTATATAGTCTCAGAAATACATTCCTGGTCTTGCATTCTAGCCCTCTTGACATTAATGCTAACATTGCATTTGCCTTCCTAACTGCTGACTGAACTGCACGTTAACCTTAAGAGAATCATGAACAAAGACTCCCAAGTCCCTCTGTGCTTCTGATTTCCTGAGCATTTCCCCATTTAGAAAATAGTCTGCTCACTAGACTGCACATCCTGCACCCCAGACACCTGAACAGAACATCGCCAAACACCAGCTGCGGACATGTGCCCAGGACTGGGGCCCATCCCCTGGGTGTTCGGAGGTTAGCTGCTGAGTCTGTGGTGTTTCCTCCTGCAGTGTTCAAGTATTTTGCCCATGCATCACAGTGTAATTGGGATGCTCAGCAATAAACTCTAGATGCTACTTTGTCCGCCCATCCACAGGGATCCACTTGGGATGTGTAAAATGCTCACTTAACCACGATTGCCTACTCCCTATTAGCAACAACCTTCAGCTGCATGGCCAGAGGCCTCCGCGAACAGTGGAAGTTATGCGGGGGGGGGGGGGGGGGGGGGGGGGGCACTCCAACAGGCTCCACCCCTCCTCCCCATTTGCTCTCCCCCTCACACATCCTCCAAGCATAGGGACATCATCTCCAGTGCCCCCGGCTCATTAACTGTGAACGAAGATGTCTACTCACCTCCGGGCTCCTGCAGGAGCCCTTCCACCAGGTTCACATTTTTCAAAAGGAGTACTAATTAGTACCAGCATGAGCACTTGCTAGGAGGCAGCTGGATCATGGCAGGCCATTGGACATGGGATGGTTCCAGTTAATTGTATGGAAATAGGGCTTAAGTGGTGATAATTGGTTTCTCGCCACGCTACGGCGGGATCCCGATTTCGCCTATGGAAGCAGGCCGACTGCATCGCATACAGTTTGGTGCCCATCGTAGTTCTCATTTTTGGCCTCTCCCACTATTCATCGGCCTCGTCGTGCTCTGACTAGAGAGCAATAAGGCCACTGAATCGCGCCCCTTAACTTTCAGATTGGACACACCTGTTCTATACTATCCTCCTCACAGTGCAATTCTTCCAAATTGTGTATCCTCCACAAATTGTGAAATTGTGCCCTGTAGGTCTAGGCCATTAATTTCCATCAGAAGAGCAGGGGTCCTAACACCAATCCTGACTTCACAATAATCCTTCCTCCAGTCCAAAACGCAACCATTAATCACTACTCTATTTCTGTCATTCAGCCAATTTTGAACTCTTATTGGTACACTCCCATTTATTCCATGAGCTGTGCACGGAATGAAGGACTTGTCATATGAAGAACGGTGAGGATCCTTAGTTGATGGACTTTAGAAGAATGAGGAGGATCTCATTGAAACTTACAGAATACAGAGAGGCCTAGATAGAGTGAATGTGGAGAGGATGTTTCCACTAGTAGGAGAAACTGATACCCGTGGCCACAGCCTCAGACTGAAGGGACGATCTTTTAAAACAGAGATGAGGAGGAATTTCTTCAGCCAGAGGGTGAATCTTTGGAACTCATTGACGCAGAAGGCTGTGGAGACCAAGTCACTGAGTGTCTTTAAGACAAAGATAGATAGGTTCTTGATTAATAAGGGGCTCAGGGGTTATGTGGAGAAGGCAGGAGAATGGGGATGAGAAACATATTTGCATAATTGAATGGCGGAGCAGATTCGATGAGTTGAATGACCTAATTCTGCTTCTATGTCTTATGGTCATATGGACTTTCGCAAGTCTGTTGTGTGGCACTTTATCAAAAGCCTTTTGAAAGTCTACGTACACCACAACAACAGCATTACCCTCATAAACTCTATCTGATACCTCATCAAAAACTCAAGCAAGTTAGTTCAACATTATTTGCCCTTAAAAAAAATCTGTGCTTGCTTTCCTTTATGAACTTGCAATTGTCCATGTGAATAATTATTCTGTTCCCAAATTATAATTTCTGGGCCTTTCGGACCTCCCTGGTGCTTGGCACCAGTGGTGCTACAAACCCAAATTTCATAGCTACTGTCTGTACCTGTAAACAAAAATGTTTTTGTCTTAGGTCAGAATGTTATGCTCCCCCACTGGCTGGAGCGGCAGGATCTCGGACAGGAAGCCTACCCTTACCCCAATTGAGGCTCTTAAGTGCCCAAAACTTTAAGACCCCCCCCCCCCCCCACCTCTCTCTCTTCCCCCCCCCCCCCCCCTCCCCCCCAGCCTCAAGTTTTAGGCTGGTAGGAAGATTAAACTGTGGGGCAAGCCCGAAAAATAAGTTACATCTCTGGTGGGAAGGGAGGGACGGCACCTCCATCTGGTGCTCCCTTCTGAAGTCAGGATACTTAAGGTCTGGTGGCCTCCGGACCTTCCTCCCCATTGCCAGACCTCAATCTCTCCAGAGGGGAGCACCCTCCCAGGCCTTCTCTATCCTCCCTGATGTTTTCCCCACCAACTCTTTGGATGGCAGGAAGTGAGACCCTACCATCTGAAAAATACAAGCTTTAGATGTTGAGAGTAGGGTACAATTCCAAAATAAAGCAGAATAACACCAGCACTGTATGTTGTAAAGAATGATGGTAAGACATCAAAGCAATCTCAGACCAACTGATAGGAAAATAATCAGCGGTTAATTGTTAACGCTGTAAGCAACTAGGTACTGTGTGTGACATCTGTTAAAAAGCTCTCCATCTTCTACTGCCTCATACAAGGAATATTTAAGACCAGATTCCCTTATAGTTGACCAATCTGCATTTTTAAGTATTGCTTTGAATAAAAGCATACTATAAGATTTTGATAATTCTATTATTTTTTAGAATCTGTAATACCTATGGATTTTATTCTATAATCATACTTTAAAATTCAATAGGCGGATGGAACTTTTGTTGGACAATTAACAGTCAAGGTAGTTGGGGAACAGGAAAGCAGTTGTTTGTGAAGAAACAAAACTGTTTCATTGTTTTATGACGAAGTTCCTTTGAGTCTATAGCTGAAGCTATCTTAATGGCCACAATTCAACTAGGTGTTTGCTTTTAAATCAGTTTAAAGGAATAGCTAAAATCAGCCTTAAGGTGACACTATGTTTATACAAACAATGCATTGCTTTAATTGATCTATACCAGAGAGGTGAACCTTTATTCCTGATATTATGATAAGAAGTGGTCTTAATGGTTGATTTTAATAGCTTTAGTGTGCGGCTTGGGTAATGTTATGTTGACAAGAGAATGTGGCATTATTGTTTCTCTGTATCTGGAAGGAAATGTGCATTTGTTTGTGATGGAAGGTAAAGTTCTGAAGTTTATGACCCATAAATCAAGGGTTTCAATGGTGGAGTGGCAAGAGATGATTTGCATCCTGTAGCCAATATGTTGAGGGAATTCAAACCATCTCTAAAAATGGAAGAGGGAATGGGGGGGGGGGGGGGGGGGGGGGGGGGGGGGAGAGTCTGAAGGATAAAGGTTGGGTAATTGTAATCCTTGTTGGCACAGTGATACCATGGCTTTTGCAATATGCCTCTTCCAGACACAGTTCAACATCACTTCAAAGACAAAGAAGAGAGACATTGCCTGTGCTGACAACACCAAGATTGGCTGGCATCATGAAAGATGAGAAACGGTTGTCTTCACTGCTTCTTGTTAAGTGTAAAGATGCAGTTTTACATACTTTGTTAATGAACACAGAAGGTATTTATTAAGAAGAAAACAGCAGCCTCATATCTGTAGCTAGCTCCCAAAATGTATCCTTGCATAAGGGCCTCTCTCATTATGGGGTGATTCCACACTGTGCGAGGGATTGTCTGACCCTCCGTGCCGGAATCGCGCCCGGCGCGGGGGCAGAGAATAGCGGTCACGCCTGAAATCTCCGCAGACCTGCCAGTCGTGCGCGCGGTTGACGTGTCGCCAGTCGGGGGCCGCTGAAGAGGTCCCTGCGGCGATTCTCCATGGTCAACCGGCCGAACTCCCGCCAGTGTGGTTTACATCTGGTACCACCCAGCGGGAACTCAGACCCGCAGCTGCGGTGGCGGTCGTGGTGGGGGGCAGGGGGAATCTGACTCTGGGGGGGCCTCAGCGGTGGCCAGGCCCGCGGTCGGGGGCCACGATCGGCGGGCCATCGCGATCTGGGGGGTGGCCTACCTTCCTCCACGCGGGCCCGCTGTGGGGTCCACCATGTCGGCGGCGCCCGAACCGAAGTCTGCCATGCGCATGTGCGGCTGCACGGTCTGGACAGCAGGACCCCGGCGGCAGCCGAAGCCTCGGGACGCACGCCAGGGCCTTGCTAGCCCCCTGGAAAATGGAGAATCACCCTGGACTTTCAATGAAAAAGTCCAGAATGTTTCTCGCCTGTTTTTCAGCGGGTGTGGGTAATTAGTCCCCAAAAGGGAGAATCCCGCCCATATGAGTCCAAATTGGACACACTGGCCATGTGACCCTTATTCTGCCGTGTTGCCCTTAAAGGGTAATCACCACATTCAGTATATGTAAAATATTGCTTAATAAATTCTAGCTGATTCATAAATACTAGTTATTTGCACTTTGTAGGTCAAGTACAACTGAGGACCCTAGTTTTAGAAATTACAAATTCAGACCTGAGAGTTCTTTTTAATTAAAGGGGTTTAGAGAGGGTTTTTGAGAGAAACCCTAAACCTTAAAAGACACAATAAATAGGTTATACTGTAATGAAAAACTTTACAACATGATTTTAAGAGCATCCAGGAGCTCAGTCAAAATGATCTCTGTTGGGCAGGTTATGTCATTCGTGTGCCTGACACCATAATTCTGAAGCAAGTACTCTACTCAGGAATCAGTCACAACAGGAAGCCCTCAGGGGGATAGAGGAAACACTTTAGGGATGTTGTCAGAACATCCCTGAACACCTCTGCCGACTTATGAGAGACTCCAGCTTATGACCAACCAAAATGGCAATGGTTCATTCGGGAAGACTTTAAATGGGAACGTGCAGAGTCGGAAAAACTTCATTGGGAACGTGCAGAGGCGAAGTCAAGGCATCAAAGGGAGCCCACAAACCTCCAAACAACCCATCTACCCAACCCCTCAAGCACCACCTGCCCCACATGTGGCAGGGTCTGCAGACCAATCAGTTCAGAATCCATCAAACCAGAGTGGACGCAAGTCATCCTCAATTACAAGGGGCTGCCTAAGAATAAGTCAAATCATTAGTTCTAAGCTACCTAACATTTGAGAGAAAATCTAAATTCATCCAAAGAAGTGGCCGGAAAGGAATCTGATGAATGATAAAACATTTTCAGAAATTTTACAATCGAAAGTTAGCAAAGGAATCAGAAGATATTAAGAATATTATGGTGGGTATTTTGACTGTTTAATAAATTACTCAGACATAGAATTTACAGTAGAGACATAGGCAATTTGGTCTGTGCCAGTTGTTGTGCTTATCAACATAATCAACATATCCTTCTATTCCTTCTTCTGTAGGTACAGAAACCTTCGCGTTACAGGGAGAATAAACAAAGTATTAAACATTATGATTGCCATCACAAATAAAAGGCAAGATATAAATACAAGTCTCCAAAGAGTCCTTCAAAACAATAACTATTCTTGAGTGTATTCAAAGCAATTGTAATTGGCATTTAGGGTATGAAAATTGTTCTGAATAATTAACCTGAATAGATTTTTATCTGTGAAGTAGATCTTGTACCATCATGATTTGTGACGTCTGAAAGCCTTTTATATTCTTGCAGCCAGTAAGTCAATTATTTTTGATGAATTTCCTCTATTTCTTTACTCTTTTTGAGTCTTAATTATACTTTTGTTCCTTTTCTTGTCTTAGCTATCTTTCCTCCTTACTGTTTCTCTTATCTATAAAATAGATCCGTTTCCTATTTCATCTCCCTTCTTTTTCACCACAATGTAGTCAATCATCATGCCTAGTTTCCATAGTTACCAATATTAATAGAAACATACCTGGCATATACTAGTGGAAGGAAAGAAGAATTAACTGTCTTTTAAAACAATGCACATATTCTTTCTGCTCAAATGTTTTCACCTAGAACACTAACCTGTCTTTTCCTTCCTCAGATGCAAGCTAGCAGGCTGTATGTTGTCAGCAATTTCTACATTTTATTCATCCGTTATAAAGAAAGGTCTTAGAGTGACAGGTAATTTTGGAATGCAAAATTTTTCTCTACCAAAGTCACCAACGGGTGAATCTTAATTTTTACTGTAGTGGATCAGTGCCCGCTTTACACAGCCTGATTTCAGTACTTGTGCAAGGATTTTGGCGCAACAAGCTTTAGCCCCAAAATTTCTCCCATGTCATATAATCAAACAGTTCAACATTTGTTACGCAGACATTCATTTGTCAAAATGAATGGTGAAAGAAACAAGCATTTGGGAATAGACAAGGGGCAAAATTCCCCCAAAGGGAGACAGAGTGCCGACGCCGGAGTGAAACCCGGAGTGTTTCACTCCAGCGTCGGAGGCCGCTCCTCGCCCCCTATTCTCCTACCCCCAGGGGGCTAGGAGCGGCGCCGCGTCAATCTCGGGCGCCGGGCCTGAATGACGTCACCCGCGCATGCGCAAGTTGGCCAGCACCAACCCGCGCATGCGCGGTTGCCGTCTTTCCCTCCGCTGCCCTGCAAGACATGGAGGATTGATCTTGCGGGGCAGCGGAGGGAAAGGAGTGTGTCTTTCAGAGACACCGGCCAGACGATCGGGAGGCACCGATCGTCGGCCAGACCCCTCCTGAGCACCCTCCTGGTGCTCGATTCTCCCTCCGCCCCCCATAGGCCCCACACGCAGCGGTCGCGCGCTGTTCACGCCGGCAGCGTCCAGGTGTGGTTGGCGCTGGCGTGAACCGGTCGGGTTCGGCAGGCCGCTCGGCCCGTCCGGGCTGGAGAATCGTCGCTCGACCGGAGCAGCGATTCTCCGAGCAGCCTGTTGCGAAACGCGACACGCCGTTTTTGGGGGGGTGGGAGAATTGCGTGCAGGTGCCAGGGCGGTGTGGCGTGATTCGCCCGGCACTCCTGCGATTCTCCCACCTGGTGTGGGGTCGGAGAATGACGTCCAAGGTCTGTTTAAGATATTGTGAAACATAAAATGAGTATGAAGATACACAGAAAAGCAACAAAAAAACCCCAAAATTACATAGAAGAAGCAAGACAAAGGGCGGAATTCTCCGTTCCTGAGACTAGGGCAGGGCAGTATTCGTGAACTTCTAGGAAAGCAAAACTGGCACCGCACCTGGATTGATTCAGGTGCCTTAAGGGGCTAGCACTGCTGCCACATGGAACACAATCGATTAAATGTGAAATGGTGCCGGATTCGCCGGATTCTTGATTGACACTCAAGCCCCATATACACAATTAACTCCCCACACACACCATCTAAGCCAACAAGGTGGCAGTGAGGAGAGTGGCACCAAGGTTCACGGGCACCGAGCTCGAGACCCTGCTGGAAGCCATAGAGGAGAGGCAGGCGACCCTCTACCGCGGCAGGGAAGGAGGCTGCCAGCCGCCTCCGTTCACCCTGCCTGGGGTCAGGTGGCAGAGGCCAAAAGTGCTACAAGCAACATCGTCTGGACCGGTCAGCAGTGCCGTAAGAAACTGCACAACCTCCTCAGAGTGGCCAGGGTGAGTAGGTACTACTGTGCCCCGGCACCATTCCCCGTCGCACACACCTGTAACCACCAAATCCTCCCCACCCGGAGGGCAGCCAAACCAGGCCTCCAACCTCCTCCTCAGCGCCCTGTGCATCTGATTCACCTCGAGGGGCTATCAAAGGACCCACTCTCCCATCAGCTTCTTCAGCACGCTCGCTACATATTTTGTGGCTTCCGCTCCCTTAATGCCCTCCGACATCCTGACAATCCTTAAATTCTGCCTCCTGGAGTGGTTCTCGAGGTCCTCCAATTTCTCTCTCAACTTCTTCTGGATGCTCAACAGCATCCCCATCTCAGTCTCCAGCGAGGTCAGCTGATCCTCATGCTCCATCACTGACTCCTCCATCTTCTGGATCGCCAGGCCCTGAGCCTCCTGCCTCTGCTCTACTCGCTCAATCGCTGCCAACACCGTGGACAAATCATCCAAGGCCTCTTTCCTCTGCTGCTGGAATTAGTTATTTAAAAATTCCACCAGCTGCTCTGTTGATCACTGGGCGGGCAGTGCCCTCTGCCATTTTCATCTGTGTCGCACCATGAAAACTTTACTGCTCCAACTGCTTCTCTTTCTCGTGGCACTTCTCGTCTACTGATCCATACACCAACCTCACCAGAGGAGTATTACCTTCCCTGGGCACTCATACACCTTTTGCCCTCAAATACCACACCATTCGGCTGGGGAAAGAACGAGAAAATCCACCTTGAGCAGGAGCCACCAAATGTGTGAGCACTCAACTCCATGGCCACCCTGGAAGTCCCCTTCAAAGATGAAGTTGACTGAAAATTGCAGTCTTCACATGCATCAGGTGTGTCTCGCCTGCCACAAGGGGAAGCCAGTTACCTAATCAGCTCTCTGACCCTTCCCTGAAAAGTCAATTATGCCAGTTTAGTCAGCATTGCAATGCATCAATGTGCCACTGATTGTCTCCAATTGTGTAGTTAATCAAAATAGTTGAGATCAAGCGTCAGATCAAGCCCGATGAGGTGGAATGGTTTTTAGACCAAGCAAAGAGAGAGACAGAGATGAGACGGAATATTCTGCTGGTGAGGCCTGGCAGCCTGGGGTTCAGCCTGACGCTGCATTTAACAACTGCCTGCCTCCCTTTCTGCTTGCTTGATGGACTACTTGTGGCGCTAACAATTGCACTCAAAGATGAGAGACAAGTACAATCGAGGCTGTATTGCTGTGTGATGCTATTCCTCCGACTGCAACTGTAGAGTGACTCACACGCATATTTCTACACAAGCTCCCTGTGGGCGGAGCTAGCCAGCAGGGGCTTACCGGAGGAACCTGTATTACAGGTACAGCCATACATCCCCTTACTGCATATCTACAGTGGTTATCACCACATTCACCCCCTGTAAAAATGAGTCCGGCGGGGGTGACGTGTAACTATAATACAAAGGTTGAAATATGTACAAAAGGGTTCAAACAAAGAAAACCAAGAGTCCATGCGGTTAGCAGGTTACAGGTTGAGCCGAACCGGCGGTCGAATGTTCTGCTGTGATCGGCGTAGCTGTGGTGGCGACATCAGTGCAGGTGCTGGCAGTGTTGGTGCTGGCTGCTGGCGGGGTGACTCCGAGAGCGAGCCGAAATCTTCCGGGTCCTCCAGTGTGGGCAGGGGGACGAGGGATGGACCTGGTGGGGACGAATAGGGGGGCGCCGGGGAAAAGGAGGGTGGCGCGGGGGGGAAAAGAGGCGTGGGCATGGGATCGGCACCTGAGGTAGCCAGGTCCAAGAGCGAGACTGTGTCCTGGTGGCCGTCGGGGAACTCCATATAGGCAGACTGAGGGTTGGCGTGGAGAAGGCGTACTTTGTCCACCAGGGGTTCCGCCTTGTGGTGCCGGACAGCCGACGGAGAACGACCGGGCCCGGAGACGTGAGCCACGTCGGGAGCGACACCCCGGATGTAGACTTCCTAGGGAAGGCAAAAACACGTTCATGGGGTGTACTGTTAGTTCCGGTGCACAGTAGTGACCGAATGGAATGGAGCGCGTCAGGGAGGACCTGCTGCCAGCAAGCGGCTGGGAGGTTCCTGGACCGTAGGGCCAGCCGGACGGCCCTCCATACCGTCCCATTCTCCCTCTCTACCTGCCCGTTTCCCCGGGGGTTGTAGCTGGTCGTCCTGCTGGAGGCAATACCTCTGCTGAGCAGGCAATGACGCAGCTCATCACTCATGAACGAGGATACCCTGTCACTGTGGATGTAGTCGGGGAAACCGAACAGGGTGAAAATGGAATCCAGGGCCCTGATGACGGTGGCAGACGTCATATCCGGGCATGGGATGGCGAAGGGGAACCTAGAAAATTCATCGACCACACTAAGGATGTAGGTGTTGTGGTCGGTGGAGGGGAGGGGCCCTTTGAAGTCCACGCTGAGGCGTTCAAAGGGGCGGGACGCTTTCACGAGGCGCGTGCGATCTGGCTGGTAGAAGTGTGGCTTGCACTCGGCACAGATCTGGCAGTCTCTGGTGACTGTCCGTACTTCCTCGACGGAACAGGACAGATTGCGGGCTTTGATTAGATGGTACATGCGAGTGGGACCCCCGGATGGCAAAGGCTCTCGTGCAAGGCACGGAGCTGGTTCACTTTTGCGCTGGCACATGTACCTCGTGAGAGGGCGTCTGGGGGCTCGTTGAGCTTGCAGGGGCGATACAAGATCTCATAGTTAAAGGTGGAGAGCTCGATTCTCCACCGATTGTCATTCTTGAACTTGCCCCGCTGCATGTTGTTGAACATGAAGGCTACCAACCGTTGGTCACTGAGGACAGTGAATCTCCTGCCGGCCAGGTAATGCCTCCAATGCCGCACCGCTTCAACGATTGCCTGGGCCTCCTTTTCAACAGGGGAATGTCGAATATCGGAGGCGTGGAGAGTGCGTGAAAAGAATGCCACGGGTCTGCCTGCCTGATTCAGCGTGGCGGCAAGTGCGACATCTGAAGCGTCGCTTTCTACTTGGAAAGGCAGTGTCTCGTCTACTGCGTGCATCCCGGCCTTGGCTATGTAAGATCGAATGCGGGCGAAGGCCTGTTGTGCCTCGGCCGAGAGCGGAAAATGTGTGGACTGGATAAGTGGGCGGGCCTTGTCCGCATATTGTGGGACCCACTAGGCGTAATAAGAAAAGAACCCAAGGCAGCATTTGAGGGCCTTGGGGCAGTGGGGGAGTAGAAGCTCTATGAGGGGCGCATGCGTTCGGGGTCGGGCCCCAGTAGTCCGTTTTGGACTACGTAGCCGAGGATGGGGTACGCGTCGAGCTGCATGTACCGGTTGATGAACTGGCTGTAGTCCACGACCATCCTGTGCTCCTTCCCGGTCTTAACCACTACCACCTGGGCTCTCCAAGGGCTGTTGCTGGCCTCGATGATACCCTCCCGAAGCAGCCGCTGGACGGGCTTGCAATCTTCGGTCAGATTGGTAAAGAGTAAGGAAGGCTCGATCTTGAAGGTTGTGAGGCCGCAAACGGTGAGGGGAGGTAGGGGTCCGCTGAATTTGAAGGTGAGGCTCTGGAGATTGTAATGGAAATCCAGGCCTAGTAAGAGTGACTCGCAGAGGTTGGGGAGAATGTACAGACGGAAACGGTCGAATTCCACGCCCTGTACAGTAAGTTTAACCAGGCAGAAACCCCGGATCGGGACAGAGTGGGACCCGGAGGCGAGAGAGATCTGCCGGTTGGCGGGATGGACCGCAAGGGAATAGCGCCTTACTGTGTCCGGGTGGACGAAGCTCTCGGTGCTCCCGGAGTCGATGAGGCAGGAAGTCATGTGGCCATTGACCAGCACCGATGTGGAAGAGGGTGCCAGGTTGCAAGGAAGCGACTGGTTGAGCATAACGGAGGCGGGTAGAGGGCGATTGGCGGTCGAGTCAGATGAGTCCGACAAGGAGTGGTAGCGACCCGTGTCCCGTGGCCCCGTCCCGGGGGAGGACAAAATGGCGGCGTCTGGAGTACCTGTGTGGGAGAAGATGGCGGTGGACAAAAGGGCGGCACGTGGGGTCAGGGGAAGCGGACGGCAGGGCCCATTGAGCGATCGGCTGAGGCAAGGGAAACAGGGGCACGATAGCGGCAACCGTCCGGGACTGACATACCGCTGCAAAGTGGCCTTTCTTGCCACAAGCTTTGCAGGTTGCGGTGCGGGCTGGGCAGCGTTGGCGGGGGTGCTTCTGCTGACCGCAGAAGTAACAGTGGGGACCCCCAGGGAGGGCGGTGCGGCGAGCAGCGCAGGTACAGTGCGCGGGGGCAGCTGCTGGGGGGGGCAGCTGCTGGGGGGGGGGGGGGCGGTTGCGGGGTCCACGAGGGGTAGGACGGGTGGGCCTGGGGTGCCGTTTGCGGGGTCCACGAGGGGTAGGACGGGTGGGCCGAGCGGGTAGCGGAGTAAGACGCGCACTACGGGAGGCGGCCGTCATTGAAAGTGCCAGAGTCTTTGTGGCCGCGAGGTCGAGGGCGGCCCCTTCCAGCAGTCGTTGCCGGATGGGGTCCGATGCAATGCCTGTAACAAAGGCATCGCGCATGAGTAAGTCAGAGTGTTCCATGGCTGTGAGGGCCCGGCAGTCGCAGTCTCGTACCAGAGGTACAAGGGACCTCCAGAAGTCCTCAATCGACTCACCCGGCTGCTGGACGCGAGTAGAGAGTTGATGCCTCACAAACAGGGTGTTCATCGACTGTGCATAGTTCTCCTTGAGCAGTTCCATAGCTCTGGTGTAGTCAGTCGCATCTCGAATTAGCGGAAAGACACTGGAGCTAAGTCTCGAGTACAGGAGTTGCTTTTTCTGAGCCTCCGTCGGGGGAGGGTCCGCTGAAGAGATGTAGGCCTCGAAGACTGCAAGCCAGTGAACAAAGTCTTTCCTGGCGTGAGGCGGCTACGGATCCAGCTGCAGACGGTCAGGCTTGATTCTGATGTCCATGGTGAACGGAAAATCACACAGCGCTAACAATTGCACTCAAAGACGAGAGACAAGTACAATTGAGGCTTTATTGCTGTGTGATGCTATTCCTCCGGCTGCAACTGTAGACTAGGGTCTGAGTGACTCACACGCATATTTATACACAAGCTCCCTGTGGGCGGAGCTAGCCAGCAGGGGCTTACCGGAGGAACCTGTATTACAGGTACAGCCATACATCCCCCTACTGCAAGTACACATATCTACAGTGGTTATCACCACACTACTGCTACTGACTCTTGGAGGAAGGAGGAGAGAAGGGTGGTGGCTGGTTCAACTGAATGCCTTGTTGCAGGAGAGGGAGGAAGTCAGGTGCTCTGCTGCTGGTGAGGAAGGCCGGCAGCCTGAGATAACTTCAACATGCTGGTGGTTTGGAGAACTGATTTACCATCTGATGTTGCCTTTGTTTGTACTGCTGACTGTTTACAGTTTCTATGTTTGGAAGCCATGTGTTGTTCCTACCGCTCCTACTTTTGTGGCCTGGACTGGGGGCTGGCTGGAGCAGGTGACCGGACATTGGGACTCCAGGAGGAGGGAGGTGGTGGCTCACCTCAACTGGACACCTTGGAGGCTGTAATGACATGGCTTTGAAGGCTGTTGGCTGCTTCCGTGAAATAATGACTGTTTTAGTTGAAGTTTGGAAGGCCATGTCAATCACTGGTGACTTTGTACTGTTGCATATAGTCCTTTAATGTTTTCTCATATGCTTGTTAGTATATTTGTGCCGTTTTTCATCTACTGTCTAGGCTGGTGTCTTCGCTATGTTTCTGCTGTTTTTTTAAAATGTTTTCTTTTGGTGCACGCTACCGATGCTGGTAGGGGTGGGGATATTCCCTTTCCTTCTTCCATTACCCCGTGTCAGCAAGACCTTTTCTGGTGAGTCGGGCTGCTCGGAGCGCCCTTCCACCTATGTGGGTCTCTGCGGCCGGGGGAGGGGGGGGGGGGGGCACTGCCTCGGCAGCTGGTGGCATTGTTCCTTGTCTTTTGATATGCTCTGTATGGTTTGGTGAAAGACTCCCTCTCTCTTCTGCCATGGTTCTGTATCTGTGTGTCCTTTCCCTGTGGTCTGCGCTACTCGTTTGGGTGTCTTTCCACCGACGTGGGGTTACCATTTTTTGGAATAAATTGTGGCCCCTTCATGGGGGAGGAGGAGTTTTCTCTCTGTCTCTGACATTGTGCCCTGTATAGGTCCTTCTCCGGTGGTCTGAGCTGCTCGTTGAGCATCTTTCCGCTGATGTGGGGCTGCCATTGGGGGTAGGGGGTGGTTGTGTGTGTGTGCTGACGGTTTTTGTATCTTGTAACTGCTTTTGACATGTCATGGGTTTTTCTGACTATGCTGCATGTTACTGTATTGTTGAGCTGTCAATAAACTAAAAATATATACTCACATCTCCAGAACAGGGTGGTAACAAAGATGTGGCCCCCAATGCAAGGTGTTATGATGAAGGCATTCATTAATCACCCCATTCAGGAGATGATGGGTGGGAGCATCACGATCCCCCGTGAGGTTAAAACGCAGGTCCAGTGAATGCACTCAACTGCCCTCACATGTCACCCTTGAGAGGGGCATGTGGACTGCTGAGGCGCTCGCGAATCGAGGCGCTTTATTCAGATGGAGTGGGGAGGATAAACTTTGGGGAAGTGGCTATTGTGTGGCAGAGGGGGGAGTGGAGTTCCTTGGAAAGGCGCTCCCAAAGCGGATGCGCATGGGTGGATGTCCCAGATCTGAAGAGAGTCGAGGGTCACGGCATTGTCTGAACTCCTCATTGTTCACTTTGATGGTCTCTTCCTTTCAGTTTTTGATTCGTGAGAATCATGGAGCCAGTCGCGCTGGCAAATCTGATTGCTATCGAGCAGCGGAAGCGACATCAACGTGCCGTTGCTCATGGCCAGAATCAGCACCCTGCAGAGGAAGGGAAGGCAAGGCCCATCGATCTTCCAGAAGCAGGGCCAGAGATGGTGGCGCCTCAGAGAAGACATGACCTGCCACAGGTATACTGCCATAGAAATTCCGATCTCCAGATGTCAAAGGTCCAGTGCGGGAGAAGACTGCAACTGTCCCGGGAGACAGTGGACCACTTTTGCCAGGTGGTGCAAGAGCTAGCACCAACATGGACTGGCAGCAGACCATTGTCTATGGCTCTGAAAGTCACTGCCGCTCTGAACCTATGCCAACGGCTCATTTCAGGGCTGCACAGCACAGTAAGCCGTGCATAAGGGAGGTCACAGAAGCACTATTTATGAGGGGCCACATGTACATCAACATGAACCTGCACCAGGTAAGTCAGGATGTCAGGTAAGCAATGGGCTTCATCTGCAGAACAGGCATACCCAGGTGCAGGGTGTCCTCAACTGCACCACATGGTTCTGCACGGTGGCATGGGGTGCCATTTGTGAACTACAACATCCAGATAGTCTGTGACCACGCGATGCACATCATGCAAGTGTATGCCGATTTCCGGGGAGTGTCTGTGATTGTTACACCGTGCAGAGCTCGCAGATCCCAGACATTTTTGAGAGCTGGAGGGATGACTCCTCAGGGGACCAAGAGTACCCACTCAGGTGGCTGATGACACCTGTGCAAGGCCCCAAACACCCACTGAGAGTCGTGACAATAAGGCTCATTAGTTAATGGGTGTGTTGGTTGAGCAGGCAACTGGACTGCTAAGGATGAGGATCTGGTGGCTGGACCGGGGGAAGCTCTCCAATATAATACCCAGAGAGCGTCATGTATTATAGTGGTCTGCTGCATTATGCACAACCTGGCATTACAGAGAGGCGAACAGCTGGACCAGGAGAAGATGGAGGAGTGCCACATCTTCTTGGATGAGGAGGAAGGCGGCGAAGGGCTGCCTGCAGAGGAAGCGGAGGAAGGCAGCGAGGGGCTACCTGCAGAGGGAGCGGAAGAAGGACCTAGGGCAATGCTCAGAGCCCGCATGGGGTGCAGGGCTAGAGATGCCCTCATAGCCTCTCAGTTTGGGGATGACCAAGGCTAGGGTGTGAAAACCTCTCCCTCTATGGTGTCTGACATCCTCTTGGAATTGTGGTGCCTGTGGGAGGTCATCATAATGGTGGCTATATTCTGAGCAGGCTGCTAAAGTGATTGGCTGAAAGCTGCAGGATAATGATGATCACTTATCCTGTTGTGAAATGTCTGATTCCTGCCTGACCGAGACCTCCCACTGAACGGAGTGATCTAGGGGCCCAGGGAGCCTGAATGATGCATATCAGCTGGAACTGCTTCCTCTGAGGTCAGGGGTCCCCGGTGTATTTACCCACATACTGACAAGGTGGACAGACCCGTTATATATTTTCAGCCCTTGGCATCCTCATAACTAGAGAATGCTGGCAGACATGAGAGGCCTTAGAGTTGATGGAGGAGAAGGGGAGCCTTCTGTGGATGGGGGGGGGGGGGGGGGGGGGGGGTTGAGGCTGGGGGCTTGCTCCAGGAGCGGTGTTTATTTACTGGGTCTTCATTGTGGGAAAGACATAGTTCTGCCATTCTCTCACTGCACAGGGAGGAAGCACCGAGTTAGCGTGGGGGTTTGTTGAATACGACATGACATCGTAGAGGAACTGTATGGATGGACAAAGTGATGTTTAATATAAGAGCTATATTACAAGAGATATGGTGACCTATCCCTACTCGTGCCCAGGTTCACCTGTGCCCACTAGGTGCCTTTCATTTCTTACTCTTCCTTGCCCTCCCACTACTTATGTTTAAAAGGAGTGCCTCACTGATATCAGAGATCGTGGCAAGCGAATCAGAGGTAAGCCGCCACAAGTGTGGAAGGTGTCACATGGAAAAAAAATTGTTGAAAAGGTGGAATATACAGAGAGTTTTCCTGCTGAGATTATCCCTGGATTTCTTGCCGGGACCGAGATTTTGAAAAAATATCGGAAAATTCATCGTACCATTACCAGCAAGCCAGGAGATCTACTCTGATTCAACGAAAAGTCCAGGAGGCAAGCCAGGAGAAGCACCAGGCATACCTAAAAATTAGGTGTCAACTTGGTAAAGTTACAAAATGGGATTACTTACATGTGAAGCAGCATATGCAGCAAGTGATAGGAACATAGGAATTCGGAGCAGAAGTCGGCAATTCAGCCCTTCAAACCTGATAGAGCTAAGCAATCCCACACCAACGGATCAGATCTAAGCTCTGCAATACAGTCACATCCAACTGTGAATGGGTGCATACTTAAATAACTCACTCGAGGGGGAGGCTCCAGAAATATCCCATCCTCCATGATGGAGGAGCCCAGCACTTCAGTGCAAAAGAAAAGGCTGAAACGTTCACAATCTTCAACCAGAAGTGCTGGGTGGATGATCCATCTCAGCCTCTTCTGGAGTTCCCCAGCATCATACGTATCAGACTTCATCCAATTTGATTCACTCCACGTGATATCAAGAAATGGCTGAAAGCACTGGATGCTGCATAAGCTATGGGCCCTGACAATATTTTGGCATTAGTACTGAAGACTTGTGCTCCAGAACTTGATGCACCACTAGCCTGGTTGTTTCAATACAACAACAACACTGGCATCTACAAAACAGTGTGTAAAATTGCCCAGGTATGTCCTGTACACAAGAAATATGATAAATACAACCTGACCAATTGCCACCCCATCAGCCTATTCTCGATTATCAGTGAAGTGATTAAAAGAGTCATAAACAGTGCAATCAAGCAGCACTTGCTTAGTTGTAACCGGCTTACTGACGCTCAGTTTGGATTCTGCCTAGGTCACTCAGCTCAACACCTCATTACTGCCTTGGTTCAAATGTGGACAGATGGCTGAACGCCAGAGGTGAGGTGAGAGTGGCTGCCCTTGATATTAAGGCCGCATTTGAGCAAGTGTGGCATCAAGGAGCCAGAGAAAACCTGGGGTTAATAGGAATCAGGGGGGAAAACTCTCTGCTGGTTGGAGTCATACACAGCATAAGAAGATGGTTGTGGTTGTTGGAGGTCATTGTCTCACTCCAGGAAATCACGAGTTCCTCAGAGTAATGTCCTAAGCCCAACATTCTTCAGCTGCTTCATCAATGACCTTCCTTCCTGATGCGCGATCCATAACTACTGAAACGAAGGAGTAGTCCGAATTGAAGGCTTTAATCTACAAGATGTTTCCCCAGCAGCTCGAGTATAGAAAGAAGGTTGGCTGCTGGGAAACACCGGTTCTTATACCTCGCCTCATTGGGCGGAGCTACCTTACGTCCCGACCAATGAAAAGCAAACACTTGGGCCAATTAGCAGCGAGCCTTCTCCACCAATGGTAGCTCACACTCCAAGGTACCGTAGTACCTCTAGTCATACTACCACATTCACCCCTTGTTGAGAAAGGAACCGGAGGGGGGTGCTTGGGCGTCCAGCCATGACTGGTAGTCCGGTGCGGGTGGGACAATTTACTGGTAGTATGACTAGTGATATGGGACTATACCTCTGGATATTCTGAATTCTCCCTCGGTGTGCCTGAACAGGCGGCGGAAGGTGGCGAGTAGGGGCTTTTCATAGTAACTTCATTGCAGTGTTAATGTAAGCCTACTTGTGACAATAAAAGATTATTTATTTATTTTATTTAGCTGGAAGAATGTAAATATAATAAATGGGTTTTGTGAATGAGAATGTTTACTTCAATAGTGAAGTTTCCAATATGCAGTAGACACTTAAAATAATAGATCTTTATTTTATCTAATTTCTGCTTGAGCCCTGAGGCCTCCCCATGGTGGATTTCTGCATGAACCCTGAGGCCTCCCCATGGTGGATTTCTGCATGAACCGTGAGGCCTCCCTATAGTGGATTTCTGCATGAACCCTGAGGCCTCCCCATGGCGCATAGCGGGCGAGTTTTCATTGTAGGTATAAGGGCAGAGGGTGGTGGATGGGGGGGCATGGGTTGACATGAATTGGCAATAAGTTAGCTAACAGGTGCTATTAAGGGCCATAGGGGTTATTTGGGGTGCATAACTTGGGGCTGGTGGGGAGTTGATGGTGACGTTGATGGGTGACATGAAGTGGCATGGGAAACGTGGGGGGAGGGGTGAGGGCTATATATATACATTAGACACCGTGCTGGATCCCAAAGGCAGTTTTGAACCCAGCCCACCTCTATACCTGGCAGCTCAGCTCTTCCCAGCTCGCTCACCTGATCTAGCCCCCACCCGCCTGTTTGAAAGTCCGATGTTCAGGCTGCTAATTTTAAAGGTCAGGTTGGTGAAGCGAGGAATTCTATCATCTCTGTGCACTCCACCCTGAGTGAAAATTTGGGCTTATATTTCTAAAAGCACTTAGATTTTAAATTCCAATATCTCAACAGACCACTTCCCATTTTGCATGTATTTCCACTCGAGAGAGATCCCCTGCACTTTACAGGATCTTGAGGGTTCCTTCACGTTTCCTGGGACCAAATCGAAATGTGCCACAGCTCTCAGGAATTTACTTTTATTGTCATAGTGTTTTTTCTATCTTCCGAGCATGGCGCTTTTGGGGGTCCTTACACTAGGATCTGGCTAGGTGAACCTTCTAATTCTCTTTTAAAACCTCAAGTTTGTGGACAGTCCAGCTCAAGCATGGGCTTCTTTGCTTTTCACACTCCGTGACTACAAAAACAGAAAATACACTTGGGCGCGATTCTCCGCAATCGGCGTGACGCCGACGTCAAAAACGGCGCGAACCACTCCGGCATCGGGCTGACCGGATGTAGCTGAATTCTCCGCACTTCCGGGGGCTAGGCCGGCATCAGAGGGGTTGGCGCCGAAGGGACTGCATGTTAGCGCATGCGCAGTACCACCGGTGTGGTTCCGCGCATATGCAGACCGGCTGGAGTATTCTGGCGCATGCGCAGGGGGGTGTATTCTCGGCGCCGGCCCTGGTGGAGCCCTACAGGGGCCGGCGCGGAAGGAAGAAGTGCCCCCATGGCACAGGCCTGCCCGCAGCTCGGTGGGCCCCGATCGCGGGCCAGGTCATCGTGCCCCCCCCCCCCCCCCCGGGGTTGAATCTCCCCGTGCCCCCCCCCCCCCCCCCCGAGGGCTGCACCAGCCAACTTACCTGCCAGGTCCTGCCGTGTGGTACCATGTCCAATCCACGCCGGTGGGACTGGCCAAAAACGGGCGGCTGCTCGGCCCATCGGGGGCCCAGAGAATTGCCGAGGGGGTGCGCTGCCAACGGCACCTGACCGGCGTGGCATGAATCCTGACCCCGCCCAAAACCGGCGGCGGAGAATACGGCAGCCGGCGTCAGGGCAGGATTCACGCCGCCCCCTCGGGGATTCTCCGGCCCAGCGGGGGGGATCGGAGAATCCCGTCCCTGGTGTCTGATCGACCTTTGATACTGGTCACTAGCTCCTTGTAAAATTCTCCATCTTCTTGTCTCAAAGATGTATCAAGGTTCCCAATAAGTGCTCACAGCTTTCTCTTTTTCTGTTTCAAAGCTGCTTTTGGGCTCCAACTGCAATAGCCTGATTCTGAAAGGAATCACAGATATAAACCCAAACCAAACTACTTCCCTACAATAAGTCACCATGGCAATATGGCACACCTGAGAGGTCACAAAAAAAGATCTAAACTAATTAACTTTACCATCCAAAACGTCGCTTTGATTCTGGGGCCCAAATGAATAACTTACAATCACAATCTCACCAGACTCATTGGCTCCATTAACCAGCGAAGAAAGAACCAACTATTGTTAATCATCTTCCCACCTTTCAGTTCTGACTTTATTAAATAAACACAGGCTATTAAGTGCAATTACTTTAGATCTATTTACCAGGCTCCCAAACTAAGTGCTTCTATTATTATCTTACATTTAAAGCTGAATCCCCAAACTAGAAGTTCTTCTCATAAAACATATGAATCATGAAATGAGAAATTTTCATGAACTACTTTATAAACAAATATATCTCCAATATAGTTATGAAAATGGCAACAGTGAACTCGTTTAGCAGTAATCTACAAACTGTACTTGCAAGCCACAGAACAACACATTGTGGGCGACATTCCCCATTCGGGAGACTGGGCTGGATTCCCTGATTCTGGGGCTATGTCCCCACGCCAGCGTGGGAACGGAGTTTTATACCAGAAGAAATGGCATAAAACGGTCACCGATTCCCCTTTTGGCTGGGGGCTAGCAGCCAAGCATAGTGGAGCACCCGGCTCTAGCTGCTGATACACCCCCGTAGAATAGCCAGGTCCGTGGCCATGAGCCCCGGAGAATAGCCGGGTCTATGGCCGCGCATGCGCATGGCGGGCCGTGCTACATGACGGAGGCTGCCTGCCGACCCGCCCCCCCCCCCCCCCAAAATAAGGTACCCCTCCTGCCCACGGACCGGCCCTCCCCCCGACTGTGGTGAAGTTGGACTGAGTCCGCAGCCGTTACGTCGAGTTCCCAACAGATGGGACCGCATGCGACCCACACCGTCGGGAACTCGGCCGGTCGGGGCGGAGCACCGGGGTGGGCCTCAAGCAATGTCTTGAGGCCATCGATGCGACATTTGGCGAGTACACCGCTTTGGAGTGGATGGCGCATCACAAAAGCAGCGGCGGCCCCAATTTGGTCGGGGACTCTGATTCTCTGGCCAACCGCTGAACGCGATTTCAGCGCCGCCGACTGGAGAATCCAGCTCTATGTTCTCCTGCTGGAGGAGAATTGCTACCAATTTATGTTCCCCCTGGGAGTGCAAATCAGGAAGCAATTCAATATCCCTCATCATACAAATTTATTTGAAACATTAAGCGCATTCCAGTCACTCAAGCGTGTGATTGCAATGCATTTGCCGCTCTGTGATGTGATTAATATTTGTAAAAACTGGGGTTTCATCACTTAGAAGGGAGATGAATGAAGCAAGGCTGCAGCAGTTTTGTGGAAGCTGTCAATCACACCCACTATTAGAAACAAATGAATGGCTTGCAGCTACAGGATCTGAGGGGTCTAAACACACATCACAGCTGCTCTCTGTCCAGCAATGGACACATGGTGCTTCCAGGTGAATGTTACAACAGTCCTTTTTTCACTGTCCCTGACTGGATTGCTCTCTAGCATCCAGACAGGGTCTTTTTTTCTGGGGGTCCCTCTATTGGGAAGTCCCCGTGGGGGTCTCCTCTACTTAGGGGGACTCTGTACGGCGGTCCATGGAGGGGTCTCCCTATTAAGGGATATTCTAGGTGTTCTCTTGAGGGGGTCTTTGGGGGGAATGTTAAAGGAAGGGTGAACTGGTCATGCATTGTGGGGGGGGGGGGGGGGGGGCATCGGATGGACTTTTGGGGCAACTTCCTGAGTTACCCCCTTGGCCCACCGCGAGGACCACCATGTCAGGCTCATGTTTGGTGAAACCTGTAATAATCCTCGCCCAGGGGACCGGAGAATCACGGAGGGCTGGCCTGCTAAATGGATGCAAATGGGTCATTAAGCCCCGTAGGGAGGAGTGTGCTGGATAGATGGGTGGAGACACGGCCACATATCGTTGGCTCTTTATCCAGCCCTCCTGCTCCATGCCCCCTTCTCACAACAGTGTTAGTCTCCTCCTATTTCCCGTTCTCTCCAGCTTTGCCAAAGTCATCGAAACACACAATGTTAGGTCTGTTCTCTCTCCACAGATGCAATCAACAATAACTCTTCAGTTGAAATGAATGGAAATGAAACCATGTTGAGAAATTTCTGGCATTGAACATTACCTGCTTGAAACATTCTTTCTTTTAATCTCCCTTGGTGATGGAAGAGCAGATGGTGTGCTATAACTTCGATGGAAGCCTAAACACCAGGAGAAATGATTACAAGATTTTATAGAGCATAAGAGCATTTCTTGTTTCTTTTTTTAAAGTTCATAAATGTAGGATGAGCAGATATATAATCCAATATGGAATGGAAATAAAATTTGCATAACATTGACAAATTAAACAAAGTCCTCAAAAACATGCATTTACCAGTACAAAATTATGCAATAGTTAAGTACAGGAGGGGGGCATTTGATCTGTGGAGTCCATGTCAGTCTCTGAAAGTGCAATTCAGCTTGTCCCTTTCCTCATACTCCTGCAAATGTCTTTTCGCACCATCCTAAAACCCTTTCCTGCACTTTACTTAAAAGCAGGCTCAGCTGGGTTACTAAAATGGCAATCGGATGGTGCATGTAAGTAATTGCTGTGAGGTAAGCTGGATAGCCATAATGCAAGATCCCAAGCTAGAGATGGCCTTAACCGGAGCTCAGTATGGAAGCCGAATTATCAATGTGTTGCTTTAAGGGGGCGAAATATGCTGAGGACCATGATGAGAAAGGAAGCAAACGAGAGATTGCCTTGTGTATTACGTTGATACGTCCCGCAAGATATGCTTATTAGATGAATTGGACATTTTAAATTCTCTGTCCGTGTACCTGAACAGGCGCCGCAGTGTGGCGGCGAGGGGATTTTCACAATGGCTTCATTTTAGTGTTAACATAAGCCTACTTGTGACACTAATAAAGGTTATTATTATGTCTTTGAACATTTCCTAGCACTATTCTGTAATATAATATTCTTTAGATATTTTTAAGGCAGACATAGATGTTAAGTAATGGGTTAAGAGACATTGCAATTAGTTGTCTCATTTATGTTAAGTGTTCAATGATTGTCTCATTTATGTTAAGTGTTCAATGATTGACACTGATATGTAAAGGGGCTTCAGGTGGACTCTGGAGCTTGTGATGATCTGTAGAGTTCTGTGCAGAGTGAGTTTGAACCATTAAAGGTGTGTTGGTGAAAAAGGAGCTGAACTCTTGCCTCTTCATACCACAGCATCTAGTACATATTAACAATGGTAGCAGAGGATGGGTGTTGTGTAAATGTGAAGGCTTGAAAGATACAATTTTTCCAGATCAAACCAAGGAGTGAAAAAAAAAGGAAACATGGCTGAACCCAGGACAAAGATGGCTGGTTATGATTATCCTCCCCTATTTTCTGAAAGGGAATCATACGACTAATGGAGAAGTGCAGTAGTTATGTGGACTAAGGTGACTGCTTTAGGAAAGAGAAAACAAGGTATGGCATTGGCTCTTTCTTTACCATATGGCAGTAAAATCCGAAACAAAGTGCTTTCTGAGCTGGAGTTGGAAGGGTTAGACTCAGAAGAAGGTCTGGCGACTTTATTACTTTATATGGACAAGATTTATAAGAAAGATGACTTGTTAAGTGCGTATGAAGCACTTCGGATTTTGATAAGTTCCGGAAAATGGAGGATTTATCTATGGAAGACTATATAATGGAATTTGGCAGACTATATAAAAGGCTGCAGAAACACAGGCTGGAATTTCCACAGTCTGTGTTGGCCTTTAAATTACTTGACTGTGCTAGAGTGAGCAACATGGATAGGCTCCTGGTTTTGACAGGAGTTCAGTTTACGGATAACGATACCTTATTCGAACAGATGACAGCAGCTTTAAAAAAAAAATTGGGGAAACATTCGATTCCAATGGCTCTGATGACCCAAATAGGTCAGCCTGCTATAAGGCAGAATATGGAAGATACACTACTAAAAGTATGGCAAAATCGTATGGCTACGAACAGGCCTCAAGACTATAAAAGAAGACCAAGACAAGGAAATTATGAAGACAGAAACCCAGTTAGAACCTACAATAGGAGGATGAACCCCAGAAATGCACGGGGCATGATAAATCGATGTTTTCGATGTGACTCTCAATACCATTATGCTTTCAACTGTCCAACTCGTTATGATAGAGTATTTGAAGCGACACATGACACGGAAGAGTCAGAAGAGGAAAAAGATACTGACCAGAAAGAAGGCATTGTCCTATTAACAAGCTGTTTTACGCCGGTAATGAGGGTGTTGGTTGCAGAATCTTTTAACTGTGCTGTATTGGACAGTGGCTGCACATCTACTGTGTGTGGGATTGACTGGTTAAAATGTTATTTGGACTCATTGGATGCTGAAAATCGTAACAAGGTTAAGGAATTTAAAAGTTCCACAAGTTTCAGGTTTGGTGATGATAATACTCTGAAGTCGCTGAAAAGAGTGGTGATCCCTTGCAAAATTGCTGGAGTGAATCATTTTATTAGCACGGATGTTGTATCAAGTGAGATACCTTTGCTTCTGAGCAGACTGTCGATGAAGAAAGCACACATGAAGCTGAATATGGAACAGGATAAGGCAACAGTTTTTGGAAAGACGGTGGACTTACAATTTACACAGTCGGGACATTATTGTATTCCATTATCGACAAATAATGTTTCAAGTAGAGTGGTTAAGGATGTATTAATAACAGTTAATAATGCGACTTTAGCTGGTAAAAAGCTTATTGTAGTAAAACTGCATAGGCAATTTGCACATCCGTCTCCTCGGAGGCTGAAAAATTTATTAAAGGATGCAGGGGTAAGGGATGATGACTATTCTAAGCTGATAGAAAAGGTTAGTGATCGCTGTGAAGTTTGCAGGGAGTACAGAAGGACACCAGCACGACCGATAGTAACCCTACCTTTGGCCAGGGATTTTAATGACATTGTGGCCATGGACCTTAAGATCTGGGATAAAGCAAATAATATATTTATTTTGCATTTTGTAGATTTAGCTACTAGATTTACTCAATCAACGATTGTACGAAGTAAAGAAAAAAAGAGTAATTTTGGACAAAATTGTGGAAAAATGAATCGGGACAGGAATGGGTCCACCAGCAAAATTCTTTACGGACAATGGGGGAGAATTTGCTAATGATGAGTTTAGGGATATGTGTGAAAACATGAATATCAGAGTTATGAACACGGCTGCCGAAAGCCCGTTTAGTAATGGTGTCTGCGAAAGAAATCATGCTGTTATCGATGACATGCTTCAGAAAATTTTGGGAGATCGACCAAACTGCACGCTAAATTCAGCTTTAGCATGGGCGGTACATGCAAAGAATTCATTGCAGATGATTGGGGGCTATAGTCCTTATCAATTAGTGTTTGGTAGAAATCCTAAAATTCCCTCCATTTTGGATGACCAGCCTCCAGCTTGGGAAGGGACTACAATTAGCTCAGGTTTTGCTGAACATTTAAACGCGTTACATAGCAGTACAAAGCTAGAGTTTGATTTTAACAAAGGGGTGAAAGGTTATTGGGGATAAGCAGAAATGTGAAGTTGAGGTTACAGTCAGATCAGCTATGATTTTACGGAATGGCAGGGCAGGGGCTGAGTGGCCTACTCCTGCTCCAGTACATATGTTTGTGTGTATGTAGTCATAGTTCTCGTGCAGCCTCTTTCCAGGTGGCACATGTTTTCTGTCTGGTTATCTATTTGTGCCATAATTTAAAACTCTGAGACTTCAATCTTTACTATCACAAATGCTAAACATCCAGGATCCAAACTTCTTCCTTCTGCAATATGCTTTTTAAAAATCTCTCATCCGCTACACTTTTGGTCCCCTTCTTAATTTCCTGTCCTTACTCTGACGTCCTTCTTCCAATTAAATGCTTTTGAGATGTTATTTTACATGAGCAGAACCACATAAATTCAAATTGTTCTGGCATTCATTACAAATGTAAACAAAGGAAGACACTATAATTAAAGTTCAGTGCATCCACCAATTATTGCTGAACAAATAAAAGAAAAATATCAAGTTTAATTTAAACTAAACTTTTTCAGCACAGCACATTAGGTCTAATTTAATTCAAAGAAACTCGAGGCGTTTTTATCAACATTCTTCCATTATTTGGCTATGCAGTCCAGTGTTAAGAATACCTAATGCACTCTAACAGCGCAATAAATCATTGTCAATTTGGCTCAGTCACAAAACGTGCATCAAATAGAAAAATAGGCTATCCTTTCAGACATCACCGTGTGAAATGAATGTTGATAAGGAAGGCTGCGCATTTCACCCTACTGGGAAATGGCCTAAAGCTGGGAAGAAATCAAAGAATACATAGAAATGTAATTGATAGCCGAAAAAATAGGTAGTGTATTGCAAAGAAAATTACTGAATTGCTACTTAGTTAAATGTGCATTATTACCTATGTTAAATATTGATTCAAAGCATGTCTCATTTAAGCTGCTGAGTCACTTATTCACCAAAGTACACAAATTCGTCTTTTCACAGTGCATTGTCCAATGCAGCCAAAATATTTCATACTTGTTAATTTAAGTAATCAGTGTTAATCGCTACAGACATGTCCACCCAAAGTGTAATAAGCCTGAACGACTATGCGCAGTTAGATCAATTAACCATGTTCTGGATAATTGCTTAAGAAGTGAGCACTAACATGTTACATTGTCAAACTCTTTTAGATGTAGACCATTTTAAATTCAAGAGTGAACAGGTCAACAAAAAGATTACTGTTTTTAAACTCCAATCTCTCAAGCTATACTACAAGCATGATTACCTTTATATTTGAGATGCACTCTCTTGTGAATGTTTTTCTATCATGTTATGCTAAAGTGTAAAGCTGTTAAGCATATCCCTTCTACCAGTACAGTGGTTAGCACTGCAGCTTCACAGCGCCAGGGACCCGGGTTTAATTCCAGCCTTGGATGACTGTCTGTGTGGAGTTTACACATTCTCTTCATGTCTGTGTGGTTTCCTCCCACAGTCCAAAGACATGCAGGATAGGTGGATTGGCCATGCTAAATTGCCCCTTAGTGGAGTCATGGATATAGGGCGAGGATGTGGGCCTAGGTAGGATGCTCTTTCAGAGGGTCCTTGCAGACTCAATGGGTCAAATGACTGTCTTCTACACTTAGGGATTGTATGAATCTATGTTTATTAAAACCAGTGCTTGTGATCTGGCTTTTTCAGCAATGGATTGGCTTATGCTGCTCAGATTGTGAGCTGTACACTGGAACAAATCAACTACAAACAAATTGTGCTGGCATTTTGACCTCTAGATATAGGTCTTCAAATAGTTGTTGATACTATTCCCCAGACCATCCTTGGGTAATTTCAGGTTTAGAATTGCATTAGGTGCCAGTGTTCAAAATGCACAGGGTGGCAGGCAGATTTGCATTTGAAACGTCATAAATTGCTTGTGAAAAATCAAAGATGGGGCTAAAAGTTCCAGAAAGGTCGCTCCCACACATTTTACCTGAAAACCATAGCTCCTTGCAGTTCCGACAAGGCTGAACAATTACAGCACAAATAGTTTGTCAATAGCAGCAGAGTAATCCAGAATTGATTCGAGGAGCAGTGAGTGTGGGAGAGACAGAGGGGTGAATTTTCTGTTTCAGACACTTAGTGTTGATGCCAGGACTGAAGTGCATGTGTGATCCGGCCCCAAAAGTTACGCCTGTCCTGGAATGATTCAGGACATCCTAAAGGCACCACCTGAAACTAGTGTAATTCCAATGAACGCTGGCATGTGATTTGCTGGCGTCGGGATCGGCACTGGACAGCCTGGGAAGGAGGAGATACCAACATACAACGCCCCACACATCCTCATCCCAGCCAGGAATATGGCACTGGTTGCACTGGAGCATGCCGATCCCATTGATGGGTTGGCTGGGGCCCTGGGGGGTGGCCTGAGAAGGCACCCATATGACCCGTGGTGCTATGTTCACAGTGGGAAATCACCCTCCCATTACTCTACTCCATCGCCCCCTCCCGGCCCTAGGAGAAGCCCCCCCGGCCAGCAGTACTACTGTTAGCTCACTATAGCGATTTTGGACATTTCTCGTAATTCCTCCTGGCAGAAGCAGAGCAGGGTGCCCGAAAATGATATGCCAATGGCGTTTATTGTATAATTTGCATGCCCAAGCTTGCATGTGGCACGGAATGCATTAGTGCCACTGTTGAGCCAACGGAGCATGGCATTCCGTCGAGTGCCCTCGATTTCTGGCTAACGTGCAATTCTCCACCTGATCGTATTTCCTGATTCTGGCTTCGCTGGAATGAAAATCGCACCCAAAATCTGGGACGAGCCACTTCTGCTGTAATAGGCCTTTAAGGGAGAGCTACATGCCATCACTTTAAGGAAGTGCGTCACATGATCCAGCCTCGGTTTCACGTCGGCCTGGAACGTAACACAACACACACACAGCCCTGCCCCTGATATTCCCAAGCTTTCTATACATGTTCACATGTGCCTGTTCTTAATAAACGGACCCACAATGTGTTTGCACAATCCTTATGAGCAACTGCTACCTTTATATCATTTATAATACACACAACATGGTATTCGGCAATGATTCCTTCTAAACTACATTGTGCTCAGCGTGGTGAACAATCTGAGATCATGCTACATATGAACATAGAAAATAGGAGCAAAAGTAGGCCATTCAGCCATCAATCCTGCTCTGCCATTCAATGTGACCATGGCTGACCCTCTATCTCAACACCATACTCCTGCTCCCTCCCAATACCCCATGGTGGCTTTAGTGTCTAGATATTTATATATTTTTTCCTATACACATTCCGTGACTTGGCCTCAACAGCCTTATGTGATAGAGAATTCCATAGATTCACCACACTCTGAGTGAAGAAATATCTTCTCATCTCAGTCCTAAATGGACTCCTCTGCCTCCTGAGACCATGACCTCTTGTTCTAGACCTTCCCAGCCAGGGCAAACATCATCCCTTCTCATTCTTTTAAACTCCAGAGAATACAGGCCTAGTCAACGCAATCTCTCTTCATACAACAATCCTAGAAATCCCAGGATTCAGTCCAGTGAACATTCACTGCACATTCTCCATGGCAAGTATATCTTTTCTTAGGTAAGGAAACCAAAATTGTACACAATACTTCAGGTGTGGTCTCACCCAGGCCCTGTACAGCTGCAGCAAAACATCCTTGCTCCAGTATTCAAATGTTCTTGCAATGAAGGCCATCACACCATTTGTAGGCAACTCCCACTAATATTTTCTGCCCTTGTTGCTTCTTAGCTTTCACATGGCACGAGACACCCCTCAACGTTTTGGTCAGAACACAGAGTTGAAGCATCGGAGAGAGTTGAAATTACAGCATGGTGACTGCACAGAAAAGCTTTGAAGACACTGTGCTCAAATAAAAACTAGTAAGCAAACGGATCCCTCATGGTGCAGATTACAGTGCATAGTCTGTCAGTTCAGTGAGTGCCACAGTGAATCGACAGGAACAGTATCAGGTTAGCTCAGTCAGGAAAAGTGAGTGGGAAAGATGTGGGCTGGATCTATGGTGAGCGAGGGAGAGTCAAACAAAAAAAAACCATCACAAAAATCAGGCCAGAGAAGGTTGTGATTATAACAGCTTGAGCTTTGGAAAATTTGCAAAACCAGCTACAACAAAGATGTGCGGGTTAGGTGGATTGGCCATGCTAAATTGCCCGTAGTGTAAGGTTAATGGGGGGATTGTTGGGTTACGGGTATACGGGTTACGTGGGTTTAAGTGGGGTGATCATTGTTCGGCACAACATCGAGGGCCGAAGGGCCTGTTCTGTGCTGTACTGTTCTATGTTCTAACAACACTCATTCCGGGTACCATTGGAGAAGGAAGGTCAAAGGGATAGTAAAAATGTGCACAAGATTCTCCACTTTGAATCGGGTGCAGTCGACCTCACATCCAAATTCAAAATGTTTAAACAGTGTACAGTGCTCTTGATTCACGTCTGCCTGAACCAGAAAAGCAAGCCATAGAAATGTAATTAGCAATTGGGAATGAAAGTTTACACATTAGGATTAACAGAAAAAGAGCTAAAGGATCCCCAAAAGATGTGGGGTGCGACCGAACAGCCGCGTTGCACCCGAAAAGCACACAACGTGGCTGATAGAAGCCCTGACACCCTGCTGCCGCAATCTACCTGGCTTGCAACGTCTCCCGAGATTTAACGCAATCTCACGACACGTTGTGATGCGAATAATTTTTTGGCAAATCTGCATATTAGAACAAGATAGCTACTCTCACTTTAATATGCAATTCCCCGAGGCATAACAGACGTTGATATCTATTCCCTTCACCTCGACGACCTCAGGTGAGTGCCATTCGGTACTGATCTCCACAAACAGGGACCAGGCGGAACGCTCTTGTGGGGGTTTCCCAGGGGATCGGAGGCCCCCAGGTGCCTACCCTTTGGGCACGGTGGTAACTTGGCACTACTGGTGCCACCTGGGAACCTGGGTACTGCCAGCCGAGCACCCTGGTAATGCCACCTGGGTGACATCCTGGTGCTGGCAGGGGCTTTGCCAGGGTACCAGGTTGGCACTACCAAGGTGCCAAGCTGGCATTTTTCACGTAGCGGTGATTGAGCCGTGGGTGACCTGTGAAGGTGTTGGGGGATGCGCGGCCCATGGACCCCTTCATATCGGGGGATGCGGGGCCCATGAACCCCCTCATATCGAGTTGGGGAGATCGGGGGTAATGTCAAGGGCTCCAGAGATGAGGATGCCATCTCGCAACACTGAGGAGTTCCAGCGAGCAGAGCTCCTCAGTGCAGAAACTGGGGCTACGTGCCGCTTCGGCTGTGTGTTCCCCACTGAGGCCCTGTATCTGATCCAAGTGATGTTTGATAGCATTGTGTTTCCCGGTGCTGCGAGTGCCGGGAAACACGCAGCTAAACACCGTCTCTATGGGACTTTGTTCCCATTTAGTTCAATGTTGCTGAAAAATCCATGGAATCTGTCTTGGTTGCACCTGTTATGTATTGTACAGTGTTGTGTTCAATCAGAGTTTACCTGTTAATTCAAATGTACCTCATATTAATCCTGAATGTTAGAGTATAAGATAGATAGTCAATTGTTTTATCTTTCTGCCCATGGACTACATTGGAAGGCCAGTTCAGGATCACTGACTGAACTATCCTGGTGCTGGCCCTCTCGACGCGTGGCCAGTCACTGAACTGACAGGCTACATACTGCAATCTCCACCATGAAGGAACCGTCTGC
This sequence comes from Scyliorhinus canicula, assembly GCF_902713615.1. Classification (NCBI taxonomy): domain Eukaryota; kingdom Metazoa; phylum Chordata; class Chondrichthyes; order Carcharhiniformes; family Scyliorhinidae; genus Scyliorhinus; species Scyliorhinus canicula. Next base: position 278,702,769 of record NC_052146.1, on the reverse strand, counting down.
CTACCAGCTTTCTATTTACGCACAGTGTCTAAAGTTGTTCTGCGCAGTCACCAGCTTAAGCTTCCACATTCATCAACCAGAGTTCATTTCAATTCAACAGCCTACAGAATCCAGAGACTACTTTGTCAGTAGATGCAGAGAAAAGGGAATGTGTGTGGTTTTTCAAATGCAGAGCTAGCAGACAGAATTGTTGAGTTGGTGATCACATCCACTCCGCTGAAAGCACTCCAGCTAGATCTGCTGGATAAGTCCAAAATGTACAGCATCTAAGAATTACTCCACAAAGTGATCCTCGCAGGTTGACAAAGTGGCAGGTCTCAAGCACAACTCCAATTGTTGACGCACTTACTATAATATCCAAGCTTATCAAGACATGTGGAAGTTGTGGCAAGCTTTCCATCAATCCTGCAAGGCATGTGGCAGAAAATATTATTGGCAGCAGCAGTTCACTCGAGCAAAGACTGATGCAGCTACAAAGAGCTGTGCTCCGCTCCAAACAGAATGTACACAATGGCTACTGTCAAGCATTATAAATTACCAACTGGTATACAATCAAAAATATATACATCAGGTGATTGACAAACGAGAAAATTGCAAAGATTTGGATGAAGAGCTGTGAACAGGTTTCACACTATTAATCCTGTGGAAGACATAGATGCCATCACACAATTTGAAGTGGTTTGCTAAGATTCAGATTAACTGCCCTACAAAAATTGGTAAATACTCGTTATTGACTTGGGGTAAGTGACAACATATGACTCCTGTGAATTCTTCAAAGCATGTATCCATAGATGTGGAAGGCCATGGTAAAACATACTGCTCTGAAACTCTCAATCCATGTGCACGTTCCTTGGTCCTTCAATACAAGTACAATCAATCCTCCTGGGTAAGACAGATGTTCTACAACATAGAGACTAAAGGCCCAGCAATCACAGGTCTACTGGCATGCCATGACATCACACTAGTGACAATGCATAGAATTAGTCAGGCTTCACAAGACAGATCAACCTCCATGCACTCCCATCACCTTAGTTCATGACCTAATATCAAAATAACGAGACTGTTTTGACAAATTTGGCAGTTTCAAAGGAGCTGCAAAATTAGACTTGTACAAGAATACAAGTCCAGAAATTGATCCTCCAAGCAATTGCAGGATCCACATTCAAGATAAACAAAAGGTCAAACTAGACAAAATGGAGAAAGACAGAATCATCAGAAGAGTACAGGAGCACACAGACTGCTGCAGCTCAGTCACATGTGTCATAAAGAAGGACAGGTCATTGAGAGTATGTCTCAATCCACAATGTTTAAACACATCTTTAAACAACAACCTTACAAAATACCCACATTAGAAGAATTATTTCTGAGATTTGCAGGTGCAAAATTCTTATCAAAGCTTGATGAGAAACATTGCTACTGGTCAGCACATCTCACATAAGAGCTTACAACATTTTGCACCCCATTTGGACGATATTGTTTTCAACATTATTTTGCGCTGTTAGCCAGGATCACTTTCAAGCTCACGAGGACAGGGCTATATCCATAGAATCCCTACAGTACAAAATGAGGCCATGAGGCCCATTGGATATTCACCCACCCTCCGAAAGAGTACCCCACCTAGGCCCACTCCCCTGCCCCATCCCTGTGATCCACCTAACCTGCACATCTTTGGACTGTGGGATGAAACCAGAGCACCCAGAGCCACCCATGCACTGTGTTAAGATACATCTGTATCACCGATGACATTGCCATTGTGGGAATAACAAGCAAGAACATGACTATAATCTGCACTTATTGATGAGAGCAACACATATAGGATTGGTGTTCAACATTCTGAAGTGTGCCATCAACGTGCAGAATGAATCAAACACATTCCAGGTCCTCAAATGTGCAGTTCTATTGCATTTGGAGTACCCAATTATTTTTTCCAATTAAGGGGCAATTTAGCGTAGCCAATCCACCTCTCCTGCACATCGTTTAGGTTGTGGGGGTGAAACCCACGCAGACACAGGGAGAATGTGCAAAGTCCTCACGGACAGTAACCCAGGGTCAGGATTCGAACCCGGGTCCTCAGCGCCGTAGGCAGCAATGCTAATCACTGTGCTACAGTGCTGCCCTATCTGGAACAAGATTGATAATGCAACCAGGAACAACATCCAAGAATGACAATCACGCAGATCACTGTAAGCAATTAAAGAAACTTGTAGACAAGATTTCCATTATAAGGAATGAGAGTAACCAGTAGATTACCTCGACGTTTTAGAGACTCACAGATTCATCAGTTCTATACACTTATGTATGGTAACTAAACGTGAACATGAATTGTAAATAGTTAGACTTTGTTGGAAGAGGGGTCAAGTATCTTTAAAAAGAAAAGGGGGTGTTGTAATATGTCTTTAAAGTATAGCCATGCAAGGGACTTCTAGCTGTGTCATTATCAAATGCATTGCAAAGAGATTCAGGAAAAGAAGCCAAAAACAAAAAAAAAAGCGAAGGAGGAAGTGGCTTGATAACCCATTAACGAGGTCAGGAGCAGGGCTGAAGGGAGCCACGATTCAGCTTCGAACTGGCCTGGACCCAGCAGTGGTCCAGGGTTCTTGGTTGACCGTTCACCTTTTCACAGTAACAGACCCTGGATGAGTTGGCAGGATATTTTTTTGAAGGTAGGTGAGTACCAGGTAAAGGGAGGGCAGGGACCAGATCTGGATTTGGTGCTCACAAGGGAGCGCGGTTAATAGAAGGGGATCCGTGTCCCCATAGAAAGAGCTGCCATTTGGTAAACACTAATCTAAACTTGCTTATGCATTCTGAAACTAATTACAAAAATTTTCTTTGAAATATGATCAATAAAACTTTTGTAAAAAGGGAAATGTTTGGTATTGGTATCTTAATATACAAATGGTAGCTTAATGATCGCTTGGAGCTATGTTCTATTTAAATTTCTCTAGTTTTTTGGGTTTCATTAAAGGTGAATAAAAATCAACCAGCTCCATTTGAGAATAAAATATACATCCTTTACTTTTAATATGTGTACAAAGAACCACATTTAATGTTCCAGTGATCCATTCAATCTATGTCTCACTCAGGTCCGTATGATCATGCGAGGAGGTGCATTAACTTGGCAATATCACTGAAATTGAAGTGTATGTGGATTAAACCATTTGTTATCCGATGGTTAGCTTGGTGCTGCATTCATTTCTGTGTTTTCCCTTTGTTGCACATTTGGACCCTTGCAAGTCAGTATCCTTCAACACTCACTTTAAATAGAAGCATTGAGTGGAAAATAAATTGAAATTGGCAGGACAAAATCAAAGAACACGAGAGAATGCTAAAAGCTTGCAATCAATTTTTAAAAGATATAAACCTTACTGCCACTAAATTACCTCATGGCAAGTGGTTTAAATTTTCATTTCGGAAACAGAAGCCTGGATTCTCCACTGCCTTCCGCTAGTAGCGGGGTCCCGATGTGGCAGAGAATCGAGGCGGTATCGGCACCGGGCGTCAGCGGGTGCTGATCTGAATGCGATGCTCCAACACCTCGCCGGAGGCAAGATCGGGTTTCGTGCCTGCATGGCAGCGGAAGAATATAAATGACTGTAAATGACCCATTTGAATCCATTTAGCGGGCCCGAGACTCTATTCTCCGGCATTTCCGGTCCCCTGGGCCAGGAATCAAGTGAGTGAGGATTACTACAGGTCTCGCCAAACGTGAGCCTGACGTGCTGTACCTCACGGTGGGCCAAGGGGGTAACTCCTCAATGGAGCTGCTCCCAAAGTCCATCCGAGGGCCGCCGTCCACCTCCACAATGCACTACCTGCCCGGCACTCCTCTACCAGATCCTTTCATGCCCCTTCCCCCAGAGACCACTAAAGAGACCCCCTTGATAGAGTCCTACCCCAGGGCCTCTAACTAAAGGACCCACCCCCCCCCCCCCCACAGCGACCCCTTCGAGACACCCCCACCGACCTCCGCCCTCCACCCCCTCCTCCCACCAGAAAGAGACCCCTGTCTGGAAGCTAGAGAGCAGTCCAGACAGGGGCAGTTAAAACCATTACAGCTTTAACACTTACTCTGAAGCTCTATGTGTCCATTCCTGTAAGAACAGCTGTGACCTGTATTTAAAGCCCTCGGATCCATTAGCTGCAAGCCATTCATTCATTTCTTTTTTTTTAATTCTTCCCATTAAGGGGCAATTTAGTGTGGCCAATCCACCTACATTACACATCTTTTGAGTTGAGGGGCTGACACAGGGGAGAATTGCAAATTGCACATGGACAGTGACCTGAGGCCAGGGTCGAATCTGTGTCCTTGGCGCTGTGATGCAGCAGTGCTAACCATTGCGCTATCGTGCCGCCCTCATTCATTAATTTCTAGTGGTGGGCTGTGATTGACAGCTTCTACAAAACAACTGCAGCCTTGATTCATTCATCTCCCTTCATGGGTGAGTGACTCGAAGTGTGAAACCCCACTCGGAGTGCTGAAACCTCAATGTTTACAAACATACGGATTTTCACAGTAACTTCATTGCAGTATTAATGTAAGCCTACTTGTGACACTAATAAATATTATTATTATTATTAAAGAGCGGTAAACCGGGAGTTGAAGCCATATGTTATGCATATGTCGAACTATCTGTACAGGTTAGTTGTCCCCTCTGGAGAATGAGGATCACCATTCTGCCATTGTTGAAACATGTCCTAAACCAACTTCAAGAAAGTCATTGTGGGATAGAAAGGGTGAAGGAAATAGCCAGAAACTAACTTTGGTGGAAAGGGATCGAATGTGAAATCGAGGAGAAGACAGGTATGTGATTGGCTTGTGCAAAAGTTCAAAGCCTCAACTGCGTAGGGCAAGAGGGGTGCAATACGAGTATGGGGAGAAGGCGAGCCGCATGCTGGCGCACCAGCTGCAAAGGCAGGCTGCATCCAGAAAATATTGAAGATCCCGGATTGGGGCTGGTGATGTGGAGTCAGAGCCAGGGAAGATAAATGAGGCATTTGGAAATTATTATCAGGGACTTTGAGGTAGACCCAGTAGGAGAGGAGGGGGACATGGGATGGTTTCTAGACGAGCTGGAATTTCCCCAGGTGGAGGAAGCAAAGAGGCAGGCGTTGGAGGAGCCCCTGGGGCTGAGGAAGGTGCTGGATAGTATCTGGGGTATGAAGTCGGGGAAGGCACCTGGGCCGGATGGATAACCGGCAGAATTTTATAAGGAATTTGCGGCGGCCCTGGCACCACATCTGTTGGGAGCGTTTAATGAAGCACTGAAGAAGGGGGAGTTGCCAGAGACGATGAAGCAGGCAGTAATCACACTAATCCCAAAAAAACGGAAGGATCCGGTGGAATGTGGGTCATATAGACCCATATCACTATTGAACACGGATGTGAAAGTATTGGCTAAGTTGTTGGCGGGGAGGATGGAGGATTGTGTCCTGGGGGTGGTTGCAGAAGATCAAACAGGCTTCGTGAAGGGCAGGCAGCTCGCGAGTAATATAAGGCGGCTGTTTAATGTGGTGTTGAATCCGTCGAGAGCTCTGGTACCAGAGGTGGTGGTGTCCATGGACGCGGAGAAATCGGGTGGAGTGGCGGTACTTGTTCGAAGTTTTGGGAAGGTTTGGGTTTGGGCCGAGATTTGTGGCATGGGTGCGGTTGCTGTATGTGGCGCCAAGAGTAGGGGAGGATGAATGATATAAGCTCACAAAGCTTTGACTTCCACAGGGGTACGAGGCAGGGGTGCCTGCTGTAGCCGCTGCTGTTTGTGCTGGCCATAGAGCCATTGGCGATGGCTCTCGGGGTCGGAGGAGTGGCAGGGGATAATGAGGGGACAGAGGGAGCATCGGGTGTCGCTCTGTGCCGATGACCTCTTGCTGTATGTTTCGGATCCGTTGGAGAGTATGGAAAGGATTATGGGCCTGTTGGGGAGGTTTGGTGGGTTCTCGGGATATAAGCTGAATATAGGGAAAAGCGAGGTATTCCCAACGAATGAGCTGACACAGTGGGCTAATTTAGGGGAGATACCATTTACGGTAGCGAGGGATAGGTTTAGGTACTAGGGGATTCAGGTAGCGAGAGAATGGACGGGGCTCCATAAGTGGAACTTAACAAAGCTGGTGGAGGAGACCAGGAAGGATATTAAGAGGTGGGATACACTGCACTTAACGTTGTCGGGGAGTGTCCAAGTAGTGAAAATGAATATTCTTTTTTTTATAAATGTTTTTTATTGAGTTTTCATATTTTATATATGACAGATTACAAATTATTAGAGAGGAAAAAAAAAGAAAACACAAAAATTTAACATGAATATTTACAGGTAAGCATCTTCATAACAACAATTGTGGCCGCCCCCTTTAGCCAGCATACATATTTTACATTCCCCAGTATGGCCGAGGCACATGTTTATAGGCATTCATTTATAGTTTGGTTTTGGGCCTTGGCTTGCCATCAAACCCCCATAACGAGCCCGTAACCCCCCCCTCCCCGACTATTCTTCCTCTTGTACGTTGGCCACAAACAGGTCCCGGAACAGTTGCATGAATGGCTCCCACGTTCTGTGGAAGCCGTCGTCCGACCCTCGGATGGCGAATTTGATTTTCTCCATTTGGAGAGATTCCGAGAGGTCGGACAGCCAGTCTGCAGCTCTGGGCGGTGCTGCTGACCGCCAGCCAAACAGGATTCTACGGCGGGCGATCAGGGAGGCAAAGGCAAGGGCGTCCGCCCTCCTCCCCAGGAATAGATCTGGCTGGTCTGAAACCCCGAAGACTGCCACTTTGGACATAGCCTCGAAGAAGGCTGTCCAGTACTCCACAAGTCTGGGGCAAGACCAGAACATGTGGGCGTGGTTGGCCGGGCCTCTTTGGCACCGCTCACATCTGTCCTCCACCTCCGGGAAGAACCTACTCATACGGTTTCTCGTTAAGTGGGCTCTATGTACCACTTTTAGTTGCGTCAGGCTGAGCCTTGCGCACGTGGAGGTGGAGTTGACCCTATGCAGTGCTTCGCTCCAGAGTCCCCACCCTATCTCCATCCCCAGGTCGCCCTCCCATTTCCTTCTTGTTGCGTCCAGTACGGTGTCGTCCCTATCTACCAGTCGGCCATACATGTCACTACAGTTCCTTTTCTCTAGGATACTTGCGTCCAGTAGGTCTTCCAGTAGTGTCTGTCGTGGCGGTTGTGGGTACGTCCTTGTCTCCTTTCGTAGGAAGTTTTTGAGCTGCAGGTACTGTAGCTCGTTCCCCCCAGCTAGCTGAAATTTCTCTGTCAGTTCGTCCAGTGTTGCGATCCTGTCGTCCGTGAATAGGTCCCTGACTGTCAGTGTCCCCCCGTCCTGTCTCCACCTTTTGAAGGTGGCGTCAGTCAGTGCTGGTTTGAACCTATGGTTGTTGCAGATGGGAGCCTTGTCCGACATTTTGTACAGGCCAAATTGCTGCCGCAGTTGGTTCCAGGATTGGAGGGTGGCTGTCACCACTGGGCTGCTGGAGTGTTTTTTGGGTGGGGATGGGAGTTCTGCCGTGGCGAGGGCCCGGAGGGAGGTTCCCATGCAGGAGGCCTCCTCCGCACGTACCCACTCGGCTTCTGGCTCCTGGATCCATCCCCTTACTCGCTCGGCTGTTGCCGCCCAGTGGTAGAATTGTAGATTCGGGAGGGCTAGCCCCCCCCCTGGTTTTTGTTTTTTGTAGGACCTTCTTTGGGATCCTAGCATTTTTACCCCCCCATACGAACGCCATGATAAGCTTGTCCAGCGCTTTGAAAAAGGCCTTGGGGATGTAGGTCGGAATGGATCTAAACAGGAAGAGGAACCTGGGCAGTACGTTCATTTTGATCGTCTGGACTCTCCCCGCGAGGGAGAGCGGGAGTGTGTTCCATCTTTGCAGGTCCTTTTTAACTTCCTCCGTCAGGCTGGTGAGGTTCCATTTGTGGATCCCTTTCCAGTCATGGGCTATTTGGATCCCCAGGTAGCGGAATTTATGTCGGGCTTGTTTGAACGGCAGCCCCTTTAGTGCTGCCCCCCCCCCCCCCCCCCCCCCCTCCCCCCTTACGGGTGTACTGGGAAGATCTCACTTTTGCTCATGTTGATGTTGTAGCCCGAGAAGGCTCCAAACTCTTTCAAGAGCTCGATGATTCCGTCCATGCTGCTTTGTGGGTCCGAGATATAGAGGAGCAGATCATCCGCATAGAGTGAGACTCTGTGCTCTCTACCTCCCCTTCGGATCCCCCTCCAATTTTTTGCTGCCCTGAGCGCGATTGATAGCGGTTCGATTGCTAGTGCGAACAGCAGCGGGGACAGTGGGCATCCTTGTCTGGTGCCCCTGTGCAGCTGGAAGTATTGGGAGTTGGTATTGTTGGTCCGTACACTCGCCATGGGAGCGTTGTATAGGAGCTTTACCCAAGCGGTGAACCCTGTTCCAAGCCCGAACCGCTCCAGTACCTCTATGGAGGTATTTCCATTCGACTCTGTCGAAGGCCTTTTCTGCGTCCAGGGAGACGATCACCTCTTGTGTTCTCTCCCCGGAGGGGGGTCATTATCACGTTCAGCAGGCGCCTGATATTCGCGGTAAGCTGTCTACCTTTGACGAAGCCCGTCTGGTCCTCTGTGACCACCTCAGGTACACAGTCTTCTAGCCTTTTGGCTAGGATTTTGGCCAGTATTTTGGCGTCTGCGTTCAGCAGAGTTATGGGTCTGTATGACCCACATTCCGTTGGGTCTTTGTCTTTCTTAGGTATCAGCCAGATTGAGGCCTGTGCTAACGTGGGTGGCAGTGTGCCCCTAGCTAGCGAGTCTGTGAACATCTCCCGCAGGTGCGGGGCCAGCGCTGTCGCAAATTTTTTGTAGAAGTCCGCCGGGAATCCGTCCGGTCCCTTCCCCGTCTGCATGGAGCTAATGCTCTCCATGATCTCTCCCAGTGCTAGTGGTGCTTCCAGATCCCGTTTTCTGCCCTCTCCCACGACTGGTATGTCCAGTCCATCAAGAAACCGGTTCATCCCAGCCTTCCCCGTTGGGGGCTCTGAGGTGTACAGCTCTTGGTAGAAGGCCTTGAAGGTTTCGTTGATCCTCTCTGGTTCTGTTTCCCACGTGCCTCTGGCACCTCTGATTTGCGCAATTTCTCTGCTGGCTGCCTGCTTTCTCAGCTGGTGTGCCAACAGGCGGCTGGCTTTGTCTCCGTGTTCGTACAGGGCCCCGCGTGCCTGGCGGAGTTGGTGTACTGCTTTCCTGGTGGAGAGCAGGTCAAAGTTCCTTTGTAATTCTTTGCTCTCCGCCAGGAGCTCTACGGTCGGGGCATCGGAGTATTTACCGTCTACCTCCAGTATGGAGTCGACCAGCTTCTGCCTATCCACCCTTTCCTCCCTATCTCTTTGCGCTTTGTAGGCAATGATTTCCCCTCTTAGTACGGCCTTAAGCGCTTCCCAGAACGTGGAGGGTGAGACCTCCCCGTTTTGGTTGTTCTCCGTGTACTCCGCTATGGCCCGCGCTATCTTTTCGCTGAAGGCCTTGTCAGCTAGTAAGGCACCGTCCAACCTCCATGTGGGGCGCTGGGCCCTTCCCATCTCTAGCCGCACGTCCATGTAGTGTGGAGCGTGGTCTGATATCACAATTGCGGAGTATTCCACCTTGTCTATCCCTGGAAGCACCGTTTTCCCCACCACAAAGAAGTCAATTCTGGTGTACACGTTGTGTACTGGGGAGAAGAAAGAGAATTCTTTCTCCCCCGGGTGGGCGAATCTCCAGGGATCTACTGCTCCCATCTGCTCCATATAGTGACTGAGTTCCCTTGCCATGTTTGAGGTTTTCCCCGTTCTGGGGTTTGATCTGTCCGTCTTTGGGTCCTGTACACAGTTGAAGTCCCCCCCCATGATTAGTCGGTGCGTCGCTATGTCTGGGATTTCTGCCATGGTCTTATGGATGAAGCTCGTGTCGTCCCAGTTGGGCGCGTACACGTTGACTAGAACTACCGGCGCCCCATCCAGGGCCCCGCTGACCATGACATGCCGCCCCCTTGGGTCTGTAACCGTCTTTGTCGCCCTAAACATTGTCCTCTTGCCAATCAGGATCGCCACCCCCCTGGCCCTTGTCCCATAACAGGAATGATAGGTTTGTCCCACCCAGCCCTTTCTTACCCACAGTTGGTCCTGCTCCCTCAGGTGTGTCTCTTGGAGGAAGACTATGTCGGCCCTCATGTTTCTGAGGTGGGTGAGGACTCTAGATCTCTTCACTGGGCCGTTAAGTCCCCTTACGTTCCAGGTGACTATCCTGGTGGGGGGCTTCTGCCCCCTCGCTCCTGTGGGATTAACCATATTTGTCCGGTGGACGTGCCCCTGCCCTCTGGGGTTTCCCTTTGTTAGGGGGCCGTCCAGGATGGCCACTATCACTGCTCTCCCCATGCGGTCGGGTCTCTGCGCTCCGGGGCTCCCCCTTGTCCCGGGGGCACCCGCCATGGCCGTCCACTGTGTGTCCGCCACGCGGGTAGTCCCCTGCACTCCGGGGGGCCCCTTTGCCCACAGACCGTACTGGGTGGGTGCTTGCAGCGGTTCCCTGTTTCGAGCCCTTGTTTGTGGCACTTTGTGGTCCTGTTCCTTTTCTGGCCTCTTTTGTCCCTTTGTCCCTGCATTTCCCCTCCCTGGTCTCTCGCACCCCGGGTGTCCCCCCCCCCCCGCTCTCTCCCTTTTCCCCCCTCCCCTGTGTACCCCTCCTTTGCCCCTCTATCCCCTATTCCTGTCCCCATTTGCTCTCCCGACTTTGATGGGTGATCCTCCCCCTCCCCTGCCTGGCGCCTTCCCCCCTGTTGGGGGTGCGCTGCGGCCCTGCTTTGTTGCGTGCCCCCGTCGCTAGCTTTCCTGCTAGCACAGTGGCTCCCCTCTTGGAGGTTGCTGTCCCGCTTCCCCTCTCCCTTCTCCAATACTCCCGTTCCCTCGTGCTGGGGCCTGGCCTCCCACATGGAGCGGTCCCTTGGGCAGTGGGTTGTTTTTTGTTCTGGGTGTTCCTGCCGGGGGGGGAGGGGGCTGGCTTTGCCTCGCCCCTCCCCATCCCCCCGTCGGCATGTCATTTCTCCTTGCCATGGGCCCCTCGTCCCTACCTCCCATGGCGTTTTTCCAGCCCGTGCTCCTCGACGAACCTATTCGCCTCAGCAGGGGCTGTAAAGAAATATTCCTTGTTTTGGTATGTGACCCAGAGTTTTGCTGGGTACAGCATACCAAAACGCACTTTGTTCTTGTAGAGGGCTGCTTTCGCTCTGTTGAACTCAGCCCGTCTCTTAGCTATGTCCGCTCCAAGATCCTCGTAGACTCGGATGGCGTGCCCGTTCCATTTGCAGGCTCTATTTTCCTTGGCCCAGCGCAGGATTGTCTCCCTATCCCGGTACCGGTGCAGTTTGGCTATGACTGCTCTCGGTTGTTCCCCTGTCTTGGGCTTCGGGCGCAGTGACCGATGAGCTCTGTCCATTTTCGGTGGGGTGGGAAAAGTGTCCCCCCCCACTAAGGAGCCCAGCATCGCAGCCACGAATGTTGTGGGACTTCTGCCCTCGATCCCCTCTGGCAGGTCCACTATCCTAACATTTTGCCTTCTCGAGCTGTTCTCCTGGTCGTCTACCCTGCCCTTCAGGCTCCCCTGTGTTGCACCCAGTCTCGCCACTTCCCTCTCCAGGGCCATGACCCGGTCGCTCATGTCGGTCGCTGCTTTCTCCAGCTCTTTAATGGTTGCCTCATGGGCTTCCAGTTTCTCCCCTTGGGCATCCACTTTCTCCTCCAATCTGGTCAGAGCCTGCTGCACCCCTGACATGGCCCTGGTCACTGCTGCCTGTACTGCGGCCTCTGCGTCTGCTTTCAACTCTGCCTTGATTGCCTGCAGCTGCTCCCTCACCACCTCGGCAAAGGCTGCCTTCCAATTCACGCCCCCCTCTAACCCCAGGGGAGAGGGTACCTGTCTGTCCAGCTCTTTTCGATGCGGCGATACATCCTTCCCGCCGCTTCGTGTGCTGATTCGTTCGCCCGAGCTGGCTTGCCCTTTGCCCCGTCTACTTCCGGTGCCCCCTTTCTCTTGGCTCCCTTCTGGCATTTTTTTCTCCCCCTTCCCTTTCATCTTTTCTTCTCCCCTTGTTTTTCTTTTCCCCCCTTTTCCGCACCCTATTTTTATTTTATTTATTATTATTGTTTTTTTAATTTATTTTTCCCCCCCCTTCTTTCCTTTACCCCTTTATTTTATTTATTTATTTCTTAATTATTTTCTCTCCTCCTCCCCGCTTTTATGCAACTCCTCTCCGATGGGCTTACTCGATGAGCGAGTGTAAAAAGAGAGAAAATAGTATATACTGCCCCCTTTCTCTTTACCAGTTTTCTTTTGGGGTTTTTTTTTAAAACAGAAATATAAGTCTTTTTTTTTTTGGTTTTCTCTCCCCCTTCCTTTCTCCTCACTCACCCAGGAGAGAGAGAGAGAGAGAGAGAGGCTTTTGCCCAGTCCCTTTGTTCTTGCCACGTGGTGGTCGCTGCCGTTTGGGTGGGCCGGTGTTTGCTGCCGGTTGGGGGGTCCCCGCTGCCGGTTGGGGGGTCCCCGCTGCCGGTTGGGGGGGGGGGGGGGGGGGGGGAGGGCCTGCCGCTGCCGCACCGCTCCTGGCCTGCGTTGGGGGGGGGGGGGGGGGGGGGGGGTTGGACCTGCCGCTGCCGAGCCCCTCTGCTGCCGCCGCTGCCGTCAAGCCCTGCCGCTATGCCCCGCTGCCGCCACCGCCGAGCCCCTCTGCCGCCGAGCCCCTCTGTCGCCGCTGCCGAGCACCGTCGCCGCCGAGCCCCGTCGCCGCCGCCACCGAGCCCCGTCGCCGCCTCCGCCACCGAGCCCCGTCGCCGCTGCCGCCAATGCTCCTCCGCCGACCGGCCTGCCCGGGGGGTCCCTTCCCTGCTTTCTGCCGCGTGCGGGAGCCCCTCTCCCTGCGACCGCTTCGCTCGCCGACCGGAAGTCGTATCGAAAATGAATATTCTGCCGAGGTTCTTGTTTATCTTTCAGGCTCTCCCGATCTTAATACCAAAGGCCTTTTTTGGAAAGTGGACACAATCATCTCTGACTTTGTATGGGCGGGGGAGGTGCCGAGGGTGGGGAGGACCCTGCTGCAGAAGCAGAGGAGCAGGGGGTGTTGGCGTTGCCAAACGTGCTTCATTATTATTGGGCAGCGAATGTGGACAAGATGCGGTGGTGGTGGGAAGGAGAAGGGATAGAGTGGGTTAGGATGGAGGAGGAATCTTGTAAGAGGTCTAGTTTGAGGGCTATGGTGATGGCAGCATTGCCAATGGCTCAGAGTAGGTATTCAGGGAGCCCAGTGGTGCAGTCCACGGTGAAGATATGGAATCAGCTGAGGAGGCATTTTAGGGTGGAAGGGATATCGGTGCTGAGGCCGCTGTGCGAGAGTCATGCGTTTGAGCCGGGGTGGGGGATGGATAGTGTATACAGGAGGTGGAGGGAAGTGGAGCTGGTCAAGGTGAGGGATTTGTATTTGGAGGAAGTGTTCACCAGTCTGGAGGAGCTAAGTGAGAGGGTAGAGCTGCCGAGGGGTAGTGAGTTCAGGTATCTACAGGTTAGGGACTTTGCATGAAAGGTCTGGAAGGGGTTCCCCAGATTGCTGGGATGCACCCTGCTGGAGCGAATGCTGCTTCCGGATGTGGAAGGGGAGGGAAGAATTGGGGATATATAGAGAAGTGGTTGGCGGAGCAGGGAGGCGGGTGGGTGGTGAAGATCAAGGAGAAATGGGAAGCGGAGTTGAGAATGGAGATCAATTGGGGAGTATGGAGTGAGGCACTGCGAAGGATAAAAGGGACCTCCTCTTGTGCAAGGATGAGCCTGATACAATTTAAGGTGGTGCACAGGGTGCAAATGGCTCGGGCAAGAATGAGTGGGTTCTTTCAGGATGTAGCAGATGAGTGAAAATGAAAATGAAAATCGCTTATTGTCACGAGTAGGCTCCAATGAAGTTACTGTGAAAAGCCCCTAGTCGCCACATTCCGGCACCTGTCCGGGGAGGCTGGTACGGGAATCGAACCGTGCTGCTGGCCTGCTTGGTCTGCTTTAAAAGCCAGCGATTTAGCTCAGTGAGCTAAACCAGCCCCAGAATGAGAGGTGTGGGCGGGGCCAGCGAATCATGCGCACATGTTTTGGGGTTGTGAAAAATTGGGAAGATTCTGGGTGGGAGTGTTCGCAGTGTTAGCCAGGATAGTGGAGGAGGGAGTGGACCCGGACCTTTGGTGGCGACATTTGGGGTTTCAGAGAAGCCGGAGCTCATGGAGAGGAGGAAGGCTGATGTTGTGACCTTCGCCTCTCTGATTGCACGGTGACAAATTTTGCAGGAGTGGCGGTCGGCATCGCCACTGGGGGTAGCAACATGGTTTGGTGACCTGTATGACTTCCTGCGGTTAGAGAAGATTAAGTATGAGTTAAGGGGTTCAGCAGGGGAGTTTGAGAAAAGGTGGGGGATGTTTGTGACCGTGTTTGAGGAGCTGTTCTTCGCTGGGGAGTGGGGGGCTGAAAAAGGAGAAAAATCTGTACAAACTGGGTAGTTGATTGTTGGGAAGAATGTTTCCCAGCGTGTTTATTTGCTGTAACCTACTTTGATACAAGTTTGAATAAAATGCGTTTCTGAAAAAAAAGTTCAAAATCTGCTGCCAGCAGCGCCGTTACACCCATGGGAATGACTGGAAGGGCCATCGCGAAGAGTGCATGTAGATTATGCTGGACCATTCGAAGGGCCATCGCAAAGAGTGCATGTAGATTATGTTGGACAATTGGAAGAATTAATGTTTTTCACTGTGATCGATGCATACTCGAAATGGCCTGAAACCGCCATTCTTAAGACTACATCCTCGGAAAGACCAATAGAAAGACTGGGTGAGATCTCTGCAAGACCCGTTTACCCTGTGTGGCGCTAACAATTACAGTCAAAGAGGAGAGACATGTTCAATCGAGGCATTATTGCTGTGTGATGCTATTCCTCCGGCTGCAACTGAAGACTAGAGTCTGAGTGACTCACACACATATTTATGCACAGGCTCCCTGAGGGCGGAGCTAGCCGGCAGGGGCTTACCGGAGGAACCTGTATTACAGGTACAGCCATACATCCCCCTACTGCAAGTATGCATATCTACAGTGGTTATCACCACATTCACCCCCTGTAAAAAATGAGTCCGGCGGGGGTGACGTATAACTATGATACAAAGGATGAAAAATTTAGGAAAGGGTCCAAACAAAGAAAACCAAGAGTCCGTCCAGCAGGTTACAGGTTGAGTCGAACCGGCGGTCGAATGTTCCGCTGTGATCGGCGTAGCTGTGGTGTCGACGTCGGTGCAGGTGCTCGCGGTGTTGGTGCTGGCTGCTGGTGGGATGACTCTGAGAGCGAGCCGAAATCTTCCGTGTCCTCCAGTGTGGGCACGGGGACGAGGGATGGACCTGGTGGGGACGAATAGGGGGGCGCCGGGAAACAGGAGGGTGGGAAAGGGGGGGAAAGGGGCGTGGGCATGGGATCGGCACCTGAGGGAGCCAGGTCCAAGAGCGAGACTGTGTCGTGGCGGCAATCGGGGAACTCCACGTAGGCACACTGAGGGTTGGCGTGGAGAAGGCGTACTTTGGCCACCAGGAGTTCCGTCTTGTGGTGCCGGACATGCCTACGGAGTCGTGAGCCACGTCGGGAGCGACACCCCGAATGTAGACTTCCTAGGGAAGGCAAAAACACGTTCATGGGTTGTACTGTTAGTTGCGGTGCACAGTAGTGACCGAATGGAATGGAGCGCGTCAGGGAGGACCTGCTGCCAGCGAGCGGCTGGGATGTTCCTGGACCGTAGGGCCAGCTGGACTGCCCTCCATACCGTCCCGTTCTCCCTCTCTACCTGCCCGTTTCCCTGGGGGTTGTAGCTGGTCGTCCTGCTGGAGGCGATACCCCTGCTGAGCAGGAAAGGACGCAGCTCATCACTCATGAACGAGGATCCCCTGTCACTGCGGATGTAGTCGGGGAAACCGAAGAGGGCGAAAATGGAATCCAGGGCCTTGATGACGGTGGCAGACGTCATATCCGGGCATGGGATGGCGAAGGGGAACCTAGGAAATTCATCGACCACACTAAGGATGTAGGTGTTGCGAGTGACCCCCGGATGGCAAAGGCTCTCGTGCAAGGCACAGAGCTGGTTCACTTGTGCGCTGGCACATGTACCTCGGGAGAGGGCATCTGGGGGCTCGTTGAGCTTGCCGGGGCGATACAAGATCTCGTAGTTAAAGGTGGAGAGCTCGATTCTCCACCGCAAGATTTTGTCATTCTTGAACTTGCCCCGCTGCGTGTTGTTGAACATGAAGGCTACCGACCGTTGGTAAGTGAGGAGAGTGAATCTCCTGCCGGCCAGGTAATGCCTCCAGTGACGCACTGCTTCAACGATTGCCTGGGCCTCCTTTTCAACAGAGGAATGTCGAATTTCGGAGGCGTGGAGGGTGCGTGAAAAGAATGCCACAGGTCTGCCGGCCTGATTCAGCGTGGCGGCAAGTGCGACATCTGAAGCGTCGCTTTCTACTTGGAAAGGCAATGTCTCGTCTACTCCGTGCATCCCGGCCTTGGCTATGTCAGATCGAATGCGGCTAAGGCCTGTTGTGCCTCGGCCGAAAGGGAAAATGTGTGGACTGGATAAGTGGGCGGGCCTTGTCCGCGTATTGTGGGACCAACTGGGCGTAATAAGAAAAGAACCCAAGGCAGCATTTGAGGGCCTTGGGGGAGTGGAAGCTCCATGAGTGGAAGCATGCGGTCGGGGTCGGGCCCCAGTAGTCCGTTTTGGACTACGTAGCCGAGGATGGCTAAGCGGTCTGTGCGGAACACGCACTTCTCCTTGTACGTGAGATTAAGGAGAGATGCGGTGTGGAGGAATTTAGAAAGGTTGGCGTCATGGTCCTGCTGGTCATGGCCGCAGATGGTGACATTGTCGAGGTACGGGAAGGTGGCCTGCAGTCCATACCGGTCAACCATTCGGTCCATTTCTCGTTGAAATACCGAGACTCCATTCGTGACGCCGAAGGGGACCCTAAGAAATTGGTACAGACGACCGTCTGCCTCGAAGGCAGTGTAGGGACGGTCCGATTTACGGATGGGGAGCTGGTGGTAGGCGGATTTCAGGTCAATAGTCGACAAGACCCGGTACTGTGCAATCTGATTGACCATATCAGAAATGCGGGGGAGGGGGTACGCGTCGAGCTGCGTGTACCGGTTGATGGTCTGGCTGTAGTCCACGACCATCCTGTGCTTCTCCCCGGTCTTAACCACTACCACCTGGGCTCTCCAAGGGCTGTTGCTGGCCTCAATGATACCCTCCCGAAGCAGCCGCTGGACTTCGGACCTGATGAAGGCCTTGTCCTGGGTGCTGTACCGTCTGCTCCTGGTGGCGACGGGCTTGCAATCTGCGGTCAGATTGGCAAAGAGTGAGGGAGGCTCGACCTTGAGGGTCGTGAGGCAGCAAACGGTGAGGTGGGGTAGGGGTCCGACGAATATGAGGGTGAGGCTCTGGAGATTACACTGGAAATCCAGGCCTAGTAAGAGTGACGCGCAAAGGTTGGGGAGAATGTACAGACGGAAACGGTCGAATTCCAAGCCCTGTACAGTAAGTTTAACCAGGCAGAAACCCCGGATCGGGACAAAGTGGGAACTGGAGGCAAGAAAGATCTGCCGGTTGGCGGGATGGACCGCAAGGGGGCCTCACGGTAGCATGGTGGTTAGCATCAATGCTTCACAGCTCCAGGGTCCCAGGTTCGATTCCCGGCTGGGTCACTGTCTGTGTGGAGTCTGCACGTCCTCCCTGTGTGTGCGTGGGTTTCCTCCGGGTGCTCCGGTTTCCTCCCACAGTCCAAAGATGTGCGGGTTAGGTGGATTGGCCATGCTAAATTGCCCGTAGTGTAAGGTTAATGGGGGGATTGTTGGGTTACGGGTATACGGGTTACGTGGTTAAGTAGGGTGATCATTGCTCGGCACAACATCGAGGGCCGAAGGGCCTGTTCTGTGCTGTACTGTTCTATAATGGAATAGCGCCTTACCGTGTCCGGGTGGACGAAGCTCTCGGTGCTCCCGGAGTCGATGAGGCAGGAGGTCATGTGGCCGTTGACCAGCACCGATGTGGAAGAGGGTGCCAGGTTGCGAGGACGCGACTGGTCGAGCGTAACGGAGGCGAGTAGCGGGCGATCAGCAGTCGAGTCAGATGAGTCCGACAAGGAGCGGTAGCGACCCGTGTCCCCGTCCAGGGGAAGACAAAATGGCGGCGTCTGGAGTACCTGTGTGGGAGAAGATGGCGGCGGACAAAATGGCGGCGCCCATGGAGCGCACGTTGTGGGGTCGGGACAAAATGGCGGCGCCCATGGAACGCACATGGCGGTGGGGGATGAAGATGGCGGCGCCCATGGAGCGCACGTGAGAGCCATTCAGACAATTTTGCTAGAGAAAGGCATAACCTTTCTTCCAGAAAGCACACTAAAAAACAGTTTTAATAAATAGCATTGCAACCGAGAATATAACTGTAACTTTGCACCCAGAGCACTTCACTGACCTAATGTCTGCGACAATGACGGTAGGGATTGTTCAAAAATCAACCATAGATGGAGTTGACTTTATCCTCGGAAATCATTTAGCCAGTACGAAGGTTGTAGCTTCTCCCATAATTATGGAAAGATCAAGTGAAGTTTAAGAGATGTAGCAGTTATGGGAAAAGGTTCCAGAAGTGTTTCCTTTACGTGTGATGACCCGTACTATGGCTAAGCAAAGTTCATCATCAGAAGTCAAAGTGATACCACAGATATTCGGCTAGCTGAAACTTTCTTGAAAGACTCAGATAATCCGAAAGAGAGTTTAATGAATCCTCTTCAGGTGAGGCTCAACAGGCCGATCCAGAGTTAAGTAAGATAACAGTATCAGTCCAAACTGAAGCCAAAG
This sequence comes from Scyliorhinus canicula, assembly GCF_902713615.1. Classification (NCBI taxonomy): domain Eukaryota; kingdom Metazoa; phylum Chordata; class Chondrichthyes; order Carcharhiniformes; family Scyliorhinidae; genus Scyliorhinus; species Scyliorhinus canicula. Next base: position 278,683,854 of record NC_052146.1, on the reverse strand, counting down.
CTGAGGAAGTTCTTGAATGTTATTATATTAAAAATGGAATTCAATTGAGGAATTGGAGGCTTCCTTCAGACTGGTTGATGAGGAGTGGATGATTGTACATCAGGGAGTGGTACCGTCCAAATATCTGAAGTAGATATTATGGACAGCGCATTAAATTCCTCTGGCAGCACATGTATGGATATGGCAAACTCAGGGGCAAACTCAGGTATGCATAAATCAACATTTTTACTGGCCGGGAGTTCACAAAGACGTAGTGCAGTTTTGTAAAACATGCCAAACGAGCCAGATGGTGGGAAAACCACCATCTTACAATCAAACCTGCACCCTTAATTCCCATACCAGTTTTTGAAGAGCCATTTAGTAGGGTTGTTAGTAGACAGTTGGACCAATACCAAAATCGAAAGCAGGATACCAATATATCCTTACTATTAAGAATATGACAACTCGGTTTTCAGAGGCCATCACTTTCAGAACAATTACAGCTAAGGTAGTGGTAGGGAAATTAACCAAATTTTTCACTTGTTATGGATTACCAATATAGATCAGATCAGAATATACCAGTCAGATCAAGGTTTTATGTCTTAAGGTTTTTCAAACCAAAATGAGTAGTTGGGTATAAAACAGTTTAAATCCACAGCATACATTGCCAAACACAGGGAGCTTTAGAGAGGGACCATCAAAACCTGAAAACAATGATTAAAGCATATTGTTATGAATGTTCCCAAGATTGGGACAAAGGACAATTGGACATTCTCTTGTTTTCTACTTGAGATTCACCGAATGAGTCTACTATTTCAGTTCCTTTGAATTAATTTATGGGCACGAGGTAAGAGGTCCAGTGAAATGAGTCAAAGTAAAGAATGAATCCTCGCTATGTTAAATTGTTCATGCTCTGGAGCTAATCTTCGGAATCTGAAAAGTGGCTGAAAAAAATCTTAAACTTTCTCAAACAAAGATGAAAAAAGGGGCAGATAGCCAAGCTGTAACCCAAATATCATAACCAGGGGGTGAAGTGTTAGTGTTGTTACTTTTATTGGGGGAACCTCTGAAAGCGCATTTAGTGGCTTATACAAAGTAGTTAAAAGGGTAGATAAAGTAAATTATTTGATAGACTCCCCAGACTTTTGGAAAAAGAATCAGCTAGATTATAGAAATATGTTTAAATAATACCATTGTAGAGAGGAGGATAAGAAGAAGCAGGTATGTCAGATAGTAAGCACTGGGGAGGACGAGAGAGAAAATAAAAGTGAGTCAGAGGAGATTTGGACAGTTCACAAATTGAACCTCCTACTGTCCAGTTGGATAACACTGAAACGTTAGGATAGTTAGACAACATACTTTCATACATAGATGTAGGGTCACAAAAGGATCTAGTGAAGCTACTTACAAAATTTAAAGGAATCTGTAAGGGTAAACCAAGGGTGTACAACTTTAGCCGTGCATGATATGAATACATCTTTGCCTATAAAGCAACATTCTTGTTGTTTAAGTCCAGAGAAATAAGCTCAAATGACAGCAGGCATTCAATATGTGTTTGAAAATCACCTAATTGAGTCTCGTCAAAACAGTTAAGAGTTTTCCAGTTGTGTCAGTACCTAAACCTGATAGGTCAACAGGATTCTGCACAGATTATCGAAAGGTAATCCATAACAAATAAGAAAAACAGAATCCTACCCAATCCCTTGTTTAGAAGATTGCATTGACAGGGTTGGCATCGCCACATTCCTTACGAAGATAGATTCGTTGAAAGGATACTGGCAAGTACCTTTTAATGTTGTAAGCTAAGAAGGTATTGGCTTTTGTAATGCTGAATGGGTTCTACCAATACTGAATAATGGCATTCGGACTAAGAATTGCACCAGCCACTTTCCAAAGACAAATAAATAAGTGGTCACTAATGTTCCTAACAGTGTGGCTAACATAATGATATACTGATTGAAAGCAACACTTGAAAAGACTGACTAAAACAACTGGGAGTTCCATTTAAATAATTACAGTTAGCAGATCTAGCAATAAACCTTGCCAAGATGAGTTTATCAAAGCATGAGTAACTTATTTAGTGCATATCATAGGGCAAGGACAAGTCTTGCCTAGAACGGCAAAGGTACAGGTTTTGATGGAACTCCTTGTCCCCAAAATGAAACAGGAAATCATTAGATTTTTAGAGATGTGCAGTTTCCATTGTAAAGTTATGCCAAAGTTCAGCACAATAGCTGCTCCACCAACAGATTTATTGCAAAAGAAACAAAGATGGCATGTTCAAGGGAGTGCCAATCAGCTTTTAAGAAGCTGAAGGAGATCCTAACTAATGAACTGGTTAGCTGCCCTTAATTTTGATAAACCGTTTAAGGTGGAAATTGATGCTAGTGACTTAGAGAGCTATTTGTTTGCTATGAACTGTAATCATCTTAATTGATGGGGGTAGAAATTTAAAAAAGATAAAGGCAAAGACATACTGGAATTCACATGACAGAGATAAGCTTCAGGCGCGAATTAACAAAACAAAAAAAGAGTCCCATTGTGGGCGGATTTAGTAGGGTGTTTCACAGGCACAACCTTGCTATTGAACAGGACTCTGTTTTTGTTTGGGCTTCAGCAGGATGCACGCAGCCGAGGCTACACTTACTTTCATTTCCTGCATTGAGGAGCTCCACTCGTCAGTGGAAGAGAAATGGTATCATGAGCTCTCAATCCCCCAATGCGACCACCAGTGCCCCAACTTACCTGTTGGGGGGAGGGTTCATTGTGCCCCCACACCCTACCTCATAAGGGCAGGGCATCCCCCGGGACTGATCCCAGGTACAGGCAAAATGCCACCTGGGCACCCTGGCAGTGCCAGGCTGGCACTGAGGTGGAACTGCAAGGGTGCTCGGGTGGCACTGTCAGGGTGCCAAGCTGGCAGTGCCATGGTGCCCAGGAGGCATCAATAGTGGCAGGGTACCACTCTACCCAGAGGCCGACTACCCAGGGGACTCCGATCACCTGGGAGACCCCTCAAGTGTCGTTCCACCTTGTTCCCGCTTGTGGGGAGCAGTGCTAAACGGCGCTCGGCTAGAACAAGGTCGTTCGATCCTGGGGGCTTTTTAGCTCTGGCGGAGACATATATATGTGTGCATTTAGGCAAATTTAGGTCTCGCCCATTGTAGGCAGGATCCAGATCGCGACGTCTCGTGAGATCCCGTTAGATCTCATGAGACGTGGCAAGCTGGGTAAATTGTGCTGGAGGCCTCTTACGATATTTACCGGCCACATCGTGTCGCATTCCGAGTCGGGCACGACTTCGATGTTAGATCGCGCCCTTCAAGTTCTGTATCTAAAAACAAAAACAAAAGAAAGAAAAGTACAGCACAGGAACAGGCCCTTCGGCCCTCCAAGCCTGCGCCAACCATGCTGCCCGTTGAAACTAAAATCTTCTGCACTTCCCAGGTCCGAATCCATCTATTCCCATCCTATTCATGTATTTTTCAAGATGCCCCTTAAACGTCACTATCGTCCCTGCTTCCACCACCTCCTCTGTCAGCAAGGAGGCACCCACTACCCTCTGTGTAAAAAATTGACCTCGTACATCTCCTCTAAACCTTGTCCCTCGCACCTTAAGCCTATGCCCCCTAGTAATTGACCACTGTACCCTGGGAAAAAGTCTCTGACTATCCACTCTCTCTATGCCCCTCATAATCTGTTGGTTTTGAACTCGGGGCGCGGTCTTCCCAAAGGAGAACAGTCCCCTAGTGAGTACATTTAGCCTGTGTTTCCTGGCACTCGCATAACCAAGAGACATGACTATTCAACGCGACTCGCATTGAATAAGGGGCCTGAACGGGGAACGTTCGGCTGAGGCCGCACATAGCGCGGTTTTGTACCGTGGGGAGCTCTGCTCCTGATTTTCGAGGCCCCAAAAGAATCCCCGACCTCTCCCACCCCAGCCCAAATGCAATATGAGAAGGTCCCCGGCTCCCCACCACACCCCCTGCCCCAATCCCACACCCATGCCAGGCAACCCCGGCCCAGTCGCACAAAATGCCAGTTTGGCACCCTGGCAGTGGCTATGCCAGCTTCACCTGGGCAGTGTCAGGTTGGCATGCAGGTGGCACCAACAGTACCAGGGCACCAGCCAGCCCAAAGGTCATGCAGCTGGGGGCCGCCAATTCCCTGGGACACCCCCACAAATGACGCTCCGTCTGGTCCCCATATATGGAGGCCAGTACCCAAACGGCGCACCCAAAGATTCTGAGGCAAAGGGGTTAAATCCCAAAACCTCAGGAACCTGTACGTAAGAGTAAGGCTTACTGCCTCGCTCTAATATGCAGATTTGCCAAAAAGTGATCCCGCCCATTGTCCAACAAAAATATCAGTTCTGCAGTTTTCAATAAAATTAGGCACAACAGGGGCAGCACAGTGGCACGGTGGTCAGCACTGCTGCCCCACGGCGCCGAGGTCCCAGGTTCGTGTGGAGTTTGCACATTCTCACCGTGTCTGTGTGGGTTTCGTCCCCACAACCCAAAGATGTGCAGGTTAGGTGGATTGGCCACGCTAAATTGCTCCTTAATTGGAAAAAATTAATGGGTACTCTAAATTTAAAAAGAAAATTGGGCTCAACAGTTTTTTGGCGGAGAGAGTTCTCTATTTTCACATCCCTCTATATAAATAACTGTTTTCTAACATTACCTCAAATTGCTTAGTTCTTATTTTAAAGTTATGTCTCTCTTTCGGGACTCCTCCATCAAAGGGAATGGTTTCTCATTATTTACCCGATCAACTCCATCTTAAATACCTCAATTAAATCATCCCTTATTCAGAATACAAGCCTACGTTATGCAGCTCTTGTCAGATTTTAATCCTTCGAGCCCCGGTATCATTCTGGTGAATCTGCACTGCAGTATATTCTTTCTGAGGTGTGCTGCCTGGAACTGAACACAATGAAGTCTAAAAACAGTTTTAAGTAACTGTTATGTAACTTGCACCATTTTGTATTCCTGTCTCCTTGAGAAAAAAATCAACATCACATTAGCCTTTTTAATTACATTTTGTAGCTTCCACTAGCCTTTAATGATTTCTGTATTTGGATCCCTAAATCCCTGCTTCTCCACATTCCTAACTTCTCATTTAGAAAATATGATGATTTATCTTCCTTTGATTCCAAACGGATAATTCACATTTGACCCCATCTGCATAATTTTGCCATTCAGTTAATTTCTCAATGTCCCATTGTAACATTCTGTTCTTACCTACATTATTTACTGTGCCATTTAACTTATCGTCAGCAAAACTGGATAGTTGACACTCTATTCCTCAATTAATAATACTCAAAATGAAAGTGGCCACTTTAGCCACATACGCCCTTTTTCCAAGAACATGTGATGCCAGGAGCCTTTGACTGTCCAGACGGCTGGTTCAGTACTATGACTACCACTTTACAGACACTTTCAAATGCAGCGAAATGAATTGAAAAGTAATTTGTTTAACACTTGCTATATTCTATCATACTAACCCCTTTTAAGCATTTGTAGGAAGGAACAGGACTTGTTGTCTAAGAAGTCAATTTTCAACTGGCAATTCAGGAAGCTTGAGTGTAGGGATCAAAATGAGGCGAAGGATTATCACTCTATTTTCTTACACATGACACCCAGGTTAGAAGAAAATGTACGGTATTATCAAAAATATTGCTCTTGAAATGAGAGCAAAGCCCCGAGAAGCTGGTGGTGAGCAATTTCCTTGGATCATTGCAGTGCTTATGGATTATGACTCTCCTGTCATTATTAGCTAGAAAATGTTGGATTTTGAGAGTGACATGCAGATGATGCTGTGTCCATGGCAATGCTGTTTGTGCTTCCCAAAGTAGAGATTATGGAACTGGAGAGGCTGTTGAAGTAAGTTTGGTGAATTGCTGCAATGCCTGAGATGGTCATTACCAGGTGTTTACATGGCATAAACATTGCAAGATATATGTGTCTGCCCCAGCCTGGATGTTGTTCAGGTCCTGGTGTACGCTGGCATAGGTTGCTGCATTAATAGAGGAGTGTGAATAAGGCTGAACACTATAGAACCTGCAGTGATTAGCATCTGATAACTACAGTCATCTTCCTATGTGTCAGTTATGATCATATACTGAAATATTTCTCCACTGATCCGCAATGTCCTCAGTTTTGCTATCATCGACTGGTGCTCAGCATGGAGGAGTACTAATTCATCAGTTAACAGGTCAGAGTTACGTGGGAACAAGTAAATGTCATGTGAAGGCATGAAACTTCATGTCATGTGTAGTCTTTGTTGAAGATTCTCAAGGCCAAGCTCACCGAACTGCGTGCCCCACCTTTGACAGGTCTTTGCTGCCAGTAGACAAGAACATTTCCAGAGTTGGTGACCAGGGTTGACGTTGTTTGAGGAGCTGAGGATGTTGACCTCAAGATATGACTATCTGGCTGTTATGACGAGTCAACGAGACAGCACTCCTAATTTGCACACCAGTCCTCAGATGTTGAACTTGGCAGGATTGACTTGTGTGCAAATCTTGTATGCAGAGTTACTTGAGCCTTGGCCAGAGCCACAATTGCATTCATTGCTTTTAATTGTAATGGTTGAATTGTTCAGTGTGAACAGATCAAGAAATTAGAATTATTCCCACGGTTAGATTAATATATTTTAATATTTTTAAAATGTTATTAACTGGTTGTGTTTTTATTACATTCCTTAAAAATCACAAAATGTGACTGATTAGGTCAGATGATACACCTCACATAGCATTGTGGCAAAATTGATATACTATTCTAGAGATCAAAGTAATAATCTAATAAACAATATAAATGAATTACCTACCTATAAATGATCGATTAAGTTTACTGGTTGGGATATCTGAGAAGGAATCCAGTGCTTCTGTCATCCTACAGATACAAACAGGTACAGTTTAGATGCAAGGAGTAGAACGTCAGATTAATTTAAATGTGCATTTTGTTCACATTTTAAGGTGCATCTAGAGAAATTTAGCATAAAAATGTTGACTTTCATCTTCTCACCACTCCAGTTTGGATGTTAACGGAGCAGTAAAGATGAAGAAATCACACATAATTCAGCTCTGTCAGACTCCGACTGGTTTTAGACCCTGTAGTACCTCCATGCCAAACCAAGAGCAGATGATTTTCCATCACAGAATTCCCAGCCCCCGACCTGCTCTTGTCGCCATGTTATTTGTATGACAGGTCCAGTTTAGTTTCTGGTCAATGGTAACCTGAAGGATGTTAGATAGTGGGGAGATTCAGTGATGGTAATGCCATTGAATGTGACGGGGAGATGGTTTGATTATTTCTTGCTGGATATGATCATTGCCTGTCATTTGTGTGCTATAAATTGCAGTTCAAGTACCGAAGTCCTGCTGAGGCGCAGTAATTGACTGGGTTAGATTTGTCCTGCTTTTTGGGTACAGCACATACATGGGTAATTTTCCACATTTGTCAGGCAGATGCCAATGTTGTAGCTGAAACTGCTTGGTTAGGGACACAGGTAGTTCTGGAGCAGAAGTCTTGTAATGTTCTATGTTCTAATGTTGCTGTATCCAGTGTATTCAGCTGTTTCCTCATATAGAATCATTGAATTTATAGTGCACAAGGAGTCCATTTGGCCCTTGTAAAGCCCACGCCTCCACTCTATCCCCGTAATCCTGCAACCCCACTTAACCTTTTTGGACAATAAGGGCAATTTAGCATGGCCAATCCACCTAACCCGCACATCTTTGGACTGTGGGAGGAAACCGGAGCACCCGGAGGAAACCAACGCAGGCACAGGGAGAACGTGCAGACTCTGCACAGACACTGACCTAAGCTGGGAATCGAACCTGGGACCCTGGAGCTGTGAAGCAACTGTGCTAATCATTGTTCTACCATGCTGCCCATATCACATGGAGTGAATCAAACTGTCTGATGACTGTCACCTATGATGCTGGGGACCTCAGGAGGAGGTAAAGGTGGGTCATACATTTGCCACTTCCGGATGAAGATTGTAGCAGCTTCCCTTTTGCATTGTTGTGCTGGGCTCCCCTATTGAGGATGGGGATATATGTGGAGTCTTATCCTCCCGTTAGTTGTTTAATTATCCACTACCATTCACAACTGGATGTGGCAGGACTGCAGAGCTTAGACCTCATCCATTAGTTGTGGGATCTCTTTGCTGTCTATTGCATGCTGCTTATGCTGTATGGCATGCAACGAGTCCTGGTTTGCAGAAATTGCAGCTTTATCAGTTTGACACCTCATTTTTATGTATGCCTGGTGCTGCGCCTGGCATGCTTTCCAGCACTCTTCATCGATCCACAGTGAGCCTCTTGATGATGGTAACGGTAGAGTGGAGAATATACTTGACCCTGAAGTTACAGATTGTGACCTGTAGTTGGAAGGGCCTTCAAAAGAACTTTTTAAAAATGGCCCAAAAATGAATTGCCATTTTGTCCTACATAGTGAGTCCTCTACCGCTTGCCTTATTTGTAAAGGCTTGTGTGTACTTGGGTGTTCAGGGCTCACACATGAAACAGATAGAGTTTTTTGAAGATACTATGACCAAAGAATAGGAGAGTGCAACAAATTGAACAGCTCTTTCAAGGAGCTAGTGCTAGTGCAAAAAGCCAAATGGCCACCATATATGCATTGATATGAACATATCATGCATCTGAGGTGTCCTTTCCAAATTGCGTTGACCCAGAATACGGCATTCATGCTGTTGTCATTATGTTCCGGGAAACAAGCAGTTCTGGTGATGTAATGCAGCCTTAATGTCGTCCTAGAAGTCCATTTTTCAACTGTTGTGGAGGAGGAAAGAGTTCATTCACTTTTAAGCAATAGGAAATCATCTATGACTCTTCACTTCTTATAAAAGGATTAAAAGGTAATGTAAATGATTCATAATAGTCCAGAAGAATGTATAAATGCCAATTAATTAAAGAAATATTCTTTCAGTGTTGCTGTAATTATAATCATTGCCTTCAAGACGAATTTACCTTCTTAGCAATTTCCTATAGCAGCATTTTGTATAAAATAGTCCCCAACATCCTGTAATGCTTAAAATTGCCCAAATTTCCTTCCCAGATTTTGGTGAACGAGGTGCCAATTTCTCTTACAGCAAGATTTTAATTGTGTGCTTATCCACTCATCTTCTCAAACAGCATTGCACAGCAACAAGAACAGTCAGATTCACCAACAAATCAATGTTGTCAGACCCACCATGATTAGCATCAATTTGCTGATATTAATCCAGTAATTGCAATCTACTCTGTTAATTATTTCAGAGATTTTCACAGTTTTATAGGTTTATGAGTAGGGAACAAGGGGACATTGTACGTCATAATGTCAGACTGATGCATCAATAAAGAGCTTAATGAGAGCTCTCTGGTGGACTGATCAACGATAAATTAGCTCACAGCACTTTGGTGTATGATGACCTGAACAGCTGAGATAAACATTCAAAGTACAAGCTACACATTAACTAGTGAAATACCAGACTGGCTCTGCAGGGTAATATAGAGAATGATGAACTACACACTTACAGAAAATGTCACCAAACAGGTACAGCGTATTTATTACCTGTGAGGATGGGATAAAGACGTTGAAAGGACAAGCAGAATGCAGACCATGGCACTTTGTGGCAGAGGAGGCTCTCGAAAGGGAGGAGGAGATGGAATGCCTAATATGGTAGATTCAGGTGCTTCAACAATTAGGGAGTCAGCTGGCATCTTTTGTAAGCAGGGTCAAGAGTCCCACATGGTTTATTGCCAATTTTTGTTATAGTGAGGCTCATCTTGAACTGCTTGAAAAGGATATTGGAGAAGAAGGGCAGGAATCCAGTTGCTATGGTCAATGTTGGGACTAGGAACAGAGGACACTGTAGGCAAGGGATCCTGTTTTGAGAGTACCAGGAACGAGGAGCTAATTAAAGGGAAAGAGCCTCACGATTTATAATCTCTAGATTATTACCTGAGGCACATATTAATTGACAAAGGATATGCCGATTAGGGAGATGGGCACATGGCAGAAGGAGTAGTATGGAAAATAAGGGTTCCATTTCATGAATCACTGGCATCAGTACTAGGGCAAGAAGGAACTGTACTATCTGGACTGAATCCAGCTGAATTGGGCTGAGATCAGAGGCTCAGTAGAATGTGTGCAGGAAGTGTCTCCAGCTGCAGCTCCTGGAAACCCGGGTTTCGGAGCTGGAGCAGCGGCTGGGGACATTGTGGAGCATCCGGAAAGCTGAGAGTGTTGTAGGTAGCACATATAGAGAGATGATCACATTGCAGACTCAGACTCCACAGGCAGGAAGGGAATGGGTGACCACCAGGCAGAACAAGGGAATGGGTGACCACCAGACAGAACAAGAGAGCTAGGCAGGCAGTGCAGGAATCTCCTGTGGTAATTCCCTTGCAAAACAGATATACCGCTTTGGATACTGTTAAGGGGAATGACCTCTCAGGGGAAAGCAGCAGCAGCCAAATTCTTTGGACCATGGTTGGTTCTACTGCAGAGGGGAGGAATAAAAAGTGAGAATGCAATAGTTATAGGGGATTCAATTGTAAGGAGAATAGATAGGCATTTCTGTGGCCGCAAACAGGACTCCAGGGTGGTATGTAAACTCCCTGGTGCGAGGGTCAAGGATGTCTTGGAGCGGTTACAGGAAATTCTGGAGGGGGACGGTGAACACCCATGGTCGTGGTGCACATCGGTACCAACGACATAGGTAAAAAAATGGATGAGGTCCTAAAAGCAGAATATAGGGAGTCAGGAAAAAGTCTGAGCTCTAAGGTAGTGATCCCAGGATTACCTAACAGAGCCACATGCTAGTCAGGGTAGAAATAGCAGGATATATCCGATAAATATGTGGCTGAAGAGATGGCGGGCGAAATTCTCCGACCCCACGCAGGGTCGGCGAATCGCCCGGGGCCGCCGAAAATCCCGCCCCCACCGTGGCAGAAATTCTCCACCACCCGCGAATTGGCGGGGGCGGGAACCACGCCACGTCGAGCGGCGAGCCCCCTGCGGCGATTCTCCGGCCCGTGATGGGCCGAAGTCCCGCCGCTGGGAGGCCTCTCCCGCCGCCGAGGTTTGAACCACCTCTGGTGGCGGCGGGATCGGCGGCGCAAGCGGGCCCCCGGTGTCCTGGGGGGGGGGGGGGCGCGGGGCGATCGGAACCTGGGGGGTGCCCCCACGGTGGCCAGGCCCGTGATCAGGGCCCACCGATTGGTGGACAGGCCAGTGCAGTAGGGGCACTCTTTCTCTTCCGCTGCCGCCACGGCCTCCGCCCTGGCGGAGGCAGAAGAGAATCCCCCACCGTTGCATGCGCGAACCGGCGAAGGCCTTTCGGCCAGCCCCGGCGCCGGGCTGCGGGCCTGAAAGGCCGCTGGTGCCGGTTTTCGCGCCAGTCAACGTGGTGCCAACCGCTCCGGTGCGGGCCTAGCCCCCAAATATGCGGAGAATTCCGCACCTTTGGGGAGGCCCGACGCCGGAGTGGTTGGCGCCACTCCCCTACGCCGGGACCCCCCCGCCCCGCCGGGTAGGGGAGAATGCCGCCCAGCGTGAGGGGGAGGGTTTCAGATTCCTGGGGCATTGGGGCTGGCTCTCGGGGAGGTGGGACCAGTACAAACTGGACATGTTACACCTGGGCAGGACGGGACTGATGTCCTAGGGGGAGTATTTGCTAGAGTGGTTGGGGAGGGTTTAAACTAATATTTATTTATTTTTAATTTAGAGTACCCAATTATTTTTAATTTTTTTTCCAATTAAGGGGCAATTTAGCGTGGCCAATCCACCTAACCTGCACATCTTTGGGTTGTGGGGGCAAAATCCACGCAGACACGGGGAGAACGTGCAAACTCCACACAGACAGTGACCCAGGGTCGGGGGGGGGGGGGGGGGGGTTTAAACTAATATGGCACAAGGATGGGAACCTAAGCAAGGAGTCAGAGGAGGAGGAAATAAGGATTAAAAACAAGACAGAAAGGGGAATAAGAAAAGTCATAGGCATATAGACCAAGAGCCAGATTCAAACAGGGCCACAGTGGAAAAATATTGGGAGCGGGACTAGTAATATTAAAAAGACAAGCTTCAAGGCTTTGTGCCTTAACGCACAGAGCATTCGCAATAAAGCGGAGGAACTAATTGCACAAATAGACTTGAACGGGTATGATATCGTTGGGATTACGGCGACATGGCTGCAGGGTGACCAGGGATGGGGACTGACTGTCCAGCGTTACTCAGCATTTAGGGAAGAGTATTTAGGAAGAATGCACGGATAACGTTGGTGAACTAATCATGCAGATAGATATAAATGGGCGGCACAGAAGCACAGTGGGTAGCTCTGTTGCTTCATAGTGCCAGGGTCCCAGGTTCGATTCCCAGCTTGGTCACTGTCTGTGCGGAATCTGCATGTTCTTCTGCGTGAATTTCCTCCAGGTGCTCCGGTTTCCTCCCACAAGTCCCAAAAGACGTGCTGTTAGGTTATTTGGACATTCTGACCCTCTGTGTATCTGAACAGCGTCGGAATGTGGCGACTAGGGGCTTTTCATAGTAACTTCATTGCAGTGTTAATGTTAGCCTACTAGTGACAATAAAGATTATTATTATTATTTATTATCAAATGGGTACAATATAATTGGGATTAGGGAGACATGGCTGCAAAGTGACCAGGGATGGGAATTGAATGTCCCTGGGAATTCAGTATTTAGGAAGGACAGGCATAAAAGAAAGTGTGCTGGTTAAAGAGGAAATTAACACAATGGTGAGAAAGGATATTAGCTCCGACAATGTGGAGTCTGTATGGGTAGAGTTGAGAAATACCAAGTGGCAAAAAACATTAGTGGGTGTCAAATATAGACCCCAAACTGCAATGGCAGTAAACACAAAATTAGAGATGCATGCAATAAGGTCATCATGGGCGATTTTAATCTGCACATTGATTGGGCAAATCAAATTAGCCACAATGCCGCAGAGGAGGAATTCCTGGAATGTATACGGGATGGTTTTCTTAACCAATATGTGGAGGAACCAACTAGAGAGCAGGCCATCTTAGACTGGGTGCTGTGTAATGAGAAGGGTATCATTGCTAATCTGGCTGTGAGACCCATTGGGATGAGCAACCATAACATGATAGAATTTTTTATCAAGATGGAGAGTGAAGTAGTTGATTCGGAGACGACGGTGCTGAATCTTAATAAAGATATGAGGCGTGAGTTGGCCGTCATAGATTGGGGAGAGTTACTCAAAGGGATGACGGTGGATAGGCAATGGCAAACATTTAAGGAATGAATGGGGGAGCTGCAGCAACTGTTCATTCCTGTCTGGCAGAAAAGCAAAATGGGTAAGAGGGCCAATCTATGACTTACAAAGGAAATTAGAAATAGTATCCGATCCAAGGAAGATGCATACAGATTGGCCAGATCTGAGGATTGGGAGCAGTTTAGAATGCAGCAAAGAAGGACGAAGGGAATGATTAAGAAGGGGAAAATACAGTACGAAAGGAAGCTTGTAGGGAACATAAAGACTGACACTCAGAGTTTCTGCAGACATGTGAAGAGAAAGAGATTGGTTAAAAACAAATGTAGGCCCCCGACAGACAGAAACAGAGGAATGTATAATAAGGGACAAAGAAATGGCTGAGCAATTGAATACATACTTTGGTTCTGTCTTCACAAAGGAGGACACAAATCAGATACCAGAAATGTTGGAGGTTTAGTGAGAGGGAAGAATTGAGGGAGATTAACATTGGTAGAGAAATGGTGCTGGAAAAATTTTCATTTTTAAAAAAAAATAATTTTTATTAAGATTTTCACAAAATACAAACAAAACAATATTAACAAAACAACCATGGTAAAAACCCAAGAACAACACCCACCCAACTTCAAAAGCAACTGCAAACAAAGAAGAAGAAAAAAAAAGCAAACAATAAAAGGGAAAGAGATAACACCCGCCACATCCCACAAACCCATGTACACAGTTCTCCCTCCCACCAAACCAAAACCCCCCCACCCCCGGGGGTTGCTGCTGCTGCCGGCCTATTTCCCTACTGTTCCGCCAGGAAGTCCAGGAAAGGCTGCCACCGCCTAAAGAACCCTTGTACTGATCCCCTCAGGTCAAATTTCACCTTCTCCAATTTGATGAACCCCGCCATATCATTGATCCAGGCCTCCACGCTTGGGGGCCTCGCATCCTTCCACTGAAGAAGAATCCTCCGCCGGGATACTGGGGACGCAAAGGCCAGGACACCGGCCTCTTTCGCCTTCTGCACTCCCGGCTCCACTGCAACCCCAAAAATTGCGAGTCCCCAGCCTGGCTTGACTCTAGATCCCACCACCCTCGACACCGTCCTTGCTACCCCCTTCCAAAACTCCCCCAGCGCTGGGCACGCCCAAAACATATGGGCATGGTTCGCTGGGCTCCACGAGCACCTAGCACACCTGTCTTTGCCCCCGAAAAACCTACTCATCCTCGTCCCAGTCATGTGGGCCCTATGCAGCACCTTGAACTGTATGAGGCTAAGCCTCGCACAGGAAGAGGAGGAATTCACTCTCTCCAGGGCATCCGCCCACGACCCTCCTCAATCTCCTCACCCAGCTCCTCTTCCCATTTACCCTTCAGTTCCTCCACCGAGGCCTCGTCTACCTCCTGCATTACCCGGTATGTGTCCAAAATCCTCCCTCCTCCAATGCACACCCCCAAGAGCACCCTGTCCCGTACCCCACGTGGGGGCAGCAAGGGGAACCCCTCCACCTGCCACCTGGCAAACGCCCTAACCTGCATGTACCGAAACATGTTCCCCGGGGGGAGCCCAAACTTCCCCTCTAACTCCCCCAAGCTCGCGAACCTCCCCTCCACAAACAGGTCCCTCAACCTCCTAACCCCTACCCTGTGCCAGCCCAGAAATCCGCCATCAATGCTCCCTGGGACAAACCGATGGTTCCCCCGTATCGGGGCCTCCATCAAGTCCCCCACTTCTCCCCTATGCCGTCTCCATTGCCCCCAAATTTTGAGGGTAGCCGCCACCACCAGGCTCGTGGTATACCTCGTTGGAGGGAGCGGCAACGGCGCCGTTACCAGCGCCTCCAGGCTCGTGCCCACACAGGACGCCACCTCCATCCTCTTCCATGCTACCCACAGAGGTTGGGCAACACCAGCTCCCCCCTATCCCTGCCCCGTTCCAAGAACACTCTTCTCACCCTCGGGGTCCCATGCGCCCACACAAATCCCGTAATACTCCTGTTGAACGTCCTAAAAAAGGCCCTCGGGATAAGGATGGGGAGGCACTGGAACAGGAACAGAAACCTCGGGAGCACCGTCATCTTAACGGACTGCACCCTCCCCGCCAGTGACAGCGGTAACATATCCCACCTTTTGAACTGCTCCTCCATCTGCTCCACCAACCTTGTGAGGTTGAGCTTGTGCAGGGCCCCCCAGCTCCCAGCCACCTGGACTCCTAGGTACCTGAAACTCTTCCCTGCCTGCTTCAGTGGGAGCCTACCAATCCCCTCCTCCTGATCCCCCGGGTGCACAACGAACAACTCGCTCTTGCCCAGGTTCAGCTTATACCCAGAGAAGCCCCCAAATTCACTAAGAATCCTCATCACCTCCGGCATCCCCCCCACCGGGTCCGCCACATACAGCAACAGGTCGTCCGCATAAAGCGACACTCGATGCTCCTCCCCACCCCGTACCAGGCCCCTCCAGTTCCCTGACTCCCTCAACGCCATGGCCAGGGGCTCAATTGCCAAATCAAAGAGCAAGGGGGACAGGGGACACCCGTCTCGTCCCCCGGTACAGCCGAAAGTACTCCGACCTCCTCCTATTCGTGGCTACACTCGCCATCGGGGCCTCATGAGCAACCTCACCCAACGGACAAACCCCTCCCCAAACCCAAACCTCTCCAACACCTCCCACAGATACCCCCACTCAACCCTATCAAAGGCCTTCTCCGCATCTAATGCCACCACTATCTCTGCCTCCCCTTCCACAGCCGGCATCATAATAACGTTGAAGGGGCAGCACGGTGGCCTGGTGGTTAGCACAACCGCCTCACGGCGCTGAGGTCCCAGGTTCGATCCCGGCTCTGGGTCACTGTCCGTGTGGAGTTTGCACATTCTCCCTGTGTCTGCGTGGGTTTCGCCCCCACAACCCAAAAATGTGCAGAGTAGGTGGATTGGCCACGCTAAATTGCCCCTTAATTGGAAAAAATAATTGGGTAATCTAAATTTATATTTTAAAAAAAATAATAACGTTGAGGAGCCTTCGTACGTTTGTATTCAACTGCCTTCCCTTCACAAACCCCGTCTGGTCCTCATGAATGACCCCCGGCACACAATCCTCTATTATTGTGGCTAAGATCTTTGCCAGCAGCTTGGTCTACATTTAGCAGCGAGATCGGTCTATATGACCCACACTGCAGAGGGTCCTTGTCCCGCTTCAGGATCAAGGAAATCAGCGCCCGTGACATAGTTGGGGGCAAAGCCCCCCCCCCCTCCCTTGCCTTGTCCGGACCAACAGGGGGCCCAACAGGTCCGCATACCTTTTATAAAATTCGGCCGGAAACCCATCCAGCCCCGGCGCCTTCCCCGACTGCATGCTCCCTATCCCTTTAACCAGCTCCACCAGCTCAATCGGCGCCCCCAGTCCCTCCACCTGCCCCTCCTCCACCCTCGGAAATCGCAGCTTGTCCAAGAAGCGCCCCATTCCACCCCCCTCCACCGGGGGTTCAGACCGGTACAGTTCCCCATAGAAGGCCCTGAAGACCCCATTAACATCTACCCCCCTCCACACCACCTTCCCAGCTCTATACATCACTCCCCCAATCTCCCTGGCCGCATCCCGCTTTCGGAGCTGGTGTGCCAGCATCCTGCTCGCCTTCTCCCCATATTCATACACCGCCCCCTGTGCTTTCCTCCACTGAGCTTCCGCCTTTCTGGTAGTCAATAGGTCGAACCTGGCCTGAAGGCTACGCCTCTCCCCCAGAAATCCCTCCTCCGGAGCCTCCGCATATCTCCTATTCACCCTCACCATCTCCCCTATCAGTCTCTCCCTCTCCCTCTGCTCCCCCCTCATACTATGGGTTCGGATGGAAATCAACTCCCCTCTAGTCACCGCCTTCAATGCCTCCCAGACCGTCCCCACTCGGACCTCCCCATTATCGTTGGCCTCAAGGTACCGCTCAATACACCCCCAAACCCTCCCGGCCACCTCCTCATCTGCCAGCAGCCCCACCTCCAAGCGCCAGAGCGGATGTTGGTCCCTCTCCTCCCCAGCCCGAGGTCCACCCAGTGCGGGGCATGATCTGAAATGGCAATGGCAGAGTATTCAACATCCTCCACCCTCGAAACCAGCCCCCTGCTCAGGACAAAAAAATCAATCCTCGAATAGGCCTTATGCACGTGGGAGAAAAACGAGTACTCCCTGGCCCTTGGCCTCGCAGACCTCCAGGAATCCACCCCTCCCATCTGATCCATAAATCCCCACAACTCCTTAGCCGCCGCTGGCCTCCTACCCGTCCGGGACTTGGATCGATCCAATGGGGGATCCAGCACCGTGTTGAAGTCCCCCCCCCATGATCAGGCCCCCCACCTCCAGGTCCAGAATGCGGCCCAACATACGCCGCATAAATCCCGCATCGTCCCAATTTGGGGCGTAAACATTCACCAACACCACCCGCTCCCCCTGCAGCTTACCACTCACCATCACATACCTCCCGCCACTGTCAGCCACCACATTTTTTTTAAAATAAACACTTTTATTGAGGTAGTTTTTGGCTTTGTAAACAGTTACAGACATCAACAGAAAGAAAGCAAAAAAGGCAGAAATGTGCAAACATCCATGTACTTTCAATACTTCAATCGTAATACTGCACAAGCCCGCTCCTCTCCCACCGGTACTACCCGCCATTTTATCCCTCCTACTCTACTCTACTCTGTCAGCCACCACATTTAACGCCTCAAACGACACCCTCTTTCCCACCAGGATCGCCACCCCCCCGACTCTTCTCATCCAGCCCTGAGTGAAATACTTGGCCCACCCATTCCTTCCTCAGCCGAACCTGGTCCGCCACTTTCAGGTGTATCTCTTGGAGCATGGCCGCATCCGCCTTCAGCCTCTTCAAGTGCGCAAACACTCGGGCCCGTTTGACCGGCCCATTCAGCCCCCTCACATTCCAGGTTATCAGCCGGATCAGAGGGCTCCCTGCCCCCCTCCCCTGCCGATTAACCATAACCCATCCCCTGCCCACCACTGGCCAGCGTCCCCCGCTCGGCCAGTTCCCCACGGCGGCAACTCCCCCCCCCCCCCCCAAACAGCACCCCCTGCATCCTCCAGCTCCTTCCTGACCATTTCAGCAGCAACCCGGTACCCCCCCCACCCCCCCAGGCTTGGACCCCTCCCGGCCGCGCCCTTCCCTTCATAGCACCCCCGTGAGCCAGCTAACTTCTGCTGGCCCCGGCGACTCCCGCCCTACCTCCGACTCCTCCCCACGTGGGACTACTCCTCCTCCTTTGTGCCCATCAGCAGGCCCTCCCCACCCCCTCTCTTGCGCGGGAAAATAACAGCCAGCAACGGCCAGCGCTTCTCAGCCCCGACTCCGCCCCCATCATCCCACAGCGCGGGAAACCAGAGAAAAGCCCGCACTTTCGCCCTGCCCAACCCTGCCTCCTCTAGGGCAACTCCCATTGCCAGTCCCCCCCACCAGCTCCCCGCACTCCCCGTTTACCTCCCTGCCTGAACCCGTCCACCAGACCCACACAAAAAGACATAACGACATCACCCCACCCACCCTAAAACCAACCCTCATCTTGCATTAAACAGAGCAAACACAATTACATTATCATACAAAATCCCCCATCTTAGACCCTCAGTTTGAGTCCAGTTTCTCGGCCTGCACAAAGGCCCACGCCTCCTCCGGGGACTCAAAATAATGGTGCCGGTCCTTGTAGGTGACCCACAGACGTGCCGGCTGCAACATGCCGAACTTCACGCTCCGTCTGTGGAGCACCGCCGTTAAACCCGGCCCTCCGCTTAGCCACCTCCGCACTCCAGTCCTGAAAGATCCGCACCTCCGTGTTCTCGCACTTGCTGCTCCTCTCCTTCTTGGCCCACCGGAGCACGCACTCACAATCCACGAACAGGTGAACCCGCACCAACACCGCCCGCGGCGGCTCGTTCTGCTTGGGCCTCCTAGCCAGAATTCTGTGGTTCCCCTCCAACTCCAGGGGCCCCTGGAAGGACCCAGCTCCCATTCAGCACCACAACCACGTAGGCTGCCAGGTCCGACCCCTCCAGCCCCTCCGTGAGGTCCAGGATCCGCAAATTCTTCTGCCTCGACCGGTTGTCCAGCTCCTCGAACCGCTCCTGCCACCTTTTCTGGCGCGCCTCGTGCATCTCCACCTTCCCCGCGACGGCCACGGCCTCATCCTCCCTTTCGGAGGCCTGCTGCTGCAGCTCCCGGATCGTGGCCGCCTGGGCTGTGTGAGTCTCCATCAGCTCTCTGGTGATAGCCTTCAGCGACTCCAGCAGCTCCACCTTAAGCTCCTGGAAGCAGCGCAGCAGAGTCTCCTGCTGCTCCTGCGCCCACTGCCTCAGCTCCTCAAGGCCTCCGCCGGCCGCCATTTTGTTTCTCTTCCCCCGCTTTTCCAGGGGTGCTTCCACCGTTTTTCTTCTTACCCCACTCCTGGTCCGGACCATAGGACCTTAGGGATCGACTCCAGTCCCCTTCCCACGTCGGGATTCGTCGACGAAGTTCCGTTGGCCCTGAAAAGAGCCCCAAAGTCCGTTATTCGCGGGAGCTGCCGATCGTGCGGCTTAGCTCCGCATTGCCGCCACCGGAAATCGGTGCTGGAAAAATTGATGGGATTGAAGGTGGATAAATCCCCAGGGACTGATGACTGCATCCCAGAGTGCTTAAGGAGGTGGCTCTGAAAATAGTGGATGCATTGGTGGTCATCTTTCAGGATTCTATAGACTCTGGAACAGTCCCTGCAGATTGGAGGGTAGCTAATGTCACTCCAAAATTCAGTAAGGGAGGTAGAGAGAAAACAGGAAATTATAGACCAGTTAACCTAACTTTGGTAGTGGGAAAATTCTTGAATCCATTATCAAGGACTTTATAGCAAAACATTTAGAAAGCAGTGGCAGGATCAGTCAGAGACAGCATGGATTTATGAAAGGGAAATCATGCTTGACAAATCTGTTGGAATTCTTTGAAGATGTAACCAGTACAGTTGACAAGGGGGAGCCAGGCGATGTGGTATATTTGGACTTTCAGAATAAATTTGACAAAGTCCCACATAAGAGATTATTGTGCAAGATTAAAGCGCATGAGATTGGGGGAAGTGTATTGAGGTGGATAGAAAACAAGTTGGCAAAGAGGAAACAAAGATTAGGAAAAAATGGGTCCTTTTCAAATTGTCAGGCAGTAACTAGTGGGGTGCCACAGGGATCGGTGCTGGGACCCCAACTATTCATAATATATATTAATGATTTGGATGAGGGAACAAAATTTAACATCTCAAAGTTTCCAGATGATACCAAAATTGGGTGGGAGGGTGAACTGTGATAAGGATGCAGAGATCCTACAGCATGATCTGGACACGTTGGGCGAGTGGGCAAATCAATGGTAGGTGCAGTAAAATTTGGATAAGTGTGAGGTTATTCACTTTGGAAGAAAAAACAGGAAGGCAGATTACTACCTGAACGGTTGTAAATTGGGAAAGGGGAGTGTGCAGCGGGACCTGGATGTCCTTGTGCACCAGTCGCTGAAGGTAAGCATGTAGGTGCAGCAGGCGGTAAAGAAGGCTAATGATGTGTTGGCCTTCATTGCGAGAGGTTTCGCGTACAGGAGCGGGAATGTGTTGTTGCAATTATACAGGGCCTTGGTGAGGCCACACCTAGAATATTGTGTGCAGTTTCGGAATCTTTTTCTGAGGAAAGATGTTCTTGCTCTCGCGGGAGGGCAGCGAAGGTTTATCACACTGACTCCAGGGATGGCGGGACTGTCATATGAGGAGAGATTGACTAGGTTAGGATTATTCTCGCTGGAGTTCAGAAGAATGAGGAGGGATTTCGTAGAGATTTATAAAATTCTAACAGGTCTAGATGGGGCAGATGCAGGGAAGATGCTCCCGATGGTGGGTGTGTCCAGAACCAGGGGTAACAGTCTGAGGATTCAGGTTAAACCGTTTCGGACAGAGATGAGGAGACATTTCTTACACAAAGAGTGGTGAGCTTGTGGAATTCATTACCACAGGAAGTTGTTGATGCAAAAACATTGAATATATTCAAGAGGCGGCAAGATATAGCACTTAAGGCGAATGAGATCAAAGGTTATGGGGGGAAAGCAGGATTAGGCTATTGAGTTGGATGATCAGCCATGATCGTGATAAATGGCGGATCAGACTTGAAGGACTAAAAGGTCTCCTCCTGCTCCTATCTTCTATGTATCTATGTATATCATTCCCTGACAATGCGGAATCTGTATGGGTAGAGCATAGAAACAGCAAGGGGAAAAACATTTGTGGGCGTCATATATAGATCCCCAAACTGCAGTGATATTGTTGGGAATGGAATTAAACAGGAAATAGAGATGCATGTGATAAAGGAATGACTAATTATGGGCGATTTTAATCTGCATATAGATTGGGAAAATCAAATTAGCCACAATACCATAGAGGAGGAATTCCAGGTGTGTATGCGGGATGGTTTTTTGGGTCAATATGCTGAGGAGCCAACTAGAGAACAGGCCATCCTAGATTGGGTACTGTGTAATGAGAACAGAATCATTGGTAATCTAGTTGTGTGCAACCCCTTGGGGATGAAAAACTATAAAATGATCATTTTCATCACAATGGAGAATGAAGTAGTTAATTCTGAGACTAGGGTCTGTTTTGTTATGCTCTTGACATAGCATAAGCTGCTTCCTTGATGTACACTCTGACAAAGGAAGGTTGAGTCTTGGAGACAGCTTTAACACGTTTATTAAACTGTTAACAATTCTCCTACTTGGATTCGACACTCCTGTTAATCCTGCTATAGCTACTCAGACTAACTAACCAGTCTGCTACAATCCATGTGGTGGGTGTGATGTGTTTCAATCAACCCTGTGTACTCACCAAGTGTCTCCGCTGGAAAGAGAAAGATCATGTGTGCTGTGTTCTTATATATAGGTTGGTATAATGCCCCCCTGCGGTAGTGTCACCTCTATGTGTGTCTTGAATGCCCATTGGTCGTGTCCTATCTTACTGACCTATTGGTTGAATGTCTGTGTGTCATGATGTCTCTGGTACTCCCTCTAGTGTTTATCTAGTCTAAGTGTATTTACATTAACCCCTTGTGTATTTACAGTGGTGCATATCACCACAGGGTCCTGAATCTTAACAAAGGAAACTACGATAAAATGAGGCGGATTTAGCTATTATAGATTGGAAATGTTACTTAAAGGGATGACAGTGGACAGGCAATGGCAAACATTCAAAGAGCACATGGAGGAACTGCAGCAATTGTGCATTCCTGTCTGGTACAAAAGTAAAATGGGAAAGGTGGCCAATCCATGGCTTAAAAGGGAAATTAGGGATAGTATTCGATCCAAGAAAGTAGCATATAATTTGGGCAAGAAAAACATCAGGGGTTGGATTCTCCGATCCCCTGCCGGGTCAGAGAATTGCCGGGGGCCGGCGTGAATCCCGCCCCCGCTGGCCGCCGAGTTCTACGGCATCGTATATTCGGCAAGGGCGGGAATCGCATTGCGCCGCGCCGGTCGGCACCCCCCCCCGGCGATTCTCTGGGCCACGATGGGCTGAAGTCCCGCTGCTGTAATGCCGGTCCTGCCGGCGGAAATCAAACCACCTACCTTACCGGCGGGACCAGGCGGCGCGAGCGGGCTCCGGGGTCCTGGGGGGGGGGCACTCTTTTCCTTCCGCGTCGGGCATTAGCCTCCGCGATGGCGACCCCCTCCCCTGTGCATGTGCGGGGATGAGGGGATGACCTCAGCAGCTGCTGACGCTCCTGCGCATGCGCGGACTTCCGCCGGCCGGCGAAGTCCCTTCGGCCCCGGCTGGCGTGGCATCCAAGGCCGTTCACGCCAGCCGGCGGGACGGGAACCACTTCGGCGCGGTCCTAGCCCCTCAAGGTGAGGGCTTGCCCCCTAAAGGTGCGGAGAAATCCGCACCTTTGGGGCGGCCCGACGCCGGAGTGGTTCATGCCACTCCATCCTGCTGGGAACCCCCCTCCCCGCCGGGTAGGGGAGAATCTAGCCCCAGGTCTGTGGATTTGGAGCTGTTTATAATTCAGAAAAGAAGTACCAAGGGATTGAATAAGAAAGGGAAAATAGAGTATGAAAGTAAGCTTGCAGGGAACATAAAAACTGACTGTAAAAGCTTCTATAGGTAGGTGAAGAGAAAAAGATTGGTGAAGACAAATGTAGGTACCTTACAGTCAGAAACAGGGGAATGTATTACAGGGGACAAAGAAATGGCTGAGCAACTAAATACATACCTTGGTTCTGTCTTCACAAATGAGGACACAAATAAGATACCAGAAATGTTGGGGAATGCAGGGTTTAATGAGAACAAGGAACTGAAGGCGATCAATATTAGTAAAGAAATGGTGCTGGGGATTGCCTCATGTCCAGATCCCGGCCCTAAACTGGGATGTCTAGGGCATAGATCTCTTTCATGGATAGAATTAGAGGGGTTGACCCATGGTATTTTCTGCATCCAAACAGTATTTTCTTTTTATTGCATGAGTTGATGCGCCCTACTCCCGAATTGATTGTTTTCTTGTTGACAAGTCCCTTCACCCCTCAGTGAGAACAGTTGAATACTCGGACCATGCCACTTGTCTTGTTGAATTTTGCAATTTTGGCCCTCCTGAGCGCCCACCCTGGAGACTAGACACCACCTTATTGTCTGATGACAAATTTTGTGAGCAATCGTCTGCTGCTATAGCAGACTTTATCAAACTCAACAAAACAGAGTCAATTTCTCTGTCGATACTATGGGAAACCGTGAAGGCCGCCATAACAGGGGAAATTGTCTCATATTTGGGGATAGGGTGGAGGCATGGGTTTAAGTATGGTGTTCTTTCCAAGGGCCGATGCAGACTTAATGTGTCGAATGGCCTCCTTCTGCATTGTAAATTCTATGAAATTCTAAGAAAGGCTGGTGGACTCCATCTTGGAGGTTGACCGCCAATATTCTGCTGCCCCAAAACCAGAATTACTGATGCACAGAAAAATCTTGCAACTGCAATTTGAATTGATTGGCATGAGCAACGGAGCGGTGCATCGGTTACGACGTTCGAGGGGCAACTTTTATGAACATGGGGAGAAGGCGGACTGTCATCCTGTGCACCAACTCAAGAAGCCTCCCAAGAAATTCCTCAGATTTGGAGCAAAGAAGGGAATCTAGTCTCAGCTCCTCTCCAGGTATATGTGGCTTTCAGTACTTTTTACCACAAGCTATATGAGTCAGAGCCTCCTCCAGATACTTCAGACATGATGAGTTTTCTAGATGGTTTACACATCCCAACTATTAAGGAAGGCAGGAAATGGGAACTGAAATCCCCCTTAAGCCCAGTAGAAATACAGAAATGTATTGGTCGGCTGCAATCTGGCAAAGCCCCGGTCCTGACGGCTTCCCACCCAAATTTTGTAAGAGGTTCTCAGAGCAACTAATAGCTTTAATTTCGGGTATTCTTAATGATTCATTGTCTCGGGGATCATTATCCCCATCCTTGACCTAAGCCACAATCTTGGTGCTCCTGAAAGAAGGTAAGTACCCACTGGAGTGTGGGTCATACCGACCCCATTTCACTCTTTAACACGGATGTTAAGATACTAGTGATAGTCCTGGAAAGCCGGATGGAGCCATATTTTCCTGATATGATTTTGGAGGATCAGACAGGCTTTATCAAAGTTAGACAGTTGTCAGCCAATGTCCGACGTCTCTTGAACATTGTCCTATCCCCCTCATCTGCTCGGAACCTGAAATTATAGTACCTTCGGTTGCAGAAAAGGCACTTGAGAGGGTGCAGTGGATTACATTTTTGAGATCCTGGATAGTTTCGGTTTTGAGCCCAAATTCTCCTCCTGCGTTTGTCTGATGTACCTGAAAACCAACATCTACACGTGTATGACCTCCTCTGAATACCTCATGTTGGCCAAGGGCACTGGACAGGCTGCCCCTTTCTCAATTGCTCTACGTGATGGCTGCTGAACCTCTGGCGGTATGGTTGAGGTCGTCAAAGGGATGGAGGGGAATACACCGGGAGGGGGAGGAGCACCAGATCTCACTATACGCAGATGGCCTACTTTTAAACATTATAGTTCCAGTCTCCTCAATAGAAACATCATGAAGATGCTCACGAGATTTGGCACATTCTCATGAAATAAAGTAAACATTAATAAAAGTGAGTGTTTCCCAGTAAACTCAATGACCAGAAGGACTCAGCTTGGTTCGCTGCCGTTTCGCCTCTCACCCTCCAATTTTCGATCTCTGGGGATCTGCGTGGCCCATAACCGGGCCTTACTCCACAAACTGAACTTCTCAAGCCTAATCAGCAAGATTAAAATGGACTTACAGAGGTAGAATTACCTCCCTCTGACTCTAGCAGGAAGGTTCCAAACTGTTAAGATGAATGTGTTACCTTGGTTTCTGTTCTAATTTCAAAGTATCCTCATTTTTTTGCCCCAAGCATTTTTTATTGCAGTCAACAAATTAATATTGGCATTTGTCTGGGCAGGTAAGAGCCCCAAAGTCGGCAGCACTCTGCCTCAGAGAGACAGAGGATCGGTAGGCTTGACCCTTCTGAATCTCCTGTTTTATTACTGGGCTGCCAACATGCAGAAAATCGTACAATGGCTGACTGATCCAAAATCAAAATGGAGTTGATTAGAGGCACGGTGTTGTGCCACAGCCTCCTCCCGACACGCCATGATTACCGCTCCACCGGCCTTCTCCCCGGTAGGTCTTTCCTTATACCTTGTGGTGATTTCATCCCTCAGGATTTGGAAGCAGTTTTGGCAGCACTTCAATCTCCCCTCACTGTCCTCACTTGCCCCGATATGTGACAACCACCTTTTTGTGCCTTTAGGTTTGGATCCATCATTTGGGTCCTGGAGAACGGGAGGTCTGGTGCACTTTTGGGATTTATTCCTAGATGGAAGTTTTGCCAGCCTTGAAAAACTCCCAGGCAGATACAATCTGTCTGGTCCCAACCTTTTTCATTTCTTTCAAATTCAGGATGTCTCACGTAAGTTTTTTTTGTTCTTCCCACGGGGCACCCCTTTCTTCCCTGCTAGAAAAGGTACTGTCATTAGCACACCAGGGGAGAGGGTCAATTTCAGATCTGGTCAGCCTCATTCTATCTTCAGATCCTGCTCCTTTGAATAGAGTACATGAAAAATGGGTGGAGGAACCAGGCTCTGTGCTTACTGAGGGAGTTTAGAGAGAAGACCTCTGCAGGGTGACTTCCACTTCATCCTGTGCCAGACTGAGTTTGATTCAGTTCAACAAAGAACACTTTGGATGAAGGCAAGGATGAGTGGATTCTTTCAAGACATGGAGAACAAGTGTAACCACTTCTCACTTACACCAGCTAACTATACACATATGTTTTGGTATTGACCTAAGCTTAATAGATACTGGGCCTCCTCTTTTGACACAATGGGCGGGATTCTCCGGCCCCCCGCCGCGTCTGAGAATCCCGCCCCCGCCGGCTGCCAAATTCTCCGGTGCTGGAGATTTGGCACCGCGCCGGTCGCTCACAGCGGCCTCCCTGGTGATTCTCCGACCCGCGATGGGCTGAAGCCCCGCTCGTTCTATGCAGGTCCCGCCGGCATAAATTGGACTAGGTCCCTTACTGGCGGGACCTGGCGGCGTGGGTGGGCTCCGGGGTCCTGGGGGGGCGCGGGGCGATCTAGCCCCGGGTGGTGCCCCCACGGTGGCCTGGCCCGCGATCGGGGCCCACCAATCCGTGGGTGGGCCTGTGCTGTGGGGCACTCTTTTCCTATGCGCCGGCCATGTCAGCCTCCGCGATGGCCGGCGCGAAGGTGAACCCCTCCCCGCACATGCGCGGGGATGACGTCAGCAGCCACTGATGCTCCCACGTATGCGCAGACCCACGCCAGCCGGCGAAGTCCCTTCGGCCCTGCTGCACGGCACCAACGGCCTTCCACACCGGCCGGCGGGGTGTAAACCACTCCAGCACCGGCCTAGCCCCTGAAGGTATGGAGAATTACGCACCTTTGGGGCGGCCCGCGCCGGAGTGGTTCCCGCCACTCTGGCTCGCCGGGACCCCCGCCCTGCCGGGTACGGGAGAATCCTGCCCAATATCCAAGATTTTGCAGACAACCTTGGAACCGTTCCCGCTGATTGCAATATTTGGGGTTTCAGACTCCCCGGGCGGGATTCTCTAATAATGGGGCTATGTCCCCAAGCCTGCTTCGCCATTCAATCATGGCTGATCCCCATTCTCCTGCCTTCTTCCCATAACCCCTGATCCTCTTATTAATCAAGAGGTTCTGCCAGAGATAGCGACCATTCATTTCTTTCTTTAAGGGCCTGGATTGGTTAGAGAGCTGGGGGGAGGTGTGGGGAAGGGGGGCGAGCAGAGAGAGGTAGGTTTGAATTTGGGTCTTTATGAAAGTCATATTGTATGTAGATTTTTGGCTATATGTATATTACAGTTTATATTTGATAATTCAATGAAATATTTATTATTTAAAAAAATAATAGGGCTCTGTCACTAATTTTCATACCCTCTCTAGCCACAGGAGAGGTTCTGAAGGCTTGGGGAACAGCAAATGTGGTACCATTACTCAAGAAGGGAAGTTGGGATAAACCAGGCAATTAGAAGTCAGTGACTCTAACATCAGTGGTAGGGAAATTATTGGAAAAAATTCTGAGGGATAGAATTAATGAGAGCCAAGGATCAATCAAGGATAGTCAGCATGGCTTTGTCAAGGGGAGATCATGTTTAACAAATTAGAATAAAATTTTTGAGGAGGTAACTAGGTGTGGACTTCAACAAGGCTTTTGACAAGGTCCCACATGGGAGACTGATCAAGAAGGTAAGAGCCAATGGGATCCTGGACAATTTGGCAAATCGGATCCAAAATTGGCTCAGTGGCAGGAAGCAGAGGGTGATGGTTGAAGGTTATTTTTGTAACTGGAAGCCTGTGTCCAATGGTATACCGCAGGGATC
The DNA here is from genome assembly GCF_902713615.1 of Scyliorhinus canicula. Taxonomy (NCBI): domain Eukaryota; kingdom Metazoa; phylum Chordata; class Chondrichthyes; order Carcharhiniformes; family Scyliorhinidae; genus Scyliorhinus; species Scyliorhinus canicula. The sequence goes on along the minus strand of NC_052146.1, from coordinate 278,655,658 downwards.
GGTGCTGGGCCCCCTGCTGTTGTAATTGTACAGTAATGATCTAGACGTGAATGTAGGAGATATAATCAGTAAGTTTGCAGATGTCATGAAAATTGGTGGTGTGTTAAATAGCGAGGAGGAATGTCTGAGATTATAGGACAATACAGATGGGCTCGTCAGATGGAGAGAACAGTAGCAAATGGAATTTAACCCTGAAAAGTGTGAGTTGATGCATTTTAACAATGCAAGAACATACACAATGAATAGTAGAACAGTAGGAAGTACAGGATACCTTTCCAAAGTTCCACAAAGGCAGTAGAACAGGTAAATAAGGTGGTTAAGAAGGTATATGGGATACTTATCTGTATTAGCTGAGGCACAGAATTTTAGTGCAGGGAGGTTAAGATGTTATATGAAACGTTTGTTAGACCACAGCTAGATTACTGTGTGCATTTCTGGTCACCAGGATGTGATTGCACTCAAAAGGGTGCAGAGGAGATTCACCAGGATTTGCCTGGGCTAGAGCAGTTCAGCTATGAGGAGAGATTGGTTAGGCTGAAGTTGTTTTCCTCAGAACAGAATAGGTTGAAGGGGACCTGATGGAGGTGTACAAAGTTATGAGGGACAGAGATAGGGTAGATAGAAAGAGACCTTTCCCCTTAGTATAGGGATCAATAACCAGAGGGCATAAATTTAAGGTAAAGTGCCTGAGACTTAAAGGGGATTTGAGGAAAAACATTTTCACCCAGAGGTTGGTGGGAATCTGGAATTCTACTGCCTGAAAGGGTGGTAAAAGCGGAAACCTCCACAAAATTTAAGAAGCATTGAGATGAGTACTTGAAATGCCATAACATACAAGGCAACGGAGAAAGTGAGAGAAAATGAAATTACAATAAACCGCTGCTTGATGGCTGGCATGACACAATGGGCTGAATGGCCTCTTTTCTGTGTTGTAAAACTCTATGACTCTAGTATAGATAATACAGGAAAATTTCATGTTATATGGAATGTTCCTAGGTTGGAAGCTGTTAGTTAATCATATATGCCACTTAACTAAGATGTAAGTAAGTTCTGTGTTTTCATTCAATCAGAAATCTCCAGGGTGACCATATGGATGTTGAGGTGTCAGAGGTGCAGAAGTGCACAAATCTAGTGTGTGACGCCAAGAGAACATGGTGCTGCAGAACAGTGGGCGGCTGAGCCCGGAGTGAGGACAGGCTGCCAAAAACAATTACTGATGAGTTTGACATCTCCAGTCAAAAAACATACTCCGGAATTCCAGTGGTAGAGTGCTGGCTAACAAGAATTTTACAGTAGTTTGAAAATAGCAAAAAAAGAGTAAAATAACAGACGGAACTGCAGGTAAAGGAAAAACTGAGTAAACGTTAGAGCAGAAGGACAGGTGAGGATATGTGGCACAGATAAGGGTTCTTTATATAAAAGCAAGGAGTACAAGGCACAAATTGAATTAGTTCAATCCGCAAGGCATGGTGCACTAGTCATTTTGAAGATATGGCTGCAAGACGATCAAAGTTATAACATCTCCTATTGCCTCACTTTCCTCTAGACGTTCTTTCTATAAAGAAAAGCCTCCACCAATAAAGCATTTTTTACACGGCACAGTTGTTAACACTGCAGCCTCACAGCTCCAGGGACGAAGGTTCGATTCAAGCCTTGGGTGGACTAACTGTGTGGAGTTTGCACATTCTCCCTTTATCTGCTTGGGTTTCCTCCAGGTGCTCCGGTTTCCTCCCACAGTACAAAGATGTGCAGGTTAGGTGAATTGGCCATGTTAAATTGTGCCTTGGTGTCCAAAGGTTAGGTGGGATTATGGGATTACTGGGATAGGGCGGGGGACTGGACCTGGGTGGGGTGGTCATCCTGAGGGTCAGTGCAGGCTCGATGGGTTGAATGGCCTCCTTCTGCACTGCAGCGATTCTATAGGCGCAATCTACCAGCCTCACTGCACTCGAAAGCAGTGGCGGGTAGATGTCGGGAGATCCTTGAGATCTAATGTGATCTAGCGAGACATCGAGGTCTGAATCCCACCTATTGTGGGTGAGATCATTATTTTGTAAATCTGCACATTATAGTGAGACAGCTCATCTTACTCTAATATGCTCTCCCATAATCTACCCGAGGCTTGGGATCTAACCCTTTCGCCGTGGAGACCTCGGGCAAGCACCATTCAGTGCTGGTCTCCACAAATGGGAACCAGATGGAACGGCACTTGTGGGGTTTTCCAGGGGATCTGAGGATACTTGCCCTCTGGGTATAGTGGCACCCTGGAAATGTTGGTGCCACCCAGGCACTGCCAGCCTGGCACTTCCAATGTGCCCAGGTGGCACTTCCACCTGGCAGGGGCACTTCCACCTGGCAGGTGCACTGCCACCTGGCAGGGACACTGCCAGGGTGACAGGTTGGCAGTGCCAAAGTGACAGGCTGGTAGTTTTCCAGCACTGGGGATCACAGGTGCTTGCCCTTTGGGCACGGTAGCACCCTGGCACTGCTGGTGCCATGCGGATACCCTCGCACTATTGGTCTGGCACTGCCACCTGGGTGTTAGGCTGGCATTGCCCAGGTGCCACTGCTATCTGGAAAGAGCACTGCCAGGGTGACAGGCTGGCAGTGCCAAAGTGCCAGGTTGGCATTTTGTCTGTATAGGGATCGGGCCTAGGGCCTTGCATGGTTGTGGTGGGGCCCGAGGAACCCTTTATAGGTGAGTTGGCGGCCTGATCTTCTCCTCCACTCAGAGTTCTGGCAAGCGGAGTTCTTCAGTGCAGAAAATGGGACTAAGTGCGGTATTGTCGGGAGTTCCCCGCTGAGGCCCAAATATAACTAAGTCCCAATAGATAGCGTGGTGTTTCTCAGCGCTGCGAATGCTGGGAATGTCCTGGCTAACCGTGCTCATTATGGGACTCTGTTCCTATTCAGTTAGATCATGCTCTATGATTCTATGATTGCGAATAAGCTCCTACTCGGGGCAGCACGGTAGCACAAGTGGATAGCACTATGGCTTCACAGCGCCAGGGCCCCAGGTTCAATTCCCCGCTAGGTCACTGTCTGTGCAGAAACTGCATGTTCTCCCCGTATCTGCGTGGGTTTCCTCCGGGGGCTCCGGTTTCCTCCCACAGTCCAAAGACATGCAGGTTAGGTGGATTGGCCATGATAAAGTGCCCTTAGTGACCAAAAAGGTTAGGAGGGGTTAGTGGGTTATGGGAGTAGGGTGGAAGTGAGGGCTTAAATGGGTCGGTGCAGACTCGATGGGCCGAATGGCCTCCTTCTGCACTGTATGTTCTATGTTAAAAGTAATGTGATAATGACCTGATCATCTATTTCTGTGATGTTGAGGAATAAATATCAGCTGGGACACCATGGGTAACTTCTGTGCTCTTCTTCAAAAATAGTGCCGTGAGATCCTTTACCCTTGTTTTAACATCCCATCCGAAAAAACAGCACCTCTGATGGAACAGCACTTCCTCAGAACTCATTGGAGTGTCAACCTTGACTCTGGAGTAGGTCTTGAACTCACAACCTTGTACCTCAAAGGTGAGATATCTACCTATTGAACGGTAGAAGCTCTTCAGAAACACCTCAATTATAGAATGTCATGCTTTGTATGGTATTGGATAAAAGGTGGAATATAAGGGTGTCATGTGAGAATACCTTTAAGAAATGGATGTTTAAGAAATGTACCTTTAAGAAATGCAGATTATCAGTGATGTCAGAGTGTGGGTGGAGCTGGGCTGTCTGTCAGCTTTTTACTTTCGTTTTTGAACAGGCTGCAGGGTGTGTTTTAGTTTTGTTTTCAGTGTTGGAGCTGAAGCCAGACCAAGCAGGTGTACTGCTGTTCTCTGCCATCAAAAGACTATCTCTTGCTCATTTGGTGAATTCAGAATTATAAATGTTCTCAGTAGTGAATCTAAACTTTAAGTGCTTCTGTTAAAAGGTGTTTCTTTTGTCTGGATGTTGTTTGGGAAGTTATTAAGGATTACTTGGTGTTGTATTCTTTGGAGGTTGTATATGAATTAATGGTTGCTAAGATGTTCACTGTATGTTTTAAAAAGGTTAACTTGAGTTCACAGAATAAACATTGTTTTGCTTCAAAAAATACTTTTCCATTTCTGCTGTACCACACCTATAGAGCAGGCCGTGTGCTCCCCATACCACAATCTATTAAAAGATGTGGGTCAGGTGAACTCCATGATACACTTTGTGGTTCTCTAAACCTTGGCCCATAAAAAATTGAGTGGTCGAGGGGGATAAAAGTCTATCTATGGGATTGGCTTAGTGAACTTAAAGACAGTGAGGGGTGAGCATATTGTGGTTGCCTATCAGGTGTGGTATTTTAGTTTAAGTATGGAGTGTGTTGTGGACAATGGCTCTTCCAGAGGCTCTGAAGATTTTGGTGGTGGAGACTGTCACACGCTGTACCTTACGGACAGAGACTAAAAGCAAACTGTTAGATCTGGCAAAAACATTGCAGTTAGCATTACCTGACAAAATGCAAAAAGATGAGGTAATTATGGCAGTGTCTAAGCATTTAAAGTTGCCCGAGCTAGAGTTTGACTCGTTGGAAATAGCAAAAAATTCAGTTGCAAATTAAAAATATGGAACATGAGAAAGAATTAAAGCAAATGAGTCAACCAAATTCAGCCCTTTTGAACTAATTTTTGGTCATGAGGTAAGGAAAAATTGGTGAGTGAGAAATCAGAAATTACATTATTGGATTATGTGTCAAATTTTAGGGAACAATTAAATAGAGCAATTGGCTAGACAACATTTAAAAGTTACACAAAATATGATTAATCGGGTAGCGGACAAGAAATCCAAAGTTCGTAGTTTTGCCAGTGGAGATAAAGTTTTAGTGTTGTTACTGGTGGTAAGTGAACCTTTAAAAGCAAGGTTTTGTGGACCGTATCAGATTGAAAGGAAATTAAGTGAGGTGAATTATGTGGTAAGAACACTAGATAGAAGGAAGACTCACCGAGTGTGTCATGTGAATATGTTTAAAAGGTACTTTGAAAGGGAAGGAGAGAAAAAGGAGGTCTTAATGATTCTAACTCAAAGTGACGAACCAAATCCAGATGACTGTGAATTTGACATACCTCAAATTAAATTGGACAATGAGGATGTTCTTAAAAATTGGGATAAATTGTTGAGTTACCTTCCAGAGGAAAAACAGACTGACCTGAAAGAGTTATTGATATCACATGGGCATATTTGTGGAGATAAATTGGGAAGTACTAAAATGGCTATACATGATGTAGATGTGGGAAATGCTGTTACAATCAAACAACATCTATACAGACTTAACCTGTTAAAATTGGTACACGTTAACAAAAAGATTGAGAGTATGCTTAAAAATGGTATAATTGAAGTGGGTTCAGCCAATGGAGCTCACCCAGAGTGATGGTACCTAAACCAGACGGTACCCAATATTTGTGTGTGGACTATAGAAAGGTTAATGCAGTTACAAGAACGGACTCTTATCCTATCCCCTGTTTGGAGGACTGCATTGAGAAAGTGGAGTTTTTATTTCCAAACTGAATTTACTTAAAGGTTACTGGCAGGTACCTTTATCCAAAAGCGCAAAGGAGATTTCAGCTTTTGTGACTCCAGATGGTATAGACCAGGGGTGGGCAAACTTTTCCGTGCAAGGGCCACATTCAGAAATTCACAATTTTAAAGGGCCGCATAGTATATTAAGTAAAATAATTACTTCACCCGGTTATGATTCTGGGCGCTTCATATAGAACATAGAACAGTACAGCACAGAACAGGCCCTTCGGACCTCAATGTTGTGCCGAGCAATGATCACCCTACTCAAGTTAACGTATCCACCCTATACCAGTAAGTAACCCGACAGCCCCCCCCCAATTAACCTTAAATTTAAAAAAAATAAAAATAAAAATTTTAATTAAAAAAAAAATTTTTTTAATGACTTGGTGGGCCGCATAAAGACCTTTGGCGGGCCGTAGTTTGCCCACCCCTGGTATAGACCATTCAAGTTATGCCATTTGGCATGAAAAACGCCCCAGTCACATTTCAACAGTTAACTAACAAGGTTGTTTCAGGATTACCCAATTGTGCGGTATACATCGATGATCTGGTCATTTTCAGCCAGACATGGAAAGAACATTTAAATCATCTGATGGAGTTATTCGATTGAGGCGGGTTTGGTGATAAAACTAGCCATAAGTGAATTCGGAGAAGTCCAAGTCACTTTCCTTGGCCATACAATCGGACAGGGTCGAATGGTCACACGGGATGTGAAACCTTCAGTTACTGAGGAGTTTCCGATACCCTCAAGACAAAGGGAAATAATGCGATTTCTTGGCACGAGTGGATTTGATCGAACATTTGTGCAAAAGTTTTGTAGCGTGGTTGCTCCACTGGTGGACTGCTGAAGAAACGTCGGAAATTTCAATGGATAGCGGACTTTCAACAGGCATTTGACTGCCAGAAAGCTGTGATAACCAATGCTCCTGTGTTGAAAAATTCCAAGGGACTGTGTGATCAGATTGAACTAAAGTTTCTGACTTTAAAGAGAAATGCCGAGGCGTAGAGACATGGACGGATCGTGCAGAAACCTCCTTGTTCAAAGCGACTACCAATCGAGAAGGATTTCAGTTGGAGGAAGAAAAACAAAAAAAAAATGAACTATATTATTAGACCTGTTTGTGTGTGTTGTTTTTTGAAACAATAAAGTTTATTTACTATGTGCATTTCTTAAAGAATGGTGAAGAGGTGAAAAATGAAATCATCTTGAGGTTGATGGGTTTTTTTTCTTGGGGGAGGTGTCATGTGAGAATATCTTTAAGAAATAGGTGTTTAAGACATGGTATTATCAGTGATGTCAGAGTGTGGGTGGAGCTGGGCTGTCTGTCAGCTTTTTACTTTCGTTTTTGAACAGGCTGCAGGGTGTGTTTCAGTTTTGTTTTCAGTGTTGTAACTGAAGCCAGACCAAGCAGGTGTACTGCTGTTCTCTCTGCCAACAAAAGACTATCTCTTGATCATTTGGTGAATTCAGAATTATAAATGTTCTCAGTAGTGAATGTAAACCTAATGTGCTTCTGTTAAAAGGTGTTTCTTTTGTCTGGATGTTGTTTGGGAAGTTATTAAGGATTACTTAGTGTTGTATTCTTTGGGGGTTGTATTTGAATTAATGGTTGCTAAGATGTTCACTGTATGTTTTAAAAAGGTTAAACTGAGTTCATAGAATAAACATTGTTTTGCTTTAAAAAATACTTTTCCATTTCTGCTGTACCACATCTGTAGAGTGGGCCGTGTGCTCCCCATACCACAATCTATTAAAAGTTGTGGGTCAGGTGAACTCCATGATACACTTTGTGGTTCTCTAAACCCTGGCCCAGAACAAGGGTGATCCCAATATTCAATAATGGCTAATTGGTTGGACTTGCTAAGATAACTCTAATAATTTCAAATGTCTCTGGCCCATTTAACTTGAGTAATTCTACGGGAATTAATGATCAACCTCTTGCAATCTGTTTACCTCTTTAAAAAATGCTTCATGTTAATTATTAGCATTTATTCATTAGATGCAATTTAACAAGGGGCAAAAAAATCTGGTTTTGGACGCGTTTGACAGGTTTGCCCCAACTATTAAACAGGACTCTTTTTTTGCAGGGTGACACTGCCAAGGTTCCCGGGTGGCAGAAGTGCCAGAGTGTCACCCTGCCCAGAGCCTGACTACCGAGGAACCTCTGATGGCCTGGGAGGCTACTCCAGAGGTATTATTACGCCTGGTCGACGTTTGTGTGGGCCAGTGCTACATGACGAGTGGCCTCTTGGGAGTTTTAACGGCCTTGTGCTGTCACTGAGTCGGATGCAACAAGACCCAGAATCGTACCAATTAACTATGAGAAACAAAATAGTAGTGAAAGAACACAATTATCTGGAGCAGTTTACCTCAGCAAAATTCAAAAGCATTAATGTTACACTTTGATATTAGCGTATCAAGTATTTGTGTTAATACAAAATTACTTTATGTACATTTTAGCGAGAGGAGTAACATGTCAAAATTAATAGGTTTATTATAACTAATAATAATTAGGCTAACGGTGCTTAAAATAACATACAAAGGAATTTAATGCGAACATGTTAACTATTTGTCCAATAATATTTCAAAAGCATAATGATGGGTGTTTGCAGTGATGTGGCAGCTTGTAATTGGGACAAGTGGTATTAGGTATGCTATTATAGTGGGCTATTATTGGCTAATCAACTTCATTTTTTCCTAGCTATATAATTACAAAACATAATGAATGCATCTTTGCACTTAGAATTGGCATCTGCTAGCCTGCCTGAAAGCACAATTTGCAGCATGTTGAGATCACCAGGGCAACCTACATGTTGATTGATGGATAGATCATTACTTAATGAGGTCACAGTCAACTCTCACTATTCATCCACACTGCTGCGGTAGCATACAAGAGTTCATAAAACAACTCAATGCCAAGCATTTGAAAAAACTCATGCATAGTTCTGAAAACATTCAGCAATATCAGTAAAGCAACAATTGCTGCACTCTAAATTTGAATGAAAGACTTTTAAAAATATATGACAAATAAAATCAAGTATGAATAGCACAAGGTATATACAATGTGCTACAACATTAAATGCATTCCAAATATTTTACTATGGTTGATTTAGTTGAGGATCACGTCTGGAAAAATTGATTTTTGAATTTCTTTTAAATTTAACTATTAACTTTTTTGGCTCTCCCACTTTCCCTCTTTTTATGGCATCACTATTTACTTGACACCAAAGTTAATCAAGATTAGGTTTCATGGCCTAAGCAGATGATGGATTGAAGATGTTTCACATCATCTCAGCTGACCTCACTTTCTTTCACCTTCATCCAGAATAGGAACTCCACAATACAGGTATGCGTAACCTAACACTTAAATCATCTATCTAGAAATGAACCACTGAAATGCTTTGTGGTTCAATTTTTCATCATTTAACCTTAATTGAAAACCCTGAATGAAAGAAAATAACTTTTTTTAACCCTCTCTCTGCAGGAACTGACTGTTCACAAGCTGCTTGAACCTAAAACAGTCAAAGCCCTGAGGAAAACAAAGTTGGAAGCATTTCTATCGTAAAATGGAAACATCAAAATCATGTTAATATTTGCATCATAAAACTAATTAAAACCACTCAAATCTTACTTTATTTAAGAGTCTGCTTATCAATGTTTTGTAAAAGTCTTTCTTTGAGGAAGCGTAATTATGTGTACATGTTCTCTCCCTTTCTTGGGTGGGATACAAAATTTTAAATACTTTAATCCCATGAAGAGTAATGAATATGTGAAGTTAAACAAAAGCAGTTATTACTTCATCAAACATTCACCTTGAAAAAGAACAAGATAATAATCTCTTTACAAGTAGGGCTCATATTTATATGGATGAGTGGAGATGAGGATTGGATTGTCAACTCTGGTTCTGAGGTTTAATCATATGATACTCTGGCCACATGGCACTGGATCAGGTGACATCACATCACATGAAGTCAGATCATTGAAGATCATAAGTAGTTGATTGCAAATTAAATTGCTTCAAAGCACTCATTAAGGAGAATGAATGGCATTTTGGGAGCTAGTGCTTGAACTAATGCCTCTCTTAATATCAACCAGCTGATTAGGAGTAAGTTAGGCATTGCAGAGGAGTGCTACATAAAGGTATATCAACTTTTAAGAAAATAAGAAAGGCGAGTAGTAGGCCTGTTTCGTGTTCAAGGTCAGCAGTGTCTTTTTCAGTGTGAGGTCTTTATTGAACTAACGTAAAATTTCTGCTTGGAGAGAGTGTGTATAATGGCAGAGGTCACATGACTACAGAAAGTCGGATCGGACATTGAATTCTGTTGCAATGCAAAACCCAAACATCCCTCTTAACGGCACAAATAACCCCTTTTCCTAATGACCAAAATACAAATTTGCATGCACAACAATGTGTAACTGTGAGTAGGGAGGCCTGAAGAGGGGAGAGGGCCCAGGGACCCCAGTGGTGTGCCATCACTTTTGGGGGGGGGGGGGGGATCTACCGGCCATGCTGCACCCGAAAAGCAGTGCATCGCAGCTCAACATGGCCAGTAAATGATGGGAGCCCCGCTCATGGTTTCTACCCGGCTTGACACGCCTCGTGAGATCTGACGCGATCTCGCGAGACGTCGCGAAGTTAAGCCCGCCTGTTCTGGGCTGGGTCACTTTTTGGCAAATCTGCATATTAGAGCGAGACAGCTAGTCTGAGGTAACCAAGATGTTGAGGTCTATACTCTTCGCCTTGGATACCTCGGGTGAACACTGTTCAGTACTGGTCCCCACAAACGGGGACCAGATGGAACAACACTTGTGGGGGGTTTCCCAAGAGATCAGAGGCTCCCAGGTGTTTTCCCTCTGGGCAGGGTGGTACCCTGGCACGGCTGGTGCCTGCCTGGCGTCCTAGCAGTGACATCTTGGTGCCAGCCTGGCACTGCCAAGGTGCCCAGGTGGCACTGGCAGGTGCACTCCAATTGGGTCGGGTCCCAAAGACGCCCTTATATGTGGGCGGACCTTGAGGGTGTTTGGGGGTCGTGTCAGCTGCTCGAGAGAATGGACGGCATTTAAAAATAGTGTTCTGATCTCTCCCTGCACTGAGGAGTTTCAGACTAAGTGCGGCCACGGCCGTGCATTCCCCGCTGAGGCTCCGTATCTAACCGAGTCGCATTGGAGAGCGTTGTGTTTAGCGCTGCTGCGACAGGATTAAGGAGAATCCCAAGGCATTTTATACGTATATTAGGAACAAAGAGAAGCTGGAGAAAGAGTTGGTCCACTTAAGGACAAAGGAGGGAAATTATGCCTAGAATCAAAGGAAGTCGGTGAGATCCTTCATGTGTGGTGTCTTAGAGGGATATGTAAATACTTTAGAATGGGTTGTTATTACGAGGGAGGAAGTGTTAGGTATGTTAAAAAGCATTAAGGTAGACAAATCCCCAGGGCCAGATGGCATCTATCCCAGATTACTGAGGGAGACAAGAGATAAAATTGCTGGGTCTCTAACAGAAATCTTTGTTTCCTTGTTGGCCACAGGTGAGATCCCAGAGGATTGGAGGATAGCCAATATTGTCCCATTATTTAAGAAGGGTAGGAAGGATAACCCAGGTAATTATAGGCCAGTGAGCTTGACGTTAATGATAGTGAAATTGCTGGGAAAAATTCTCAGAGATAGGATCTATGCACATTTGGAATTGCATGGTCTTATCAGCGACAGACAGCATGGTACGAGGGAGGTCATGTATCACTAATTTAATAGAGTTTTTTGAAGAGGTGAAAAAAATGATTGATGAGAGAAGGGCTGTGGATGTTGTCTACATGGACTTTAGTAAAGCATCTGACAAGGTCCCTCATGGCAGGCTGGTGCAAAAGATTAAATCACACTGGGTCAGGGGTGAACTAGCTAAATGGATTCCTGGCTTGGCCATAGAAGACAGAGGGTAGCAGTGAAAGGGTGTTTTTCCGAATGGAGGTCTGTAACTAGTGGTGTTCCACAGGGATCGGTACTGGGACCTCTGCTATTTGTAATATACATAAATGACTTGGAAGAAAACGTAGCTGACCTGATTAGCAAGTTTGTGGATGATACTAAGATTGCAGGAATTGCGGATAGTGACGAAGATTGTCAGAGAATATAGCAGCATATAGATAGACTACAAAATTGGGCAGAGAAATGGCAGATGAACAAATGCGAGGTGATGCATTTTGATAGATCCAATTCCGGTGGGAGCTATAAAATAAGAGGCAGAACTATCGGAGCATAGACACACAGAGAGATCCTTAAAAGTCCCAGGGCCTCCTTTGACACTGTAGGGATTCTATGATTCTATGAATTTATGCATTTTTGTGGTTTGTGCCTTTGCGTTCTATGGGGCGAGGGTGGGTGGGGTTGGGACAGACGTGATGTTATGGGGAGGGCCCAATAAATTAAGTTGAGTGCGGGGCCCCACAATGCGTAAATCTGTCTCTGCTGGGAGGTCAAACATCATCAATGGCTCTCCAGCTTGTTTAGCTCGGTACTCATTATAAACATCACACTGGCAACGTGGTCTTTATTTAATTGCTCATGTTTGGTCAGCAGAGCACTTTTCTTGCCTTTCTTTGACTCAATTCAATTCCTTGAAGGCTTGCATGGATGCGCTTCAGCATCTTGTCTTTTATCTCCTTGGGGATGATGACATTTTCTTCATAAAGTGCCATCTTGGGCTGCCAATTAAAATTGGTGTCTGAATATGCTATTGTGACCGCAGGTGTGTCATTGTTGCTCTCAGGCCATCCTTTCATCACTGTTTCTTGAAGCATTTGAAGAGTTGCATTTTGTTGGGTAGTTTGCTTGATTTGAGCAAATTGCATGTCTGCCAGATTCAATGTTTCTACTGGATTGATGAATTCTAGATTATGTTGAGGTGCTGCTTCAGGTTGAAAGAGGAAGATTTCACATTCTGCTACAGCATCCTCAACTTGCTTGATGGACAGCATATCTGTAATATACATCTGTTTCCCTTGCTTGTGATATATAGATGATATCTCTGTAAACAAAGTAACATTCTTTGCAGGCGCTTTGGACAGATAGTACCAGTTTGAGAAAAATGCTTTGAAGTGACTTGTGGTTAGATTCCCCTGTTACTTTGTCTCTGCAAAGCAGGCATTTGATGAAAATGCTCACAAGCAAAAACAACAGCCAGGCACTCTCTCTTGATAGAATAGAACATTACAGCGCAGTACAGGCCCTTCGGCCCTCAATGTTACGCCGACCTGTGAAACCAATCAAAAGCCCATCTACACTATTCCATTATCATCCATATGTTTATCCAATGACCATTTAAATACCCTTAATGTTGGCAAGTCCACTACTGTTGCAGGCAGGGCATTCCACGCCCTTACTACTCTGAGTAAAAAACCTACCTCTGACATCTGTCCTGTATCTATCTCAATATTTCAGCACTGGTGTTGTTGTCACTAGTTATTTTATTTTAGTGAATGCTGCTTCTTGTTTTGTTCCCAATACCACTTTGCAATGAGCTTATGTAATGGTTCACACACAGACAACAAATTGGGCAAAAATGTTGCTCAAACCCAACAAATCATGGCAATTCTTTCACATCTTTTGGTCGCTGCCTCACTGCTACAACTCTCACCTTGTCAGGATTCAGGCAAAGGCTTTTTCTGTCAATGCATGACCTTTGTATTTGACTTCAGGCATGTTCAGCTTCAGGTTCATCTGACAAGCTCTCTCCAGCAGTCGTATTAAATTCTGATCATGGTCAGCTATGGCTTCTTCCATTCAGTCTCCACATCCATAGACTAGCAGATTACCCACTATGGCTTCCACTCCAGGAAGATCACTGGCTACCTCGTGCGGTCTGCATTGATGCTCTTCTCGAATTCTGGAAAAGCCAAATGTATCTCCTGAGCGCATCCCAGAATGTAGATAGAAAGCTGCTGTTTTGGTTCAGCTTCACTTGACAACAACCATCCTTAACATCTAGGGTAGTAAAGATCTTTACTGTGGCAAGTTGTGGCATGGGGTAGTGACTTTATTTAGATCCTCTGCGTGTAAGCATTTTTGGAGCTTTTCGGGCTGTTTCGCTGTTGCCATGCTACAAATCTATTTTGTAGGATTTGTCACTTTCTTGATTACTCCCTTTTTTTCCAGCTTTTCTATTTTGTATTTTAGCCTTGACTTGAGGGTAGACGGAACTCTTCTTGGCAGTGGCTGAATTGGTCTTATACTCTCACCTACTTCTAGCTTATATTCTCCTGGTAGGCATCCTAACCCAGTAAACACATCTAGAATCTGTTCGGCAGTCAATCGTTTTGTGCGCTGCAACAATAAGTAAAGCTTTGTTGGCACCTTCAGGGTCACCAGTCCAAGCTTTAGACTTGTTGCAGCTGAGACAAGTGGCTGTTGCATCCCATCAATGATCCAGAACTCTAGTAGTTCCTTCTTTGCCATTGCATTGGGCTCTTAGATTTATTTGTTCTCTTGGTATAGATAACATGCCATCTCATAGTCTTTTTTTTTTTAAATAATTTTTATTGAAAGAGTTTTTCCATACAAACATTTACCCCTACTAATTTTTAAATTATTTACAACACAATCCCTCTAGGCAAATGTCCCTCCCTCGCCCGCCCACTCGCGCGCACCAGACCTCCCCCCCCCCCCCCCCCCAGGCAACCTTAACAAACAAGGCAGCCTACAGTTTCAGACATGAGCAGCGAGCAGACTTGCCCGCGTTACAGTCGTGCATGTCCCCCCACGACCCTTGCTGCCCCCCCTCCCCTCTCCCCCCCCCCCTCCCCCCCCCCCCCCGGGTTGCTGCTGCCACGACCCCGAACGTCTATCTCTGATCTAAAAAGTCAAGGAAAGGTTGCCACCCGCCTGGCGAATCCCTGTACCGACCCTCTCAGGGCAAATTTGATCCTTTCTAGCTGAATATAGCTAGCCATATCGTTAATCCAAGTTTCAACGCTTGGAGGCCTCGCGTCCTTCCATTGAATTAATATCCTTCGTCGAGCCACTAGGGACGCAAAGGCCAGTATTCCGGCCTCCCTAGCCTCCTGTACCCCCGGTTCTACCCCGACCCCAAAGATCGCAAGCCCCCATCCTGGTTTGACCCTGGACCCCACCACCTTCGACACCGTCCTTGCCACCCCCTTCCAGAACCCTTCCAGCACCGGACATGCCCAGAACATATGCACATGGTTCGCTGGGCTTCCCAGACATCTGACACACCTGTCCTCACCCCCAAAGAACCGGCTCATCCTTGTCCCCGTCATGTGAGCTCTATGCAGCACCTTAAATTGAATGAGGCTCAGTCTCGCACACGAGGAGGAAGAGTTGACCTTCTCCAGTGCATCCGCCCACGTCCCGTCTTCTATCTGCTCTCCCAGCTCCCCTTCCCACTTGGCTTTCAGCTCCTCCCCTGATGCTGCTTCCGCCTCCTGCATTATCTTGTAGATGTCTGATATCTTCCCCCCTCCGACCCAGACCCCCGAGAGCACCCTATCACTCGCCCCCTTACTGGGGAGCAGGGGAAACCCCTCCACCTGCCGCCTAGCAAATGCCTTCACTTGTAAATATCTGAACATGTTTCCCGGGGGGAGCTCAAACTTCTCCTCCAGCCCTCCCAGGCTCGCAAACCTCCCCTCTATAAACAGGTCCTTCAGCTGCCGTATGCCCACCCTGTACCAGCTCTGAAATCCCCCGTCGATGTTCCCCGGGATGAATCTATGGTTCCCTCTTATTGGCGCCGCCAACAGACCTCCCATTTCCCCCCTATGTCGCCTCCACTGCCCCCATATCTTGAGGGTGGCCGCCACCACCGGGCTCGTGGTGTACCTCGTGGGGGGGAGCGGCCAAGGTGCCGTTACTAGGGCCCCCAGGCTTGTGTTGCCACAGGACGCCCTCTCCATTCGTTTCCAAGCTGCCCCCTCCCCTTCCATCATCCACTTGCGCACCATTGACACATTTGCCGCCCAGTAGTACCCCGAGAGATTGGGCAGTGCCAGCCCTCCACTGTCCCTACTCCGCTCCAAAAAGACCCTCCTCACCCTTGGGGTGCCATGCGCCCACACGTAGCTCATGATGCTACTCGTCACCTTTTTGAAGAAGGCCCTAGGGAGGAAGATGGGCAAGCACTGAAATAAAAACAAGAACCTTGGGAGGACCGTCATTTTGATTGACTGCACCCTCCCCGCCAGCAACAACGGTACCATGTCCCACCTCTTAAATTCCTCCTCCATCTGTTCCACCAGCCTGGAAAAGTTCAACTTGTGGAGGGTCCCCCAGTTCCTTGCCACCTGCACCCCTAAGTACCTAAAGCTCTTTCCTGCTCGCTTGAAGGGGAGTCTCCCAATACCCTCTCCCTGGTCCCCCGGGTGTATCACAAAAACCTCGCTTTTGCCCAAATTTAGTTTGTACCCCGAAAAGTCCCCAAACTCTGCTAATAGTTCCATTATCTCCGGCATTCCCCCTTCTGGGTCTGCCACGTACAGCAGTAGATCATCCGCATACAGCGATACTCGATGTTCCTCCCCTCCCCTAGTCAGTCCTCTCCACCCCCCTGAACCCCTCAGTGCCATCGCCAACGGTTCAATCGCCAGTGCGAAAAGTAGGGGGGATAGGGGACATCCCTGCCTGGTCCCTCGGTGGAGCCCGAAAAACTCCGACCTCCTCCCGTTTGTCACTACACTCGCCGTCGGGGCCGAGTAGAGCAACTTCACCCACTTAATAAACCCTTCCCCAAACCCAAACCGTTCCAACGTCTCCCACAGGTACTCCCACTCCACCCTATCGAATGCCTTCTCCGCGTCCAGCGCTACCACTATCTCAGCCTCCCCCTCCACTGCCGGCATCATAATTACATTCAGCAGTCTCCGCACGTTCGTGTTGAGCTGCCGCCCCTTCACGAACCCCGTCTGGTCCTCATGGATTACCCCTGGCACACAATCCTCTATTCTAGCTGCCAGGATCTTTGCCAGCAACTTGGCATCCACGTTCAGAAGCGAGATAGGCCTGTAGGACCCGCACTGCACGGGGTCTTTATCCCGCTTCAATATCAGGGAGATCAGAGCCTGCGACATTGTCGGGGGCAGAACCCCCCCCTCTCGCGCCTCATTAAAGGCTCGTACCAGTACCGGTCCCACCAAGTCCACATTTTTCTTATAGAATTCCACCGGGAACCCATCTGGCTCCGGCGCCTTCCCCGCTTGCATCTGACCTATTCCCTTGACTAGCTCCTCTAGCCCTATTGGCGCCCCCAGCCCTTCTACCAGCCCCTCCTGGACCCTTGGGAACCTCAATTTGTTTAGGAAGTCCTCCATTCCCCCTCTCCTCGTCGGCGGCTCAGACCGATACAACTCCTTGTAAAAATCCCTGAAGACCCCGTTCACTTCTTGCCCCTTCTGCACTACCTTCCCGCCCCTCTCCTTCACTCCCCCAATCTCCCTAGCCGCATCTCGTTTGCGAAGCTGGTGTGCCAGCATCCTGCTCGCCTTTTCCCCATACTCATAGACCGCGCCCTGTGCCCTTCTCCACTGCGTCTCTGCCTTCCTGGTGGTCAGCAGGTCGAACTTGACCTGCAGGCTGCGCCGTTCTCCCAGCAGCCCCTCCTCTGGTGCCTCCGCATATCTCCTATCCACTTCCAATAGCTCCCCCACCAGCCTCTCCCTCTCCTGCCTCTCCTTTCTTTCTCTGTGCGCCCTTATGGAGATCAGCTCTCCCCTGATCACTGCCTTCAGGGCCTCCCAGACCATCCCCACCTGCACCTCACCCGTGTCATTCAAGTCCAGATAGCTCTCAATGCTCTTCCGGACCCTTTTACACACCTCGTCGTCCGCTAACAGCCCCACATCCAGCCGCCACAGCGGGCGCTGGTCCCGCGCCTCCCCCATTTCCACATCCACCCAATGCGGTGCATGATCAGAGATCGCAATGGCCGAGTACTCAGCTTCCCGTACCCTCGGGATCAGCCCCCTGCTCAACACGAAGAAATCGATTCTGGAGTACACTCTATGGACGTGGGAGAAAAAGGAGTACTCCCTCGCCCTCGGCCTACCAAACCTCCATGGGTCTACTCCTCCCATCTGCTCCATGTACCCCCTCAGCACTTCTGCCGCTGCCGGCCTCCTATTGGTCCTTGAGCTCGATCTGTCTAGCCCGGGGTCCAGCACTGTGTTAAAGTCCCCCCCCATGATCAAGCCCCCTGCCTCCAGTCCCGGAATGAGGCCCAATAGGCGCCTCATAAAACCCGCGTCATCCCAGTTCGGGGCATATACGTTGACCATCACCACTTTCTCCCCCTGCAGCTTACCCTTCACCATCACATACCTACCCTCCTTATCCGCCACCACCTCCTCCGCCACGAACGACACCCTCTTTCCCACCAGAATCGCCACCCCTCGGTTCTTTGCGTCCAATCCAGAGTGGAACACCTGTCCCACCCACCCCCTTCTCAGGCGAACCTGGTCCACTACCTTCAAATGGGTCTCCTGTAACATTGCTACATCAGCCTTCAGTCCCTTCAGGTGTGAGAATACCCTTGATCTCTTGACCGGCCCATTCAACCCCCTCACGTTCCAAGTGATCAGCCGGGTCGCGGGACGACCCGCCCCCTTCCCCTGCCGATTAGCCATGTCCTGTTCCCTGCTCGCCCCGGGTCGACCCTCCCCTTCTGACCCGCTCCCCATGACGATGTCCCCCTCCCCCCACCTCTCCAGTCCTCCACTTCCCGTTTCTGGTCTTTTCAGCAGCAACCCGGTGTCCCTCCCTAACCCCCCTCCCCCCCCCCCCCCCAGGCTAGGACCCCTCCTAGCCGCGATGTACCCTCCATCGTACTCCCGTAAGTCAGCTGGTTCACGCTGACCCGGCTGCTCCTGCCACACTCCGACTCCCCCCGGCTCGGGGGGGGGGCCTCCCCCCCTTGCCACTCCTCCCTGGCCCCGCTCCAGCGCGGGAAAGGTCGCCATTGCTAGCCACGCCCCACACTCCTCCCCTCCCCCCTCCTCTGCCCCGCGCGCGGGAAAACAGAGGAAAGCCCGCGCTTTCGCCCTGCCACACCCCACCCCACCATCTTCAGTTCCACCCCCGTCCCCGTCCATGCCTGTAAAAGAACCCCCCCTAGGAGCCCATATCCCCGATCTGCTCTCCCCCCCGTCCCACCTCCCCAACTTAACATTATAAATAACAGATAAATAACAATAACAATGTACTTAACAGTCGCCCTCTACCAAACAGCATAAATAACCATAAATAACCATGAATAACCACAATAACAACAACTAAGGGAAGTTGGCAAAGGGGGAAAAAACATCAGAAGAAAAACCACAGCAAGAGTTCAAAATCCAAACAAAGAATTCAGCTGAAAGTACCCGAGCGGCTACGGCCGCCAAGTATCCCCTGGGTCTAATTCGAGTCCAGTTTCTCTTCCTGTACAAAGGCCCACGCCTCCTCTGGGGACTCAAAATAGTGGTGTTGGTTCCTGTAGGTGACCCACAAGCGCGCTGGCTGCAGCATTCCGAACCTGATCCGTTTTGCATGTAGCACCGCCTTCGTCCGGTTGTACCGGGCCCGCCGCTTTGCCACCTCCGCACTCCAGTCCTGGTAGACCCTCACCGTCGAATTCTCCCACTTGCTGCTCCTTCCCCTCTTGGCCCACTCCAGCACTCTCTCACGATCGCTGAGTCGCTGGAACCGCACCAGCACCGCCCTCGGGGGCTCATTTGCTCTTGGCCTCCTAGCCATGACCCTGTAGGCCTCTTCCAGCTCCAGGGGCGAAGGGACGGCCCCTGCCCCCATCAGGGAGCTCAGCATTTCTGCTACATATCCCGGGAGGTCTGACCCCTCCAGGCCTTCTGCCAGGCCCAAGATCCTCAGGTTCTTCCGCCTCATTCGGGTATCCAGCTCCTCAAAACGGCTCTGCCATTTCAGGTGGAGTGCCTCGTGCACCTCTACCTTTCCCACGAGGACCGTGGCCTCCTCCTCCCTCACAGTCATCTCCTGTTGCAGCTCCCGAATCGACGCCTCTTGGGTCGCCTGGGCTCCCATCAGCCTGGTGGTCGTCGCATTCATTGACTCCAAGAGCTCCATTTTCAGCTCCGTAAAGAAGCGCAGGAGAGCGGCCTGCTGCTCCTCCGCCCATTTCCTCCATTCCTCGGGTGCGCCACCGGCCGCCATTTTGGTCTTCTTCCCCCCGCTTTTTTTTGGGAGCTGCTGTTGCTTTCTTTACCACCCCACTCCGGGTACCGACCATAAAGTTGGTCTGGTTCTCTTCAGGGAGCCTTCCCCCACCGGGATTTGTCCTTACAGCGCCGTTGGGGCCCTCCAATCGGCCCGAAAACACCTTTGTAGCAGGAGCAGCCAAACGTGCGACTTAGCTGGTCATAGCCGCAACCGGAAGTTCCCATCTCATAGTCTTAACCTTACTCTCAAGGACTTCACTTTTGGATTGCCTTGTTGACCCATTTTGTACGGGTTTATGAAGGTCATGATTTTACATGCCGCACCATTGTCTGTTGACACTTCTTGTTCACTTAATAACCTCCTTCTGTGGTTATCATTGTAACAGTCACAAACCAATTTTTAAAAAGTATTTTAATTCAAATTTTAGCATTTTAACATTTTACAATACAAAAAAAATGGCACCTGCAGATACAATAAACCCTTCACCAACACCTCTCCAACCTCGCCCCCCCCCCCCCCCCCCCCCCCCCCAACAGTTGACGGTAACGAGCTCTCCAAAATACAAAATAAACAAACCCCATCTCTTGTGAAACACCTTATTTGCCCCACTTAGGGCAAATTTCAGCTTCTCAAGATGTAAGAACTCCATTAGATCTCCCAGCCATGGCTGAGGCACAGGGTGGAGAAGCTGACTCCACCCCAATAGAACATGCCTGCGAGTGATCAACGAGGCAAAGGCTAAAACATTTGCCCCCCCGCTCCTATCTGCAACTCCGGTAGATACGACCCCCCCCCCCCCCGAATATCGCCCCCAGGGTACAAGGCTCCAAATCCACATGCAGGATCGGCAACATGGTGCTGAAAAACGATACCCCCCAAAATGTATCCAACTGCGGGCAGTACCAGAACATATGCACATGATTAGTCAGGCCACTCCCACACTGTTTGCAAGTATTCTCTACCCCTTCAAACAGCCAGCTCATCCTTGACTTCGTCAAATACATCCTGTGCGCCATCTTCAACTGTATCAACCCCAGCCTTGTGCACAATGCTGAGGCTTCACCCTCCGCAGCACCTCACACCACAGTCCCATCTCCAGCACCATCCCCAACTCCTCCTCCCACTTGGCCTTAAACCCCTCCATAGACACCTTAACCTCCTCCAAAATCCTCCCATAGATCACCGAGATGACCCCACCCGCCAACCCTATTACCAACAGCACCTCCTCCAACCATGAGGAGGCCGACACTATCAGAAAAGTCCGAAAAATCTTTCTAGCAAAGTCCCGCATCTGCATAAACCAAAATCCTTCCTCGCATGGAAACCCAAATCTTCCCCTCAGCTCCTCCAAGCTTGCGAACCGCCCTCCAAAAACAAATCCTTCATCTCCTTCACTTCTCTCTTCTTATCTCCGAAACCACGCATCCATCCTCCCTGGCTCAAATCCATAATTTGCGCAGATCAGTATCAGCCTCGGCCCTGCCCCCAACCTGAGGGGCTTCCAAAATTGCCTCCAAATCTTCAACGTGGCAACCACCAAAAGACTTCCCAAATACTTCTTTGGGGCAAACTGAAGCGGTGCCATCGCCAGCGCCCGCAAACGTGACTCTCTACACCAACCCGCCTCCATCCTCACCCATAAAGCCTCCACTTCCCTACTCTAGTCCCGCATCTTTTCTGCGTTCGCCGCCCAGTAATAATATAACAAGTTCAGAAGGCCCAACCTCCCCCAACTGCTGGCTCCTCTGAAGTGCCACCTTCCATATCCTGGCCACCTTCCCTGCCCAAACAAACAATCAAATCAACCTGTCCATCTCCTTAAAAAACAACTTTGGCAAAAAGACCAGCAGGCACTGAAATAAGAATCAAAACTACGGCAAAACGTTCATTTTACTGCCTGTACCCGACCTGCCAGCGACAGGGGAAGTTTGCCCCACCTCAATAAACCTGCTTTCACCCTCCCAACCAGGCTTGTATAGTTGTTTACAAAGCCGCACCCAATCCCAGGCAACTTCGACGCCCAAATACCTTGAATGGGTTGTTGCCACCACAAACGGTAATCCCCCCACCCACTCCAACCTCCACCCCTGAAGAACACCGCAAAATACACACTTTTTCCCAAATTCGACTGAAATCCCAAAATTCAATTGAGAGATGAGCCTATATGACCCATACTCCATTGGATCCTTATCCTTTTTGAGCAATAACAAAATGGATGCCTGACCCATTGGTTCCAGCAGGGGCCCCCCTAACCATCAGGTCCTCCAACATTTCTACCAACAGCGGCGCCAACTTATCCTTAAACCTTTTATAGAATTCCACAGGAAAAACATCCGGCTCTGGTGCCTTACCCATCTGCATCTTCCCTATCGCTACCTGCACTTCTTTATCCCCCACTGACTCCTCCAATCCCACCCTCTCCTCCTTTCCTACCTCCGGGCACTCTAACCACCCCCAACGCCCCTCGATCCTGCAATCCCATTTGGTAACAACCTTTCACCCCCTCGTTAATCGAGGATCTATCCAGCTCTGCCTTAAAAACATTCCGAGATTCGGCTTCCGCCGCCTTTTGAGGAAGAGAGTTCCAGAGACTTTCCGCCCTCTGAGAGAAAATATTTCTCCTCATCTCCGTCTTAAAGGGGCCACCCCCTCACTCTCTCTCCCGCCGTTGGTTCATCCTCCAAGCACATTGCCCACTCCAGGGCCTATTGGAGGGCGAATAAACTCTTTGCTGCCCCGTCGGATTGGCTGCCACTGAAATCGCCCTTCCTCCTTCCTTCCTCTCTCCCCCCACCCCCACCCCCAACCCCCAACCACCCTCAGCCATCACCAACATTTTTCCAATGTAGAGGAAATAGAGAAAACGCCTTGGGGCCATGGTGTTCCTCCAGTGACTCGCTCCCTCGAATCAATCTTCAATTGGCAGAGACAGCAGGGCAATCTTGAGAAGTTGGTTGGTTGACTGCCCAGCCTCAATATGGAATTTGTGTGCCCCCCCCCCTCACCTCCCCGCTCCGCCCCCCCCCCCCTCACGAAATCTCCCAAAGCCATCGGCCATTTGAAGAATGAACCGCAGTAAGAACCCCGTAGTTTCTTCAGGAAACTAGGCCCAAACATCATGAAACATCCGTTAGGCCTCAAGCGGAGAGTTCTCTGGAGAGGAAATAATTTGTGGGACCGGCCGCGGGGTGGGAGTTTGCACTATCTCCTCGTGTCGGCATGGGTCTCACCCACCGCAAACCAAAAAGAGGTGCATTATGGGTGGATTGGCTTCGCTAAACTGCCCCTTTGTGCCCAAAAAGATAGGTGGCGTTACTGGGTTACGGGTGGCGTGGGCTTCGGTCGAGTGCTCTCTCCGAGGGTCGGTGCAGGCTCGATGGGCCGAATGACCTCCTTCTGCACTGTAAATTCTATGTAAAAAAACTTCTGGCAGATCTGATCTTTACAGGTCCCTATAAAACTCTTCAAAAACCTTGTTCATCTGCTCCAGGGCCACCAGCAGCTCACCTGTCCCATCTCTGACCTGAACTATCTTCCTCAATGCTGCCCACCAACATGCGGCGGCTTTCTCCCCATGCTCATAAAAGACCCACTTGCCCTTCTCAGCTGCCGAACCACTTTCCCCGTAGACAGAAGGTCACACCCAGATCAAGGTCCTCTGTCAAAACCATTTATAACCTATAGGCTTGATGGAACCAACCTGTTGAATCTTGTATAGTGCTTCTTCAGAACCTTCTGCTGATTCCTCTCTAGTGGTAATCTCTATCAGCTTCATTTGCTTTTTTCTAGCCAAACACCTGTGTGCAAAATGATTCAGCCTCTTGCAGTAAAAACATTGCTTTCCCCACACTGGGTAAACCTCCTTTTCCTTTGTTTGATGTGTATGGTGTCCTCTACAGCATATGCATCATGGCCTTTGTGATTGGTCTGCTCTTTTGGTCTGCACTGTCTCTCAGCATAATGTATTTCCTGGTCTGCTCTGCCATTCTTGCGCTCCATCTAACATTGTACAATCTGTGCATTTCTACACACTTCTATCACTTTCTTATAGAACATAGAACAGTACAGCACAGAACAGGCCCTTCGGCCCTCAATGTTGTGCCGAGCCATGATCACCCTACCCAAACCCACGTATCCACCCTATACCCGTAACCCAACAACCCCCCCCTTAACCTTACTTTTATTAGGACATTACGGGCAATTTAGCATGGCCAATCCACCTAACCCCGCACATCTTTGGACTGTGGGAGGAAACCGGAGCACCCGGAGGAAACCCACGCACACAGGGGGAGGACGTGCAGACTCCACACAGACAGTGACCCAGCCGGGAATCGAACCTGGGACCCTGGAGCTGTGAAGCATTTATGCTAACCACCATGCTACCCTGCTGAGTGTACGTTTCTCCTCGTTCAGTAAACCTGGCTCTCACTAAGCGGTCTCGTACACCTAAAACAATTTTTATCATAGAACATAGAGAAATACAGCACAGAACAGGCCCTTCGGCCCACGATGTTGTGCCGAACTTTAATTAGATTATCTTTTAATTTTCCGAGTTCACATGGTTCTGCAAGCTGTATTACTACAGTCACATACTGATCAATGGGTTATTTTTAATTTTGAGCTCTAGTGTTGAATACATAGTGTTCATAAGTAATGTTCATTCAGGGTTTAAAGGTTTCAAGGCTCTCAAAATCTCTGCCATTTGTTTTCTTTACTTGTATAAAAATAAGCTTCATTATTGTTACAAGTAGGCTTACATTAACACTGAAATGAAGTTACTGTGAAAATCCCCTAGTTGCCACACTCCATCACAGAGGGAGAATTCAGAATGTCCAATTCACCAACAAGCACGTCTTTTGTGACTTGTGGGAGGAAACTGGAGCACCCGGAGGAAACCCACGCAGACACAGGGAGAACGTGCAGACTCTGCACAGACAGTGACCAAGCCCGGGATCGAACTCGGGTCCCTGCCGCTGTGAAGCAACAGTGCTAACCACTGTGCTACCGTGCGGCCTGTTGGGTAGATGTAGAGTGGTACACAATTTATAACAATCCCTCCCCAGCAGTGTAAGAAGTGGGGCTTTGTGTATCGGTTCCGCCATGTTAATTACATCTGTTGCAAGCTCATTGTTTTAGTTTTGCAATTGGAGGTGGATATCGGCAAACTAGGTAGAATATGCAGTACTGTCGAATTTCAAAACAAAACAAGGCTTTTCAGCTTGCTCTGCAATTCAAATATGACCATGGCAAATCCACATTTGTGAGTTAACCCTTCTTAAACTTGTAGCTTTTGAAAACCTGGATAGGCGCCGGAATGTGGCAACTAGGGGCTTTTCACAGTAACTTCATTGAAGTCTACTCGTGACAATAAGCGATTTTCATTTCATTTCATTTCATTTTCATTTCATTTCATTTGACACCAAACAGAAGTGTAACCTGGACAATAAAGGACTCTATCTGGATGAAGCTTCGAACAGAAGGTAGGCAGGAGGCAGACTACTTCTACCACCAGCAATCCATGTCAACAATAATGTTGCAGGATCATGTCAGGCCCCTGAGCTATCCTGAAACAACCAATCCTTTCAGTGGTTGTGTGGACACCTCAAAGATAGCTCCAAGAAAGTTGTGTGTCTGATTAGTGCTTGAATACCAAATCTCAGGTGCCTGTTTTAGTATCTCGCCACAAATATATGGTAATCAGCAGTTGGTGCCAAAATTGCAAGTTTTCAGCCTTACAAACAAATGTGTATTTTAAGCACAGCACCCATTAGCACCAATTGTCACTTCTTCACCCCCAAAGAGTTCAACTGTCTAATCCCTTGTCCTCTTCCCCAGTCCCAATTCTATACAATATAATAAACAGCAGGTGAAACCCATGTCCTGTTATGGCTTTGGGTCATTACATCAATGAGAATGGCAACATGGGTGCAAAATCTGGAGAGAGTCAGAAAATGCGATTTTTTTCTGACAAGATGACACTTTCTGATTTTCTACCCCCGCCACTTGCCAGTAGAATATTGTGAAACCTGCACGGGAGCCCAGGAACCTCATTTCAGTACATTAACAGGTTAGTGAGCACTCACTCCAGGACTTCTCCCCTCACTTAATATTCAGCAGGTGCCGGTGGTGACGTCATGCTGGCACCATTTACAATAGGTTTGCATAAATGTGAAACTGTCGGCCTCACCTCTGAGGGGTATTTCGGAGGTGAGCTCTCAGTCAACCATCACCTTTTAAGGTGATAAATGTTCAGGGTGCACCAGAGAGGATGCAGGGGACACTGCTAAATTCAACTTTGGGATGGGGTTGGGTTCAGTCTCTAAATCTTGGGAGTGAAGAGTCGCTCTCAATACTTACCGTTCCTTCATGCCCCTGCTTTAAAGGGACCTGGAGCCTGGCATGCAGGCATCATTTCCGCTGTCCTCCTTGTAGGCCTGTGCTCAATGCTCTGCTGAAGGAATGCGCTTCCTTAGTGGGAGCTGGAAGTGCATGGGTGGAGGTGAATACAGTGAGTCAGCCCTAGTGAGGTACCTGGGTGGCTTTCCATCAGAGGCCAGGCTGCAAGAGCAGGGTGAGGGACACAGGAATGGGTGACATTCCTGCCTCATGAGGCCTGAGGACCCTCACTGGGGAGAGGACAACTGGAGTGTGTTTAGAACCCCATACTCAGGCAGCAGTGTGAGGATAAAGGGGAAAAGCTGCCTGGAAGTTCAAATCCATTTGTCAGGGAGGCTTGAGTGTCAGGAATTAGTGTAAGGTTGGATGGCTGTGGTTGATGGAAGGCTTGCCAACTCTGCAGCCCTTGTTACCAGGGAAAATGAGGGTGCCCTCTAGGGATGTTCTTGCCATGCTAATTGCAGGCTGTGCCTCATCTACCACAAGAGACAGTCATTTTCCTGAAAATGCTACCTCACCCTACCTTGACTATTTAATTGTGCCAATGAAATCTGCAGAGCTTAACATCAATGTCACTGATTGGAGCCAAGTTCCTAACCCTTTGGAAGCATTAGCCCAGGCATTGAACTCCAATGTTCATACAAGCCTTAACATTACCCAGATAACATTGACGTGTACCCATACGCAAGGTGTGATGGTGATGTCTCGCCCTGTTCAAAGTCATGAAGGGAGGCTGTCATTGAGGTCTCCCATATGCAGACACTAATCCCATGCATCCATTTAACTGCCCTTTCACTTAACGCCATGTTTGTGGAGGGTTGGGGTGAGGAAATGGTTAGGGGTATGGTGCCACTGAGATTCTCAAGGGTCAATGTGCCTCCTCTAGGTGGAGTTGAGAGGGACAACTTTAGGGAAGTGGGAGGGGAGGGTGTGAGACTTAGTGGTGAGGCACTCACTAAGGGGGAAGCGCATGGGTGCATGTCCCAGAGGTGTGGAGTGCTGATGGTCAGGGCTCTGTTAGGAATCCTCAATGCTCACTTTGGTGTTCTCTTCTTTTCCATGCATGATTCTGGAGAATGATGGAGCCAGTTGCGATGGCTATTCTACTCGGAGCAATCGAACAGCAGCAGAGACATCGACGTACCACTTCATGTGGCCAGGACCAGAGCCCTGGAGTGGAGGGGAGGTGGGTCTGCTGTTCCGGGAGCAGCACTACAGATGGTGGAGCCTCATAGGAGACACAACCGGCAAAGGGTCTTCTGATGTCAGACATCCGACCTGCAGACGTCGGAGCTTCAGAGCCGGAGAAGACTGTGTCTGTCCTGGGGGAAGGTAGGCCACATTTGCCAAGAGCTGGCACCACATGGAATGAGAAGATATCCACTGCCCATGGCCCTTAATGTTACCGATGCTCTGAGATTCTTAATGAGTACTTTGCATCGGTATTCACAAAGGCGAGGGACAAGACGGATGTTGAGGCTAGGGATGGATGTTTAAATACTCTAGGTCAAGTTGTCATACGGAAGGGGGAAGTTTTGGGTATTCTAAAAGACATTAAGGTGGACAAGTCCCCAGGACCGGATGGGATCTATCCCAGGTTGCTGAGGGAAGCGAGGGTCGAAATAGGTAGGGGCCTTAACAGGTATCTTTGCAGCATCCTTGAGCACGGGTGAGGTCCCGGAAGACTGGAGAATTGCTAATATTGTCCCTTTGTTTAAGAAGGGTAGCGGGGATAATCCAGGGAATTATAGACCTGTGAGCTTGACGTCAGTGGTAGGCAAACTGTTGGAGAAGATACTGAGGGATAGGATCTATTCACTTCTGGAAGAAAATAGACTTATCAGTGATAGGCAGCATGGTTTTGTGCAGGGAAGGTCATGTCTTACAAACCTAATAGAATTCTTTGAGGAAGTGACAAAGTTAATTGATGAGGGAAGGGCTGTAGATGTCATATACATGGACTTTAGTAAGGCGTTTGATAAGGTTTCCCATGGCAGGTTGATGGAAAAAGTGAAGTCGTATGGGGTTCAGGGTGTACTAGCTAGATGGATAAAGAACTGGCTGGGCAACAGGAGACAGAGAGTAGTGGTGGAAGGGAGTGTCTCAAAATGGAGAAGGGTGACTAGTGGTGTTCCACAGGGATCCGTGCTCGGACGACTGCTGTTTGTGATCTACATAAATGACCTGGAGGAAGGTATAGGTGGTCTGATTAGCAAGTTTTCAGATGATACTAAGATTGGTGGAGTTGCAGATAGTGAGGAGGACTGTCAGAGAATACAACAAAATATAGATAGATTGGAGAATTGGGCAGAGAAATGGCAGATGGAGTTCAATCCAGGGAGATGGAGTTCAATCCAGGCAAATGCGAGGTGATGCATTTTGGAAGATCAAATTCAAGAGCGGACTATATGGTCAATGGAAGGGTCTTAGGGAAAATTGATGTACAGAGAGATCTGGGAGTTCAGGTCCATTGTACCCTGAAGGTGGCAACGCAGGTTGATAGAGTGGTCAAGAAGGCATACAGCATGCTTGCCTTCATCGGACTGGGTATTGAGTACAAGAGTTGGCAGGTCATGTTACAATTGTATAGGACTTTGGTTCGGCCACATTTGGAATACTGCGTGCAGTTCTGGTCGCCACATTACCAGAAGGATGTGGATGCTTTGGAGAGGGTGCAGAGGAGGTTCACCAGGATGTTGCCTGGTATGGAGGGTGTTAGCTATGAAGAAAGGTTGAGTAGATTAGGATTATTTTCGTTGGAAAGGCAGAGGTTGAGGGGGGACCTGATTGAGGTCTACAAAATTATGAGAGGTATGGACAGGGTGGATAGCAACAAGCTTTTCCCAAGAGTGGGGGTGTCAGTTACAAGGGGTCGCGATTTCAAGGTGAGAGGGGGAAAGTTTAAGGGAGATGTGCGTGGAAAGTTTTTTACGCAGAGGGTGGTGGGTGCCTGGAACGCTTTACCAGCGGAGGTGGTAGAGGCGGGCACGATAGCATCATTTAAGACGCATCTAAACAGGTATATGAACGGGCGGGAACAGAGGGAAGTAGACCTTGGAAAATAGGAGACAGGTTTAGATAAAGGATCAGAATCGGCGCAGGCTGGGAGGGCCGAAGGGCCTGTTCCTGTGCTGTAATTTTCTTTGTTCTTTGTTGTACTGGTTTCACATTCCTCGTTGCAGCCAGTTTTAAAGTGAAATTGTGTGATACAATCAGTTGTGTCATGGAGTGGCTAGGTTTGCTCCCTTGCTTTCCTATTTGTTCAGTTACCAATTTTATTTGCACTATTCGAGGGAGGTGCTGGATGGATGTCAAGGGGAAGAATAGCACATGCACAAAAAGTTGGCCCAGATTGCTGACATCGTTCAAAAGGCAATGCAACACTGATAGAGGGTTGAGTGCACATTTTTCCCTCTTGATCAAGGATGGTGCGCAAGGATATCACAAAAAAGGCAATGGGGAGAAATATAAACATGTTCAACAAAGACTTAGCTAGAAAACAATAATCAAAATACAAAACATTATAAACGTCATGACAATGTATTGAATTAGGTGTAAATTCATCAATAAATAGTTGTTGTTATCTTAAAGACAGTACATTATTTATTCCAACTTAATTTATATGGATTAATTGCCTATGAAAATATATTAGTTATTTATTTACATACTAAATTCAGAGAAAGCCTACTACAGATTTTGTAGCAAGACCAGGAAATATAGCACAGTATAAGCAGTTACTTGGACTTTCCCAAAAGCAATATATTCGATAAAACAATTCATAAACTTGATGATGTGATTCAAATTCCCTAATCATCATATTTTATACTATTTTTTAACCAAGGACCAAACTTTAATTTATTATTTCACTCAAATAATATTATACTCAAAAAAAGTCCAATCCCAAGTATGAACATGTCTTACCTCTGAACTCTTGATGGGGGTGCAAACACTCCATGTCTTGGCTGACAGATGAAATACTGTACTCCCCCTACAGAGCCATCATTCTTTCCATTGGGTTTATTCAATTCAATCCCGTACCAATAACCTACAAAATAACATATGAGTAAAACTTACAAAGTACAAAAAAAAGTTTGATTTTAATTTTCACATCTCAGAAATTACAGTGCAGATGGAGGCCATTCGGCCCATCGAGTCTGCACCGGCCCCGGAAAGAGCACCCCACTTAAGCCCACACCTCCACCCTTCCCCGAAACCCAGTAACCCCACTTAATCTTTTTGGGCACAAAGAGCAATTTAGCATAGCCAATCCATCTAACCTGCATATCTTTGGAGTGTGGGAGGAAACCGGAGCACCCGGAAGAAACCCATGCAGACACGGGGAGAATGTGCAGACTCCGCACAGAGTGACCCAAGCCGGGAATCGAACTTGGGACCTTGGAGCTGTGAAGCAATTGTGCTAACCACTGTGCTACCTTGCTGCCCAGTCTAACCAGTATTTAAAGGCTTTGAACAGAGCAGCAGCCAGGCCAGCTCTGCTCAGGACTTTTCAGCTGCTGCATCCTTAGTGAACCAAAAAGAAAAAGATAGGCATGTATTTTTATAAGTGCTTTTCACAACATTGGCTGTTTCAACGAGCTTTGTAGGCAATGAAACACTTTTTAAGTGTAATAATTTTCGTAGTGCAGGACCAGTTTTTAAAAATCACTCAAATGAAAGCAAAATACTGCAGATGCTGGAAATCTGAAATATAAATAGAAAATGCTGGATAAACTCAGCAGTTCTGTTAGCATCTTTTTTCTAATCATTCATGGATGG
This sequence comes from Scyliorhinus canicula, assembly GCF_902713615.1. NCBI lineage: Eukaryota > Metazoa > Chordata > Chondrichthyes > Carcharhiniformes > Scyliorhinidae > Scyliorhinus > Scyliorhinus canicula. The sequence goes on along the minus strand of NC_052146.1, from coordinate 278,624,771 downwards.
GACGTGGGTGCTGCAGGCTGGACCATCCCTAATTGCCCTTGAGGGGAAAGTGTCAATCACATTGCAGTGGGTGGGTGGGTGGGAAGACAGTTCAGAACCATCCATATTGCTGTGGATCTGGACTCATGTAAGCCACGCCAGACCAGGTAAGGATGGCAGATTTCCTTCCCTAAAGGACATTAGTGAACCAGATGAGTTTTAATGAGTTTTTAAATTCCAGATTTTTATTGAATTCACAGTTCACCATGTGAAGTGGCGGGATTTGAACCTGGGTCTTCAGAGCTTACTTTGGGTCTCTGATGTACTAGTCTTGTGACAATACGCTATGTCACCACCCCCCTCTGTGGAGAAAAAGTTAATGTTTACATAGTTCTATAGGAGGATCATATGGACACAAAACATTGGGCGGAATCTTGAGGCCGCCCTCACTACCCACGGGGTCGGCGGTAAGGGTGGAAAATCTCACGAGAATCAGGAAACGAGATTCTCGCCAAAGAGACTGCGTTTCCCGATTTTCCCCATCCCTTGCTGGTGACGTCGCATTTACACCCCAAAGGACATGAACCTTATTTTAATACGTTTTAATTAATTTAAATATACTTCGCACCCCCCCCCCCCCCCCCCAATAATCCTCCTCATGGAATATTGGAACCTCGCCGATGGTTTACAACAAGTTGGGCCATGCAGGTGACAGTCGAGGGAATTGAAGGTGCAGGGGAGAGTTATCTCCGAGGTGGAGGTCGGCATGCAACAACCAAGTATGCTCCTAATGCAAAATTATATCTCTATAGCAAGTGAGCTCCTCTCCCCTCTCCCTCAGACCACTCCTTCCCAAGATCTCAGCATGTGTCTTGTATTTGTCTTGCAGGATCACCATTAGACCAAGGTGGCCTGTCTGGGGTACCTCGTTCCCAGCCATAACTCCAGCAGACCCCGGAGGACCAGTTCGGGGATGACACCAACCTCCCGGCACTGCTTTCACCTACATCCTCCACCATCGCAGCGACTATCACCTCAATGGGGCATTTTAGTAAAGAGGCTCCTGGGTCACTACCTGTGAGCTCTTCACACATGCTGCAGGAAATCAGGTAGAAGTAGGGACTCCCGAGGGAGTGTATAGTCGGAAGGCTGCTCGATCCCAGGTACCAGGTCTGGATAGGTATCACACTTCTGGAAAGTATGAACCCATCACTGATGGAGATGCAGAATACAGAGCCAGGATCTACAGGAGGGCATGTCAGCAACTTTCCAGTGCTTGCAGGCACAGTCCAACCGCCTTCAGGTGCAGGAGATCATGTCAACAATGCGTGGTACCTGACCAACACTGAACAGGAGCCATCCGCGGTGGAAGCCTTGAATCAAAACAATCACAGCCATGGGTCAAGACATCCAAGTCTTGGGGCACAATGTGTGGTCGATGGCTGAGGCTCAGGACAAGGGAGCCGATTCACAGGCAGTCATGTACCATGCACACATGGACATTGCTGCAGTGCTCCAGAGCTTGGCCCAGTCACAAAGGGTCATGGGTGAGGGCGGAAAGAGCATTGGCTGGGTGCTGACTGACCTTCATTGGGGCTGCATTTCTTATAAGTGTACTGAGGAGTGCCAGCACCTGGTGGCTGCTGATTGCGCTTGGATATACACATGCCGTAGATGGGCCAGGTGGAGTCTGAGGGTTTCCATATGGGTGGCCGAGATGGGCTTCCAAATGCCCAGAGGCTTTGTGAACTGTTTACAAGATGACTGAGCAGTCAGCAGAGTGAGCAGCCAGGGGCCTGTAACTTGTAGCAAATGGGTACGTTTGAAACAAATATGGCAGCAATGGCCATCTGAGCCAGTCCACTTTGTAGGTGTCGGGCACCGTCGAGTTCACCAGGACAAAAGCCACTTGGTTGCAGGGGGGTGGGGGCACATGACACCGGCCGGAACCATGTATAGTGGCGTGGCATACATGCAGGCAGGGACTGTGGGCTGGGCAGTGGGTTGTTCACCTCTGGGACCTTAGCTGTAGTGCGCCTTGGGTCCTCTGTGTGATGCATGGGCTGTCCCGTGCACATGAACCCCCCCCCGCATCCCCTGCTGTGGGGCAGCGCCATGGTGCACTGAAGAGTGGCAATACCTTGTGGCCATGGGCTGCTTTGGACCCCGCACATCCATTGATGGGGCAGCTGGTGTCAAGAGTTTCATGGGTGGTAGCCTGGGGGTTACGAGGCACCCGTATAACGGGTGGTGCTCTGCTCAGTCACGGGACACGGTGAGCAGTCAGTTGAGTGCGCAGCCAGATGGACGCCTTTCAGGCCACGGCAATGGCGTTCCATGCCCAGCCACCCCGGTCCGGGGAGACACCATGGGCCCACGGCCCATTTCCTGATCGTTCCCCGCTACTCCCCCAGGCCCTTAGTCAGTGGCACAACTGGCAGCCCACCGTTGCGCCTTTGGAAACTTTTCTTGCCACCTCTGACTTCCATTGCAGCCACGGCACCTGGAGCCCGTTTTTAAATACCACAAGTGAACCTCGCTGTCGTCACTTCCGCCTGGTGGAGGCAGAGCATCGCAGGAGGCTGGGGACGACTGAATGTAGCCCATTAACGAGGTGCTAACGGCTGTTACTGTACAAATTGTTGGCGCGGGGTGTGGAATGCACTCACGCCACTAATGAGGCGCTGGAGCACAGCATTCCCTTGAGCACCTGGCACCTGCCTCAATTTTCAGCTAATGCCATATTCTCCGTCCGATTTCAGTTCGCTATTCCAGCATCCGCCGACGGAGAATCCAGTCAAATTCTTGTCATATTCCCCCCGTTAACTGTGTATCTCTGTCTACAGATGCTGCCAGACTTGCTGGGTTTATCCAGATTTACTGCTTTTATTTCAAAATTACTGTTGTGGAACAAGGAGATGCAAGAGTGCTCCCTAACTCCACCGTTCTTTCCATTGCCTCCGACAGTGATTCCCTCACCTCCTCTAGGATTTAACATCAGGCTATATCAAGACAAACAACCCAGTGTTCAATGTTTATAAATGGGCTCGCTGCCTGTGGCAATATGACAGGTGATAATAGCTCACCCAAATAATATTAATGAAGCTTGAACCCAATTTGGGCCAGCTTCGGGCCTCTATATTTATAGCACTGCACATGCTACATATCAAGTCCAAAATTGGGCTTAAGGAAATTTCCACTCCAAAGTGTCATGTGGTGTGTTCAATCTGTTCGAACATACGTTCTAAATTTAACATATGTCATGGACAATTTCTTCTGATGGCTACACCCACATATTCAACCAACCAATTATCTATCAGTTGAACATTTCAAGAACATTTAGCATTCCAAATCTATTTAACACACAAAAGTAATAAATCAAATCTCCAGAATATGTCACAGCTCTGACTAATTGTATTTAATACATGACTAACCTATGGTTTCAGTACAGATGAAGAACCTTCTGTGAAGTATTTAATCACTTAATTTATCCTCATATTGCAGTCTTCAGCAGCTATTTATACAGCTATCGTAATTGACACAACATTAACTAATTATGCTGGGACTTTTTCCACATTTCCAGTACTTTTTGAGGTAGGAATTTTCTGACTTCTAATCTATTATTATTTTGGTATTCAACCACAAAGGTTTAATTTAGCAAATTAAAATTGCGTACATCAATCTGCCAATACAAAACCGTGAGATATCCTTGTCCTTATTCCAAAATTCTGTTGGAAGGAAATCTCCAGATCTTAAATATAATTGTTATGGGCCAGGGTTTAACGACTCCAAAGTATATTATGGAGTCCATCTGACCTACAACCTTTATTGAATTGATGAGGATGAGCAGAGGAGCCTGCCTTTCAGCTGTTATTCAACACACTTATAAGGCGCTTTAATAAAAAATACAAGCTTTATTCTAAGAATTTAGTTAACATTTGTATAAATTTACACAGTAAGAATTTTTATCAACTACAAACATAAAGACCCCACAAAGCTACAGTAATCTATTTATAACCGTTAATGAATTCCCCCTTAACTGTTCCAATTCAGTAACACAATCCAAGTAAAACGAGAAACCCCTTTTCAAAGGTGTGGCCCAGCACATGGCATTCTTACTGGGATAAAACTTGTTATTGATAGTCTGTTGTCCTTTTCAAACAGCAGATTTAAATTCTTTCCAGAAAGCAAGTATCTCTTTTAAGTTACCAAGTAGTCTGGAAACATTAAAATGAAGATAGAGAAACAGGCCAAACACTTCTGTTCTCTGCCTGAGTCCACTGCAGTCAAAATGTGAAAGCGAAACCAAAAAAAAACGACATCACTGAAACGATGTGATAAGACAAAAACCTTTCTTAAAGGGACACTCACGTGACATAATGACAACTTAAAAAGATGAAATATTTACTGTCAAAGGCAATATATTTCCTGTTGTATTCTCTGATTATTGTAACACTGAACTAAATAAATTGTGATAAATAAACACATGGTAATTTTGAAATTAACTATAAGACTTGAATGGTACAGATCTTATAAAACTTATTCATGATTTTAAAAGTGTCGTTTTATTTCTAAAGGCCTATAGAAATTGATTTTTACTCTAGGACTGACGTAGAGGTAAATGTGATAATACACTTATCTTGTCTGATGCTGGCCACACTTTTTTTTTGTCAGAGGAAATAAGATCAGGTTGGAGGAATTCATGGAATATCAGGGCACAGATGCTAAAAGAAGGGACTTTCATTTGTATAGAGCCTCAGGATATCCCTATAGCTAGAACATCTTTCCTCAGATTAGGAGTCCAAAACTGGACACAATATACCAGGTGTGGCCTCACCAAGGCCCTGTATAATTGCAGCAAGACATCCCTGCTCTTGTACTCAAATCCTCCCGCAATGAAGGCCAGCGTACCATTTGCCTTCTTTACCACCTGCTGCACCTGCATGCTTATATTCAGTGATAGGTGTACAAGGACACCTAGGTCTTGTCGCACGTTCTCCTCTCCTAATTTATGGTCATTCAGATAATGGTCTGCCTTCTTGTTTTTACTACCAAAGTGGATGACCTCGCATTTATCCAAATTATACTCCATCTGCCATTCATTTGCCCATCCACTCAACTTGTCTAAATCACACTGAAGGATCTCTGCATCCTCCTCACAGCTCACCCTCCCACCCAACTTGGTATCATCTGCAAATTTGGAGATAAGACACTTTGTTCCCGCAGCTAAATCATAATATATATTGTGAATAGCTGGGGTCCAGCACTGATCCCTGTGGTACCCCAATGGTCATCACCTGCCAATTGAAAAAGACTTGTTTATTCCTACTCTTTGTTTCCTGTCTGCCAACCAGTTTTCTATCCATCTCAATACAATGGGGCCTCACGGTAGCATGGTGGTTAGCATCAATGCTTCACAGCTCCAGGGTCCCAGGTTCGATTCCCGGCTGGGTCACTGTCTGTGTGGAGTCTGCACGTCCTCCCCGTGTGTGCGTGGGTTTTCCTCCGGGTGCTCCGGTTTCCTCCCACAGTCCAAAGATGTGCGGGTAGGTGGATTGGCCATGCTAAATTGCCCGTAGTGTAAGGTTAATGGGGGATTGTTGGGGTTACGGGTATACGGGTTACGTGGTTTAAGTAGGGTGATCATTGCTCGGCACAATCATCGAGGGCCGAAGGGCCTGTTCTGTGCTGTACTGTTCTATGTTCTAATACCCTAATCCCATGCGCTTTAATTTTACACGGTAATCTTTTATGCGGGACTTTGTCAAAACCTTCTGAAAGTCCAAATACACCACATACACTGGCTCCCCTTCATCAATTCTACGAGTTACATCCCTTGAAGAATTCCAGTAGATTTGTCAAGTATGATTTCCCCTTCATAAATCCATGCTGACACTGTCCGATTCTGCCACTGTTTTCTAAGTGCTCTGCTACAAAATCTTTTGATAATGGATTCTAGAATTTTCCCCACTACTGACATCAGGCTTACTGGTCCATAATTCCCTTCTTTCCCTCGACCTCCCTTTTTAAATAGTGGAGTTACATTAGCCACCCTCCAATCTGCAGCAACTGTTCCAGAGTCTACAGAATTCTGGAAGATATCCACCAATACATCCACTATTTCTACAGCCACCTCCTTCAGTACCCTGGGTTGTAGATTCTCAGGCCCTGGGGATTTATCAGCCTTCAATCCCACCAATTTCCCCAGCACCATTTCTCTACTAATATTGATCACCTTCAGTTCCTCCTTCTCACTAAACCCTACATCCTCCAACATTTCTGGTATCTTATTTGTGACCTCATTGTGAAGACAGAACCAAAGTATGTATTTAGTTGCTCAGCCATTTCTTGTCCCCCATAATACATCCCTCTGTTTCTGACTGTAAGGACCTACATATGTCTTCATCAATCTTTTTTCTCCACGTACCTACAGAAAACGTTTACAGTCAGTTTTTCTTTTCACTGCAAACTTACTTTTGTACTCTATTTTCCCCTTTTTAATCAATACCGTGGAACCTTTAGGAAAGGAATGTCAGGAAAACACGGTGGCGCAGTGGTTAGCATTGCTGCTGCATGGCGCCGAATGGGTGCCAGGTTCGATTCCGGCTTTTGGGTCACTGGCCGTTGTGGCGTTTTGCACATTCTTCTCGCGTTTGCGTGGGTTTCGTCCCCACAACCCAAAGATGTGCAGGGTAGGTGATTGGCCACGCTAAATTGCCTCTTAATTGGAAAATGAATTGGGTAGTCCTAAACTTATTTTTTTTAAAAGGAAAGGAAATCTGCAGTCCATAACGTTTGGCTACATGTGACTCCAAGTCTACAGCAATGCGGTTGACCTATATATGCTCTCTGAAATGACCTAGAAAGCCACGCAGACGTATGAAACTGCTAAAAACGTCTGAAAGGAATGAAACTGAACAGACCACTCAAATCAGCCAAGGCATTGAAAATGACAATATCAAAACTCAGCCCTGTCAGTCCTGAAAAGTCCCCCTCAATAACATCAGGCACATGTGCCCAAAATTGGGGAGAGCTGTCTCACAAACTGTCAGGCTGTTACTTGACTAGTAATACTCACAGAACTGTACCTTACAGACGTCTCAGACATCACGGGCGGGGATTCTCCGAATCCCCGCTGGGTGGGAGAATCGCCGGGGGACACCCCTGCCGTCCTCCCAATTCTCCCGCCCCCTCAAAAACCGGCCCGGCGTGAGTCACGCCGCCTGCCTCAGAGAATGCAGGGTCCGGCGCGACTCAATGGGCCCCAGGGCTGTCCGGATTCTCCGGCCTGCGATGGGCCGAAGTCCCGCCCATTCTATGCCGGTACCGCCGGTGTAAATTAGAGTTGGTCCCTTACCCGGCGGGACCTGGCGGCGTCGGCAGGCCTCCGGGGTTCTTGAGGGGTTTGTGGGGGTATCTGGCCCCGGGAGGTGCGCCCACGGTAGCCTGGCCGCGGTCGGGGCCCACCGATCCGCGGGTGGGCCTGCGCCGTGGGGGCACTCTATTCCTTCCGCCCGGAGGACCGTGGTCATCCGCCATTGCCGGTACGAAAGTGAATCCATCTGCGCATGTGCGGGGATGACACCAGCATGCGCTGGCGCTCCCGTTCATGCACCGGTCGGCGGAGATCCTTTGGCGCCGGTTGGCGTGGCACCAAGCCCCTTTCCCGCCTACCAGCGGGGTGTCAACCACTCGGGGTGGGCCTAGCCCCTGAAGATGCGAAAGGATTGTGGACGCCCGATGCCGGAGTGGTTCACACCACTCCGACCCGCCAGGACCCCCGCCCCGTCGGGTAGGGAGAATCCTGCCCCACCATCCCTGTGTATGTCCTGTCTCACCGGCAGGCCAGACCCAGCAGAGGTGGAAGCACAATAGTATATAATTGGAACGAGTTGCTTTTGGAGTCCTCGACATCAACTCTGGACCCCATGATGTTTCATGGCATCCAGTCAAACGGGGGCAAGGAGACTTCCCGCTGATTACCAAGTACCACTCCACCTCAGCTGATGAAACAGTACTCAGCCATGTTGAACACCGCATGAGGAAGCACTGACTGGCAAGGTGGCAGAATGTTTATAAGAGATAGGATTTATAATCAGCCAGAAAGGAATAATTTGATTCGGGATAGTCGACACAGTTTTGTGAAGGGTAGGTCGTGCCTCACAAATCTTATTGAGTCTTTGAGAAGGGGACCCAAACAGGTGGATGAGGGTAAAGCAGTTGATGTGGTTGTATAGGATTTCAGTAAAGCGTTTGATAAGGTTCCCCACGGTAGGCTATTGCAGAAAATATGGAGGCATGGGATTCAGGGTGATTAGCAGTTTGGATCAGAAATTGGCTAGCTGTAAGAAGACAGAGGATGGTGGTTGATGGGAAATGTTCAGCCTGGAGTTCAGTTACTAGTGGTGCACCACAAGGATCTGTTTTGGGGCCACTGCTGTTTGTCATTTTTATAAATGACCTGGAGGAGGGCGTAGAAGGAATGGGTGAGTAAATTTGCAGATGACACTAAAGTCGGTGGAGTTGTAGCAGTGCGGAAGGATGTTGCAGGTTACAGAGGGACATAGATAAGCTGCAATGCTGGGCTGAGAAGTGGCAAATGGAGTTAATGCAGAAAAGTGTGAGGTGATTAATTTTGGAAGGAGTAACAGGAATACAGAGTACTGGGCTAATGGTAAGATTCTTGGTAGTGTGAATGAGCAGAGAGATCTTGATGTCCATGTACATAGATCCTCTGAAAGTTGCCACCCAGGTTGATAGCGTGTAAGAAGGCATATGGTGTGTTATCTTTTATTGGTAAAGGGATTGAGTTTTGGAGCCTTGAAGTCATGTTGCAGCTGTACAAAACTCTGGTGCGGCCGCATTTGAAGTATTGTGTGCAGTTCTGGTCGCCATAGGAAGGATGTGGAAGCATTGGAAAGGGTGCAGAGGAGATTTACCAGAATGTTGCCTGGTATGGAGGGAAGATCTTATGAGGAAAGGCTGAAGGACTTGAGGCTGTTTTCGTTAGAGAGAAGAAAGTTAAGAGGTGACTTAATTGAGGCATACAAGATGATCAGAGGATTAGATAGGGTGGGACAGCGAGAGCCTTTTTCCTCGGATGGCGATGGCTAGCACGAGGGGACATAGCTTTAAATTGAGGGAAGATAGATATAGGACAATGTCAGAGGTAGGTTTTTTACTCAGAGAGTAGTAAGGGCGTGGAATGCCCTGCCTGCAACAGTGGAGGACTTGCCAACATTAAGGGCATTTAAATGGTCATTGGATAAACATATGGATGATAAGGGAATAGTGTAGATGGGCTTTAGAGTGGTTTCACAGGTCGGCGCAACATCGAGGGCCGAAGGGCCTGTACTGCGCTATAATGTACTATGTTCTGTACTCTGAGTGGGGGTCTTCATTGTCCAAGATTGCTAGGTGATACCACTACCAACCGAAGCTGGCCAAGTTCGAAAAGACATAGCTGCTAGACTGGGTGTGCGGCAGATGGCGAGGGAACCAACAAGAGTTACTTGGCCTCATCCTCACCAAATTGCTTGCCACAGATGTCCATGACAGCATCAGTAGGAGTGACCACTGCACAATCCTTCTGGAGATAAAGTCCCATCTTCACTTCAGCGTACACTCCATTGTGTTGTGTGGCACTACCACCACACTCAATGGGATAGATTTCAAACATATCCAGCACTCAAGACTGGGCAAGCATGAGGCACTGGGGACTTCAGCAGCAACAGAATTGTACCACAATCTGTAACCTCATGGTCTAACATATTCCCCCAATCTACTATTGTCACAAAAGTCCGGGGATCGACCCTGGTTCAATGTAGAGGTGCAGGAGAGCATTCCAGGAGCATCACCAGGCATACCTAAAAATCTGGTGAAGACAGTGCTCCAGAACTTGCCGCGCTCCTAGTCAAGTTGTTCCAGTGCAGCTACAACAGTGACATCTACCCAGCAAAGTGGAAAATGGCCCATGTATGTCATATATACAAAAAGCAGAACAAATTCAACACAGCCAATTACCACCCTATCAGTCTACTCTCATCATCAATGAAGTAATGCAAGGGGTCATCAAAAGTACTATCAAGTCAGCACCTGCTTAGCAATAACCTGCTCACCGATGCTCAATTTGGGTTCCGCAAGGTCATTCAGCTCCTGACCTCATTACAAACAAGTACAAAAGAACTAAACACTAGAGGGGAAGGTGACTGCACTTGACATCCTGGCAGCATTTGACCAAGTGTGGCATCAAGGAGCCCTGGCAAAACTGGAGTCAATAGGAATCAGGGGGAAAACTCTCTACTGGTTGGAGTCATATTTGCCCAAAAGAAGATGGTTGTGGTTGTATAAGGTGGGTCATCGCAGTCCCTGGACATCACTGCAGGAGTTCCTCAGGGTAGTATCCTGGACCCAACCATCTTCAGCTGTTTCATCAATGACCTTCCTTCTATTTTAAGATCAGAAGTGTGGATGTTAACAGATGATTGCACAATGTTCAGCAACATTTGCAACTCTTCAGATGCTAAGACAGTCCATGCCCAAATGCAGCAAAACCTGGACAACATCCAGGCTTGGGCTGACAAAAAGCAAGTAACATTTCGCACCACGCAAGTGCCAAGCAGACCATCTCCAATAAGTGAGAATCTAATCATCACCCATTCACAATTAATGGCATTACCAGCACTAAATCCCTCATTAGGAACACCTGGGGTGTTACCTTTGGCCAGAAACTGAACTAAATTAGCCATATAAATACTATGACTATAAGGGCAGGTCAGACGCTAGGAATCCAGTGTCGAATAACTCACCTCCTGACTCTCCAAAGCCTGCCCACCATCTACAAGGCACAAGTCAAGTGCATGATGGAATACTCTCCACTTGCTTGAATGAGTGTGGCCCCAACAACACTCAAGAAACTTGAAACTATCCAGGACAAAGCAACCCGCTTGATTGGCAACCCATGCACAAAGATTCACTCCTTTCATCACCGATGCACAGTGGGTGGAATTAAAAACTGAATGGCAGTGGCCTGTTAAGATTTTTATATTTAAAATATAAGCGATGAAGAAATAAAGTGTTAAATTAGTGTTCTGGTTTCCTCCCACAGTGCAAAGAGCAGGTTAGGTGGATTGGCTGTGCTAAATTGGCCCTTAGGTTGGGATTGCAGGAATAGGGAGGAAGATTGGGCCTGGGTAGGGTGGTCTTTTGAAGGGTCGGTGCAGACTCGATGGGCCAAATGGCCTCCTCCTGTAGGGATTCTATGACCATCAGCTATGGTCATAACAGTTGATTTGACAAAAGTTCTCTGCGGCTCCCGGAATGAGTCTGTAAAAGTACAGAGCTGAGGTCACTTTGTCTGCTACAGTTCAACCTTGCTGTGCCGTGAACTTTGAATCTATAGCTGTCGCAACTAACAGATTTTTCTGAAGCTCATGTTTTAAGCATTGTGATGCACGATCAATTGCACAAAAGACTCAGATTGGGTACAACTGTGGCTTTATTGCAGTCAGATGCGTGGCCTCCTACTGCAGCTGGCGAAATGGCAGATCAATGGAGGACACGCATATTTATACGGCTCCTTGTGGGCGGAGCCAGCCGCAGGGGCTACCGGCGAACCTGTAGTACAGGTCCTACCTTACATCCCCTAATACAGGTGTACACAGTGGTTCACCACACATTGCCTCCTGAAAAACAGCTGCTGAGAAGATCATGAAACGTTCATCTCAGTTCGTACATCCTACCAAATGAGTGCTGCCCGAATTATCTTTTTATGCCTCCTGCTGGCCCGCTATCTTTAATGGGATTCCCGTTTTGCAAACTTTAAATACTCCAGTATGGATGGCATTTTCCAGGCTTACTTCCTGATGTACAAATATCTGGCACTGAGGGAGTGAGCGCTTTTCAGCTTGGCATGATAGCAGACAGAATTTCTGACATAGCACATTTGAGGTGAAATCTGGATATGCCTTAAATTCCTACACAGGCAAAAATATGGACTTCAACCCTGCTAGAAACAAAAATGCTGGGCGTAATTTAACCAAATGGGAACTGAAGGGGGGTCCAGCGGGAAAACCTCTTAAAACTGAATAGCTAGGACGCCACGAGAGTAGTTTTACATCGGTTAGTGAGATTAATCATAGAAAGTATGCCCAGTAATCATTATTAACCATTAAACATGTATTTTTAGGACATAGCAGTAATAAGTAATCAAACTCTACAAGCAGCGGCCACAATGCATTATGGGATTTGGGCTAGCTAACTTGCCCCATGTATTTGAGACACATGAGATGTGTGATCAGCAAATTACATAGTAAGCAAGTTTTTATCTGCTCCCGATATCCTCTGGAAGTGAAAAGGAAGTCACTTCTGATATTCTGTCATTCTGAAACAATCCATGGAGTAAACAGGAACAATGGGTGTGCAGAATGCTAAAATGGGGAAAAACAATTTAGGATTATTAGGATTGACGTCAAGTCTTTTGTCAACACAGCTAACTGAATGAGGCTCAATCATGGGTTGATCGCAATTGTTTTGGATAAGTTTAAACATGACAGCTTCAGCGATTGGATCGAGTCCAACTGGGGTGGGCTATTGAATTTGGAAATTGTATAATTGATGTGTTTTTATCAGTGTTTAGTAGATAAGATCTGGTTGCTTGCCAAGATCATCTCTCATGTACATGAATTCAAGCTTGGGAAAATAAAACCGCCTTATCCAGACTGTTGATGTGTCTGTTGCTCTCTGTACTGAGTTGAGCCACAGGGAAGGACCCCACCTGGAAGCTGACTCAATACACACGTCTTGAAACCACTCCTACAATTTTTGGCGCAGTGAACATTGTCGTCCACGGGATTCTGACAGAATGATCCGCCTCCTACACGTGTGAGTACATTTTAATTTACCACCCGTAGATACAGAAGTTGCATATCAGACGGTCGGATCTCTACGTTGTGCGACCCAAACAAGGGGTGAAAGTTGCGAGTAAGTACTGGCAGACACAAGCAACACTTAGAATGCGCTAATATTGGGTGGGCAAAGACGGACTTTTGTACCATGCCAAGGAGCAGTGCAGGATAAACTGCCGCGTGTTAAAAAACACTGGAAAGGGTAGGGCCCCGGGACGATTCGATGGAGCCCAAAACAGGGAGCCCTCAGTGGGGACCTGATGTCAGCATGATACAAAGCACTGTTATTTAACATAGGATCAAAAAGATTGTTGAAAAAGGATATGATTCAGAAGCTCCCGTAGCTGAGCAAAAGGCTTGGTGGCTAGGGCAGACTAAAAATAAATCCGAGATGGCAGCTATTATACTCGCTGCTCTGATGAAAAATCGCCTCAAAACTGAGGCAGAGCAGAAACAAGGAGCCTCTATAACAAAAGTGCAGAAAGAGGGACTAAACAACCAAAGGGAAGGATGTGGCTGAGCCACTATAACCCTCCCTCCCTGAGGAGGAAGGAGAACAGGGGAAAATAGACAGGGGAAGTTTAGCTGATGAATAAGCCCAGTATGATGACTATCCATCCCCGTATAATTCAAAAATCGCATCCGCTTCCATGGCACCAATTTGAACTACATTAAAAACCACCACGGATGAGAGAAGAGTCACACGGGTCAAGCAATGCCGCTGACTGCAGCGGAGAAACAAATGTTAATGGACAAACTTGGCCCATTGCGCCGAAACCATACTAATTTGGCCTCTTGGGAAACCATGGACGAATTAAGGGAAACCCACGATCTAACCCTGGATGATGTGAGGCTGTTAATAAAGGGGAAATTACCTGGTTCTGGCTGGCAGATGTTACCCACCAATGTACAGAGCAGGGGCTGGATAACAGCACAGGGCAGAACAGACCATCAGAAATATGACGATTTTAAACGGGACCTGGGGCGAGCTTTAGGACACGGTTGTGCTAATTGGACAAAGGTGACACAAGGTCCCAAAGAAACAGCAGACGAATACGGGGAATGGAAGTTCCAAAGTTATGTAGATGAAGGGGGTATAGTCAACCCCCAAAAAGATGATGAAATATTTTTAAACATGTTAAACGACGTGTACAGAATGTCCAAATTAACGATCAGCATGTCTTTTGGCACTTGTGGGAGGAAACTAGAGCACCCGGAGGAAACCCACACAGACACAGGGCAAACATGCAGATTCCGCACAGACAGTGATCCAAGCCGGGAATAAAACCTGGGACCCTGGTGCTGTGAAGCTACAGTGCTAACCACTGTGCTACCGTGCCACCATATTCACAATATGCTCAAAGGTACCCTGAATCGTCACTAAAATTTTGCAAAGAGATGTCAACAAAGTAAAACGTTGGCCCAAAGTAAATATTCCATATCATTCCCAAATAGTATTTTTAAATAGAATAAAACCCACACAAAAAACATTAATTACCTAATTAATAAATGGCTTCAAAGGAGCTTAGGATTTACCCTCATGATTTATAACATTATCCAAACTAATCTATTTGATTACTACCTTGAGATTTCTTCCAGGTCTCCTCAATTTTAATAAGCTCTAGTTCTAAATCTGAAATTGGATATAAAATACCTGATTTAAAGACAGTCTTCATTGAGCTACTATCAGTTGATCACTAGCTGGGTGATTATAGACATTTTTAATGTTCAGAATATCCTGATTATTTTCGGGCCTACCATTGTCTTTTTAAATTTTCCTCTTTACTAAATTAAGTTAATGTTTCATTCTCATCTGAATTATGTAAATCAAGCCACATAAAATGTATTTACATAGTTTCTTTAACCAAGTAAAAATCCCAAGGCTCTTCACAGGAGAAGTATCAAATAAAATTTGACACTGAGCCACTTAAGGAGTTATTAGGGAAACTGACAAAAATCTTGAACCAAAAAATGGTTTTAAAAAGCATGTTAAAAGAGGAAAATGAGATAGAGAGATTTAGGGAAAATATTTCAGAGCTTGCGCCTTGGCAGCTGGAGGCACAGCTGCCAACATTGGTGCAATTCAAATCAAGGATGTTCAGGAGGCCAGAATTGGATAAGTGAAATATCTCAGAGGGTTGTAAGGTTGGAGGAGATTACAGACATAGGAAGGGAAAAAATGATTTTGAACTTTGAAAACAAGGATGAGAATTTAAAGATTGAGGCATGTCTCAATCAGTAGCCAGTGTAGGGATTAGGATACGGATAGCAAAGCTTTGGATGAATTTATTTTTGTGGAAGATGGAACATGGGAGTTTGATCAGGAATAGTCAAGTTTGTCATAGAGTCATAGAGACAGAGAGGTCTACAGCACAGAAAAGTCCTTCAGGCCATCGCGTCTGCACCAGTCAAAACCAACCACTTAAGTAGTCTAATCCCATTTTCCAGCACTTGGCCCATAGCCTTGGCATCACTAGTGCACATCTAACTACTTCTTAAATGTTATGAGGGTCTCTGCCTCCCTCCAGATTCCCACCACCTTCTGGGTGAAAAAGTGTATCTTCACATCCTCTCCCAACCTCCTGCCCCTCATCGTAAATCTATACCTTCTGGTCATTGATCCCTTCACCAAGGGGAAACGTTTCTTGTCTACTGCATCTATGCCCCTCATAATGTTATATATCTCAGCCATGCCCCCCTCAGTCTCCTCTGGAAATACAACCCCAGTCTACGCAATCTCCCTTCATAGCTAAAATTCTCCAGCCCAGGCAATATCATGGCAAATCTCCTCTGCGCTCTTTCCAGTGCTATCACATCTTCCTATAATGTGGATTCCAGAACTGCACACAATACTTCAGCTGTGGCCTAACTAATGTTTTATACAGTTCCAACACTCCCTACTCGTAAAATCTATGCCTCGGCTAATAAAGGCACGCTATAAAGGGTGGAGGTGTGGGCTTAAGTGGGGTGGTCTTTCCAAGGACCAGTGTAGACTTGATGGGCCAAATGGCCTCCTTCTGCACTGTAAAATCTATGATACCATATGTCTTATTAATCCACTTGCCCTGCTACCTTAAGGGTCCAGTGTACATGCACATCAAGGTCCCTCTGCTCCTCGGTGCATCCCAGGGCCCTACTGTTTATCATGTACTCCCTTGCCTTGTTTGTCCTGCACAAGTGCATCACCTCACACTTATCCAGAATTAATTCAATTTGCCATTGATCAACCCACATGATCAGCCCATCTATATCCTCTTGTAATCTAAGGCTATCTTCCTCACTATTTACCATCTCACCAATGTTTGTATCATCCGCAGACTTATTGATCAATACTCCTCCAATCATGTCTACATCATTTATATAAGCAGCAAGAGCCCCAAAATTGATCCCTGTGGGACCCCACTGGACACAAGGTTCCAGTCAGATAAACATCCCTTGACATTCACCCTCTGCTTCCTGCCATTCAGCCAATTGTGACGAATGGAGGATTTTAGAATATTGGCTTCTAACTATTGGGACAGTTTACAGATTAAGAACCTAGCGATATAGTGTGTTTAACTGCAGTTGATATATTTTTTAAGGATTTTGTTTTGTAAAGGCCTGGGAGCTTCTAGGAGCCAGAAGGTGAAATTGATCAAAGGAATGCAGTTTCAGTCTGAGCTAATGTACTGTGGTTTGACTGGGAAAAGTCCCTGGAGAATTAATGTACTTTCAACCTGGTGAGTTAATTTGTTTTTCAACTTGGGGACATGATGTCATTGCTGGGTGGAGCCAATGAATGCAGAGTCAGTTTTGCAGAAGGCTTTGGTGAGAGAAGAGGTGAAGTCTGATCTGTCTGACACTGAGTCCACAATTCTATCACAGTAGGATAGTTATAAAAGAGTAACAATATTTAAAGCAGAGCAGTCTCATCAGGGGACAAGAAAGAGGCTGAAACTCGGCAGGTGAACCAGCTTTTTGAAGACATTCAGTCTGAAGGGGTTCTAACAGGGGCCAAATCTGTTTTATAAAGCAAGTATTAAACTATGCCATGCTGATTTTAAGATAGATTGAGAGTTGTATGTTTATTTTCTTGTTGTTTAATGGGAAATTGAGTAGTAATTTTTAAGGGGTAATTGTAAGCTGTTCTTTTCGGGTTTGAAGTTAAAGAGTTCAAGATTGTATTCGTAATAAAGTTTTGTTTTTTTTAAAAAACAAATCCCTATTTCTTCATATAATCACTCTGGAGTGAATCATTCCTTCTGCACAGTCTTACAAATTAACTAAAATATTGATGTTTCAGACCAGTATGCAGTTTAATGGGGAATTGAGTAGTTTTTAAAGTTTTGTTTTAAAGAAACACAAATCCTTATTTCTTCATGCAATCACTCTGGAGTGAATCATTCCTTCCGTAGCCTTACAAATAATCTAAAATATTGGAGTTTCGGTCCAGTATCCTATCCACTGTTCGGGTCTGATTTGGACATAACATGTTTCCCAATGTTCAATGTCAGCAACCTCAATTCCATACATCGACATATCGTTATCAGGCTTTTATGCCTGAATCATTCCTCCACCCATAAAAATGTCCATTCAGGTCAGAGGGAGAGGGCAGGCCAGCAGGAAACCCGATTGTTTTCCCAAGGTGTCCACCTGGCGAGCAGACCTTCCAGAGGAGTTCAGGTGAGTGCAGCGCTAAGGAGGGAGAGAGTCATGCCCAGGCACTACCAGCGGCAGTGCTGGGAGGAGTTGCATGGTGGGGTGGTGTGTGGGAGGAGAAGAGAATTTTTGTGCACTGTGGCGGCCTTTAAAAATGGTGGCATGATCTTGAAAAGACTCAATCAGAGCCCATCCCACCAGCGCGATGTCATGGAATCCAGCCCTTGCCTTTCCTTTCTTCATGTCCCGCATAATACGACAGAGAAAGCCACATTGGTGATGGCTGTTTAAAAATTGCTTTTCCCACCCACTACTCCGCCAATGACTTCGGTCGTCGCCATATTCTGCTTTTGTTCATTCACTACAGGATCAGTCTGACAATTTAGAAACAATGGAGGAGTAGCGAGAGGTGCTAAAGGTAGTTTGCACTTAAAGTGGTGATTACGTTCCTGGAAATTGTCTATTTAGTTTAAACTTCTTTAAGTGAAGCATGGTTACTCATAGGGATCAATGTTAAAGCCAGAGTTAGTTCCTGAGGACAATGTTTGCCTGGAAAAATCAATGTAAAAATTAAATAGCTGGCTAATCAGAGGCCAGCAGTTATTTCAAATGCCTTCTGGAATGATACCCACCCGAGGCCCAGGCCCTAGTTAGGTGATGGCAGGAATCGTGATGTGGGAGTCACTGGGGAAGGAAGGTGAAGGGAAGCTGGCAGCAAGGGCAGGGAGAGTGGCTATTAGCAGGCTGAATTCCCCACTTCCGGATGCTTAATCAGGCACCACGTGCCAATTTTAAAGAGGGCACCCACCCACTGGGAGCTGGCAAGCAAACTTGCCAGGATTTGCTTGTCAGGCAAATCACATTGTGAGTACCATTCACACACTGCTGGGTTAAGGACCAGATCCCTAAGTTGGTGTTAATTGCCACTTAATTGCCTCTATTGGCAACAGAGTGGAAGGCTGTCCATGGGCCTTCATACGATGAACATAATTGGGATGGAAGCGGAAAGGTGGTATGGTCTCTACCTTTTGTTCTCCCACCTTCGTACATATCCCTTCCCGCCATCATTCTGTTCCTAACTTTGTCTCACTTAAGGAGGAGCTAGGTAGTTTCATGACCATCATTACTGAGGCAAGTTTTTCACTGGGCTTGGAAATTCTGTGATGGAATTTGAACTTGTGTTCCTGGAGCCTGATGCATTACTCTGGGCTCGGCTCAGTTCAGTAATGTAACCGCCACAGTACTGCCTCCCACGACCAACCCCATCTTTTTGTGATTTGGTGTCAAACTTTGTTTAATATGCTCCTGTGAAGTGCCTTGAGACCTTTTGCTATGTTCAAGTTTTATACAAATGCAGTTATTATTATTGGCAGTTTGGAAATGGTGAGGGAGGAGGAAGAGCAACAGGAGAGAAGAGAGATATTTGCAGAATGGCAGAGCTGGCAAAGATCAGAGACAAGGCTAGGAGAAGCACAGAAAGTGAGCAAGAAAGAGGTTAGGCAACATATCCTTTGAGATCTACAAATGCTTTAAAGAAAGCAGATGCATACTTTCACTTCTTGTAACAAGTATAGGTTTATTTATGGGCAGCACGGTAGCACAGTGAGTAGCACTTTTGCTTCACAGCTCCAGGGTCCCAGGTTCAATTCCCGGCTTGGGTCACTGGCTGTGTGGAGTCTGCATGTTCTCCCTGTGACTGCGTGAGTTTCCTTCGGGTGCTCCGATTTCCTCCCACAAGTCCCGAAAGACATGCTGTTAAATAACGTGGTCATTCTGAATTCTCCCTCTGTGTACCCGACCAGGCACCGGAATGTGGTAACTCGGGACTTTTCACAGTAACTTCATTGCAGTGTTAATGTAAGCCTACTTGTGACAATAAAGATTATTATTATTTTGCTTATTAAATCCAATTAACCTACCTGGTGCAAAGCTAGTCTTCCCATAGAATTGTATTATTCCACTTCTCTGTCCAACCACAACCACACGATCTCCAATTTGCATTTCTGTCGTATCGGTCTCTGCACAGCCTAGGCTGCCAACAGATGGAGCTCGCTTCCGCAAACCTAATTTAAACATTCAAAATGAAAAGTTAATCAAACTGCGTTTAACATGATTACTCTGTAGTAGTTGTTCTCCTACTTTTTCCTCTTAGCAATATTCTCTCACTCCATGCTGTGTACAGCATATATTTTTGTTGAGATTCATTCAGTTTGTTGGAGGCTATTCCCACAAAATGGATGATGTTAAACAATGAGCTAGATTTAACAGGGTGTGGGGTCCTTGTCCCACTTGGTGAAAATGTCAGGGGAAAGCCCTGCAGACATTTAATGCTCAGGGATCTGTTGATTATTTTAAAGTGAGACTTTCATTCCCATTTGGGCAAGCAGTCCTGCCTATGAGATTTGCTAGACAAACAAATGACTGGCAGTTCTATTTCCAGCAAAGCCACTGGGAGCAATGGCCAGTGCTGCGACTATAACATGAGCTTATCCTCGTCTGCAAACAAATGCCGAGGAGCCAGAACTGGAGTGAAAGGGAAATTTAGGGGGATTGGTATTGCTGGAGACAGGCGAGAATGGCGCTGTGATGGAGGTTGGAGAGCCAGAATAGACAGCCTGGAGGTGTGGAGCAGAGACAACCTGAGGGGGGACCTCAGATGACCCCAAGGAGCCCATTGAGGAGGTACGGAGGTACTCACTCCACTCCCCAAACCCCACTTTACCGTGCACCTACCTGCAGAGTGAGAATTGGCATGTGATTTGGTGTGGGCTTTTTTTTCCACTGGATAAATCATCAATGGTAGCACGGTGAGGCCAATATGTGGGCATTAATTGGCCACTTAGGGCTTCAGTTGGTTCACAGATAGTTGGAGTGCCCGACACTCCCCTACCATTGGTAAAATTGCAGTCGGAGCAGGAATAAGTGGGTAGGCAACAGGTAGGGCACCGATGGCATTTCATATGTCTTCCATGAAATCAAATTGGTGCTTGCTGATTATTTTCAGCGGGCAACCTTCTTTCATGTTCCAGCATCAAATAAATTTCTAGCCAATTTAATTTGACCTTATGGAGCCAGTCATGGCCCAATTAGCTTTGTTTCTGAACAGCCACCATGACTAAAGGCAGCTGAGTAGATTGCTGTCAGTAGCTCACTGGGATCATCGTTGTGCCTATTATCTTTATGGCTTCCCCCCTGTGTATCATCAACCTGGTCCCAGTGTTGTTCAACCGCAGGGGTGGACTTTCTTGAAGGTGTCGGTAGGTTTGCTTCCCCACCACAATGGCTGAATCTCCAATGTCCACTTCCATCAGTAACACCATTCTGTTTATCATATATCCGAGAGAGTGGTCACTCTGCTCGCTTTTATATTGACAGATACAACTCTCCGCTTCGCCTCTGGACCATCTTCCATACGGAATACAGGTGCTTTACTGTTCGATCTACACGTGCCCGGCAGGCTCTGCTTATACGTGCACTCAAGGATCAAATGGCCTTTTCTCCCACAGCTGAAGCATTCAACCGCCCTAAATCTGCACATGTCTGGAGTTGGCTTCCCGCACATCTGTAACACTCTGCACACTCTGAGTCCATCCTAAGTTGTGGGTTTAATCTTCTATACCTGCTGACTCTTCCAGTTCCCATTTTCATTTCCTTGCTTGGACCAGCGCCTTCACTCCTGGCACAACTGCTGCTTGAGATTTCCCACCCTAACTGGTGGACTGTGCTGCTCAGAGCACTTTGTGACTCCTGGGCATTCTTCTCCATGTTCTCCATGGCTGAAGCAATCTCTGTGATAGTGGCCCTTTGCCCGCTTTTACATTGACAGATATAACTTTCCGTTCTGCCTCAGGTCTATCTTCCATAGAGAATATACTTCCGATTCTGCCAAAAGCTTCTTTTGTATTGCTTCATCATTAATGCCACATATTAAATGATCTCTTAGCATCTCATTTAACATGGGCGGCAGTGGTTAGCACTGCTGCCTACGGCGCTGAGGACCTGGGTTCGATCCCGGCGCCGGGTCACTGTCCGTGTGGAATGTGCACATTCTCCCCATATCTGCGTGGGTTTCACTCCCACAACCCAAAGATGTGCAGGTTAGACATGATCGTGATAAATGACGGGGCAGACTCGAAGGGCAAAAGGCCTCCTCCTGCTCCTATAGAACATAGAACATACAGTGCAGAAGGAGGCCATTCAGCCCATCGAGTCTGCACTGGCCCACTTAAACCCTCACTATCCCCATAACCCAATAACCCTTCTATGTATGTAACTATTTACAGAATGCTTGAAAACAATCTCTCCATACTCCTCCCTAGGGTCCAACTGCTGGGACAAATCCCAACACATCCCAGTGAATTCCCAATTCCCATCCCTGATTAGACTGGTGGGTCACACGAAAGGGGATAGTACGTTAAAGGCGCTAGCAGCTGCACACTGCATTGAGGAGGCAGCGACGACCAAGGAATACCCAGCCATGATAGGGAACACGCCCTCTCATGCTCCACCAACCAGAGGACAACTGTTATTGGGGCCAACAAGACAGTGCCGTTACAACGCTGCCTCTAATGCCACTACGGCTGGGCAGCATGGTAGCACCGTGGTTAGCACTGTTGCTTCACAGTGCCATGGTCCCAAGTTCAATTCCTGGCTTGGGTCACTGTCTCTGCAAGTTTCTGCACGTTCTCCCGTGTCTGTGTGGGTTTCCTCCGGGTGCTCCAGTTTCCTCCCACAAGTCCTGAAAGACGTGCTGTTAGATGAATTGGACATTCTGAATTCTCCCTCCGTGTACCCAAAGAGGTGCCTGAGTGTGGCGACTAGGGGACTTTCACAGTAACTTCACTGCAGTGTTAATGTAAGCCTACCTGTGACAATAATAAAGAAAGAGAACAAAGAACAAAGAAAATTACAGCACAAGAACAGACCCATCGGCCCTCCCAGCCTGCGCCGATCCAGATCCTTTATCTAAACCTGTTGCCTATTTTCCCAGGATCTACTTCCCTCTGTTCCCCGCCTGTTCATATATCTGTCTAGATGCATCTTAAATGATGCTATCTTGCCCGCCTCTACCACCTCCGCTGGCAAAACGTTGCAGGCACCCACCACCCTCTGCGTAAAAAACTTTCCACGCACATCTCCCTTAAACTTTCCCCCTCTCACCTTGAAATCATGACCCCTTGTAATTGACACCCCCACTCTGGAAAAAAGCTTGTTGCTATCCACCCTGTCCATACCTCTCATAATTTTGTAGACCTCAATCAGGTCCCCCCTCAACCTCCACCTTTCCAACGGAAACAATCCTAATCTACTCAACCTTTCTTCATAGCTAGCACCCTCCATACCATGCAACATCCTGGTGAACCTCCTCTGCACCCTCTCGAAAGCATCCACATCCTTCTGGTAATGTGGCGACCAGAACTACACGCAGTATTCCAAATGTGGCCTAACCAAAATCCTATACAACTGTAACATGACCTACCGACTCTTGTACTCAATACCCCGTCCGATAAAGGCAAGCATGCTGTATGCCTTCTTGACCACTCTATTAACCTGCGTTGTCACATTCAGGGTACAATGGACCTAGACTCCCAGATCTCTCTGTACATCAATTTTCCCCAGGACTCTTCCATTGACTGTATAGTCCGCTCTTGAATTAGATCTTCCAAAATGCATCACCTCGCATTTGCCTGGATTGAACTCCATCTGCCATTTCTCTGCCCAACTCTCCAATCTATCTATATTTTGCTGAATTCTCTGACAGTCCTCCTCGCTATCTGCAACTCCACCAATCTTAGTATCATCTGCAAACTTGCTAATCAGACCACCTATACCTTCGTCCAGATCATTTATGTATATCACAAACAACAGTGGTCCGAGCACGGATCCCTGTGGAACACCACTAGTCACCTTTCTCCATTTTGAGACACTCCCTTCCACCACTACTCTCTGTCTCCTGTTGCCCAGCCAGTTCTTTATCCATCTAGCTAGTACACCCTGAACCCCATACGACTTCACTTTTTCCATCAACCTGCCATGGGAAACTTTATCAAACGCCTTACTGAAGTCCATGTATATGACGTCTACAGCCCTTCCCTCATCAATTAACTTTGTCACTTCCTCAAAGAATTCTATTAGGTTTGTAAGACATGACCTTCCCTGCACAAAGCCATGCTGCCTATCACTGAGAAGTCTATTTTCTTCCAAATGTGAATAGATCCTATCCCTCAGTATCTTCTCCAACAGTTTGCCTACCACTGACGTCAAGCTCACAGGTCTATAATTCCCTGGATTATCCCTGCTACCCTTCTTAAACAAAGGGACAACATTAGCAATTCTCCAGTCCTCCGGGACCTCATCCGTGCTCAAGGATGCTGCGAAGATATCTGTTAAGGCCCCAGCTATTTCGTCCCTCGTTTCCCTCAGTAACCTGGGATAGATCCAATCTGGTCCTGGGGACTTGTCCACCTTAATGCCTTTTAGAATACCCAAAACCTTCCCCTTCCTTATGCCGACATGACCTAGAGTATTTAATCATCCATCCCTAACCTCAACATCTGTCATGTCCCTCTCCTGTTTAGCTCACAGGGCTAATCGCTGGCTTTTAAAGCAGACCAAGCAGGCCAGCAGCACGGTTCGATTCCCGTAACAGCCTCCCCGAACAGGCGCCGGAATGTGGCGACTAGGGGCTTTTCACAGTAACTTCATTTGAAGCCTACTCGTGACAATAAGCGATTTTCATTTCATTTTTCATTTTCCTTGGTGAATACCGGTGCAAAGTACTGACTCCATAAAGATTATTATTAAATTGGGGGGGGGGGGGGGGATCACCAAGGCACAGCACTCACAAGCATATGTTTAAGGCACCATGAGCACAAATGGAATTTTCATGGTTGTTATTATGTTTTTTCGCCGTTGTAATGTTTGATTTGTGTGTGACATTTAACACATTATGTTATGTTCATTTGTGTTACTGTGTACAATGTGATGATGGATTTTTCCGATATTTTTGGGATTGTGGTGTTATTTTGTAAATAAATAAATGTCTCGGATCGTGTTTCCGGGATCCTTAAGTGGTAGGGGGAGCAGCCCCAAGTCGTGGTCCACATAAGTACCAACGACATAGGTAGGAAAAGGGATAAGGATGTAAGGCAGGAATTCAGGGAGCTAGGGTGGAAACTCAGATCTAGGACAAACAGAGTTATTATCTCTGCGTTGTTACCCATGCCACGTGCTAGCGAGACGCGGAATAGGGAGAGAGAGCAGTTGAACACATGGCTACAGGGATGGTGCAGGAGGGAGGGTTTCAGATTCCTGGATAATTAGGGCTAATTCTGGGGTAGGTGGGACCTCTACAAACGGGATGGTCTATACCTGGACCAGAGGGGTACCAATATCCTGGGGGGGGGAAATTTGCTTATGCTCTTCGGGAGGATTTAAACTAGTTCAGCAGGGGATTGCGAACCTGAATTGTAGCTCCAGTATCCAGGAGGTTGAGAGTAGTGAGGTCATGAGTAAGATTTCAAAGTTACAGGAGTGTACCGGCAGGCAGGAAGGTGGTTTAAAGTGTGTCTACTTCAATGCCAGGAGCAGCCGGAATAAGGTGGGTGAACTTGCGGCGTGGGTTGGTACCTGGGACTTCGATGTTGTGGCCATTTCAGAGACATGGGTACAGCAGGGACAGGAATGGCTGTTGCAGGTGTCAGGGTTTAGATATTTCAGTAAGCTCAGGGAAGGTGGTAAAAGAGGGGGAGGGGGTGGCATTGTTAGTCAAGGACAGTATTATGGTGGCAGAAAGGACGTTTGATGAGGTCTCTTCTACTGAGGTAGTATGGGCTGAGGTTAGAAACAGGAAAGGAGAGGTCACCCTGTTAGGGATTTTCTATAGGCCTCTGAAAAGTTCCAGAGATGTAGAGGAAAGGATTGCAAAGATGATTCTGGATAGGAGCGAAAGTAACAGGTAGTTGTTATGGGGGACTTTAACTTTCCAAATAGTTTGATACTTTAGATGGGTCCGTTTTTGTCCAATGTATGCAGGAGGGTATGTAGATAGGCCAACGAGAGGCGAGGCCATATTGGATTTGGTACTGGGTAACGAACCAGGACAGGTGGTACATTTGGAGGTAGGTGAGCACTTTGGTGATAGTGGCCACAATTCGATTACGTTTACTTTAGTGATGGAAAGGGATAGGTATATACCGCAGGGCAAGAGTTATATCTGGGGGAAAGGCAATTATGATGCGATGAGGCAAGACTTAGGATGCATCGGATGGGGAGGGAAATTGCAGGGGATGGGCACAATGGAAATGTGGAGCTTGTTCAAGGAACAGCTACTGTGTGTCCTTGATAAGTATGTCAGGCAGGATGGAAGTGGTCGAGCGAGGGAACCATGGTTAACTAAAGTTGTTGAAACACTTGTCAAGAGGAAGAAGGAGGCTTATGTAAAGATGAGACGTGAAGGTTCAGTTAGGGCGCTCGAGAGTTACAAGTTAGCTAGGAAGGACCTAAAGAGAGAGTGAAGAAGAGCCAGGAGGGGACATGAGAAGTCTTTGGCAGGTTGGATCAAGGATAACCCTAAAGCTTTCTATAGATATGTCAGGAATAAAAGAATGACTAGGGTAAGAGTAGGGCCAGTCAAGGACAGTAGTGGGAAATTGTGCGTGGAGTCAGAGGAGATAGGAGAGGTGCTAAATGAATATTTTTCGTCAGTATTCACGCAGGAAAAAGAAAATGTTGTCGAGGAGAATACTGAGATACAGGCTATTAGACTAGAAGGGCTTGAGGTTCATAAGGAGGAGGTGTTAGCAATTCTGGAAAGAGTGAAAATAGAAAAGTCCCCGGGGCCGGATGGGATTTATCCTAGGATACTCTGGGAAGCTAGGGAGGAGATTGCTGAGCCTTTGGCTTTGATCTTTAAGTCATCTTTGTCTATAGGAATAGTGCCAGAAGACTGGA
This sequence comes from Scyliorhinus canicula, assembly GCF_902713615.1. Taxonomy (NCBI): domain Eukaryota; kingdom Metazoa; phylum Chordata; class Chondrichthyes; order Carcharhiniformes; family Scyliorhinidae; genus Scyliorhinus; species Scyliorhinus canicula. The sequence goes on along the minus strand of NC_052146.1, from coordinate 278,598,297 downwards.
GGATAGCAAATGTTCGCTTGTTCAAGAAGGGGAGTAGAGACAACCACAATAACTATAGACCAGTGAGCCTTACTTCTGTTGTGGGCAAAGTCTTGGAAAGGTTTATAAGAGATAGGATGTATAATCATCTGGAAAGGAATAATTTGATTAGAGATAGTCAACACAGTTTTGTGAAGGATGGGTCCTGCCTCACAAACCTTATTGAGTTCTTTGAGAAGGTGACCAAACAGGTGGATGAGGGTAAAGCAGTTGATGTGGTGTATATGGATTTCAGTAAAGCGTTTGATAAGGTTCCCCACGGTAGGCTATTGCAGAAAATACGGAGGCATGGGATTCAGGGTGATTTAGCAGTTTGGATCAGAAATTGGCTAGCTGGAAGAAGATAAAGGGTGGTGGTCAATGGGAAATGTTCAGACTGGAGTCCAGTTACTAGTGGTGTACCACAAGGATCTGTTTTGGGGCCACTGCTGTTTGTCATTTTTATAAATGACCTGGAGGAGGGCGTAGAAGGGTGGGTGAGTAAATTTGCAGATTACACTAAAGTCGGTGGAGTTATGGACAGTGCAGAAGGATGTTACAAGTTACAGAGGGACATAGATAAGCTGCAGAGCTGGGCTAAGAGGTGGCAAATGGAGTTTAATGCAGAAAAGTGTGAGGTGATTCATTTTGGACAGTCCTCACCGACCTTCGAGGTCAATACTGGAGTCAAGCAGGGATTTGTCATCGCTCCCACCCTTTTCCCCATCTTCATCACTACCATCCTTCACCTTTCAAGAGCAGCTTCCCAATAGAGTGGACACCGTCTGCAAGATGGATAGAAAACCTCTCAAGCGGTTCAAATCCAAGAAGAAAGCAACACTGACATTGCTTATGTAGTTTCAGTATATGGATGACATCACTATCTCCACTCACTCAGAAGAGAATCTCCAAAGCGTTTTTCTGAGGGCTGGATCGGCTTATAACAGGTTTATATGGGCGGGGCAAATGTCTCAGATTGGGAAGTCTTACAGAGGGAGAGGCAGGCAGGGGATGGCGCTCTGAACCTGTTGAACCATAAGACATAGGAACAGAATTAGGCCACTCGGTCCATCGGGTCTGCTCTGCCATTCAATCATGGCTGATATTTTTCTCATCCCCATTTTCCTGCCTTCGCCCCATAAACCCTGATCCTCTTATTAATCAAGAACCTGTCTATCTCTGTCTTAAAGACGCTCAATGGTTTGGCCTCCATAGCCTTCTGCGGCAAAGTGTTCCATAGATTTACCACCCTCTGGCTGAAGAAATTCCTCCACATATCTGTTTTAAAGGATCGTCCCTTTAGTCTGAGATGGTGTCCTCTGGTTCTAGTTTTCCCCACAAGTGGAAACATCCTCTCCAAGTCCACTCTATCCAGGCCTTGCAGTATCCTGTAAGTTTCAATAAGGTCCCCCCTCATCCTTCTAAACTCCAACGAGTACAGACCCAAAGTCCTCAAAAGTTCCTCATACGATAAGCTGTTCATTCCAGGGATCATTCTTGTGAACTTCCTCTGGACCCTCTTCAAGGCCAGCACATTCTTAGATACGGGGCCCGAAACTGATCACAATACTCCAAATTGGGTCTGACCAGAGCCTTATAAAGCCTCAGAAGTACATCCCTGGTTTTCTTTTCTAGCCCTCTTGACATGAATGCTAACATTGCATTTGCTTTATTAACTGTCGACTGAACCTGTACGTTAACCTCAAGTGAATCATGAACAAGGACTCCCAAGTCCCTTTGTGCTTTTGATTTCCTAAGCATTTTCCAATTTAGTAGTCTATATTTAAATTCCTCCTTCCAAAGTGCATAATCTCACACTTTTTCCACATTATATTTATTTTGCCACTTCATTGCCCACTCTCCTAACCTGTCCAAATCCTTCTGCAGCCCCCTTGCTTCCTCAATACTACCTGTCCCTCTACAGATCTTTGTACCATCTGCAAACGCAGCAACAGTGCCTTCAATTCCTTCCTCCAGAGCATTAATGAATATCGTGACAGGTTGTGATACCAGCACAGACCCCTGAGGCATGCCACTAGTCACCGGATGCTATCCTGAAAAAAAAAACCTTTATCCCCACTCTCTGCCTTCTGCCAGTCAGCCAATCCGCTATCCACGTTACCCTTAACACCATGGGCACTTAACTTATTTAACAATCTCCTATGTGGCATATAATGGGCCAGGGTTTCGAGAACACCAAAGTATATCATGGAGTTCACCTAAGCTAGAACTTTTAATAGATTTTGGTTATGGTGAGCACAAGGGTCCACTCTCCAGGTGTTATGCCACAGAGACCTTAAGTATTTTCAAAACAAAACAATGTTTATTCTGTGAATTCAGTGAACACTTTATAAACACACAGTAAACAGTTTATCAACTACCAACACTGATAATCCCCACCGATACAATACTCTACAGGTAACCCTTAATAACTTTCCTAACAACATCCATAAGTCAAAACACCTTTTTTTCCACAGAACAGTAGGTTTGAATTCTTTACAGAAAACAGTTATTACTTTGAAGTAATCAAGTGATCTGGAGACACCTTTTTAACCTGCATAGAGAGACACACACACACAAGACTTCTCTGTCTTTATCCAGCTTCCAAAGGTCTAAACCGAAAATAAACAGCCAAAAACAGCTCCCAGCTCAAAACGAAAGTCAAAGACAGAATCACATTCCAGCTCCACCCACACAATGACATCACTGCAGCCATTTGATAAAACACACTTTTCTTAAAGGGGCTCTCACATGACAGGCACCTTGTCAAACTCCTTCTGAAAATCTAAATAAATCACGTCCACTGGTTCTCCTTTGTTTAACTTCCTTGTTATCTCCTCAAAGAACTCTAACAGATTTGTCAGTCATGATCTCCCTTTGACAAAGCCTGCTGACTCAGTCCTTTTTTACCATGCACTTCCAAGTACTCTGCAATCTCATCTTTAATAATGGACTCTAAAACCTTACCAATGACCGAAGTCAGGCTAACCGGCCTATCATTTCCGGTCTTCTGCCTCCCTCCCTTCTTAAACAGTGGTGTTAAATGAGCCACTTTCTAGTCCTCTGGGACACTTCCTGCCTCCAATGATTGCTAAAGATCATCACCAATGCCTCCACAATGTATGGGTGGGGGGGGGGGGGGGGGGGGGGGGGGGGGGGGGGGGGGGTGGTGGTGTTGATGGGTCTGCGGGTGCCAGTTCTGGAGGGTCGCCAATGGGTCTGCGGGTGCCAGTTCTGGAGGTAGGTGGGTAGAGGTGGGGGAAAACGATGTAGGGTCGGGGGTGGTGGTGTTGGTCGCTGAGGAAACTGCAGGTGCCAAATCCCGAAGGGAGACTGTGTCCTGTTGCCCGTCCTGATGAGCCACGTAGGCATATTCTGGATTGGCATGGAGGAGCAGGACCTTCTCGACAAGGGGATCTGATTTATGACTAATCAAATGCTTCCAGAGGAGGACAGGCCTTGGGACTGACAGCCAGGACGGGAACGAGACCCCGGAGGTGGACTTCCTGAGGAAGGCAAACATACGCTCATGAGGAGTCTCATTGGTGGCAGTACACAGAAGCGACTGGATGGAATGGAGCGCATCGGAGAGGACCTCCTGCCAGCGGAAGACTGGCAGACTTCTAGACCGTAGGGCCAGGAGGACGACCTTCCAGACTGTCGCGTTCTCCCTCTCCACCTGTCCGTTGCCCCTGGGGTTGTAGCTGGTCGTCCTGCTGGAGGCGGTGCCCATGCTGAGCAAGAACTGGCGCAACTCGTCGCTCATGAAGGAGGAACCCCGATCGCTATGGATGTAGGTGGGGAAGCCAAACCAGGTGAAAAGGCTGTGCAGGGCCTTGATGACGGTGGCAGAGGTCATGTCAGGGCATGGGAAGGCAAAGGGGAATCTTGAGTATTCGTCAACAATGCCGAGGAAGTACACGTTACGATCAGTGGCGGGGAGGGGCCCTTTGAAATCGACGCTGAGGCGCTCAAAGAGGCGAGAGGCTTTTACCAGGTGTGCACTGACTGGCCGATAGAAGTGCGGTTCGCACTGCGCAGACCTGGCAGTCCCTGGTCACGGTCCTGACCTCCTCGATGGAGTAAGGCAGGTTGCGAGCCTTGATAAAGTGAAAATAACGGGTGACCCCCGGGTGACAGAGGTCATTGTGGCGGGCCCGGAGTCTACTTGTGCGCTGGCACATGTACCACGGGATAGGGCATCTGGGGGCTCATTGAGCTTCCCAGGTCGATACAAGATATCGTAGTTGTAGGTAGCGAGCCCGATCCTCCACCTCAGAATCGTGTCATTCTTGATCTTGCCCAGCTGTATGTTATAGAACATGAAGGCAACCGAACGTTGGTCAGTAAGGAGAGTGAATAGCCTGCCGGCCAGGTAATGCCTCAAATGTCACACAGCTTCCACAATGGCTTGGGTTTCCTTTTCGAACGGAGGAGTGTCGAATTTCGGAGGCATGGAGGGTACAGGATAAGAAAGCCACGGGCCTGCCCGCCTGGTTGAGGGTAGCGGCCAGCGCAAAGTCCGAAGCATCGCTCTCCACTTGGAACGGAATGGACTCGTCCACAGCATGCATCGCGGCTTTGGCAATATCTGCCTTAATGCGGTTGAAGGCCAGGTGGGCCTCAGCCGTCAGGGGAAAAACGGTGGATTTAATCAGTGGACGGGCCTTGTCCGCATAATTGAGGAACCACTGGGTATAGTAAGAGAAGAACCCCAGGCATCTCTTCAGGGCCTTGGGGTAGTGGAGGAGGGGGAGTTCCAGGAGGCATGGAGTCGGGGTCGGGCCCTAGGACTCCGTTTTCCACAACGTAGCCAAGGATGGCTAGGCGGGTTGTGCGGAAAACGCATTTTTCCTTATTGTAGGTGAGGTTAAGGAGTTTAGCGGTGTGGAGGAAGTGCTGGAGGTTTTCGTCATGGTCCTGCTGGTCATGGCCGCAGATGATGACATTATCTAAGTACGGGAACGTGGCCCGCAGCCCGTACTGGTCAACCATTTGGTCCATTTCTCGTTGGAAGACCGAGAACCCATTGGTGACGCCGAAGGGAACCCTGAGGAAGTGGTAGAGGCGGCCATCTGCCTCAAAGGCAGTGTATTGGCGGTCCTCTGGGCGGATAGGGAGCTGATGGTACTCGGACTTCAAGACAATTGTGGAGAAGGCTCGATATTGCGTGATCTGATTGACCATGTCAGATATGCAGGCGAGGGGGTACGCATCGAGCTGCGTGTACCGGTTGATGGCCTGACTGTAGTCGATGACCATCCGGTGCTTCTCCCCAGTCTTGACGACCTCCACTTGGGCTCTCCAGGGGCTGTTACTAGCCTCAATGATCCCCTCTCGTAGGAGTCGCTGGACCTCCGACCTGATAAAGGTCCTATCCCAGGCACTGTATCGCCTATTCCTAGTAGCGACGGCTTACAATCCGGGGTGAGGATGGCGAAGAGAGAGGGTGGGGCGACCTTAAGGGTAGCGATGCTATAGACTTGAGGGGGGCAGGGGTCCGTCGAACTTTAAAGTAAGACTTTGGAGGTGACACTGGAAGTCGAGCTCTTGTAGATTTCGATTGCTTGAGGACCTGCTACCGTGAGCAGCAACGCAGTGTGCCTCTCATCAGGCTGTGCCTGCAGGCCAAGGGCAGAAACATAGAGTTTAAACTGATGTTTGAAAACGCGCTAGTTTTCATTTATGTTACCCGAGACTTGAAGCTGATGGGATGCCTTTGAACCTTCCATTTCAAACTTCACCGTTGTTTGTTGTGTTCAGTTGCAAATAGCCGTGGTTCACCAGATCTGCAGAAGAATCTTCTCTTTTTCGTACTTCGGCCAGTTTCGCCACATCTTTTCTGTGGCTATCTCTATAAATGTTCCTCACCCCGGTACCATGTTGTGTTCTGTGGTCTTGCCGTTACAATGATGCACACAGAACATCTACTTGTTTAACTAGAACTATGACTGATAGATGAACACGTGGAAAGATAACAAACAGATTACTATGCAGATAAAGTTACTAAAGGAGTTCAGTGAACTCTCCTGGAGCTACTCTGTGTGCAACTATCCTGTTGTATGCCTTCCTACTAACTGCCGAGTCTTTTACGTCACGTGATCGATGTCTGATGCCACCAGCTGGTTGGAGGTCGCATTACGAACGATGTCCAAAACTATTCACAGGCATATCATCACAAGCGAGTTACTGCAATGCATTGTGGAGATGGTACAAATGGCTGCCAATGTTGCTTGATGGTGGAGGACACAATTGAAGGGACACAATTCTTTGATGGCACCTAAAGGCAAGAGAAGGCCCGAAAAGGAGTCTGAAAAAGGGACAGCAGTGATCTAGAGTCCAAGGGCCGGTCCCACCTCCTGGAAACACCTGCAAAGTATGTAGTTGAAGATGTGGCTGTAGGATCAGGCTCATCGGCCATGCAAGAACCCACAGAACGTGTCTTAGGCGGACAAGCGTACTTATTAACAAGTACTTGCCGAATAAGAATGAATGAATGTGAAAACCAATCTGAACAGAGTGGCAGTGAAGAGCTTGACACAACTGTGGACACTGATTGGGACACTCCACAAATCCCCCACTGACCACTAGAAAGATTGGATGTAAAACAATTGAGGATGACATTGACCTTCAGAGCCAATGGCATTGGGTGTCCACCTACACAGTTGGAGGCGATGGCCGAACCAACCATCTAGCATATTGATGTCACGGTGTCCTAGAGAGGTAGAGCCTCCTCTAACATGTTTTGATATTTGCAAAATTGCCTGTACACTCTGGCATAGGATATTGGCACATTCTGCGCCCCCTTCCGCCTTGCCCTCCCTGCTTACCCTGCATCCCCTGTGTTCACGCCTCACCTCCAATTGGTCTCTGTGATACTATCTGGCCTCCTCTCCCTTCTGCCCCTCTTTTTCTCCTCAAAATAGGTTGCACTCCTTAGTGCAGTACACAAACTCCATCCGTTGAAATGTAGGTGGCAATGAACTGTGCACAGGGGCTGGTTAAGCACAGCTGGCTTTTAAAGCAGACCAAGGCAGGCCAGCAGCGCAGGTTCAATTCTAGTACCAGCCACCCGAACAAGCCCCGGAATGTAGCGACGAGGGGCTTTTCACTGTAACTTCATTTGAAGCCTTCACATGACAATAAGCGATTTTCACAAAGGCTGCACTCGGCAGAAATGGTCCAAGAGAGTTAACGAAACAAAAGAGTCTTCATAACAAAGCCAACAAAGCAAAACCCACAAGGAAAGGTGTGAAATCTCAATAATTAAGGAAACTTTCATTTGAATTCCTAACAACTCATAGGCCAATGCACCTGTCCCCTTTTTTTATCCCACCCTTGGATGAGTAATGTGAAAAAATGGATTGGCCGCCTGCCCGTGTTGCCCATGCAATGAGCGCTGAAATGCACAGGCAACCTTGGGTTGTTCGTGATCTTAATTCCCCTCCAGTAGCACAGTGGTTAGCAATGTGCTTCACAGCACGGCAGGGACCCGTGTCCAATTCCCAGCTTGGGTCACTGTCTGTGCGGAGTCTGCAAGTTCGCCCCATGTCTGCGTGGGTTTGCTCCGCGTGCTCCGGTTTCCCCCCCACAAGTCCAAAAAGACATGCATTAGACAAATGGGACATTCAGTGCACCCGAATAGGTGCCGGAGTGTCGCGACTAGGGGATTTTCACAGTAACCTCATTGCAGTGTTAATGTAAGCGTACTTTTGACACGAATAAAAATTATTCTTATTATTATATAAAAGTAAATTACTGCGGAATCTGAAACGAAAGAGAATATGCAGGAAATTCTCAGCTGGTCTGGCAGCATCTGTAGGGAGTGAAAAGAGCTAACGTTTCGAATCTGACGACTCTTTGTCAAAGCTAACAGAGAGAGAAAGTGGAAAATATTTATACTGTGGAGTGAGAATAAAAGATGAGTCATAGCCACAGAAACCCAGGGAAACGGGGTGCTAATGGCCACAGAAACCAAGGGGATAGAGTGCTAATGGCAGTCCCCAGAGAGAACAAAAGATGTGAAAGGCCAAACAGCAGAGAAACTAACATCAGAGGGTGAACTGTAGATGTGGGGGGGAGGGGAAGGGGGAAGCAAAAAGGAGAAAGGGTAAGGAAAGGTGGATAAGATGGGCGGGGAGGTTAATATATATTAAGAAAGACAAGAAAAAAATAAATGGTAAAAGACAGTTAAAATGAAATGGGATGAAATCAAATGGGTCGAGGTTGGGTAGAGCTAATCATCTGAAGTTGTTGAATTTGATGTTGAGACTGGAAGGCTGTAGCGTGCCTAACCGGAAGATGAACAATTATTATTATTATAATTGGCAGCAGGCTCACTTCCAGCTTCTACACATGTCCATCAATTGTAATGCTGCGTGATGACGTGAGTGTGATGACGTCAGTATGTGTGCCCGTGTCTTCTCACATGATTTTTAAAAATAAATTTAAAGTCTCCAATTCTTTTTTTCCAAATTAAGGGGCAATTTAAGGTAGCCAATCCATTGGTCTTGCACATCTTTGGGTTGTGGGGGTGAGACCCACGCAGACACAGGGAAAATGTGCGAACTCCAGACGGATGGTGACCCGGGACCGGGATCATATCTTGGCGCTGTGAGGCAGCAGTGCTAACCACTGCGCCACCTTGCAGCCTTTCTCACTTGATTTTGAGTTTGGCTCGCGCCCACTTGAACAATGTAAAATTCTGACCAATAATTCAATTACGTTCCTGCATGCACTATCTTAATCTTTTGCAATTAAGAATTAATATCTTCAATTTTTCAAAATGAAATGTGCTTTAAATACTGTATTACAGGTTTAATTTGCAAAATTGTATAGCTGGATGTTAGCCACATTATTCCATTATAATATGAAATTACACAATGTCACAATTGAAGATTGAAAAGATTGTCATAATCACCTAACTGCATAAGTATTTTGATGCAGAATTGATTTTGTGATTGAAGACAGGGGGTGAATTTTTGCTCCCTCGTGCTTGGAAAATATCTAATGGGAGGACAATTAACATTGAGTGGAGAGCCAAGATCAGGGTTAGAATAAGGTTTTGAAAAAAGAATATTGTTTCCTTGTGTGCCACAAGTGTTTCTCTAACCATGGCACCCCAACCCTCACAAGCGATTCCCCACCAGGAGCATGTATCTTTTGCTGGGGCCATTCCACTGGATTCCAGGTAGACTGCTATTTCGGTCGGGAAGCGATTATTATGCAAATAAGATTTCCATGAAAATCGGTTGGACCTCATAGCTATTGCTTCTGGAAAGGCCAGTTGTTTGCTTGGTCATTTTCCTGCCCAGGAATTGATTTGAAGTTTATAAATTCTGCCTCACTTATTTACATAATGACCAGTATCATTGTGCATTGGGTAGCCTGTATCATTCCCACAGTTGTTCTTCCCACACCAATTAAACAATACAAAGGTGCACAAAGGAAGTACCAAGCTGATGCACATAATCATCTATTAATTCATTTTGCATGCATCATACTTCCATATCAGAAATCCATTGAACTTGACATATTATGGTCCTGGTTTATTCGGCTTTAACAATTTAATTGATTGTAAAATTTTATTTTAATAGTCTAATGATTAAATGGTTACATGGTTTACTTTAATGAATATAAACAAATACCCATGGTGGTCCTCGTGATGGCAGGTACTGGTTTAGTTGCCACCTTCTTTGAGTTGGCCAAATTCCATTGGCGTGTGGGTGGCTGCCTTTGTCTGGATTGTCTGCTCTCTATTGAAGAGGTAGAGGAGGATGAGGAGCTGAATGATCCAGGCAGAGAAGCTGAATAGGCAGCATATATTGAATAGAGAGAAAGGAAGAATGTGAGACAAGAGAATAAGGCAAATGAAAGTCACAGAAATGCTGAAATCAAAGTTAAGCACAATAGGTGAAATCATTCTTCAGCATACAAATCAAATAAAATCCAATAATTAATTTTCATTAATTGAAGGGTGTTTTTCTGTAGAGAAGGAATGTGCAAATACAATTTTGTTCTTGACCTTTTCCATCTTTTATTTTTCTGTTTTGGGCATTTATTTCCTCTGTAATACATTGGCAATTTTGCTTTCCTCATTTTGTTTTCATTTTTCAATGAATTTTCATTTAGAAACGTTTTATGACATAGGAATTACTGAGTGCAAAAGACCAAGATCACCCTAGTTCACCTTTGACCTTCCAAGTTGAAGAACGATAATAGAGAAATTGACGGATCAAAACTAACAATCTCTGTCAGTTAGTGTACGATAAGCCAAGTCAGAAAGTGGCACACGCAGAGCTTCAAGCCACTTTCAGCCATGTGTTAGCATTGGCATGTCCTGCATGCACCAGGGGCTGTTCTAGTTGATTTGACACATGTTTTTGAAATTTGAATTGCATAAGTCCAGTGTACCCTTGTGCTAATCACTTAAAGCTGAACAAATACATGAGATCCTTGCTTATATATACATAGAAGATAGGAGCAGGAGGAGGACCTTTGGCCCTTCGAGCCTGCTCCGCCATTTATCACAATCATGGCTGATCATCCAACTCAATAGCCTAATCCTGCTTTCTCCACATAACCTTTTATCCCATTCGCTCTAAATGCTATATCGAGGTGCCTCTTGAATATATTCAATGTTTTAGCATCAACTACTTCCTGTGGTAATGAATTCCACAGGCTCACCACTCTTTGTGTGAAGAAATGTCTCCTCATCTCTGTCCGAAATGGCTTAACCTGAATCCTCAGACTGTGACCCCTGGTTCTGGACACACCCACCATCTGGAGCATCTTCCCTGCATCTACCCTGTCTCGCCCTGTAAGGATTTTATAAGTCTCTATAATATCCCCCCTCACTCTTCTGAACTCAAGCGAGAACTATGCTAACCTAGTCAATCTCTCCTCATATGACAGTCCTGCCATCCCTGGAATCGATCTGTAAACCCTCGAGAGCAAGAACATCCTTCCTTCCTCAGAAAAGGAGACCAAAACTGCACACAATGTTCCAGGTTTGGCCTCACCAAGGCCCTATATAATTGCAACAACACATCCTTGCTCCTGTACTCGAAACAAAGAACAAAGAGAACAAAGAACAAAGAAACCTCTCGCAATGAGCCAATTAATATTCAGGCTTGAACTATTTAAAAGACCAGCAATTCAACTTGCAAGTGAGGTGCATTGGACTTTTCCTATTGCAAGACAATTGGTGGCTGCCAACTCTGTAGTACAGGCTGCACAACTGGAATTGGTGGCCACTGTCATTACTGCGCTGCGGACATCTGGGAAGGATTCAGTGATGGAACGGACCTCCAGGCAATTCTGGGATTTCACAAGGACTGGGCTGACAGGCCCCAGCATAGAACGTAGGGCATGTTGGATTATGGCAGGGGTGGGGGAAAGGTGGATGCAGGGACAGAAAACAATGAGGGCTGGTGTGGGCCTTTGATTCAAGAACCAAAGACCATGAAAGGAAACACTCTATCCCCCCTTTCACTGCTAGCGGTCCACAGGGTTATCCTGTCAGGAAGCATGTTGGTCGTAGACCTCTCCTATCACTTGCAAAATCTGAGTGGCAATAGGATTTTGGCAGTATGGGTGGCATAATGGTTAGCACTGCTGCTTCACAGCGCCTTGGGTTTGATTCTGACATCATGTGACTGTGGAGTTTGTACATTCTCGTCGTGTCTGTGTGGGTTTCGTCCGGGTGCTCCAGTTTCCTCCCACAGTCCAAACATGATTGGCCATACTAAATTGGCCCTTAGTGTCCAAAGATTGGGTGGGCTTACGGGGATAGGGCAACTTTCAGTAAAACAACAGGCGTCATTTTATTGTAATTACTAACCATAAGCCCCTGTTCGGCCTAGTAAAGGAGGATAAATTGATAGTCTTGGCCAGGATTCAACAGTGTGCTTTTGATGTTGGTGGCATACGAATACACATTTAACTATCATCCAGGCACGCAAAATGCACATGCAAACACCCTTAGCCTACTCCCACTGCCTGTAAGTCCCCCGTCCCCACCAGTAACGGATGAAGTTGTGCTAGCATTAGATGTTATGAACACATTACCCTTCACAGGTGGCCAAATCCGCACATGGACCCAAAAGGAGCCTATATTGGCCAAACTGCGCCATGTCATCCTACATGGTGGATTGCAGGGGAGGCTTCCGGTGGAACAGTGAAGCAATACGATAAAGCAGCAGGAGCTTTGCATGGAGGACAGCATCATCCTGTGGGGAGCCCGAGTGGTTGCCCCCGCAGCCAGGTCAGCGAACTATCTTGCAGGACTTGCATAGTGGACATCCGGGGATTTCTAAAATGAAGATGTTCGCTCGTGGAATGTGATGGTCAGAACTTGACGGCGACATTGAGCTACTAATGGAGCAATCCACAGCTTCCCAAGCGCACCAGTAACTCCCTCTATCAGCATCGCTCTACCTGTGGCCAGGTCTCCCCTGGGTGCAGTTGCATGCTGTCTTCGCTGGACCCTACTTGGGAGCAATATTTCTGCTGCAAACTGACATCTGCTCATAGTGGATGGACATGCACAAAATGCTTTCCACCACTTCTCATGCCACCACAGAGAAGTTGTGTCAGTCTTTCAGCACCTACAGGATGCTAGAGGTGCTTGTCACTGACAATGGATCCTCCTTTATCAGTGAGGAATTTCAAGGATTTAAGCGCATTAATGGGGTGAAGCATATCCAAACTGCCCCATATCACCATCTTCCAATCAAGGGCAGAACGGGAAGTCCAGACATTTAAATGGGACATGACAACAGACAATAGACCCCATTGATGCAAAGCTGGCGCAAGTCCTGATTACCTACCAGACCACACCACAAGCTACAACCGGAGTAGCATCGGCATTTTGTAAGGGGCTGCTAATCTCTAAGTGAGCTTGTGGGTCTCCCACACAACCACCCAGGGGCAATGTCACCCCACACACACGTGGGCATTACTCCACACCTCCACAAATAAGGACACTCTGCAATGGTGTCCCTCCTCTTCAGGGCCCCCTACACTCCCTTACAGGCCCACCCTCCAGGATCCCCCCCCCACCAAGTAGAGGCCCCTACTTACCTGCCCTGCCACCCTTCATAGCCCCCCTCCATTCTCCTTTCATGGGCATGGCCCTCTTCAGACCCTGCCCCTTGGCAGTGCCACCCTGGTAGCCTTGCAATGCCCCCTGGCAGTGGTCCTGCCATCTGATAACCTTGATAGTGCCAGGCGGCAGTGTCAAGGTGCCAACTGGGTGGTGCCAGGATGCTCACATTACATGGGAAGGGCCTGGGGACCACCCTGCATTACCCCTGGCCACCCAGGGGCCTCCAATGGACTGGGAGATCCTCCAGGTGCCGTTCCATCTGCTCCATATTTGAATGGAACAGTACTGAACAGCGCCAGGCTGCATCCTTGTTGGGGTGGCTGGTAGATCCCAAGTAAGCCTGCCTACATAGGTTTAAAATGTACGTAGGCGTATGCCGTTTCATCATGCCCCTTTTGGGCGGGATTCTGATTCCGACGCCTCGTGGGACTTGGGTATATCCCACGAGGCTGAAAAGGCTGCAGTGAAGCCCGCGGGAGGCCTCTCGCAGGACATACCGGCCACGTTGCGCTCTCACTTGAGCATACGGGGGCCAGTAGACCGAGCTCCTGGAGTTTATCTGTAGGTTTTCTGCCCACAGCTACACGGATTGATGGGCTAGAGGCCTGATAAATGAGAAATTCTTCAGGCTGTAGCCAAACAAGCCCAAGAGCAGGTTGGTCCAATGGGGGATTGGGGGAGATCTTATGACCGGCAATCCTGGGGGAAAAGTCAGCTGCTGATTGGGGAGCTGGTGGTGGATGGGGTGAGGTCCGATTGCGATGGGGGCAGTAGAGAGATCATGGGGAATGGTTGGGCCTGGAGGAAACACTACTGCTCTGACCGACTCACAGACAGTACTGTAAGGGTACTTGAGGCATGCATTCAACCATTCTCACATCTTCTCACTTGTCAGGTTTCCCAACGCTTGGGAAATCCAACTGACAAAAGTTGAAACTAGAATCACTGTTGTGATGAGACTGTGTATATTCACTGTAATATTTAAATGACAAGCCCAGCTCTTGTGAACGCATTGGTTATCATCCCTCATCCTTCCTCCTTTGAAACAGAGGAGGGCAGATTGGAGACGGGTTAGGATCATGTTTCAATTTCTTTTAATATCTGACCCACCCTTTTTTGTGAGTTAAGATTCAGCCCCTGTCTCTGATAACTCTGGCACTTATATCTACTGGTGGCTAATGTTGTTTTTTCTTATCTTCCTCTTCTTTATGCTACTTATACTCATTGGGACAGACCAGTATCAGAAAAGCATCTTACAAGATATCCCAGATCCTTAATCAAATATTTTATCCATCATTTTAAATAGTTCTGGTCTGCTATGGACACCAAAGGGGTAGTCTGTCAATGTGGTAGGTGCAGCACATCAAGCCATATTAGATACTTAGATGTTCATTTTGTGCCTGAAAGTGAGTGCAGTGCCATAGCATTTCTATGCCCATGTTGCTTAGAGCAGCTGGTTGCGAACTAATGCTGCTGGAGAAGGGCCCATTTTTGCTATGCTCAATAATCATTGACTATGCCTCCTTGTACTGGTCCTTATCAGCTTTCCAACACCACAATTTCCATTTCTGCCAACTAGTAGGTGGCCAAGCTGTGTTGCTACTTATGTGGGTACCCATTCAATCTAATTAAATTGACAGAATCCAAAATCACAGTTTTGGAAATAGGCAGGAGAGAAAATGTCTGCAGCTGTTGGAGGGAAGGTGGTGGTGTAGTGGTATTGTCACTGGACTAGTAATCCAGAGACCCAAGGGTAATGCTGTGGAGGCCTGGGTTCAAATCCCACCAGGGCAGATGGTAAAATTTGAGTTCAATAAAAGTCTAATGATGATCATGTTGCGATTGTCACTACACCTGGTTCACTAATGTCCTTTAGGGAAGGAAACCAACCTCCTTACCTGGTCTGGCCTACAGATGACTTTAGACCTACAGCGATGCCCTCTGAAATGGCCTATCAGGCAACTCAGTTCAAGGGCAGTTAGAGGTCACCAATAAATGCTGGCCCAGCCAGTGACACCCACCTCCCATGAAAGAATATTTAAAATTATTACAGGAGCTGTGAGATGGATTCACTGATTAAACTATTGTCCCAGAGAGTCAGTTCATAAGAACTAGGAGCAGAAGTAGACCGTCCGGCCCTTAGAGCCTGCTCCGCCATTCTATAAGATCATGGCTGACCTATTCGTGGTCTCAGAACCGCTTACCCGCATTCTCGCCATATCCTGTAATTCCTTTATTTTTCAAAAAAAATCTACCCTATCTTTAAATATATTCAATGAAGTAGCGTCTACTACTCCTTTCGGTAGGGAATTCCATACTTTAACCACCCTCTGAGTGAAGAAGTTCCTCCTTGATTCAGTCCTCAATCTGCCCCCCCTAATCTTGAGGCTATGCCCTCTTGTCCTACTTTCACCTACCAGTGGAAACATCCTTTCTACTTCTATCTTATCCATTCCCTTCAAAATTTTATATGTTTCTATTAGATCTCCCCTCAACCTTCTGAATTCCAGTGAATATAATCCCAATCTACTCAACCTCTCCTCATACGATAACCCCCTCAACTCCGGAATCAGCCTAGTAAACCTCCTCTGCACCCCCTCTAGTGCTAGCACATCCTTTCTCAAGTGTGGAGACCAAAACTGCACACAGTACTCCAGGTGTGGCCTCACCAGCACCTTGTACAACTGCAACATTACCTCTCTGCTTTTAAACTCAATCCCCTTCGCAATGAAGAACAAAATTCCATTTGCCTTCCTAATTACTTGTTGCACCTGCAGACCAACCTTCTGTGACTCATGCACAAGTACACCCAGGTCCCTCTACATAGCAGCATGCTGCAGCTTTTTACCATTTAAGTAATAATCCATTCTATTGTTACTCCTACCAAAATGCACGACTTCACACTTATTGACATTATACTCCATCTGCCAGACCTTTGCCCACTCACTCAATGTGTCAATGTTCCTTTGTAAGGTTTTACAGTCCTCAGTACACTTTGCTCTGCCACACACCTTCGTGTCATCTGCAAACTTGGATACCTTACACGTAGTTCCCAACTCCAAATCGTCTATATAAATTGTAAATAATTGTGGTCCCAACACCAATCCCTGAGGCACACCACTCATCACTGATTGCCAGCCAGAATAGCACTCATTTATTCCCACTCTTTGTTTCCTGTTAGACAACCAATCCTCTATCCATGCTAGTACTCTACCCTTAACACCATGCATCCTTATCTTATGCAGCAGCCTCTTGCGCGGTACCTTGTCAAAGGCCTTTTGGAAATCTAGGTACACCACATCCACTGGGTCCCCTTTGTCTACCTTGCTCGAAATGGCTTCATAGAATTCCAAGAGATTCGTCAAGCATGACCTGCCCTTCATGAATCCATGCTGCGTCCGTTCAATGGGACAATTTCTATCGAGGTGCCCTCCTATCTCTTTCTTGATAATAGACTCAAGCATCGTCCCCACGACAGAGGTTAAGCTAACCGGTCTATAATTCCCCATCTTTTGTCTACTTCCCTTTTTAAACAGTGGCGTCACATTTGCTGTTTTCCAATCCTCTGGGACAAAGCAATATGTGGCCAGAGCTATTTCCTCTTTTCTGCACCTCTGCTTATTTGAAGGATTCCATCTCACTTTTTTTGTATTGTGTTTCTTGACAAATGTCTTGAAGCACCACTCCATAGCTGACTGACAGCCCTGGCCAACAACCTCATCTTAGCAGTGATGCTCTTCTGTGACAGTTCCAGGGCTGTAGAAAATAATATTGTTGAAGAGAAAAATAGAAATGTAGGAAAAGGGGATGGAGAGAAAAAAGTGAAGAATGAGAATAAAGTAAGGGAGAGAAACTAAAATGAACTCAAAGAGAATAAGCAAACTGAATTGTGAAACACACAATAAACAGAAAGATGAAAGTGAGGAGTAAAAAACTTAAGTGTGGAAAATAGACACTAAAAAGTGGAGAAAAAGATGGAGAAATTAAAATGAATGAAAGAGTTTCACAAGGAAAAGTGACCAGCCAGTTCAGCTCCAGCAGAGTGCAGAATATGTTAAATGGAAATGTAAGATTATTTCACATTAAAGCATATGAAACTTTTCTTATACTTTGTCCTAATAACAATAAATAGGCCCAGTGACAATATTGGTAGGACAAGTAATTTAGGATGTAAGCAGTTAAAAATGTTAAGCAATTTTAATATATTCCCTTAATCTTAATATTGGCAAACTGATTAAGAAGCATAACAAGTCAAAGGAACAGCAGAAAACATGCCATTGCTAACACAATCTTTGCAAAAAGGCAAGAATGTCAGAGTTAACACCACGCATGCAACAATTGATTTTAACGACTTTTTAAAAAAAGTTAGCAGGTTATTTTGACATTAAAAATCTAATTCCAATTGCACTTTACACTGTATACCTTCTGTTCCAGCCTGTGGTTTGGTAATGTCCTGAACTGGTATGGGGTGTTTGGTAACATACTTTTTGGAAGGAGGTAGACCTTTCGATGGAAAAATTATTTCATGGTCAGATAGAAAAGTGAAAAATAAACAAGAACATGTTTAAATGGATTAAAATGCCAAATGTTTAAATCCGAGTTGTATGTTACAATTATTTAACTTGGCTTCTGTATTAAGAACATGAGAACTTTAAGGCTGTACTCCAGCTTACATCTTAGCCTTTTAAGAGCATAGATCAAAGATTGGGCGCAAAGGCACAAGTTATGTCTCCAATTTCCCAGTAATAAACACCAAAATATCAGGAATGTTGCAAATTGCATGTGACTGCCTCCAAACAAACTATTTAATTCATTCTGCCGCCAACCAATACACTGCCAGGAAGTCAGCCTTGAATAAAATATAAAAATATATAGTTTGGATGCAAACTATCTCTTCCCCCACTCTAGCTGCAGCATACCTGTGTTTGGTAACTCACCACATGCTGATCTCAACTCTATTTTACCCTTTACTGTACACAGTGCACAGTACTGTTCCTGGTCGCCAAAAAAGTGAGACCCTTCGCAATGGCCCCCACCCCGCAAGACACCACTGAGCTTCACTCTTTTCTTGGGCTAGTAAATTTCTAAGAGCAATTTATTCTGAGTCACTGGCCTGAATTTTGTGGACTTCTTGACCGTCACTGCATTGTGTATTCATGACTTTATGCAAACTGACCCCGTACTTGCCAAGGTGAGGCATCCGGTGCTATACGGTAATCAGCATCGACAGCTACCAGGGGAGTTGAAGGCTTTCTCCTCCAGGTTGTCGGAGCTAACCGTGGAAGATGGTAGCCTCTTGTGGAGCACAAAGGTTGTTGTTGCAGTGAAGGGCCAGGCAATTATGTTGAAGGACCCTCATATTAGGTACCCCGGAAGTTCCAAGTGAAGGTGCTGGTGAGAAGCTATGTCTGGTGGCCAGGTTTGGACACGTATATTGAGATTTTAGCCCAACAGTTCTCCATCTATCATCTATCTTTCTATCTCTAAGCGCATCAGAAGCTCTCCGCAGTGCACACCTGTGGTAGTGGCATGAACGCCCTAGGGCTCGCGTACATGCCGATTCCGCAGGTCCATTCCTGGGATCAATGTTTCTCGTCCTTTTGGATGACCGCTCAAAATGGCAATGAGCACCTCCCGGCGATCTTTGAGCGATTGCGCATTTCCTTTTCCAATCACCGAATCCCAGAAAAGCTTGTAACAGATAACGGGGCCTCTTTCACAAGAGAAGAGTTTGCCACTTTTGTGAAAAGTAACGGGATTCGCCATGTCCGCACTCCCCATACCATCCGGCACCGAATGGCTTGGCAGAGAGGGCCGTGTAGACGGTTAAAAGAGGTCTAAAGAAACAGACTTCGGGCTCAATGGACACAAGACTGGCAAGATTTTTAATCTCATACAGGACCGCGCCACACGCATTAACTGGGTCAGCCCCCGCTGAGATGTTAATGGGTCGTAGGCTTTGTACATGACAGAGTTTGATTATCCCGGACATCAGCGTGAAGGTACGCCATAACCAGGATATGCAAGGGCATTGCCTGGTTCGACATTGACCTCTTCGACACTTCGCACCTGACGACGCGGGTGTTGATTCGTAACTTCAACGTCGGGGCTTGCTGGCTCTCTGAGATTGTCATCCGCCAAACAGGACCAGTCTCTTACCAAGTTTGGGGCCAGGGGCAAGTGATGAGATGGCATTTGGATCACATTCGCTCACGGAGGTTGGTCCCTCAAAAGAAATCTGTCCTGGATCTCCATTGCCGAACCAACCTGCGGTGGCGCCTCCAATTTCTCTCAATACTGTAATGACCGACGTTGAAATCTTCCAACTCTGAAATGGGGACGCAGACCCCTGAGCTCTCAGGTGCTGAACATCCACCAGAGCTTTCCTGCCACAGACGACATTCACAAGAAAGGTATAAACTCGCATCAGCAACAAGCCGGAGCTGAAGAGAATTTGACCAAAACCTGATCCGGCTCATCGCTCGTTGATGGGGGTCTTCAGACTTTGAGGGTGAGGAATGTAATATCCCACACAGGACCTATGGGATGGGAATGATTATACTCTCTTAGCCAGTATTTTAGAGTCAGTGTTTAATAGTGAAATAGGCCTATAGATCCCACACTCAAGGGGATCTTTGGCCTTTTCTGGATTAGAGAAATCGAGGCCTGCGTCAGCATGGCAGGCAGCATCCCTCTTAGCAGAGAGTCATTGAATATTCCCAGTAGCAGCATGATGGCGCAGTGGTTAGCACTGCTGCATCATGGCGCCGAGGCCCCAGCTCTGAATCACTGTCCATGTGGAGTTTGTACATTCTCTCCGGTTTGCGAGGGTTTCACCCCCACAATCCAAAGATGTGCAGGTTCAGTGGATTGGCCATGCCAAATTGCCCTTTAATTGGAAAAAATTATTGGGTACTCTAAATTTAAAAAAAAAAGAATATTCTCAGTAAATGCGACGCCAACAAGGCTGCAAACTGTTTATAAAATTCAACTGGAAAACCATCCGGTCCCGGTGCTTTCCCCCATTGCATGTAACCAGTACAGGCTATAACTTCCTTCAACCCCGACGGTGTCTCCAGCACCACCACCCCCCCACCACCACCACCACCACCACCACCACTCGGAAGTCCAATTTGTCCAAAAACCGCTCTCTCCGAGCCACCGTCCAGCGGTTCAGACTTGCATAGCTGTTATAACCTCCCCATTGGCTGGGGACTAATGACAATCCCACAATCCTTTGGGAGTATGAGCTTCCCCAATGAGAGGGGTGGAGAAATCATTAGCAGATTCCCAGCATAATTAAAGCTGGCCAGTTTGGAACCGGGTAGAGGAGAGTGAGCAGCAAAGGAAGTTGCCGCTGCTGTTGTGTATATATATATGTTATTGTAAATAAATGTTATTTCTTTCTATCCTTCAACTCGTGCTGGTTTCTTTGTGGCCCTCACAAAAATAGCCCTCGATTTTAAAAAAACCTCAAAAGCTCCATTAATCTTATCCGGGGCAGCAACCAGCTCTCTCCCCTCATCTTTAACCTGAGCTATTTCCCATGTGGCTGCCTGCCATCTCACTTGGTGAGCCAATAATCGACTGGCTTTATCCCTGTACTCATAAAATGTCCCTCGCAAATGGCGAAGCTGGCTCACCGCATTCTGCGTCGATTGAAACTCAAACATCATTTGTAGCCTCTTTGTCTCTGCTAACAACTCTGCCGTAGGGGCCGTGGAGTGCTGCCAATTCACCTCCAAAGGTCTACCAACCTATGGCTTTCAGCCTTGCCAGCCTTAACCTTAGTAAGAAGCCTGACAATGCCAGGTTAAAGTCCAACAGGTTTGTTTCGAATCACTAGCTTTCGGAGCACAGCTCTTTCCTCAAGTGAAAGCCTTAACCTTGTGGGCCTTGTACGATATTATTTCTCCTCTGATCACCACCATCAACACTTCCCAGAATGTGGAAGGGGAAACCTCCCTTTCTGGTTGGAATCTACATAATTCCCTGTGGCCGAATCCAGCTTTCACAAAACCCCTTAAATGCCAGAAGTGAAATGTGTCCAACTTCCATGATGGGCGCTGGGCTCGGCCTGCCTCTAATCGCATATCACCAGTGTGTGGAGCATGGTCCAATATCACTATCGCCGAGTACGCAGCTCTTACCACCCCAGGGAGTAACACATTTCCCACCATGAAAAAATCTATTCTGGAGTAAACCCAGTGCATGTGAGAGAAGAAAGAAAACTCCCTCTCCCTTGGGTGACTAAATCTCCATGGATCCACCTCCACTATCTGTTCCATGACCACAGCCAACTCCCTTGCCATCCCAGAAGTAACCAGAGACCTGGGGCTTGACCTTTCCATCCTCGGGTCTAATAGTGGTTAGCAATGTTGCTTCACAGCACCACAGCACCTGGCTTAGGTCACTGTCTGTGCGGAGTCTGCACATTCTCCCCGTGTCTGCGTGGGTTTCCTCCAGGTGCTCCGGTTTCCTCCCACAGTCCAAAGATGTGTGGATTAGGTGGATTGGTCACGCTAAATTGCCCTGTAGTGTCCCATGATTAGGTGGGGTTGCTGGGTTCCAGGGATAGGGTGGAGGTATGGGCTTAGGGAGGATGCTCTTCAAGGGCCAGTGTAGACCTGATGGGCCGAATGGCCTCCTTCTGCACTGTCAATTCTATGAAATCTCCACCCATAATTAACTGGCATGAGTCCAGATCAGGGATGGCTGTCAACACACTTTTGATAAAATCTGCATTTATCCAATTTGGTGCGTAAATGTTCATTGATACCACTGGTGCACCTGCCAGCAATCGACTCACCATAACATATTGCCTCCCCCTCAGGATCTGTAAAATTCAATTCGCTGTAAATGCCATCCTCTTAATAATCAATATCGCAACGCCTCTCGACCTTGAATCAAAATTTGAGTGGAACACCTGCCCCACCCACCTTTTCCTCAGTCTCGTCTGATCCCTAATTCACAAATATGTCTCGTGCAAGAAGACTGCCTCTGCATTCACCTCTACATCAGCCCATACATAAAGAAACCCTCATTGCCACCCTTTAATCTCCCGTCCCCTTCCAACACACCCCCCACCCGCTCGGCTGTCAATCCAACACCTCTGCCCCCCCTTCCAAACATCTGCGAACTATCCCTCCCAACTGAAACAGGCATCCATTCCCTCCCCCTCCCGCCCCCAACACACACAACCCAACCAACCTAAACTCATTATCTCACCCAACAAACAAAACCGAAACCACTCCCACCCCAAGTATCTCGCCACATCCCCACCCCCCTTTGCTTCCGTTAAATAGCAAAACCATTAGCCAGGGGCCCTATCTAGCAAGTCAGAGAGAGAAAAAACAAGGAAAATCCCAACCAGAAAGAGCCAGATACCCACTTACCCCAGTCCCTCACCCAAACCAAAAGTACACATTAGGCAAAAGAGTAAATAGTCCACACCCCTAATTGACCAATCAAACTACTCCATACTGTCACGAACGAGAAGAAGAAGAACACAGGATCCCAAATAGCTAAAGCACAAACAGTTACAGGAACTATATACATGAATACACGAAATTCAAAAAACTCCAAAAAAACATCCCTAGACCACAATCACGTCTCTCCTAGTCCACTCCTCCTCACAAAGTCATTCGCCTCCTCCAGCGTATTAAAGTAATAGTCCTTGTTTTTAAACGTGACCCACAGTCAAGCTGGGTACACCATTCCAAATCGCTCCTCTTTTTTGTAAAGCGCTGCCTTGGCCTTGTTGAACCCAGCTCATCGCTTTGCCAGTTCAGCCCCAATGTCCTCGTAAATTTGAACACGACCTTTCCCAATACCTTTCCTTTGTGACCTTCGCCCATCTCAAGATCTGCTCTTTATCGAGAAATCTATGAAGGCGGATTATGACTGCCCGTGGTGGATCGCCGGATTTTGGTTTCTGTCGTAGTGACCAGTGGGCCGGGTCCAGCTCGTGAGGGTTCGCAAAGAACCCCTCCCCCACTAATTTCACAAGCAACTTCGCACAGCAGTTCTTTATTTTACTCGGTGTGGACTCCCCATGTCCTTATTGAATGGCGTGGCCTTAATTTCAAACAGTGACTCCAGTTCTAGATTCTTCCACAAGACTAAATATCCTTTCCACAACCAACCCGTCAAGACCTTTCAAGATCTTATATGTCTCAATCAAGTTTCCTCTTACTCTTCTAAACTCCAGTGGATACAAGCTACATTCTACATCTAAAGAGATGTTGCAAATATAACTCCCATGACTGAAGCAGGTTTTCTCCTGATAAACCTTCCAACTCCTCTGACCTCCCTCATAAGATCCAGCACCATTTCCTTGTAAAAACAAAAAGTTTGTAAAACTTCCAATGATACCGAACACAGTACTTCAAATAACTCTGCGCTAACAAAAGAAAGTCAAAATAACTCACCTGCAAATTGAATGGTTATCCCCTTTAAATAGTACTGTGGGAGGTGGTATAGTGGCCTTAGGATGGTGGGGGTGTTGTCCTCATGCAGCTGACTCCATATTCAGCTGGGAGTGATTAAGACAGGGTGGTCCAAAATGGCAGGACATGCATCCAATCAGCATTACATGGTTATCTCACAATGAGATCCAATCACTTTAATGTTTCCAGTGCAAACATGGCACACCTATCTGGCACATCCGCCATTTTCGCCAACGCCAGAGTGATGCCTCCACCAAACACATCTTCCCTCCACTCCCTCTGTCAGCATTCCGCAGAGACCATTCCCTCCAAAATAATCTAGTCCACCCCTTCACCAAAACCAAAGCCTCTCCCATTACCCATGGCACCTTCCCATGCAATCGCAGAAGGTGTAAAATCTGCCCCTTTACCTCTTCCATGCTTAACATCCCAGGTCCAAAACACTCATTCCTGGTTACACAGCATTTCACTTGCACCTCTTTCAATCTGGTCTATTGCATTTTCTGATCCCAATGTGGTCTCCTCTGTATCGGAGAGACCAAACGCAGACTGGGTGATCGCTTTGCTGAGCACCTTCGGTCTGTGCGCATTCAGGACCCTGACCTTCCCGTTGCTTGCCATTTTAACACAAGACCCTGCTTCCATGTCCACATGTCTGTACTTGGCCTGCTGCAATGTTGCAGTGAAGCTCAACGTAAACTGGAGGAACAACATCTCATCTTCCGGTTAGGCATGCTAGTCTTCTGGTCTCAACATCGAATTCAACAACTTCAGATAATTAGCTCTACCCCACCTCCACCCCTTTGTTTTCATCCCATTTCATTTTAACTGTCTTTTACCATTTCTTTATATATATTCCCCCCCTTTCTTATTCCCCTTTTCCTTACCTTTTCTCCTCTTTGCTTTCCCCTTCCCCTCCCCCACATCTACATCTGTCACAGTTTACTCTCTGGTGTTAGTTTCTCTGCTGTTTGGTCTTTCACATCTTTTGTTTTCTCTGGGGGCTGCCATTAGCACTCTTTCCCTTGGTTTCTGTGGCTATTAACACTCTGTTCCCTTGTTTCTGTGGCCATGACTCATCTTTCATTCTCTCACCCCACAGTATAAATATTTCCCACTTTATATGTCTTTTAGCTTTGACAGAGGATCATCTGGACTCAAAACGTTAGTTCTTTTCTCTCCCTACAGATGCTGCCAGACCTGCTGAGATTTTCCAGCACATCTTTACAGTCAGGCCATACAACCTGAGCCTTGTTAAGTGGCTAAAAACATAGTTACCATTTTTGATTTTCAGACTTTCATATTGCCAGGAAAACTACAATATTGAATTTTGCAACCTCTATTTTTAATCCAGATTTTCAAAATTTGCAGATCAAAAGCATCTTTCAACTTCTTGATATTCATGGAAAAGAAAATCAGGCGTAGTGTAAAATGGTCTACTAATGCACATTCTCCATTTTTTAACCCAGAGATAAAAGTTAAAAGTACCCTCAATATTTCATGATATAAACTAAGCAAAAAATGTTGCGATACAATAGATCTGTCAGCATTTTAAAGAGCAAGATAGATTAATGCTTCAGATTGGATTCAATTTCAGGGGCGGGATATTCCGGCAATTCACACCGGTGGGATCTTCCTGTCCCGCCGACGGCATATCCCTGCCACGGATTTGACTGGGGGCATGGGGTGGATGCAATGGGAAATCCCATTGACAGCAGTGGGGCCAGAATATCCCACCATCGTTTACCATGCCTGGGCAGAGGTGGCCGAGTCCAGCAGCGCCATCAGGCCGGTGGCCAGGACCGCAGACCAGTGCCAGAAGAAGCTGCACGACCTCCTCAGGGCAGCCAGACTGAGTACCCCCCACACACATGTGACCCGCAGCCCCCCTCCCTGGGGGACGGTCATACCCCCATCCTGACCCATATGGCTACCCCACCCATGCCAGCCGCAATGGCCCTGTGCACTGATGCCATCAGAGACCCAACCCCTGGGATGCATGCGTTGGACAATCTAATAATGTTGCTGTTTGTGTTTGCACCCCCCCACACCCA
This sequence comes from Scyliorhinus canicula, assembly GCF_902713615.1. Lineage (NCBI taxonomy): Eukaryota > Metazoa > Chordata > Chondrichthyes > Carcharhiniformes > Scyliorhinidae > Scyliorhinus > Scyliorhinus canicula. The sequence goes on along the minus strand of NC_052146.1, from coordinate 278,572,669 downwards.
GAAGAAGTACGTGCATAACCGCCGGGATCGGGAGAAGGCCGGAACCAACACATTGGGGACAGAAACACAGGAAACCTACACACAGGGGACAGACACACAGCACAACATGACACAGGGGACCAACACACAGGGGACAGACACACAGCAGAGCATGACACGGGACCAACACACAAGGGACAGACACACAGCACACCACGACACAGGGTACCAACACACAGGGGCCAGACACACAGCACACCACGACACAGGGGACCAACACACAGGGGACAGATACACAGCACAGCATGACACAGGGGACCAACACACAGGGGACAGACACACAGCACACCATGACACAGGGGACCAACACACAGGGGGCAGATACACAGCACAGCATGACACACGGGACCAACACACAGGGGACAGACACACAGCACACCACGACACAGGGGGCCGACACACAGGGGACAGACACACAGCACAACACGACACAGAAGAACCCGGACTGTGGGTCCGGTAATGACATAAACCTTCCGTCACTGCTCTCTCCTACACCCTCCATGAACTCCACGGGACTATCACCTAGGCTGGGATCTTTAGTGAGGAGACTTCTGGGACACTATCTGGTGTGCACCACACAATCGCTCCGGTACAGCAGGTGGAGGTAGGAGCAGCCAAGGGGCTGGACGGTCGGAGGGCAGCCCGGCCCCAGCAACCAGCTGCCGCCCAGACGGGGCCCGGGTTCCTGGAATATCCACTCCCACCCATAGATCAGGTGCAGTCAGCGAATCAGGGACCAGAGAAGGGGATGACGGCCGGCTTCCGGCAAACGTAGGTGGAAGAGTCCAACCGCCAGCAGGAGCAGAGAGTGGTGCCGGTCATGCATGCCACCCAGTCCGAAAACGCATGGGTGGCATCCGCGGTGGAGGCTTTGGAGGCGAAGATGTCGGATATGGATCAGGTTATGCAAGGCCTGGGACATTCTGTGCAGGCGGGGTCGTGGCCCAGAACATGGCTGCCCACTCACAGGCAGCATCGGCACCATTGCCCAGGTGCTGGCCGGTGACAGACAGACCAGACAGGGATGGCCCACTTCCTGAGCTCCATGGCAGCTAACTTCAAACCCTGGTCGATACCAGAGCGGGCCTCCAGGACTGGCAGCGGCAGTTGTCAGGGTGGTCTCAGGGGTGGGGTCCGCTCGCACCCCCCGTCCCACGGAGAAGCCCGGGGGCCATCGGACACCCCAAGGGAGGAGGAGGAGGAGGTGCTGGGGCCCATGCTGGTGGCTCCTGCAGGGGAGGTGCCAGAGTACCGCACCACCTTGGACCAGACCCGCTGTCGCTGGCAACCCAGTGCCCCCAGCTCGTTGTGCCGCAGGTGGATGTATAATGGAGGGGTGGCGCATACGGGTGGTTTGGTAGTGGGGGAGGTGAATTAGTTCAGTGTTGTGGGAGGTGTGGGTGGTCGGGGTGAGGGTGCAGTATTGTGGTGGCCGTGCCGCTGCCCAGCAACCCCCCTCCCCTCTAGTTGGTAAAACGTGCGTTGATCAAAGGGTCTCGTGCTCCCTGGCCCTGCCGGTTGCATAGTGCATTCTCCCGTTCATGTCCAGCCCCCACGTCCCACCCATTGTCCCTCTCCCCCTCCTCCAACAAGGCCTGCCATTGCTCCTCATCCTCCTCCAACACATCGCCCCTGTTCTGAGTTATATTGTGGAGCACGCAGCAGAAGACTATAGCGATGCGGCCGACCCTCCTTGACTCGCACTGGAGGGCCCCTCCAGAGTAGTCCAGGCACCTGAAGCGCATCTTCAGTACCCCGAAGAACCTCTCCACCACACCCCGGTTCGCACAATGGGCATCATTGTCGCGGCTCTCCACATCGCTCTGTGGCCTCCGTATAGGCGATCAGCCATGACCGCAACGGGTCGCCCAGCAACCAGCCCAGCAGCCGGGGCGCGGGGGTCCCTCGAATGAATGATTGTGCCAAGATAAAGAACTCATGTACACTGCCCGGATACCTGCCGCAGATGTGCAGGGTTTTCATCTGGTCACACACCACCTGAAAGTTCATAGAGTGGTACTCCCTCCTGTTCGTGGACATCGGCCTGTTATCCACTGGTGCCCGCAGGGCAACCTGCACCCCATCGATCGCATCCTGGATCATGGGCATCCCGGTGACGGCAGCGAACTCCGGGCATCCTTGTGGGCGCGTTCCACAGGGAACTGAATGTACCGGTCCGCCAGGGCATACAGGGCGTCAGTGACGGCACGGAAGCACCTGTGCACCGATACCTGCGAGATGCTGGATAGGTCCCCACTCAGCGACTGGAATGAACCCGTGGTATAAAAGGTCAGGGTGACCGTCACCTTGACGGCCACCGGTAGCGGGTAGTCCCCCTGCAATCCCGCGGGGTGCCACGTGTGCCATCATGAGGCAGATGTGAGCGACGGTTTGCCGGCTCATCCGCAGTCTCCTCCTGCATGCCTGGTCCGTGAGGTCATTGAGGGATATGCGGTGCCAGTACACGCAGGATCGCATTAGGAACCTCCTTGCTGTCACCACCACCTCCTCCCCCTCCTCCTAGTCCTGTTCCTCTTCCTCCTCCTCCTCGTCGTGCTCCTCCTCCACCTCCTTCTCAGCCTGTCGAGCGGGTGGCCCTCCAGCCTGTGCAGCTGCCACCTGCCCCTCTGCGGCCCACTCCTCTGCTGCGGCCTCCGTCACCTCTCTGAGCTGCATGCACTCACGCTGCCACAGGGCTGCATGCGGGGCAGCGGCCCCTGCCACAGCGGCCAGCATCGCTGGGTGGTTAACAAACATTATGATCTGCAGGGGTGAGGGCGGACATGTTAACATGGCACACACACCCCTGCACAACCGGGTGCCATGGGCTACATGGTGAGCGTGGTGAAACCGCGCCCTAGCCATGCATGCCCCCCACCCCCGTCCCGTCGGTGCCCCCGCTCCTGGCACCCATCCCCTCTGCCATGGCCACTGTTTGATGGCACTGCCCTCACTGGGGTCTGCAGTGGGTGTGGCCTGGGTGGTCTCCCGGTGGGTGTCGCCGGTTGGGTGGGATGGCCGTGGAGGGGGGTGGAGCCACCCATACGGCCATTATCCCTACGTTCACCCAGCGCACGGGATGGGTGGGCAACAAGATGGCCACCATAATGGTGCCCGTTGCGTGAGCACCGCCCTGTCATTACTGAGGCTCCCCTTCCCTCCCCGACCCTGGCAGGAACCCCCCTCCTGCAGAAGGCATGGCTGGTGTCCGTTACAGGAGCCCGCTGTCCCCCCACACCAAACCCTACCTTCTCCCGCCGCCACATCAGCCAGCACGCTGGCTTCACGATTTTGAGTAGGTGGTTAAAACCACACCATCGGGTCTTCGGCCCATCTGGGCCGCAGAATCGCTGAAGCCCTGGAGAATCGTTTGTTGAGGCACCTAATGCGATTCTCCGGGCCACGCGGCGGGAGCCACGGTCCCGTTGTGTAGGGGGTCCGAAGAATCGGAAATCGGTGTGAAACCGGCGTCAAAGCCGGTTTCGGTGCTGGAGCCAATTCTCCGGCGGATCGCGTTTTTCGATTTCGGTGGGGAGCTGCGGAGAATCCAGCCCATTGTGTGGAGTTCAATAGGTCTCACAGAGGTTCTGAGTCTTGTATAATTTAACAAGAAATGTTTATTACGTACTTTTAACTCTAAACATACGTACAGTATGTGGCCTAAGCATGGAGCTGTCTCCATGCTTGCCGCTACACACATCCTTGGTCCAGCACCAGAATTCCCTCTAGACCAGGGTTATGTATTCAATTACAGTACAGTGTGCGTGGTATTTTACTCAGACACAGAATCACAGAATTTTTATAGCACAGAAGGAGGCTATTTGGCCCATCGTGTCTGCCCCCGTACATTAGCTCTTTCTATGTCAGTCCATTATAATATTATACTACATTAATCACTTTGGCACAACACAAATCTATTTTGCTTAACCTGTTATATATAATTCTTTTATTAAAACAAAACTTCAAAAATAACATTTAACTTATTTATGCATCATCTTAGAAGCTGCAAAAATGTTTCAATTTTAGAAGGAATAGTTTATAACCTAATCCAGGAAATATAGAAGAAGTGCAAAAGCTTTATCTAAAGTGGATGCTTAGTAGGTTGTAGCCACCTGGGGTGGCCACTGTCCAACACAAAATGGAAGATTACAAAGAATGCAGGGAAAATCGACATGTTGCAAAAGCAAGCAGCTTGCAAAAGCACTTGTGTATTCTGACTGCTGCAGAAACCAGACAGCACTGTGAAAGAAAACAAGTTAGCATACTAATGAGGCGATACCGGGTGATTCCCAGGTACAATGGAAACAAGTTAACTCAAATCGCTACAGTGAATAGAAGGCCAGACTTCTCGGCGCCAAGAGAAGTCCAAAACAATAAGCCCCAAGAACCGCCCAGTGATCGAGGGACTGCCCCGTTATTGGGGAAATTCAAATCAATCGATTGGGAAGAGACCCAATCGATTGCGAGTGTATAGAGGGTCCGCCCAGGTGGGCGCGAGACCCTGGGAGAGGTATAAGACAGAGACCCCGACCCCAGCTCTCTCTCTCTGCCAGCCTCCTCTTGACCAGCTCCTCGTAGCCAGCGCTCTCCTTGACCACCGTTGCAGCAGAAGACTTTGAGAAGTGGAGGCTTGGTCAGCAGCCGCCACCAAGTAAGTGTCACACAACGCACGCTACGAGAGTAGACACTCCTGACCCCTTTAGTCCACACCGACTGGAAATGAAATGAAATGAAAATCGCTTATTGTCACGAGTAAGCTTCAAATGAAGTTACTGTGAAAAGCCCCTAGTCGCCACATTCTGCCGCCTGTTCGGGGAGGCTGTTACGGGAATTGAACCGTGCTGCTGGCCTGCTTGGTCTGCTTTCAAAGCCAGCGATTTAGCCCTTCTATATATGATGCTACAATTTTACATTCTGTTCACTCCCATTATAATAATTGTACATGAGCTTGACCTACGGACATTAGAGGAGAGTTGTGGAATTTGTTTGCTTTGACCAATTCTGGCATAACAATCTTTTGCCTCAGTCAGATATGAAGATGATGCTATCTTCTTGGAAATATTATGGCAATATGTTCCAATTTACAGTATATTATTATATGAATGCAATTCCTTTTACACTGTAGTCGCTAGGCCATCATTAATATCAGTAATACTAGAATTATGTCTGTCACATGTAATGCATATTGTCTGTCAAAAGCTGTTTGGGCAACTGTAAAACTACTCTACTTACATTACCTGCAGTTTCAACTAGACACGCTCAAGATCCTAGGCTACTGGAATAATAAAGACAGGAGAGTTTTAATATAGACAGATGCTGTAAATGCGAATAATTTCTTTTGAGGGTTACGGGAATAACAAACTCATTGGGAACAGAACAAAAATCCGAGAAACCCCCGAAAAAGTGCCTACGTCGCCTCTTTTTTAAGTTTCTTAAAGATTTGCGTGAATTTGCTGTGGCCTTGCTCAAGGAGAATGTGGTGCTTTGTGGCATAAGCTCCCTAACGTCCAACACCAATTATCCTCCCCTGTCTCAAGAGCCAGATATTCTTCACACTCTCTTCTTGCATTCTGCTCCCCCTGCTTAACAACATATAGTTCTCTCTCTACACCAGTTCATTGCTGCACTTTTGTTCACAATTCCTAGTAAAACTAGTAGAATTACAATGAACATATTGTGAAAAATATCTAAAACGTTATCCTCAACAACTCACCCTCATGAATCCAGCAGGCCTTGGTGTTTCTACCAATCACAGGTAACTCATCTGTCAAGAGCCAGTTGCACTATTATAGATGTTTATTCAATATAAAAGCAGATGTCCTCTCCTCTATGTGAATAGGGTCTCTCTTTCTCTCTCCAACTGTTTGTTTCTCTCTGGTCATTCTTCAGCCAAATCTTCTTCATCTTGTTTCATCCTTTGTTGAGATTATCTATTTCTCCTCTCATACATTTCTTGGGCGGGATTCTCCGACCCCCACCCCCGCCGGGTCGGAGAATTGGCAGCGGGCCGCGCGAATCGCACCACGTCGCCCCGATGCCGGGAGCAATTCCCGCAGAGCAGAGAATCGGCGCCATTGGGGCCGGCGTGGTTGGCGTGGCGCCCGTCACGGTATGTGATGTGATGGGGGGGGAGGTGTGCCCAAACGGCGGGCAGGCCTCTTTATTCCCCGGCCTCCTTTCCTCCGCGCAGGTTCTTGTAGCCCTGCGCCATTTGGCATTGGGGCCGGCGCGGCAAAGTAGGCCACTGCGCATGCGCTAGTTGGCGCCGGCCCAACTGCGCATGTGCGGACCCTGCGGCGCCAGGTTCAGGTCAGGATCAGCAGCCGTGCTAGCCCCTTGTGGGCTCCAGAATGGGGTCCCGGAACGAGCGCCGATGCCGGAGTAAAACACTTCCGTTTTTACGCCGGCGTCAGCACATAGCCGCCCAATGGGAGAATCCCGCTTTTCTCTCAAGTTTCTCTTGGTGCAGTATTGCTGAAAAAAGTGAGGAGTCTGTTCATTAAAGGTGCACTCCTATGCATGCATGTATTGTATTCCCTTTTCCTTTCATTTTTCAACTCTCTAATTTCCTTTTATTTCCTGGTTCTTTTTGCACTTCTTTGTACAAGGTGTATATTAAAATTGAAACAATACACACTTACCAATATGTTTATAAGCTTGCTTGCACATTAAAGTGAATGATTTGGGTAGTTTTTAAGAAATTGTTAAAGCAATAAACGTGTTGAAACTATTTTTAATGCTGTGTTCTTTACTTGATATAATTCTTTCTTTAATTATGCAGCTGTTGCAAAAGGCCAAGCGGGAAATGAGTCATTTTGTTTGCAAGTTCATTATCAAAATATCAGTTTCAGTCAAAATGTCAGCAGTAATTATATACCGTACACAGGAAGACCCACAGCCAGAATTTGTGCCACTGTTCGTTCACCTGTCAGCTTTATTGAACCAAATGTGAATGCGGAGTTTGTAAACACTATTTTGAGTTAAAAGGGTAGAATTTCCAAGGAATGTTCAAAAACATTCTCTTTAGCAATGGCAGAAAATCCATGGTAACACTGAATAAACATTTTTGTGGTTCCTCAATCAATGTTACAGTGGACAAATACAAGAATTCCCCCAGAAATTCAACACAAAAGACATTTGAAGATGCCTCATGGCACTGCAGCAGAGATGATCGGAGAAGAAACACACATGGAAGACAAGTTAATAAGAAAGGTCTCATAAAGTATTTATAGAACTCAGAAGCTCACCAAAATTTATCAACTATCTATATCCACGTTATACCAATGAAGTCCAAAATAGTCAATCAGATAGCTGATTGTGAAGTGTGACTTTTCCTATTAGCTGATGTATGTAATAAACCCCAAACATTTACAACAGTAAATAGAAACAACAACCTGCATTTAAATAAAATAATTAATTTGGAAAAACATCCCAAGGTGCTTTGCAGAAACCTAATGAGAGAGTGTTCAACATCAAACCACAGATGCCCCCGCTCATGGTGGTCTTTTTGTGGCCTTTACGCCGGTTTGTCACAGGAATTGTGTACTCTTTTTGTCACAGTTGGTGGACTCGATCAAGGCGGTGGTTGACTGCTTGGAGACAAAACTGGAGATCCAGGGGCAGGCAATCCAGAGGCTGGAGGAGCAGGCGGGGGAGCAGGAGGACCAGTCCACCTCGATAGCAGCAGAGATTGGGCTGATGCATGACCAACAGAAGCGACTGATGGAGAAGGTGGAGGACCTGGAGAATTGTTCACGAAGGCAGACCATTCGGATCGTGGGTCTGCCGGAGGGAATTGAAGGAAGATACTGGAGATGCTGAAGATGCTAGGGCCTGGTTTTGCACAGTGGGCTAAATCGTTGGGTTGTAATGCCAGCAGTGCGGGTTCAATTCCCGTACCAGCCTCCCCGAACAGGCGCCGGAATGTGGCGACTAGGGGCTTTTCATGGTAACTTAATTGAAGCCTACTTGTGACAATAAGTGATTATTATTATTACTATTAGAAGCGGTTTGGGGAAGGTGCATTTGACCGTCCTTTGGGGGTGGATCGAGCCCACAGCGCGCTGATCCACAAACTCCAGGGGAGGCAGTTTCGCCAACACTTCGGGTTGGGGGCAGGGTCAAGGGAAATGCCGATTTGGGAGAACCACAGATTTGAGCCAGGGAGGTGGGATGGAAGCTTTCGGAAATGGGAAGAGAAGGGGATTAAGAGGCTAAAAGATTTGTTTCTTCGGGGTTGATTTGCAGCATTGAGGGAGCTGAAAGCGAAGTATGGGCTGGAGCAGGGAGAAGTGTTTAGATACATGCAGGATCGAGATTTTGCCAGAAAGGAGATACAGAGCTTCCCGGAGGAACCGGCTTCCATGTTGCTGGAGGAGGTGCTGACAGCAAGGGGACTGGAGAAGGGGGCAGTGTCAGCGGTGTACGGAGCTATGTTGGAAAAGGATAAGGTACCATGGAAGCTTTCGGAAATGGGAAGAGAAGGGGATTAAGAGGCTAAAAGATTTGTTTCTTCGGGGTTGATTTGCAGCATTGAGGGAGCTGAAAGCGAAGTATGGGCTGGAGCAGGGAGAAGTGTTTAGATACATGCAGGATCGAGATTTTGCCAGAAAGGAGATACAGAGCTTCCCGGAGGAACCGGCTTCCATGTTGCTGGAGGAGGTGCTGACTGGAGAAGGGGGCAGTGTCAGCGGTGTACGGAGCTATGTTGGAAAAGGATAAGGCACCATTGGAGGGGATCAAAGCAAAGTGGGAGGAAGAGTTGGGAGAGGTTATAGAGGAGGGGGTCTGGTGTGAGGTGCTGCGGAGAGTGAATGCCTCCACCTCATGTGCAAGGTTGGGGTTGATACAGCTGAAGGTGGTATATAGAGCGCACCTCACGAGGGCGAGGATGAGCGGATTTTTTGAAGGAGTAGAAGATGTGTGTGAGCGTTGCAGGGGGGGCCTGCTAATCACGTTCATATGTTTTGGTCCTGTCCAAAGCTAGAGGATTACTGGAAGGAGACGTTTAGGGTAATTTCTAAGGTGGTGCACGTGAAACTAGACCCGGGTCCCCGGGAGGCCATATTCGGGGTGTCAGATCAGCCAGGGTTGGAAACGGGTGCGGAGGAAGGTATCATAGCCTTTGCCTCATTGATCGCCCGAAGGCAGATCCTGCTGGGATGGAGAGCAGCCTCTCCACCCTGTGCCTTGGCGTGGCGGGGGGACCTGTTGGAATACTTGACCCTTGAGAAGGTTATGTTCGAACTGAGGGGAAGCTGGGAGGGGTTCTACAAGTCATGGGCACTATTTATTATGCACTTTCAAGAACTCGATAACATCAAACGTTAGTTGGGGGGGGTATGGGTGGGTGGGTTGGGGGGTGCTGTGTATATTAAAGATGACTATGGGTAATCCCTGATTCCTTTCTGTCATTTGTTTATGTTAACATGCGGGCTGATGTTTGGGGGTTGGTGGGAGGATGGGATCGTTGTTATTGTTATGGGGTTTGACATATTTGTTGTTGATTATTGTTTGTTGTTGGTGGGTGTAAATTCGGGAGAAAATGCGAAAAAGGAGAATAAAATTTTTAAAAAAAACAATGTTTATGCTATGAATCCAGTTAACATTTTTAAACACACACAGTAAACAACTTAGCAACTATCAACTCAAATAATGCCCCCACAGAATACAGTACTATATAAGTAACCCTTAATCTTTGCTGCAACATCCATAAGACAAAGACCCTTTTTACAGAAAGACAACAGGTTTAAATTCTCTACTGAGAGCAGTGATCACTGTTAAGTTAGCAAGTGATCTGAAGGCATTCTTTTCATACAGAGAGAGATCAGAATTACACCTTGTTCCTCTGGATGCAGTTCCCAATCTGCAAAACAAAACTAAACACACCCTGTCGCTGACAACCCAAAGAGAAAGTAAAACTGACAGACAGCCCAGCTCCACCCACACTCTGACATAACTGCAGCTATTTGACAAACACCCATTTCTTAAAGGTACACCCACTACAGTTATTTGATAAACACCCATTTCTTAAAGGTAATCTCACATTACAAGTTATAGACGGATTGGGGCGATGCAATCAGGTAAAGCCCCGGGACCTAACGGACACCCGGTGGAAAACCTCATAAAAAGTTTCCCGGGTTGTTGGGGCCGCTCTTGGTAAAGGCTTTTAATGATCAAAGGAGCTGGGAGTGCTCCCCCCAACATTATTGCAGGCATCGATTTCCCTTATTTTGAAGCGGGATAAGGGTACGGAGAGCAGTGGCTCGTATAGGCCTATCTCCCTGTTAAATGTAGATGCAAAATTACTCACAAAGCTCTTGGCCAGACGCATCGAGGATTGTCTTCCGGGGGGTAATAGGGGAGGACCTGACGGGATTTGTGAAGGGATGACACCTGACGTCCAACATTATGCGGCTTCTAAATGTAATAATGATGCCTGCGGAGGGGCGCAAGGTCGAGTCGAGGAGTGGCAGCCATGGACGCAGAAAAGGCCTTTGATCAAGTGGAGTGGAGGTACTTGTGGGATGTTCTGAGGTTTGGGTTTGGGCAGGGATTTGCGGAGTGGATCCGGTTGCAAGATCAGGCACTGGTGGCGAATGTAAGGACACACCGGGTTCGATCAGAATATTTTAGTCTGTGTCGGGGGTGTCCACTCTCCCCACTACTATTTGTCCTGGCCATAGAGCCTTTAGCAATGGCGCTGAGCGCATCGGACATTTGGCGGGGGGACAGTGAGAGTGGGGGGGAGAACATAAGGTCTCGTTCTATGTGGACGATGCGCTCCTTTATGTAACAGACCCGTTGGGGGGAATTGCAGGAGTTATGGGGATACTGGAGGAATTTGATCGGTTCTCAGGTTAAAACCTGAATCTGGGCAAGAGTGAGGTTTTTGCAATCCAGGCAAGGGGGCCGGGGAGGAGACTGAGGGAGATATCGTTTAAAGTGGTGGATGGGAGTTTTAGGTACCTGGGGATTCAAGTGGCAAGGGACTGGTACATAAGTCCGAGGGTCAGCTCATAAACTAAATTTGGGCAGGTGATTGAGCAAATGAAAGGGGACTTTCATTTGAATGTGCCCGGAGAGCCCCGAGGGTGAAGAGGGTCTTTCTTGAACGGGGACGCGGGGAGGGCGTTTGGCCCTTCCGAACTTTATTAATTACTACTGGTCGGCTAACATATCGATGGCTAGGAAATGGGTAGTGGGAGAGGGGTCGGTGTAGGAGTGAGTGGAGGTGGCATCCTGCAAGGGCACGAATCTGAAGGCTTTGGTAACACCACCTCTGACGTTCTTACCGGCGCGGTATTTCACAAGCCCAGCGGTAGTGGCAGTTCTGGGGCAATGGAGGCAGCACATGAGATTGTATGGGACATCGTTGTGGTTACCAATCTGTTGCAATCACCGGTTCGCTCCGGGGAGCGGGGCCTCAGGAGGTGGCTGCGGGCGGGCATTGAGAGATTGAGAGAACCCGTAACAGCCTCCCCGAACAGGCGCTGGAATGTGACTTTTCACAGTAACTTCATTGAAGCCTACTCGTGACAATAAGCAATTTTCATTTTTTCATTTTTCATTTGGGGAACTCTTTATTGAGGAGAGTTTCCCAAGCTTGGAGGAGCTAGAGGAGGAGTTTGAGTTGCCGGTTAGGAACGTGTTCCTATACCTGCAGGTACAGATTTTGTTCGGGGGCAGGACCTGAGCTTCCCTCGCCTCCCACTAAGCGGGGAGTTTGGTGTGCTATCGTGGGTTTTTTGTGTGTGTTGGATCTCTCTGTTTCGAATGTTAAAAATGTTAAAACTATAAATGCCTCAATAAAATATTTTCTAAAAAAAAAAGTTGTAACAATTTGAATAGCAGGGACGCTCGATGGTCTGGCAGGAGCAGGAGGATGAATGCTGTCTTCCTGAGAGGGTAATAGATATCACTCCCCACTTGAGATGGTGTCATAATCCTAGTAATCTATTGGAGGATATATTGGGGTGGATTCTCCATTGCCAAAAAATGGGATTGGCGCAGAGCACCAAACCCGTTCTGATGCTCCAGACCCCACTGGAGGAAACAGCAAGCTACACCACTCGTACAGTGGGAGGATGCAGATCAGCAACTTACATCCATTTCCATCTGAATAACAGGCTGGAAGTCCATGTCTTCATCCCTTATTCTGCACCAAGCCCACGGTGGGAAATCCTCCAAACAGGATTTGATGCAAGTTTGCCCAAGCGTTTCCCTGATGTGATGGACCCTGAAGTAGGTCAAGTGAGTCAGTGCATAGTTCAGGTGCCTCCCCAAAGTCCATCGAAAGGTCTCCTCCCCCACATAATGCAAATTATGCCCCATCTGCTTGACCCCATTAGATCCCCCCAACAGAGAGCCCCCCCATCAGAGGCCCCACCAGACCCCCCTTCATAAGAGACGCCCATCAGAGATTCCTGACACAAATTCCCACGGGTCACCCCTGCTTGAAAGCTGAAGTGGAGTCCAGGTGGTAGAGTGCTGTCTCAGACAAAAGTGTTTAAAGCAGCAGCTGTTACAAATGTCAGAGCTACAAAGACTTCAAAGGGCTTCAAATCCCTTGACAGCCTTTGAAATGTGCATCTTCCATTCAATTTCACCTAGCAATAAATTGCATTAGCCAGTGATCGACAGTTTTGTTGCTCTGGAGACAGGTGCTTGCTGGATTGTTGATTTATATCTTTCCCTTCATGCTTGACTGTATCTCAAGTACCCTGCTTTGATGCGAGCCACAATGTTTATAAACACTTTTGCTATGATTGACAGCTCGTCACTACAATTTTTCACAGCAGAAAGCTGTGTCTTTCAAAATGGCAGCCCGATACCAGGATTCCGATGGAATCCAGTGAATTCTCCTCCATGCATAGATTAGCATGTTAAAGGATAGGGAATCGCACCTGGGTGCCGCTCCTAACACCAGCACTTAATCTCCAGGTTGGATAATCCAGCCGATTATTGCACTGCAGTGATATCTTGCAAGGTCCTTTTCACTCTAAACCAAAATCATGGTGGCAACAGATATGGAAGAAAGCTGACTTTTCATGGCAGCAGATGATGTTTACATATACATAGTTTACATAGACTTTACAGTGCAGAAGGAGGCCATTCGGCCCATCGAGTCTGCACCGGCTCTTGGAAAGAGCACCCTACCCCCTACCCAAGGTCAACACCTCCACCCTATCCCCATAACCCAGTAACCTCACCCAACACTAAGGGCAATTTTGGACACTGAGGGCAATTTATCATGGCCAATCCACCTAGCCGGCACATCTTTGGACCGTGGGAGGAAACCGGAGCACCCGGAGGAAACCCACGCACACACGGGGAGGATGTGCAGACTCCGCACAGACAGTGACCCAAACTGGAATCGAACCTGGGACCCTGGAGCTGTGAAGCGATTGTGCTATCCACAATGCTACCGTGCTGCCCTGTTGCATGGGATGGATTGGGGAGTGGGCCTGGGTAGGATGCTCTTTCAGAGGGGCGGCACAGACTCGATCGGACAAATGGCCTTATTCTGCACTGTAGGAATTTTATGATTTTATGATATAAGGCTGAGCTCTCACTGCAGCATCCAGACTTCTGGTAAAAGCTACTTGTCCTGCAATGGAAGCTGGCACATTGGGCATTCGATTCTGCATCATGGTTTCGTCTACAGGTATGCTGATGGTGTTGGTCACCACTTGCACCCTGGAAACAATTATCGCCATGTTTTGTAAAGCCCTGTTACAAGTTGATACTGGACTCACTCATTTTCCTTGACAATGACTGCAGGCTTTCTGGCAGGCTTCCCTAGGCATCAGGTTGAAGCAGATACAGAGACCAGGGGCGGGATTCTCCCCTACCCGGCAGGGCGGGTGTCCCAGCGTAGCGGAGTGGCACCAACCACTCCGGTGTCGGGCCTTCCCAAAGGTGCGCCATTCTCCGCACCTTTAGGGGCTAAGCCCGCGCCGGAGTGGCTCTCGCTCCGCCGACTGGCGCCAATGGCCTTTGGCGCAACGCTGACCGGCGTCGGGGCTGGCGGAAAGGCCTTCGCCGGTCGGCGTGAGTCCGCGCATGCGCCGGAGCGACAGCGGCTGCTGACGTCACCACCGGCGCATGCGTGGTGGAGGGGGTCTCTTCCGCCTCCGCCATGGTGGAGGCCGTGGCGGCAGCAGAAGAAAAAGAGAGCCCCCACGGCACAGGCCCGCCCGCCGATCGGTGGGCCTCGATCGCAGGCCAGGCCACCGTGGGGGCACCCCCGGGGTCCGATCGCCCCGCACCCCCCCAGGACCCCGGGGCCCGCTCGTGCCACCTGCTCCTGCTGGCACCAGAGGTGGTTTAAACCACGTCGGCATGAGAGGCCTGACAGCGGCGGGACTTTGGGCCATCGCGGGCCGAAGAATCACCGCGGGGGACCCGCCGACTGGCGGGACGCGATTCCCGCCCCCGCCGATTCCCGGGTGGAGGAGAATTCCGGCCACTGCGGGGGCGGGATTTGCGAAGGCCCCGGGCAATTCCCCGATCCTGCGGGGGGTCGGAGAATTTCGCCCCAGACCATATTGCTTTGCTTTTTGAAAATTTGCTTGATAATATTCAGAATCAAAAATTTACATAAAATTATACAGTAGGAACAAGTGAAACATGCAAAGGATATACAAGTACTCAACTGGATTAACCAGGCAGAAATTTGCTTTTGACAAGTATGATGAGACTATCAAGCTACCTTTTACTCATGCAAATACTTTCTTTCATAATGCATGTAAATACATGCAACATTTGAAGGTCAGAAAGTTGCTCAAGGACGTTTTAACTTGCATAGCAATTTACTTAATTGTCCATATAGCATAACAACCATCAATTATTCATTACAGTCATATTTTCTTCTCTCTGATGTTGTGGTGCTTTATATTGCATCAAATTTTGTCACCAACTAAAAATAACATGTAAGCTGCGGTAACAGAACTTTACTCCTTTACTATCATTATTTTCTTAGAGAAATGATAAAAAACGAACATCTAAGTAAAATTACGTTTGTATCACTTTTCTTCTTTTGTACTTAAGTTTGAATTACGTTCTAACAGAAGAACGACTGATATATCCCTTCAATATCCCAAGTGGTGGTGTATAGGTTTGTTGGTCTATTTTCAAAAAGCAAACTATAACTGAAACTAAAGTAGTAAGCAAATTTAAAATAATAAACTTGGAATTTATAATATACTTTTGGAATAACCAATGACGGAGCAAAGTAAATACGTTGCACATTATTTGCCCCTCCACTTATTTGAGACAAACGTTTTGAAATGGAAGGGAGAATTAAATATAGATCAGCTGATTCAAAAGATGGGTAGTCAATAAATTTTCCACATTATTCATGCTCAATAACCTGGTGCTTCAATCTGAGTCTGAGGCTGGGATTTCCCAACTTGCCGAAGTCAATGGATCTTTGGCTAGTCTGTCAAATTTTCCATCCCGGCAATGCTGATTCCCGCCACAGACAGGATTGGAAAATCCCGACCTGTTGGGACATACTGCCAATGAAATTAAAATGATGCAATTTTTACTGCTAGTCAACTTTGTGATCAAGAACTATAAAGATGAAGAAATCCAGTTGTGCAGTGCCAGTTTACAGGCTCGAAATAGCCTCCTAGTGCTTAAATAGGGGCTGGTTTAGCTCACTTGGCTAAATCGCTGGCTTTTAAAGCAGACCAAGCAAGCCAGCAGCACGGTTCAATTCCCGTACCAGCTGCAGCGGAATGTGGCGACTAGGGGCTTTTCACAGCAACTTCATTGAAGCCTACTCATGACAATAAGCGATTTTCATTTTCATTTCATTTTTTCATTTCAAATATGGCTGGCAGCAAGTATAACCTCATTAAGGGTTGGATGTGCACCGCCCACTGTATTGATAAAGTACATAAAAGTGGTATGTAGTGTCATGCCTCAAACATACGTTAGGACCTTTGAATAACCTGTCGAGCACCAAGTGGATAGACCCATTTTAAGGGGGCTCAAACAGGTACCCTCATAAACTTGAGCCCATCAACTCCTTAACTCACACATAGTCCAGTTCACGCATTGCCCCTGTACTCGCTGGCCTAGATTGGCTCCCAGTCCAGAATCACTTAACTTTCAAATGTCCATAGCTTTGTCCCTCCCATCTCTGAAATCTCATCCAATCTCACAACCCCACCCAGATATTGAAATTTTGGCTTATGTGGCTTATTGTTAAATTTTGTTTGAAATGCTCCTGTGATGCACTTGAACATTTTACTGTTAATGGTATTATATAAATGCATGTTGTACTGTTGGAGCACTTACTTCCATACACAAAGGGCCTAATGCTTGCTTCAAGCTTATGCAGCATGTGCCAATATTTTGGTCTTTACAAATACAATTGCTGCCTCATAATGAACATTTTTTAAAAATTAATTCAAGGGATTGGGACGTCATTGTTTGGCCACCATTTACTGCCCATCCCAACTTGTCCTTAAGAAGTGGTTGTGAGAGCTGAACATAAAATTGGATAGAAGATTGGCTAGCTACCAGGAAACTGAGGGGAGCTGTAAATGGGTAATTTTCTGGTTAGCAAGATGTAAGAGTCATGTGCCACAAGGATCAATGTTGGGCAAAAGCAGACAATACTGAACAATCTCAGCAGGTCAGACAGCATCTGTGGGGAGAGACGGGAGCTAATGCTTCGAGTCACTGATAGTGGCCACGTTGAAGATCTTGAGGCAGTTTAGGCAGAATCTTAGGTTGGGAGCTGGGTCAGGGTAGATCCTCATTAGGGGGAATTATGGGTTCGAGCCAGGGAGGATGGACGGAAGGTGATGGAACCATCAATTCACTAGACACGTGCTTTAAGGTATGAACAGTGGTTTTAATCTACTTACAACAGAGCCAGCCTGTTCCGCGTTGAACTCTCGATGAACTGAACGACTGGCTCTGAGCATTGGTATTTATACAGCAGTCCAGGGGGAGGAGTGGTGGGCGGAGCCAAGGGTGGAGCCCTGTACAAACTCCTAAACATTCCCAGCGCTACTCCCCCTAGTGGTCGGGCAACACAACTGCGCTTACAAATGCATGGTCTCATGTATATACAATACAGTGTGAATTACGGAGTTACATTCACCACATTCACCCCCTACAAAAAAAATCAAGTCCGGCGGGTGTGGTGAGTCTATCCGGTGGTCAGACTGTCCGCTGCGATCTGCGGAGCACCGGGGTTGCAGCCTCTTGCGGTGGCTGGACGGGTGTTGTGGGTTGGGGTACGATGGCGGACTCCAGGGAAGATCTCGTCCAAGCTCCATACCCATCTGGTTCGACTGGGGACTGAGGGCACTGGGGGTTAGCTGGTGCGGGCGCGCGGAACAGGTGGTGCGAGCTAGTGGGCTCAGTGGGCTCGGGAGCGCGAGGGGGCGGCTGGGTTGCGCGGAACCGATGCAGCGAGCTAGTGGGCTTGGGAGCCCGAGGGGGCGGCAGGATGGGGTGTAGGTTGAGGGGTGCATATGTAGTCATAGAGAGGATGCTGGACCCGGCGGGTGCAAGGTCCCGGAGGGATACGGTGTCCTGACGGCCGTCGGGGAACTCGACAAAGGCGTACTGGGAGTTGGAGTGAAGCAGGGGCACCTTCTCTACAATGGGGTCAGTTTTGTGCGCCCTGACGTGCTTCCTCAGGAGTACAGAGCCCGGTGTCTTCAGCCATGCCGGAAGTAAGACCCCCATGGTAGTGCCCCTGGAAAAAATGAAGAGCCTCTCGTGAGGGGTCTGATTGGTTGCTGTGCATAAGAGGGACCTAATAGCGTGGAGCGCGTCTGGGAGGACTTCCTGCCAATGGTCTTCCAGACCGTCACATTCTCCCTCTCCGTCTGCCCGTTCCCCCGGGGTTGTAGCTGGTAGTCCTGCTCGAGGCGATGCCCTTGTCGAGCAGGTTCTGACGCAGCTCGTCGCTCATGAAGGACGCACCCCGGTCGCTGTGCACGTAGCTGGTGAAACCAAACAGGGATACTATGCAGGGCCTTAATGACTGTGTGGGAGGTCATGTCGGGGCACGGAATAGCAAATGGGAAGCGGGAGAACTCATCTATGACGTTTAAGAAGTAAACGTTCCTGTTAGTCGAGGGGAGTAGCCCTTTGAAATCGATCGGTGGGCCCTGTCTGGTCTAAAAAAGTGCGGTTTGCACTCCGCACAGATCGGGCAGTCTCTGGTGACGGCTTTTACCTCCTCAGTGAAAAAAGGCAGATTTCGGGCTTTGATGTAGTGAGCGAGCCGGGTGATCCCCCGGGTGGCAGAGGTCGTTGTGGATGATTTTCAGGCGGTTGATCTGCGCGCTGGCGCACGTCCCGCGGGATAAGGCATCTGGGGGCTCGTTGAGCTTCCCCGGTCGATACATAATATCGTAGCTATAGGTGGAGAGTTTGATCCTCCACCGCAGGATTTTATCGTTTTTAATCTTGCCCCTTTGCGAGTTGTCAAACATAAAGGCAACCGATCTTTGGTCGGTGATGAGGGTGAACCTCCTACCTGCGAGGTAGTGCCTCCAGTGACGAATAGCCTCCACAATGGCTTGTGCTTCTTTTTCGACTGCCGAGTGTCGGAGTTCCGAAGCGGAGAGGGTACAGGAGAAGAATGCGACTGGTCTCCCTGTCTGATTTAAAGTGGCTGCAAGAGCTACCTCTGAGGCGTCGCTCTCAACCTGAAAGGGAGTGGATTCACCACCGCCCGCATGGCCGCTTTGGCGATGTCCTCCTTGATGCAGTTGAACGCCTGGTGCGCCTCAGCTGACAGGGGAAATAGTGTGGCCTTAAAGAGTGGGAGGGCTTTGTCCGCATATTGAGGGACCCACTGGGCGTAATACGAAAAGAATCCCAAGAATCCCAAGCACCGTTTGAGGGCTTGGGACAATGAGGGAGAGGGAGTTCTAAGAGGGAGCATACGGTCCGGGTCGGGACCCAGGACTCCGTTTTCCATGACATAGCCGAGGATGGCTAGTCTGGTCATGCGGAAAACGCATTTCTCCTTGTTATAGGTGAGGTTTAGTTTCTGAGCCGTCTGGAAAAAACAGTAGAGATTGGCGTCGTGGTCCTGCTGGTCATAGCCACAGATGGTAACGTTATCCAAGTACGGGAACGTGGCCCGCAGCCCGTATTGGTCCACCATTCGGTCCATTGCTCGTTGGAACACCGAAACCCCATTAGTGACGCCGAAGGGACCCCGGAGGAAATGGAAGAGGCGGCCATCGGCCTCGAAAGCCGTGTAGTGGCGGTCCTCCGGACGGATTGATAGCTGGTGGTATGCAGACTTCAGAATGGTCTGACTATAGTCTACGACCATGCAGAATTTTTCCCCGGTATTGACGACCACCACCTGAGATCTCCAGGGGCTGTTGCTGGCCTCTATGATCCCCTCACTGAGCCTTCGGACCTCCGACCGGATGAACACCCTATCCTGCAGGCTGTACCGCCTGCTGCGAGTGGCTACGGGTTTACAGTCCGGGGTGAGGTTGGCAAAGAGAGGAGGGGGGGGAGATTCGTAACGTGGCTAGGCTGCAGATAGTGAGTGGGGGTAGGGGTCCGCCAAAACTGAGGGTGAGACTCTTGAGATTACACTGGAAATCAAGGCCTAATAAGAGTGGGGCGCAGAGTTCGGGAGGGCGTAGAGCTGGAATTTGGCATAGCTAGCGTCTTGGATTGTGAGCGTCGCGGCGGTGCGCCCTTGGATCTGGACAGAGTGGGAGCCCAAAGCGAGGGAGACAGTTTGCCGCGCGGGGAAAACGGGGAGCGAACAGCGTCTTACCAGATCTGGGTGTATGAAGCTCTCAGTGCTCCCGGAGTCGAAAAGGCACGGCGTGCTGTACCCGTTAATTTGGACCGTCGCCATTGAGTTTCGCAGATGCTTCGGGCGCGATTGGTCCAGAGTGACTGCGCTGAGTCGCAGGTCGGCGGCGGCTTGATCAGCTGTGCTGGAGTGGCCCCGTGATGACTGCCCTCTGAGTTCGTAGTCGTTGAGGTGAGTTTCAGAGTTTGAAGGGGATGGATCCCAAGATGGCCGCCCCCAGGAGTCGCACATGGCCGACCGCATGGAGGAGGATTGCCAAGATGGCTGCCCCCGTGAGTCGCACATGTCAGGTGGGGGCGGAGTTGGCATACAGGCTGCAGCATTTCGGGGCCTGCGGGCCTGTGAATTCAGGGAACGAGTGCTTTGAGCCGTGGTAGGGTTAGAGGCTGGGGCTTTCTTCGCCAGACACACTCTGGCATAGTGCCCTTTTCGCCCGCAGCTGCTGCAGGTCGCGTTGCGAGCCTGGCAGTGCTGCCGCGAGTGCTGATTCTGGCCGCAAAAGTGGTAGGCTGGGGCAGCATTGTGGCTGGGTGGCCGCGTGGCGCAGGCCTGGGGGAGTCGCTGGTCGGGGGCCCATGACGGGGTTGCGGGGTCCGCGGGGAACGAGGTGAGGCTGCGGAAGGAGACGTCCATAGTTGTAACAAGTTCAACAGTCGCTTCAAGATTTAGGGCCCGCTTTTCCAGCAGTCGTTGGCGCACGCAATTTGACCTAAGGCCCGCAACAAAGGCATCGCGTGCAGCAAGTTCTCTATGTTCTGCCATGGTAACCGCCTGGTAATTACAGTCACTAGATAAAGTTTTAAGCTCTCTCAGGAATTCTGCGAGCGATTCCGTAGGCCGCTGGCGGCGAGTAGTAAACACGTGTCGCGCGTAGACCTCATTTACAGGCCTTACATACATTTTGTCGAGTAGCGCTAGGGCTTCAGTATACGAACCGGCGCAGTTTAGCTGAGGAGATATTCTGTCGCTCACCCTCGCGTGCAGTATACTCAGTTTCTGCTCCTCTGTTGTTTCGGCTGTGCTTGCTTCCGCCAGGTAGGCTTTAAAACACCGCAGCCAATGAGAAAAAATGTATTTTGCCTCTGCATCCTGCGGGTCGAGTTCCAGTCGCTCAGGCTTGAGGGCTGATTCCATGATTGATCCTGACTGTTTCTTAAGTAGATTAAATTGATGGAACCATCAATTCACTAGACACGTGCTTTAAGATATGAACAGTGGTTTTAATCTACTTACAACAGAGCCAGCCTGTTCCGCGTTGAACTCTCGATGAACTGAACGACTGGCTCTGAGCATTGGTATTTATACAGCAGTCCAGGGGGAGGAGTCGTGGGCGGAGCCAAGGGTGGAGCCCTGTACAAACTCCTAAGCATTCCTAGCGCTACTCACCCTAGTGGTCGGGCAACACAACTGCGCTTACAAATGCATGGTCTCATGTATATAACAATACAGTGTGAATTACGGAGTTACATTCACCACAGAAGGTTCCGGAGATGGGAAGAGAGGGGGATCAAATAAATGAAGGATCTGTTTTTGGGAGGGTGATTTGTGAGTTTGGAGGAACTGGGCGAGATGTTTGGGCTGGCGCAGGGCCAAAGTTTCAGGTCTATGCAGGTGCAGGACTTTGCTAGTCTTGACAATGATACCCACACTCAATGACAAAAGTTAAAAAAATAAGAGTGAGGCAATACAGGCTAGCCTGTTGCTCGTCTCAAACCACTATTACCAGATGGAAAAATTAACAATTAAAAATCTAGATTTAAGTAAAGCATTCAGAAATGAGAAGCATCCAGTGCAAGATTGAAATTTTTCAAAGTCGCTTACATTCTTATCAATTTTCCTTAATTTTTGATTGTTAGCAAATGAAAAACAATGTGGAATGTTTATGCCTCACATTACTTTTATTAAAAGTTTCTTCAAGGTAATAGCCTCAAAATTTGAACAAGTAAGATAATAAATTACTGAAAATGATTCAGCTGCTTTATAACAGGATTGAACATCGTGTAAATGTACTGTTCTTTATTAAACTTGTCAGTTTTAATTAAGTTGAAGATTTCCACAGAAGGTTCCTATTTCCACATTTGTACATTGTTCCAAAAGTATATGGGGCTGGCTTCTCCATTCTTTAAGTCCTCCCACCAGAGAAGAATCATTACTGGACTCTGCTGGCACTGGGAGTGGTGCCCAGGTACAATTCCCTCTCCTTGGCCTTGCAAATTTATGCATCTTTTTGCTAACATCAATCCCTCCCAGGTACCCCATCTACTTCCTCTTGCAAACACCTCACCCAGCATCGATCCCCTTCTCCCACCATTCACACCTCTCGGGTTCATCAAAACCTGCTCAACCAAACTCCAACGACTGGAACCCCTCCCACCACACACTCATTCACTAGCCAAACTACATAGGCTAGTGCAGTGACCCCTGCCAGAACCTTCACTCCTCCCCTCCCACTCCTCAGTCACCTGGACCCACTGGACCAATACCCACCTCTCTTAAACCAAGAAACAATACAGAACTGCACCCATAAGGAAAAACCCAGAACACATGTAAAAAAAAAATCTAAAAGTCAGAAACAAAACCCCAATCCAATATGAAACCTCAGTAAGAAAAAACAATCAACATCCCCACCAACCAAGTCCAAATCCCAACTCTCATCTCAGTCCCAGTGCTTCAGCCTTAATGAACGCCTCTGCCACCTTGACTGGCTCAAAATAAAAGTCCTTCTAATTGTGAGCCACTCTCAGCTTCGCTGGGTAAACCTCTCCAAATCTCAGTCCGCTGCCGTACAATGCCACCTTCACCCCTCCAAAGGCCGCCCTCCTTCTCGCCAACTCAGCCGTCAGATCTTGGTATTTGCATATACCAACGCCTTCCGACTTCACATCCCATCTCTGCTTTGCCCAGCTCAAAACTTTCTCCTTCATGTGGTAGCTGTGAAAGCAGGCTAACCGCTTTTGGTGGCTCATTCGCTTTAGGCTGCGGCCTGAGTGACCGATGTGCCCTGCCCAACTCATAGCGGGAGGGTTCTTCCCCCTCCCCCATCAACTCAGCAAGCATCTTCACAAAGTGCTCAGTCGGCCTCGAGCTTTTCACCCCCTCATAATCTTTCTTCCTGCAGGACTCACAGCCGCACTCGCCAGAGGACTTTCGCTCGCCCCCTTCATTCCAGCACCTTTCTTTTGGGGCTCCAACATTCTTCGACTTCCTTATCAAATCAGCCATAAAAATCCAAAACCAGAGACTCTAGCTGGTACCTCTAACATGCGATCTCCACCTACATGCCGCCACTGGAAGTCCTACTTACAGGCTCCTGACTGTTTAAACTGTTGACTGCTGCCAGTATCCTGGAAATGCTCTGGGTTGTTTCCACTGGGTTGATCATGTAGATATCTATCTATCCCGCCTCTTCTGGGAACCCTCATGTATCTGCGGTATAATCAAGGGGATAGGCGTGGCCATGCTTAATGGCTGGAGCGCCAGGTGTTGGGATTCCTCATTGCACTCCTTAGATGCACAGCTCCACAGCAGAGAACATAAGAACTAGGAGCAGGAGTCGGCCATCTGGCCCCTCGAGCCTGCTCCGCCATTCACTGAGATCATGGCTGATCTTTTGTGGACTCGGCTCCACATTCCGACCCGAACACCATAACCCTCAATCCCTTTATTCTTCAAAAAACTATCTATCTTTA
This sequence comes from Scyliorhinus canicula, assembly GCF_902713615.1. Classification (NCBI taxonomy): domain Eukaryota; kingdom Metazoa; phylum Chordata; class Chondrichthyes; order Carcharhiniformes; family Scyliorhinidae; genus Scyliorhinus; species Scyliorhinus canicula. Next base: position 278,549,113 of record NC_052146.1, on the reverse strand, counting down.
TCTTAAAAACATTTAATGAAGGAGACACAACTGCTTCACTGGGCAAAGAATTTCATAGATTCACAACCCTTTGGGTGAAGACGTTCCTCCTAAACTCAGTCCTAAATCTACTTCCCCTTATTTGAGGCTATGCCCCCTCGTTCTGCTTTCACCCGCCAGTGGAAACAACCTGCCTGCAACTATCCTATCTATTCCCTTCATAATTTTAGATGTTCCTATAAGATCTCCCCCCCCCCCGCATCCTTCTAAATTCGAATGAGTACAGTCCCAGTCTACTCAACCTCGCCTCGTAATCCAACCCCTTCATCTCTAGGATTAACCTAGTGAATCTCCTCTGCACACCCTCCAGTGCCAGTACGTCCTTTCTCAGGTAAGGAGACCAAAACTGAACACAATACTCCAGGTGTGGCCTCATTAACACCATATACAATTGCAGCATAACCTCCCTAGTCTTAAACTCCATCCCTCTAGCAATGAAGGACAAAATTCAATTTGCCTTCTTAATCACCTGTTGCACCTGTGAACCAACGTTTTGCGACTCATGCACTAACACACCCAGGTCTCTCATTTAAATGATAATCCCTTTTGCTGTTATTCCTACCAAAATGGATAACCTCACATTTGTCAACATTGTATTCCATCTGCCAAACCCTGGCCCATTCACTTAACCTATCCAAATCCCTCTGCAGACTTCCGGTATCCTCTGCACTTTTTGCTATACCACTCATCTTAGTGTCGTCTGCAAACTTGGACACATTGCACTTGGTCCCCAACTCCAAATCATCTATGTAAATTGTGAACAATTGTGAGCCCAACACTGATCCCTGAGGGACACCACTAGCTACTGATTGCCAACCAGAGAAACACCCATTAATCCCCACACTTTGCTTTCTATTAATTAACCAATCCTCTATCCATTTTACTACTTTACCCTTAATGCCATTCATCTTTATCTTGTGCAGCAACCTTTTGTGTGGCACCTTGTCAAAAGCTTTCTGGAAATCCAGATATACTACATCCATTGGCTGCCCTTTATGAACCCATGCTGCCCAATGGGACAATTTCCATCCAGATGCCTTGCTGTGTCTTCCTTGATAGATTCCAGCATCTTCCCTACAGCCGAAGTTAAGCTAACTGGCCTATAATTATTCGCTGTGTGCCTACCTCCTTTTTTAAACAGTGGTGTTATGTTCACTAATTTCCAATCCGCCGGGACCACCCCAGAGTCTAGTGAATTTTGGTAAATTATCACTAGTGCATTTGCAATTTCCCTAGCCATCTCTTTTAGCACTCTGGGATGTATTCCATCAGGGCCAGGAGACTTGTCCACCTTTAGCCCCATTAGCTTGCCCATCTTACCTCCTTAGTGATACCTCCTTAGTGATAACAATCATCTCAAGGTCCTCTCCTGTCATAGCCTCATTTCTATCAGTCACTGGCATGTTATTTGTGTCTTCCACTGTGAAGACTGACCCAAAAAACCTGTTCAGTTCCTCAACCATTTCCTTATCGCCCATTATTAAATCCCCCTTCTCATTCTCTAAAGGATCAATATTTACCTTAGCCACTCTTTTTTGTTTTATATATGTGTATAAACATTTCCTATCTGTTTTTATATTCTGAACAAGTTTACTCTCATAATATATCTTACTCTTCTTTATAGCTTTTTTAGTAGCTTTCTGTTGCCCCCTAAAGATTTCCCAGTCCTCTAGTCTCCCACTAATCTTTGCCACTTTGTATGCTTTTTCTTTCAATTTGATACTCTCCCTTATTTCCTTAGATATCCACGGTTGATTTTCCCTCTTTCTACCATCCTTCCTTTTTGTTGGTATAAACCTTTGCTGAGCACTGTGAAAATTCGCTTGGAAGGTTCTCCACTGTTCCTCAACTGTTTCACCATGAAGTCTTTGCTCCCAGTCTACCTTAGCTAGTTCTTCTCTTGTCCCATTGTAATCGCCTTTGTTTAAGCACAAAACACTAGTGTTTGATTTTACCTTCTCACCCTCCATCTGTATTTTAAATTCCATCATATTGTGATCGCTCCTTCCGAGAGGATCCCTCACTATGAGATCATTAATCAATCCTGTCTCATTACACAGGACCAGATCTAGGACCGCTTGTTCCCTCGTAGGTTCCATTACATACTGTTCTAGGAAACTATCGCGGCAATACATTCTATAAACTCCTCCTCAAGGCTACCTTGACCGACCTGGTTAAACCAATCGACATGTAGATTAAAATCCCCCATGATAACTGCTGTAACATTTCTAAATGCATTAGTTCTTTTTTTGTTTATTGCCTACCCCACCATAATGTTATTATTTGGTGGCCTGTAGTCTACTCCTATTAGTGACTTTTCCGCCTTACTATTCCTGATTTCCACCCAAATTGATTCAACCTTATCCTCCATAGCACAGAGGAAGCAGAGGATTAACAGAACTGACCCCACACAAAGGACACATGTACCGATGGCCGCTGAAACCGTCCCTGGCACAGCCCCTCTCAGGATAACAGCCTCACTAGTGACACAATCAGCCAACTCATTCCTAAGGATCAGGCGATTTCTCCAGGCCCTGCAGGTCAACCGTGCCCCATTAGTATCAAACGGTATGAGCATGTAGGTCCAGGACCACCCAGGAAACCTGAACAGCTCCCTATCAAAACCTCTGTGATAAATCCAGGTTCCACATCACATTGTAGCCAATCTCACTGCAAAGGCACACATCCCAGAGTGTCCTCTGGAGCAGTGCTTCTCAAAGTGTGGTACGAGTACCGGTGCCGGTACTCGAGCCATCGTCTGCCGGTACTTGGAGTGTTTCCAGAAAAGAAAGAGACAGTAATCCTGGATTGGCTTGTTTCGCTTACCGGTCCCTGGCACATTGAAAAAAAAAACTGCCGGTACACCACATCAGATAGTTTGAGATGCACTGCTCTGGAGGACACACCAGTCTCGTAGCACAGAGCCACAATTGACACAGTGTGAATACAACATACAATCAGCTGCCACCATTCTGATGGGAAGCCACAAGGTTCACTCAATAAGGACACCCACAGTAGATCCCACTGGGAAAATCAGGACAGGGCCACAGAGCCCATTCCTAACACCTGTTGTGGCAGCCATTGGTACCCTATTAGCAGGGACGAGTGGTGAGGATGGACACTTCTCACATCAACAGCTACATACAAGTCACTGATGGGGAAAGGCTGCAGTGTCAAGTACATTATCTAGAAGAAGCTGTGGGGGAAATGGTGAGGGTAGCTTAGCAGTCAAACTCAGTATCCCTATGTAATTTGGGGGAGCTTGGCTGGTCAAGGAAACATCACCTTGCTGACAGTCCCATCACTCTCCCCCCTCCCCCAATACAGAAATGGAATTGGAACTCAGCCTACCATGCAATCTAACTAGCCGCTGCTGCCGTCGCGGATGCATGATGGAGAGAGCGCCGGGGCAGCCATGGAAGACCCTGCGCGACAAGAGTCTTCCCCAAAACAGCACGGGCCAGCCGGTGAGGCTCAAGTGTCTACCATCCATCAGGCTGAGGAGGAGGAGGTACGAAGGCAGCACCACATCAGGACTGACTTCAACTTCTATGCCTTTGGCTAATTCCAGGATACGAGCGGGGACATGTGTGGGATTTCGCAATTGACTGTGCAAAGATATACCCAAGATGTGACAGATGCCCTATGCACCTGGGCAGCTACCTATATCCACTTTAACTTGGACCAAGCCCCCCAGGCTGTCTGGACTGCTGAATTTGCAGCCATGGCTGGCATGCTCCAGGTCCATGGGCTTATTGCTGGCCCTCATGTCACCCGCAGAGACTGGTCCGGTATCCTAATACAGGGGGCGGAATTCTCCGTTCCAGTGGCTAGCTACCGGCGCCAACGCAGAATCTACGGGTCGTTCATGACAGGAAAATCGGCGCGAAACCCTCACCGATTATGGTACCAGTGAGGGGCTAGTACCGGCGCTGCGTGAACACCTGTGGATTGCGTGGAAAACAGCCAGAGAATGGCAGGGTCCCGGGCTGTGCATGCGCAGGGCGATGGCCTGCACCAGTCACGCCGAAAAACATGGCGCCGACCGTGCTGAACCCCTAACCCGCCCACCCGACCCCACAGCTCACCCCCCACCATACGTGGTCCGCGCTATCGGGAACTCAGCCCATCGTAGGTGGAGCATTGCGGGTGGGCGGCCGGAGATCGCGAACTGCCGTCAAACCGGCACCTGCCTGCCCCGATTCCGCCGTCGGAATCCATTCTCCGCCGGATCGCCGCTCCCGATTTCGACGTTGGGCTACGGAGAACGCAGCCCAAGGACTTTTACTGTGCAGGCTCACACCTGTGCAGAGATAACTTGGCCAAAGTACTAGCCTGTGAACTATGTTCTAGATGATCTGAGGATGAGACAAATGTGATGAGAAAAAACGAAGCAAGAGATATTCGAGTGGGGGGGGGGGGGGGGGGGAGACTAAAACACACCCATTCAAAAGAAAATAACGTAATCATCAAGACAGTCGTGTCCTGACTATTGATCAAAAATAAATGATTCGTTGGATTGATTTTTCTGCAGTTATCACCAGTTAGCAATCCTCACCCTAGCGATTTTTGTCAGAAATCTGATACCATCTTTTGACAAAAGCAATATAAGACACAATCATAACAGTATAAGAAAAAGAAAATAAATCATAAAAGGAAGGGTTTAACTTAATAATTGATATTTTTGATATGCTCTTGTCTGACATTTATCAAGTAATAACCCAATAAATTATAATACCATGAAAGAAAATAATCTTCGACAACACTAAAGATAACACGTACTAATGTTATGAGTAAGATTTCTACCTACCTGTATTGACTTTTGATGTAACATGCGACAAGTCTATTTTTTGTGATCGAATAGGAGTTGATTTACTTGATGATTTCCTTGTCAAACTCTTTTTTTCCATGGGTACTTTGCTAATCTTGGAGAGCGGTGCAAAAATACCTTGAAAGAAACAAAAAACTTATAAAACAACATTTATTGCAGAACACTTCCGGAAAAGCACTACCTCAACAAGACTATTATTTGAAACTTCAAACTAACCTTCATACAGGTTTTATTTTAATCTCTATTTTCAAGATAGGCTTTTCTCCCCGAAAGGCAGCGCAGAGGGTTATAGGGTGAAATTTCCCCCCAAAATGAGAGTGCCTTTTCGGGCGTAAAAATAGGTACAAATCATGCCAACTGTTCCAGCACGATCATTGCAATCTTCCCCCACTTAGTCATTTTTTGGAGCTTGGGTGATTTGATCCGTGAATAAGATGTGCGGGACCCAAAGACGCCAGCAAGACTGGAGCATCAAGAGATCGAAAAACGCTACGACCTCCCCACATTCTTATTGGTAAAGACAAACTCCCTTCTTGCCGGAAAAGAGCCCCCTTCAGTCGCTGGCATCAGGACCTGCCAAAATTGCCAGCGTCAGCTCCCCCCCCCCCCCCCCCCCCCCCAATCGGCAGCATCTGGCCTCCTCCAACTGTAGGTACCTGCCCCCCCCATCCTGTAGGTGAGTAACACCCTGCTACAGGGTCACAAAAGGCCCAGTCTCTTCATGCCCTGCCCCTTCAGGCCCTGTCCATTGGTGCTGCCGTCTGGCACTGCGTCTGGCACCCTTGCAATGTCAACCTGCCACTGTCAACCAGGGTGCCAGCCATGTCCCCCAACCACCTGGTGGCTACAATGGCCTCCAAGCATCTGGTCTCCATTTATGGAGACCAACAATGATTTGGGCCGGCTTCATATTGCGACGGTGAGTGAGAGAAATGCAGGAGCCTGGAGAATTTGGCTGAAAGCCGATTCTGCATATCTAAATTAGATTTTTAATATGCTAATCTGGTTCACGCCCAGGGAGGGAACATCACGCACTGTTTGGTGCCGAGCACAAATCCTGTTTCAGGGCTCTCACAGTATTTTCCCGATATAGCGGGAAATGCGGCGGGTGCAACATGGCCAGAAAATCATCCCCATAACATTCAAGTATATGACCTATACCCAGGCCAAATGTTAGCAGTTGAACTGGGGTGTTCCCAGGTACTTGTCATCCAATGTTTCCATCCTGTGGGAAAAAGCCTGCCACTTTTCCTGATTGTACAATTGATGTAATTTGCAATATGAGGAATTTTACCACTCTGTCACACTAGTTTGAAAGGCAAAGTGCACAAATCATCACATATTTTTAAGTTTAGTTGATGGGGAATCCGGTGGTGAGTTATCCCCCTCAGAATTCCCAGTCTCTCATCTGTTTTTATCGACACTGTATTTATATGGTGAGTCCAGTTAAATTTCGGGTTAATGGTTACTCTCAGGATGATGATGGGTGGGAGATTTAGCTATGGTAATGTCATTGACCATCAAGAAGAAACGGATAGGTGCGGAGGCAGATGTTGTGGAGCGGAGGCAGATGTTGTAGCCTTCGCCTCGTTGATCGCCCGAAGACGGATCCTGATGGGTTGGAGACCAGCCTCTCCACCCTGTGCCCTGGCATGGCGGGGGGATCTGTTGGAATTCTTGACTCTTGAGAAGGTTAAGTTTGAACTGAGGGGAAGGACAGAGGGGTTCTACAATTCATGGGCATTATTCATTATGCACTTTCAAGAACTGGATAACATTGAACATTAGTTGGGGGGGTGGGTGGGAGAGCTCGGGGGAAGGGGGGCGATGGGTTTTAATGCGAGCTTTGGGGGATTCCTGATTCCTTTTTGTAAGTTGTTTATGTGAACATGTGGGTGAATGTTTTGGGTTGGGTGGGAGGATGGGATCGTTGTTATTGATATGGGGATTGACATATTTGTTACTGATTATTGTTTATTGTTGGTGGGTGTAAATTTTGGAGAAAATGCGAAAAAGGAGAATAAAGAAATTTTTTTTTAAAACAGAAGAAACGGATAGATTATCTCTTGTTGGAAGGAGTCATTGCCTAATACTTGCCTTGTGCAAATGGTACTTGTCACTTATCAGTTCAAGCAAGTACACCTCCATTCTAAAACCTTCATCATTTATTAATCAAGTATTAATGGAAAATATCCACTTAATATATTTTCCATACTGTTATTCTCTAAAATGAGATCCTTCTTGACTTCTGAATAATCATATATTACCTTGAACAAATATTTAATTTTTAGTATGCTTAGAAAACCCTTGCTCTTAAGAGTATGTTTTTCATGTTCCCTTTCTATGGGCGGAATTCTCTCCCCCCAACGGCGGGTGGGAGAATCAGTGGGGCGCCGAGCGAGTCCCGCCACGCCACCCTGGCACCCGCACGCGATTCTCCCCCTCCCCCCCCCCCCCCAAACTGGCACGGCGAGATTCACGGCTGGCCTCTGGGAGAATCGCCGCTCGCCGTTTGTAACGGGCAAGCGCCGATTCTCCGGCCCGGATGGGCCAAGTGGCCTGCCCAACACGACAGGTTCCCGATGGCAACGTCTACACCAGGTCGCTGCCGGCAGGAACAGCACGGGAACGCTGGGGGGGGGGGGGGGGGGGGGGGGGTTCTTGCACCAGGGGGGGCCTCAAAAGGGGTCTGGCCCACGATTGGTGCCCACCGATTGCCGGGCCGGCCTCTCTGAAGGAGGACCGCCTTTCCTCCGCCGCCCTGCAAGATCCATCCGACATCTTCTTGCGGGGCGGCCATGGGGAGGGCAACCGCGCATGCGCGGGTTACGTCATTTACGCGGCGCCACTTTTATGCGGCGCCAAGGCCCGGCGCGCGTAAATGACACGGCGCCGCTCCTAGCCCCCCGGGGGTGGGAGAATAGGGGGCTGGGAGTGAAACATTCCGCTTTTCACTCCGGCGTCGGGACTTAGTCTCCTGATGGGAGAATTGTGCCCCAGCTCTTTAATCTTCCTGCTTCCCTTTCTACTACATTTTTTATATCGTTTATGATTTGCTTTAGTATTGTTAGCTCTAGGGTTTATGTTTTAGTATTTTTCTAATACCTTTATTTATCCACCAAATCCTATATCCTATGTGCAACCACATGTTTTTCTTAGAATAATTTATTCTACCTAATCTTCTACTATTATAGTCAGCAGATAAACTATCGGAGCTGAATACATAAAGAGCTGAGGAGAAAACTATTAGCCAACATCATTTGAAGAACATAAACAAGAAATGATTATATACCGTATTTAATGGGACAGCTAAAATACTGAATGCCACAAATACTTCCATCATTCTTCCCCTCTGGTTCATCCAGCTCAATCCCTGCCCACTGGCCACTGGCAAATTCAGTGGTGCCACAAAATCGTAGTGTTCCAACCTAAGAAAAGAACAAAAAGTATGAATAAGACTAAAACACACGCTAGGCATAAACATGGCTATTGTATTTTCATCATTATAATATAAATTTTTACTAATTCCCAAAAAAATTAACAAAGTTGCAATTTTACTTCAATTTTCAGACTCTACCATCATGGCGACAGGAAAACACAAGCCACATCTTGTTCAAGTGGCAAATTATATACATTTATAAGTGTGTGTGTTTGTGTTTCTAATACATGTTTTCCGATTACATTTTTCCACGTATAATGTTGCATCCTACTTGAACCTGATTGGCTATAATTCTTAATACAGGAAATTTGGATATGTCAGTGCTGAACAGTTGAGAACATGGTAATCAGAAGCAGCCAATAAAGGTGCATCATGAAAACCTGCTAAGGACATCTGGACATAATCAATCATAATAAACAGTCAGCAACACCCGTCAATAAAAGAGAAAAACCATTAAGTTCCTTTACATAATTTTCATTTAAATAATTTCAGCCACAATCTTAGAATTTTATTAACCTAAGAAATTTAATACTGGAAAGAAGCATTTGAACATAATAAATTGCTAAAAACTACAACCATGCCAATGAAATGTCTGTAAAGTCACCTGAATAAAAGCATTTTCTGGGTCTATAAAATGCCTTATGATTTATATTGTCAGATTTCTCCACTGAAAGGATTTAGAAATGATGTACATTGAAGCTGGTTTAAACAGCTTAGAATTCTGATCATCGCCGTATGTTGCAGTTGCTGAGATGGGTGTTGTATTCCAATGAGACAGGAATGTTTATACAATAACTGAGGACGATAGTCCATTTGTTACTTTGTCTCAGGCTTTCTGCAAACATTTATACATATTGTCACTTAAATTGAACATATGCCAAAAATCCACTCTTATTGGAGTAGGAGAGAGGCAGCTGATTCTCTTATAAATCTGACAAGCTGTCACTAATGGAGAACAGGTTGGAAGGTAGTATCTCTTGTAGTCAAAGTAAGAAAAAGGAGGAAAATTAGTTAGTTGATTCTGAGACCAGAGTCCTGAATCTCAATAAAGGTATGAGACATGAGTTAGCTATGATGGACTGGGAAACATTACTGAAAGGAAGGACAGTAGACAGTCAATGGCAGACATTCAAGGAACGAATAGGTGAACTCCAAAAGTTGTTTATTTCTATTTGGCGCAAGAGTAGAAAGGAAACTATGGCCGAACCATGGCTTACAAGGGAAATTAGAGATAGTATTAGATTCAAAGAAGAGGCATACTAATTAGCAAGAAAAACCAATAGATCTGGGGATTGGGAATAGTTTAAAATTCAGCAAAAGCGGGCCAAGGGTTTGATTAAGATGGGGAAAATACAATTTGAAAGCAAGCTAGCAGGGAACATAAAACTGACTGTAAAGGTTTCTATAGTATGTATGGAAAGAGAAAAAGATTGATAAAAACAAATGTAGGTCCCTTATAATCAAAAACAGGGGAATTCATAACGAGGAACAAAGAAAAGGCTGAGGAACTAAATTTGTACTTTGCTTCTGTCTTCACATTGGAAGACATGAATAATGTCCTGGATGTTCTGAGTAACTCAAGTTTTACTGAGGATCTGAAGGAAACTAGTATTAGTAGAGAAATGGTTTGGGGGAAATTAATAGGATTAAAGGCGGATAAATCTCCAGGGCCTGAATATCTTCATTCCAGAGTACTTAAGGAAGTGGCCCTTGAAATAGTAGATCCATTGAGGTCATTTTCCAAAATTCTTTGAACTCTATAATGGTTCCTACAGATTGGAGGGTAGCGAATGTAACCCCGGTATTCAAAAAGAGAGGAGAAAAAACAGGGAACTCTAGACCAGTAAGCTTAACGTCGGTAGTAGGGAAGTAGCTGGAGTCTATTTTCAAGGAATTCATCGCACAGCATTTGGAAAGCAGTGGTATAATCAGACAAAGTCAGCATGGATTTATGAAAGGGAAATCATGCTTGACAAATCTAGTGGAATTCTTTGAAGATGTATGTAGTAGAATTGACCAGAGAGAACCGGTGGATGTGGCTTATTTAGACTTTCAGAAGGCTTTCGACAAGGTCTCACATAGCAGATTATTATGTGCATGGTATTGCGAGTTGTGTTTTGAGATGGATAGAAAGATGGTTAGCAGACAGGAGGCAAAACCTTGGAATAAATGGGTCTTTTTCCAACTGGCAGGCAGTGACTGGTGGGGTACCGCAGGGATTCTTGCTAGGACCCCAACTATTTACATTATATATTAGTGATTTAAAGAGGGAACTAAATGTGTTATCTCCAAATTTGCAGATCATACAAAGTTGGTTGGGAGGATGAGTTGTGAGGAGGATGCAGAGAATTGGACAGGCTGAGTGTGTGGGCATATGCATGGCAGATGCACTATAATGTAGATAAATGTGAGGTTATCCGCTTCAGTAGCAAAAATAGAAAGGCAGAATGGGTGTAAATTGAGAGGTGGATACTAAGCAAGACCTTGGTGTCTTTGTGCATCAGGCGCTGAAAGTAAGCGTGCAGGTACAGCAGGCAATAAAGAAAACAAATGGTGTGTTGGCCTTCATAGCGAGAGTATTTGAGTAAAGGAATTGAGATGTTTTACTGCAATTGTACAGGGCATTGGTGAGGCAACACCTGGAGTATTGTATGCAGTTTTGGTGTCCTTATCTGAGGATGTTCTTGCTATGGAGGGAGTGCAGCAAAGGTTTAGCAGGTTGATTCCTGGGATGGTGGGACTGTCATATGAGGAGAGTCTAAATCGGTTAGGATTATATTCATTGAAGTTCAGAAGAGTGAGGGGGGATCTCATAGAAACTTATAAAATTCTTACAGGATTAAACAGGGTAGATTCAGAAAGAATATTGCTGATGGTGGGAGTCCAGAACTAGGGGTCATAGTTTGAGGATAAGGGGAAAACCTTTTAGGATTGAGGTGAAGAGAAGTTTATTCCCCTAGAGAGTGGTGAATCTGTAGACTTCACTACCACAAAAAGTAGTTGAAGCTCAAATGTTGTGTAATTTCAAGAAGGAATTAGATATAGCTCTTGGGTTAAAGGGATCAAGGAATATTGGGTGGGGGAGGCTGGATCAGGGATTGAACTTGATGATGAGCCATGATCATAATAAATGGCGGGACAGGGTCAAAGGGCCAAATAACCTCTTTCTGCTTCTATTTTCTGTGTATGCTTCTACGTATGAGAATATCACTTTATAATACAGAACTTGAATATTGCTGACAAGAGAGACATGTTGCTGAAGATTTTCGTCTTGCACTTAAAGGAAAAAATGAAATGAAAATCGCTTATTGTCACAAGTAGGCTTCAAATGAAGTTACTGTGAGAAGCCCCTAGTCGCCACATTCCGGCGCCTGTTCAGGAAGGCTGTTACAGGAATTGAACCGTGCTGTTGGCCTGCCTTGGTCTGCTTTCAAAGCCAGTGATTTAGCCCTGTGCTAAGCAGCCCCTGTACCAGCAGTGCCAGGGCATCGCCCTGCCCAAAGGACTTGCAGCTGGGGGCCTCCGATCCCCTTGGAGACCCCCATGAGTGTCGTTCCGTCTGGTCCCTGTTTGTGGGGACCAGTACCAAACGGCCCTCGCCCGAGATCCCTGAGCAGGATTTATCAGGATAAACACAAGAATGCCACATTTTAAACAATCACAACAGTTAATACAACAGGAGAAAAGGGCACTGCTGGGTTGAAAAGTTGATTGATTGGCTCAGGTATTGCCATGGAGCGAGCAACAGAAAACCAAAGGCTCCCCAACTTCCAGGAGAGAGTTTGAACTAATCTGGGGACACACTGGCACTGATATTCTTGGAAGGATTCGGAAGATCGCAGTAGTACGGAAAATTAGAAAGTCTCGGGACGTGACTGGCCTGCACACCTTGATGAATCTGCTGGAGCTCTTGACCATCCTGATGACTTCAACAGACTTAATTGGTATGTTTAAAATACAACTTTGATTCTTTCCTGTGGTTGTCCTACTCTCCAGCTCAAAAGAGCATGTTAACATTAGGGCACAGTAGGAAGGAAGTGGAATTGTAAGGGTTAAATTTCCCCCATGTTCAATTTCTACCTGGTTGGGCCAGTTAAAAGATGGGCCATTATTTCAGTGAGCAACTGATAAATCTAGGGAATAGGTTCCTTTGGAAGATAATGGAAACAGATCGTATTGATTCATTCAAATAAATTAGATATATTTCTTTAGAAAATAGCATTTGGGATACAATATATGAGTAATTTGAAGCATGGCATTAAAAAATATAGTATGCTTAAGAGGAGCAGGTGATTTTGACTCATTGGTCCCAAAGCTTTCCACTACAAAAGGTTTCCTGAACTCAAGACTAAGTCAGTTATAGAATAATTGTTCAAAACTGATTGCCATAATTAGCCAATAAGCTTATTATTGTTGTATCATGTCACTACCAGAGTAGAGGGCGAACTAGATGCACCTTAGTCGAGCATTCGCTATGTTCTTGTAGAAGAAAAACCATGTTCAAAGTTAGCCAGTCAAGATGGTCTGAGAGGCAAGAAACGCATAGGCAATTTATAAGTGCCAACAAAGCCTGATTAAGCCTTGGTCAGAGTAAATGCTAGATACGCCTTGTAATATGTGTGAGCACACTACTTCAGAGCAAACCATTCATTATTTTTATTATTCACAAGAATGGGTTTTGGAGGAAATGTTTTTTGATTATAAATGTTACACTACTTATTTACATTCTCTCTGTAAAATAAAGTACTTATCAATTTGTATCCAGCCCTAATTCATTAAAGTATTTTCAGTCTGTCTATTGAAAAAAGACATAATAACCAGTTTACATCACAAGGGAACTCAATTGTTATGTCCTGGGTTGTGCAACTTGACTATGTTCAGTGTATGTAATTTCCCAGGATGTACCAGTATTGTTTAGTCAGCTTTACTGATATGTTTTTCTTTACTTTCTAATTGTAGCTTCTCTCAAAATTGTTTGAAAAACAATGAAGAAATGTCAAGAGATTTAATGAGATGAAGATCATATTGGCTCTCTTTGCTTTAAGAAAAAAAACTAGGCTATGTGTCTTTGTGTGAAAGAGATTGAGAAAATTGATAAACTGTTTTGTGTTTTATGGGAGAGAAATTGTTGTCAGAGACAAAGAGAGAAGTGGAGGAGTAGATGAGTGAAATTGGACCTCATAGTCTCTATTTTTTAGATGTTCGAGTTAATACTGGGTCGGGCACTTTTTCAGAGATCCCCGGCACCTGCCTAAAACAGGCATTTGGCCCTATTCATGTGTAAATCAGGAACGCAACATGTCTTTTAGGGACCCTGGCAGAAATTTCTGCAGGATGCACTGAGTAAAACCATGGTTCAACAGACTCTGCAGCCACCAACAAAATGTTAGACTTTTAACAAAAGACTATTTCTCGGGAGTGAGGAGTATTGTGATCGCTCCCCGCAACCCTTCCACTTGATGTTTTAACCCCATATCCAGGATTCACCTTAAGGCCACTGTTGTTGAAGAAAGCAGTTGAAATTCAAAACGTTGAAATGGCCAAATTTCCTGTGGGAGTGTAATAGGCCACTGATCAAACTTACTGAAGGGCCCAATTTCAGGCCTATCTTGATCAGGTTGAGAGACGATTCATACGTAATATGCAATTCTGCACTCAAACAAAAATTTTTGGTCCAGAGCGATCGTTAGAGGCCAGAGTTTTCTTCTGGTCCCACTGATGATGACGACGGCTTGCTTAGAATGGGAAATCATGTTGACAGAGGAATGGCAGGCTGCCTCTGCCGCAGTGAAACACACCACAGGGGTGTGCAGGAAATCCCGCCCAGAGTGAGAGAACCACACCGTTAATCAAGATTTGATTTCAGAAAACAAGTTGCATTTTACGAACAATCTATGCCGCTTTGAGGATGGTTGGAGAGGAAACAGGAGGAAACCAGACTGGAGTGAAGATGACCTCTTGTCACCTACTTTTGAGATGTAAATTTGCAAGAATGGGTTGAGCATTACGAGGTGGCGAAATGACAGCAGAGCAGGAGGGAGGAGAGGAACAGTGTTTCAGAAAATAGTAAAAGATTTAAGATTAGTGAGAGGGGTGGGTTGTAGGAAGATGCTAGAATAATGAGAAGATGAAATTTTAGAAGATGCAATGGGAGAGGATGGGTGAAGTACAAGTAACCAAGAGGGGGAATAGGAAGGAAGACTAATAGGGGAAGTAGAACGTCATTGTCTTGTTAAAATGTAGCACAATAGAAGGTAAACAAAAGGGTCATTGTTTAAAATAAATATCTGATTAAATTTAAGTGTGAAGATTAAATCCAGAATTTTGGTTATTGCTTATATTTTGCATGCATGTGTGAAAATCAACCTAAGGATAGAGACTTACCTGAGTCTAACGCAGCTTAAGGTGGTGCAAAGAATGCATCTAACCAGAACACAAATGAGTTGGTTCTGCCCGGACGTGGAGGACAAATGCGAATGCGAACGGTGTCAGGGAGACCCAGCCAACCACATCCACATGTTCTGGACATGCCCCACACTTGTCAGGTACTGGACGACCTTCTTTGAGGCCATGTTCAGGGTTGTGGGAGTGAGGGTGGAGCCATGCCCAAAAGTGGTGATCTTCAGGGTACCAGATCAGCCAGAACTCATCATATGGAGGGGAGCCTGTTGGAGAATCTCACTCAGCTGGCGATCAGTAGCACCACCCAAGGCTGCAGACAGGCTGTCCAACCTGGTGGAATTTCTCAGGCTGATGATCGCAAAGGGATAGCTGGCCTGAGGTGCATTTGTTTTAATGCAAGAAGTGTAGCAGGTAAGGCAGATGAACTTAGGGCTTGGAAAAGTACTTGGGAATATGATGTTATTGGTATTACTGAGACTTGGTTGAGGGAAGGGCAAGTCTGGCAACTAAATATCCCAGGGTATAGATGCTTCAGGAGGGATAGAGAGGGAGGTAAAAGGGGTGGAGGAGTTGCATTACTAGTTAAAGATGATATCACAGCTGTGATTAAGGAGGGCACGATGGAGGATTCGAGCACTGAGGCAATATAGATGGAGCTAAGAAATAGGAAGGGTGCAGTAACATTGTTGGGACTTTACTACAGGCCTCCCAAATGTGAGCGTGAAGTAGAGGTACAAATATGTAGATAGATTATAGAACAATGTAGGAGCAATAGGGTGGTTGTGATGGGAGATTTTAACTTCCCCAACATTGAATGGGACTCATGTAGTGTTGCAGGTGTAGATGGAGCAGAATTTGTAAGGAGCATCCAGGAGAGTTTTTTAGAGCAGTATGTAAATAGTCCAACTCAGGAAGGGGCCATATTGGACCTGGTATTGGGGAATGATCCCGGCCAGGTGTTTGAAGTTTCAGTCGGTGATTACTTTGGGAATAGCGATCACAATTCCGTAAGTTTTAGAATACTCATGGACAAAGACGAGAGTGGTCCTAAAGGAAGAGTGCTGAACTGGGGAAAGGCCAAGTATAACAAAATTCGGCAGGAGCTAGGGAATGTGGATTGGGAGCAGCTGTTTAAGGGTAAATCCACATTTGAAATGTGGGAGTCTTTTAAGGAAAGGTTGATTCGAGTGCAGGACAGACATGTCCCTGTGAAAATGAGAGATAGAAATGGCAAGATTAGGGAACCATGAATGACGGGTGGAATTGTGAGACTAGCTAAGATGAAAAAAGAAGCATACATAAGATCGAGGCGACTCAAAACTGATGAAGCTTTGGAGGAATATCGGGAAAGTAGGACAAATCTCAAACGCGCAATAAAGAGGGCTAAAAGGGGTCATGAAATATCTTTGGCTAACAGGGTTAAGGAAAATCCCAAAGACTTTTATTCATATTTAAGGAGCAAGAGGGTAACTAGAGAAAGGATTGGCCCACTCAAAGACAAAAGAGGGAATTTATGCGTGGAGTCAGAGGAAATGAGTGAGATTCTTAATGAGTACTTTGCATCGGTATTCACCAAGGAGAGAGACATGACGGATGTTGAGGCTAGGGATGGATTTTTAAATACTCTAGGTCATGTCGGCATAAGGAAGGGGGAGGTTTTGGGTATGCTAAAAGGCATTAATGTGGGCAAGTCCCCAGGACCGGATGGGATTTATACCAGGTTACTGAGGGAAATGAGGGACGAAATAGCTGTGGCCTTAACAGATATCTTTACAGCATCCTTGAGCACGGGTGAGGTCCCGGAAGACTGGAGAATTACTAATGTTGTTCCTTTGTTTAAGAAAGGTAGCAGGGATAATCCAGGGAATTATAGACCTGTGAGCTTGACGTCAGTGGTAGGCAAACTATTGGAGAAGATACTGAGGGATAGGATCTATTCACATTTGGAAGAAAATAGACTTATCAGTGATAGGCAGCATGGTTTTGTGCAGGGAAGGTCATGTCTTACAAACCTAATAGAATTCTTTGAGGAAGTGACGAAGCTAATTGATGAGGGAAGGGCTGTAGATGTCATATACATGGACTTCAGTAAAGCGTTTGATAAAGTTTCCCATGGCAGGTTGATGGAAAAAGTGAAGTTGCATGGGGTTCAGGGTGTACTAGCTAGATGGATAAAGAACTGACTGGGCAACAGGAGACAGAGAGTAGTGGTGGAAGGGAGTGTCTCAAAATGGAGAAAGGTGACTAGTGGTGTTCCACAGGGATCCATGCTCAGACCACTGTTGTTTGTGATATACATAAATGATCTGGACGAAGGTATAGGTGGTCGGATGAGCAAGTTTGCAGATGATACTAAGATTGGTGGAGTTGCAGATAATGAGGAGGACTGTCAGAGAATACAGCAAAATATAGATAGATTGGAGAGTTGGGCAGGCAAATGCGAGGTGATACATTTTGGAAGATCCAATTCAAGAGCGGACTATACAGTCAATGGAAGAGTCCTGGGGAAAATTGATGCGCAGAGAGATCTGGGAGTTCAGGTCCATTGTACCCTGAAGGTGGCAACACAGGTCGATAGAGTGGTCAAGAAGACATACAGCATGCTTGCCTTCATCGGACGGGGTATTGAGTACAAGAGTCGGCAGGTCATGTTACAGTTGTATAGGACTTTGGTTAGGCCACATTTGGAATACTGCATGCAGTTCTGGTCGCCACATTACCAGAAGGATGTGGATGCTTTAGAGAGGGTGCAGAGGAGGTTCACCAGGATGTTGCCTGGTATGGAGTGTGCTAGCTATGAAGAAAGGCTGAGTAGATTAGGATTGTTTTCGTTGGAAAGACGGAGGTTGAGGGGGGACCTGATTGAGGTCTACAAAATTATGAGAGGTATGGACAGGGTGGATAGCAACAAGCTTTTTCCAAGAGTGGGCGTGTCAATTACAAGGGGTCACGATTTCAAGGTGAGAGGGGGAAAGTTTAAGGTAGATGTGCGTGGAAAGGTTTTTACGTAGAGGGTGGTGGGTGCCTGGAACGCTTTGCCAGCGGAGGTGGTAGAGGTGGGCACTATAGCATAATTTAAGATGCATCTGGGCAGATATATGAACAGGCGGGGAACAGAGGGAAGTAGATCCTTGGAAAATAGGCAACAGGTTTAGATAAAAGATCTGGATTGGTACAGGCGGGGAGGGCAGTAGGGCCTGTTCCTGTGCTGTAATTTTCTTTGTTCTTTGTTCTCTTTGTTCTTTGATGGTTGAACCTCCAAGTGTCCATTCCCCTCCTGCCAATCTGCTCCATGAAGACAGTCAGTTCCCCAGCCATTCCCAAGTGTGCCCCATGATTTGGGGCTAGACCTATCTGCCTTAGGGTACAGGACACAATTAAAGAATTCTCCCATGATCAGTTGGTGGTTGTCGAGGTCGGGAATCTCTGCCATTATCTTTTTGATGAATTCGGCATCATCCCAGTTTGGGGTGTACACATTTACCAATACCACCAGGCCCCTACCCGAACCCCACTCACCATTAAGTACCGTCCTCCTGAGTCCGTCACCATGTTGGTCATTGTGAGGACTACCCACTTGCCAAATAGAATTGCTCTCCCCCACTCATTGTCCTCATATTGAAGCTCACTTGATATGCCTGTCCTACCCAGCTCTTCGTTACCCTCATCTGGTCTTTAACTCTCCTGAAAAAAGTTGACCCTCAGGCTTTTCAGGTGGGCAAAGACTCGGAATCTTTTGGCTACGTCGTTAAGTCACCTATTCCAAGTGACTATCCTGACAGCCCCCCCCCCCCACCCCCCCAAGTGACTATCCTGACAGGGCCCCCCCCCCCCTCCTCTTTTGGGGTCATCAATTCCTGCTCATGGACATGTCCCTGCATGCCCAGGTTTGCGTTGGTTCGCATTAGTTCTTGGTCCGTTCAATATGGCCACCGCCACGTTCCTCTTCCACTCATAATCTCAGTAAGAAGTCTTACAACACCAGGTTAAAGTCCAACAGGTTTGTTTCAAACACGAGCTTTCGGAGTACTGCTCCTTCCTCAGGTGAATGAAGAAGTATGTTCCAAAAACATTTGTATCGACAAAGTCAGAGATGCCAGACAATGCTTGGAATGCGAGCATCTGCGGGTAATCCAATCATTACAGATCCAGAGATAGGGGTAATCACAGGTTAAAGATGTGTGAATTGTCTCAAGGCAGGACAGTTGGTAGGATTTTGCAAGTCCAGGCCAGATGGTGGGGGGTGAATGTAATGCGACATGAATCCAAGATCCCGGTTGAGGCCGCACTCATGCGTGCGGAACTTAGCTATAAGTTTTTGCTCGGCAATTCTGCGTTGTCTCGTGTCCTGAAGACCGCTTTGGAGAACATTTACCTGGAGATCAGAGGCTGAATGCCCTTGACTGCTGAAGTGTTCCCCAACTGGAAGGGAACATTCCTGCCTGGTGATTGTCGCACGATGCCCGTTCATTCGTTGTCGCAGTGTCTGCATGGTCTTGCCAATGTACCACGCTTCGGGACATAATCATAATCTCATGTGACTTGCGTGACCAGCGTTCTACCCCCTCCCCCCTTGAGCTACCCAGTCCCCCCCCCCCCCAATCCCCTGCGATCGAGCGATCTAGCCTCTCTTCTACTGCACAGCTCCCCTTCCCCTCCTCCCTCCCCTCGATCCTTTGCGCAAAATCATTTGCCTCCTCTGGCGTGGTGAAGAAGTGGTCCCTGTCCTTTTATGTGACCTAGGGTTTCGCTGGGTATAGCTTGCCAAATTGCACCTTGTTTTTGAAAATTATCGCTTTGGCCACATTGAACTCCACTCAGCATTTGACCAGGTCGGCCCCAATGTCCTGATAGACATGGAAGGCATGTGCCCTTTGGTAGCCCGACAACCTGGAGGTTTTGGCACCGAGACCTGTTCTCCTGGTCATCTTTCTTGGCCTTCAGTGTCTTTTGTGTCACTGCCAATCTCGTTATTTCGGCCTCAGGCGAGACAGTTCATTCGTCTTGCTCAGTAACCGCCTTCTTCATTTCCTGGTTCTTGGGCTTCCAGCTGTCGCTCCACCCTGTCCATCGTCCCACCTATGGGGGCTAACACGGCCTCAATTGCTGTCTTCATCATCGACAGTAGGTCCTCCTTTACTGCCTCCCAATGTTTTTGGAGTGCTATTGAGATTATCTCCATCGGCCTCTCCATCAACGACTGGGATGGCGTTGGCGACTGTTGGGTCCGCCATGTTTGGATTCCCGTTGCCACGTGGGTCCCCAGGCTCGATGTTGGAAGTTTTCTCTCCCTGATTTTGCTCCCTTTGCAGCCTGTCTGGTGGTTCGCCAGCATACCAAATCGGGTTGTTTGTTGATGGGGGTCTGATTGGTTTGGCTTTTTACAGATTTGGTGTCCAGTTCTTGGGTCAAAAAGGTCCATGAAGAAATTTCCAAGAGGGAGCCATCTTTCGTGCAACTGCTCAGCTCATGGCTGCCACCAGAAGTCCGCGGTTGACCAATCTGACCCAGTCCCGCCACCGACAGAAGCTCAGCCTCAGGCAAAGCGGCGCAGAAGGTTCCTGCTGATGACTGGGGAGTCGGGAGGGCCGTTTGATCTCATCATGGGGCTCGTGGAAAATGAGCTTCCCAGATAAGGGGTGCAGGCCCATGCAGATGGGGCTCGTTAGAACCCAGCATAAAAGCCGGCCCAAACAGGGACCGGCATTTTGGTTGTCCCAATGGGGACTGTGATTGTAGATAGTTACTGCTGTGGGCAGATTATTGTTAAAAGTAAATAAATCTTTTTCTTCTTACTGCTCGCTTCCTTGGTCATTAAACCTATGTTATAAATACAAGTGTGGAGGTTGGTGAAGACAAGACTGAACCTTCCTCTCCCTAGTCATGTACTATTATCAAAGCATCCTCATTGGTAATATCCAGCAAGTTACTGGACACTGACTGGCATCTATAAAATTGTAGGCCTGCAAAGCATCATTGAGATATGGGATAGAAAGAGAAGAAAAGGGAAACATTTGGCAAGAAAGAAAAATAATGTAAGGTTATGAGTATGTGAATAGTCTACTAAAATGGAATTGCTTTTCTATCTCCCAGAATTGTTCTCAATTCAATAATCTCACTACAAGAGACAAGAAGCAAAGGAAGTATAGATGTAGTATCATTGCCCTGGAGTCATTGATCTTAGCTGGGGTTTAAACACATTATTCAGCTTAGCTCTTCTATGCAGCTGTTCCAAAATATATTTGACGTGGGAATTTTCAACATTAACACCATGTCCAAATACCCTTGACACTGCCATTCTTATTGCAGCAATTGAGATGGATTTGAGAATATTGCAATGAGCTTTTCTCAACTGGGAACAGAAACTAGATTTTCCAAACTAATCATGGATTTCAATTCCCAGAGCTAAAATATTCTGTGTTCGAACCCACTGGAACTTGCCATTTGGACATCTCTTCAGTAAATTATATTTCACACAGAAAATAAACAAAATCACTGCAGTCAACTTACCACATCTGCTTAATGCCATCAAAATTCTAACAATGTTGATGCAGAATAATTTTATTTAACAGGCCGACTGGATATTTAACAAATTCACCCTTCCACATCATTAGTAACAATCACTGAGCTAAATTAACTGATTTGTTACGTAATTAATATTCTGTTCTTCTAAGTTATTATAAATATTTTATGACATGCAGAAGCTCTGTATTCAACATCAATTTTAATAGAATAGAAGTGTCCCATCTCTTGTGCGTTGTGTGATAGTGCAGCAGCCTCATGACTTCCTGAAAATGAAAACGAAAATCGCTTATTGTCACAAGTAGGCTTCAATTAAGTTACTGTGAAAAGTCCCTAGTTGCCACATTCCGACGCCTTTTGGTACAGGAATTGAACCCGCGCTGCTGGCCTTGTTCTGCTTTACAAGCAAGCTGTTCAGCCCACTGTGCTAAACCAGCCTCCTATTTCTTGGTTCACAGGTGTTTCAAATGGTTCAGGCATAATAACAAAAAGCAGCAGCATAATTCATGATTATAAAAGCAAAATACTGAAGTTGATGGCAATCTGAAGTAAATGCAGTACCAAAGAAGAGTCATATCTGACTTGGAATATTAACTCTGTTTCTATCTGCACAGATGCTGCCAGACCTGCTAAACATTTCCAGCAGAATTTAGGAATTGTTTTTTTTTAAGCGTTTCTCATCAATATTGAAGTCATTAAACAAAATCAATAAATGGTATAAATTACATAGATTTTACTCAAATACTAATGTTGATCTTATGGCAGGCAAGATCAGTACGAGCCAGATGATGCAGATGACATACCCTGATATCAGAGTCAAAACGAGGTTCCAGAGGGTGTCCCAGGCAACAACTTAAGAAGAGCACATCTTTTAAAGGAAGGTTGCAGTCAATTAATTGAATTTTAATACTGCTTTTAATTTGATTTATTATTGAGTGCATAAAGAGGGGGTTGGCCTTCCCACAGTGGCTCCCTGGAGGTGCTGCTGGCAACAAATAGAGATTTTCTCGTAAAGTGACAAGAGGATTTCCAAAAGTCTGAACAAGAAAGTCTAATTGGAAATTGCAGAGGACATTTTGTAGGAGCATGACCCTGAGGACTGCTGCAAGAGATTTAATTACATTAATAATAATAATAATAATAATAATAATAATAATAATAATAATAATTGCTTATTGTCACGAGTAGACTTCAATGAAGATACTGTGAAAAGCCCCTAGTCGCCACATTCCAGCACCTGTTCGGGAAGGCAGGTACGAGAATTGAACCCGCACTGCTGCCATTTTTCTGCATTACAAGCCAGTGTTTAGCCCAATCCAACCCCCCTTTCTGCACTCAATAATAAATCAAACTAAAAGCAGAATTAAAATTGTGCTGAACCAGCTCCTATTTGCCAGATCAAGACAGGAGGGTATATCTCCTCCTATACCTATACCGGCCTCCCCGAACAGGTGCCGGAATGTGGCAACTAGGGGCTATTCACAGTAACTTCATTTAAGCCTACTTGTGACCATAAGTGATTATTATTATCTTGCCATGCACCAGCTCATAGTCCATCTTCTCCCTCCTGCACCATTCATGCCAATCACAACAGTTGTATCACATTTCTCCCACAAATCACAAGGGTGCATTACACTACTTCTCATTTACTTACTTATCCTCTTTGTCCCTTGAGGGACATAAGCAGCACCGCCTCTCAAGCTCACTTCTAACACAGTCATCTTTTACCTGCTCCCTTCATTGCTTCCATGACCGGCATGCTAAACTAACCTGTTCTAAATGGCTAAACATGCACACCCTCAATTCAAACTCAAACTGATCATCTCCCACTTATGACATCCCTATTCTCCCAGTATTTTGTTTCTTTCTCTCCTCTGATGCATTACATGGTATTAACCACACACATTCCTACTTGACCCGTTAGTAGCAACTTATAGCTTGCTCCTCCTCTACAGGAAGGGAGAGTGCATAAAGCACCAGAAAGAACAAAAACTGATGACCCTGCCCGAGGCGAAGGATAAAATACTGAAAATATAAGTGAGCGCCTGAGAACACTGAACATCTGAAATGGTGAGATTGTTATCTCTGCAGCACACAGAAAAAGCTTATTGTATGTCTTCAAGGAGCACAAATAATTGCATCTACAGACAACTTGAAGTCCTTAACCAGTATTTTGTTTATTGCTTTCATAAGTCTTTGTTTATTGCTTTCCTCTTTCTTCCATATACCTTGTAAACAGCAAGAAATCCCTCAGGGGAGGGATCCCTTAGGGGAGATCAGGGACGCGATTCTCCGACCCCCACGCCGGGTGGGTGACTCACGGGAGTGCCGGGCGATTCCCGCCATGCCGCCCTGGCACCCGCACGCGATTCTCCCGCCTCCCCCAAAACACCGTGTCGCGTTTCACGACAGGCCGCTCGGAGAATCACCACTCGCCGTTTCTAATGGTCGAGCGACGGTTCTCCGGCCCGTATGGGCCGAGCGGTCTGCCCAATCCGACGGGTTCACGCCGGCGCCAACCACACCTGGTCGCTGCCGGCGTGAACAGCGTGCGAACGCTGCGTGTGCGGCCTGTGGGGGGGGGGGGAGGAGGATCGAGCACCAGGGGGGTGCTCAGTAGGTGTCTGGCCCGCGATCGGTGCCCACCGATCGGCGGGCCGGCGTCTCTGAAAGATGCACTCTTTTCCTCTGCCACCCCGCAAGATCAATCCTCCATGTCTTGCGGGGCGCCCACAGGGAGGACGGCAACCGCACATGCGCGTGTTGGCACCGGCCAATATGCGCATGCACGGGTGACGTAATTTAAGTGCCGCCGACCGTGTCATTTACGCGGCGCTGCTTTGACGCGGCGCCAAGGCCGGGCGCGCATAATTGATGCGGCGCCGTTCCTAGCCCCCTGGGGGTGGGAGAATAGGAGACGAGGAGCGGCCTCCGATGCCGGAGTGAAACACTCCGGTTTTCACTCCGGCGTCAGCACTTAGGGCGTGATTCTCCGCAAACAGTCGTGAAGGCTGTCGTGAAACCGGCCGTTTTTCCCGGCAGCCTCCGCGCCCCCTCCCGGGACCCGATTCTGCTCCCCGGTCGGGGCTAGCAGCGGGGCCCCGTGAACCTCGGCATCGCAGGCTTAGCGAAATTCGCTAAGCCCGCGCGCCAAAGTTAACGGCGGCTGACGCGCACGATGACGTCAGCCGCGCATGCGCGGATTGGACGGCTCCAACCCGCGCATGCGCGGATGACGTCATCACGCATATGCGTGAAACCCGCGCATGCGCGGGCCGGTATGCCCCTCAGCCGCCCCGCAGACTGATCCAGCGGGGCGGCGGAGGAACAAAGAGTGCGTGGGATTCGGACCCGATCGCGGGCCCATGGCACCCTTGGCACAGCCGCATGGTTACCCAGAATGGCACTTTGCGGCCATTTTCACGAACGGTGAGAGCAGGTATGTTGCCGTTCGTGAAAACGGCCGTAAAGGCCTGGGAAATCGGCCCATCGGCTAGGGGAGAATCGCTGCTCGCCGTAAAAAAACGGCGAGCAGCGATTCGTGTCGGGGGGGCGGGCGTGGGGGGGGGGGGGAGAATAGCGGGAGGTCGGGAAAAATGTCGGGAAGGCCCTCCCGCTATTCTCCGACCCGTCGTGGGGGGCAGAGAATCGCGCCCTTAGTTTCCCGTTGGGAGAATTTCACCCCAAACCTCCTGGGGACTAACAATCACATGCTACATCAATGCACCAGTGTAGAGATTCGCAGACCTAAGGGAATAGGTAGCTAGTACATTCGAGTACATTAGATGGGTCATTCTTTGTACAATGTGTGCAGGAGGGTTTCCTGACACAATATGTTGACAGGCCAACGAGAGGCGAGGCCACATTGGATTTGGTTTTGGGTAATGAACCAGGCCAGGTGTTAGATCTGGAGGTAGGTGAGCACTTTGGAAACAGTGACCACAATTCGGTGACCTTTACGTTAGTGATGGAAAGGGATAAGTATACCCCGCAGGGCAAGAGTTATAGCTGGGGGAAGGGCAATTATGATGCCATTAGACATGACTTAGGATGTGTTGGTTGGAGAAGTAGGCTGCAAGGGTTGGGCACACTGGATATGTGGAGCTTGTTCAAGGAACAGCTATTGCATGTTCTTGATAAGTACGTACCAGTCAGGCAGGGAGGAAGGGGTCGAGCGAGGGAACCGTGGTTTACCAAAGAAGTGGAATCTCTTGTTAAGAGGAAGAAGGAGGCCTATGTGAAGATGAGGCATGAAGTTTCAGTTGGGGCGCTTGATAGTTACAAGGAAGCGAGGAAGGATCTAAAGAGAGAGCTGAGACGAGCAAGGAGGGGACATGAGAAGTCTTTGGCAGGTAGGATCAAGGAAAACCCAAAAGCTTTCTATAGGTATGTCAGGAATAAAAGAATGACTAGGGTAAGAGTAGGGCCAGTCAAGGACAGTGGTGGGAAGTTGTGTGTGGAGGCTGAGGAGATAAGCGAGATACTAAATGAATACTTTTCGTCAGTATTCACTCAAGAAAAAGATAATATTGTGGAGGAGAATGCTGAGACCCAGGCTATTAGAATAGATGGCATTGAGGTGCGTAGGGAAGAAGTGTTGGCAATTCTGGACAAGGTGAAAATAGATAAGTCCCCGGGGCCGGATGGGATTTATCCTAGGATTCTCTGGGAAGCCAGGGAAGAGATTGCTGAGCCTTTGGCTTTGATTTTTAGGTCATCATTGGCTACAGGAATAGTGCCAGAGGACTGGAGGATAGCAAATGTGGTCCCTTTGTTCAAGAAGGGGAGTAGAGATAACCCCGGTAACTATAGGCCGGTGAGCCTAACGTCTGTGGTGGGTAAAGTCTTGGAGAGGATTATAAAAGATACGATTTATAATCATCTAGATAGGAATAATATGATTAGGGACAGTCAGCATGGTTTTGTGAAGGGTAGGTCATGCCTCACAAACCTTATCGAGTTCTTTGAGAAGGTGACTGAACAGGTAGACGAGGGTAGAGCAGTTGATGTGGTGTATATGGATTTCAGTAAAGCGTTTGATAAGGTTCCCCACGGTCGGCTATTGCAGAAAATACGGAGGCTGGGGATTGAGGGTGATTTAGAGATGTGGATCAGAAATTGGCTAGTTGAAAGAAGACAGAGAGTGGTAGTTGATGGGAAATGTTCAGAATGGAGTTCAGTTACGACTGGCGTACCACAAGGATCTGTTCTGGGGCCGTTGCTGTTTGTCATTTTTATAAATGACCTAGAGGAGGGCGCAAAAGGATGGGTGAGTAAATTTGCAGACGACACTAAAGTCGGTGGAGTTGTAGACAGTGCGGAAGGATGTTGCAGGTTACAGAGGGACATAGATAAGCTGCAGAGCTGGGCTGAGAGGTGGCAAATGGAGTTTAATGTAGAGAAGTGTGAGGTGATTCACTTTGGAAAGAATAACAGAAATGCGGAATATTTGGCTAATGGTAAAATTCTTGGTAGTGTGGATGAGCAGAGGGATCTCGGTGTCCATGTACATAGATCCCTGAAAGTTGCCACCCAGGTTGATAGGGTTGTGAAGAAGGCCTATGGTGTGTTGGCCTTTATTGGTAGAGGGATTGAGTTCCGGAGCCATGAGGTCATGTTGCAGTTGTACAAAACTCTAGTACGGCCGCATTTGGAGTATTGCGTACAGTTCTGGTCGCCTCATTATAGGAAGGACGTGGAAGCTTTGGAACAGGTGCAGAGGAGATTTACCAGGATGTTGCCTGGTATGGAGGGAAAATCTTATGAGGAAAGGCTGATGGACTTGAGGTTGTTTTCGTTAGAGAGAAGAAGGTTAAGAGGTGACTTAATAGAGGCATACAAAATGATCAGAGGGTTAGATAGGGTGGACAGCGAGAGCCTTCTCCCGCGGATGGAGGTGGCTAGCACGAGGGGACATAGCCTTAAATTGAGGGGTAATAGATATAGGACAGAGGTCAGAGGTGGGTTTTTTACGCAAAGAGTGGTGAGGCCGTGGAATGCCCTACCTGCAACAGTAGTGAACACGCCAACATTGAGGACATTTAAAAATTTATTGGATAAGCATATGGATGATAATGGCACAGTGTAGGTTAGATGGCCTTTAGATTTTTTCCATGTCGGTGCAACATCGAGGGCCGAAGGGCCTGTACTGCGCTGTATCGTTCTATGTTCTATGTTCTAGTTAGAGGAGGGTTTGCACCTCATGAAACAAATAGCATAAATAAGCGACAGGAGATATTGGTGGCAGAGACAACCCAGGATTTATCAATGTCAACATATTCTTCTAGATCTACTGATTAAGTCAGATGGGCCCTCCAGACATGAAAAGGAAATGGCTTGACGCACAAAAGTGAAATGGAAAGTCTACCAATATTTTGAATCTGTTCTGGCATCATTCCATCTACAAAAGATGATGCACATGGAATAAATAAATCCATTTCAGATAGTGCGTCTTTATATGGTAAATCCTTGAAAGGCAGCTTCTTCCAGAAGGCTGAATGGTAACACAGTGGTTAGCATTGTTGCTTCACAGCGCCAGGGTCCCAGGTTCGATTCCCGTTTGGGTCACTGTCTGTGCAGAGTCTGCACATTCTCCCAATGTGTGCGTGGGTTTCCTCTGGGTGCTCCGATTTCCTCCCACAAGTCCCGATAGACGTACTGTTAGAAGAATTGGACATACTGAATTCTCCCTCTGTGTACCCGAAAAGGTGCTGGACTGTGGTGACTAGGGGATTTTCGCAGTAACTTCATTGCAGTGTTAATGTAAGCCTACTTGTGGCAATCAAAAATATTGGGCGGAATTCTCCGCTCCCGGGAAAAATCGGGAGGGCCGTCGTGAACTCGGCCGAGTTTCACGACGGCCTCGGAGGCCGCTCCTCGCCCCTTATTCTCCCCTCCCGGCTGGGCTAGGAGCGGCGTTCCGTAACTCTCGGCCACGGGGCGTCGCGCCAAGAATGACGCGGCCGGCGCGCCTAATGACGTCAACCGCGCATGCGCAGGTTGGCCGGCTCCAACCCGCGCATGCGCGGCTGACATCATGACGCTGACGGCACGAACCGGCGCATGCGCGGTGGCCGTCTTTTCTGGCAACTTGATCTTGCAGGGCGGCGGAGGGGAAATAGTGCGTCCGATTTGGACGCCGGCCCGACGATCGGTGGGCACTGATCGCGGGCCTGTCCCCTCCCGAGCACAGTCGTGGTGCTCTTGCCCCAAACGGCCCCCTAGAAGCCCCAAACGGGCATCTGGCACCCGTTTCACGACGGCAGCGACCAGGTGTGTTTGCCGCTGTCGTGAAACGGTCGTGAACGGCTGGCCGCTCGGCCCATCGGGGTCGGAGAATCGCCGTTCGCCGTGAAAAACGGCGAGCGCCGATTCTTCTGTGGGGGGGGGGGGAGAATCGCGGGGGGCGCCAGGGGGTGTGTGAAATGTCGGGGGGCCCTCCCGCGATTCTCCCACGCCGCGTGGGGAGCGGAGAATTCCGCCCATTATTATTCTTAAGTGCTACACATGAAGTTGCGAGTTGTTTTCAGCATTGGCGTCCTTTCCCAAGACATTGTACCCACTGATAAACATGGTGGTGCACACAGGAGGTGTTGCCATTTTCCTCTGTCATCAGCTAGAAACCTGCAGGGCAATAATTGATGTCAAGGGCCTGCATGTCACGCTTGCTGACATACCTGAACTGGAGTTTTGGGCATCCTACTGGTTGTGTGGCTCCAGCTACCTCACCATATGGAAAGGCTTTCAATGTGTGCCCATCTTTCAATCTGCAGATGTATCGAAGCTGTCTAATGAGAGATAGCAAACTTGGGCGCTCTGCCTTTGAGAGGACTGCTGCATTTGTTATTTTCTCTTACCAGGATATACACATAATGCAGACTTGGATCACTTTGACAGAAGCTCAGATAGCTCTAAGGAGAGTTTTGGTTCCAAAGTATTTTCCAACCTGGAGAAACTAGTGCACTAGATGGATACACTAACAGACCATAGCACCAGGATTTACAGAGGTCATGCACCTCCAGTGTGTAGCCTTGTCCTCACTAGACCCAGTTCCCAAAGGTCACCAACCACATGTGTCAAGGTCCCAGCATGATTCATAATAGCTTACTTCTAGCTCTGCTGAAACTACTGTGGGTGCGATTCAGCAAAAATAATTCCAAGTCCCCTTAGGGCGCGTTTGGCAGGGTGATTTTCGGCGCTGCAGTGTCGAGATTCACCCCTATATTTACTGGAAGTTGCCGGTTATTTGGACCTCGGGGAGGTTCTGCATGCAGAGGCCACATTTCAATTGATTTCTCAGCTCGCCCATAGGAACGGCTACTCGCCGATCGGGCCGCCATTTTGACCGACAGCCTCGATCACTGTCCCCCCAAATCCCACCTTCAATTTCCCAACCTTCCGGAGCATCTGGAACCTGCTCTCTAAGGGGCAAGGCCTCCTCCCGGGCCTGACCCCTGGGTGCGAAGGTGACAAGGGAGTGCCCCATTTCTGGAAACCAGTGCTAATGTCATCCAGTCGCGGTCTCGCAGGCGCGCCTGTTGACTCCCGGTCACTGGATGAAAGCAGCGTCCAGGAATTTAAATTAGCCTAATGGCTCATTAAAATTTAAAGTATGCAGATATGGACCACGCCCAGTGAGGGCAAGATTAAGATTGCGCCGGCCGAAGCAAGACGGGTGACTCACAATCGGCCCGGCACCCAGCGCAGAGTCCGATTTTTTCAGAACTAATTCACAAGATGTGGACGTCGATGCCTAAGAAAGCATTTATTGCTCATCCCTAATTGCTTTTCAGAAGGTGGTGGTGAACCACATGTAGCCACCTGGGGTGACCACTGCCCAACACAAAATGGAAGATTGCAAGGAATGCAGGGAAAGCGCTTGCATATTCAGACTACTGCAGAAACCAGTTGTGACTGGTGCAGAAACCAGACAGCACTACGAAAAGAAAACAGTTAACATATTAATGAGGCGATACCGGGAGATCCCCAGGCACAATAGAAACAAGTTAACACTAATCGATACATTCAATGGAAGGCCAGACTTTTCGGCGCCAAAGAAGTCCAAAACAATAAGTCCTAAGAACCGCCCCAGTGATCGAGGAATTGCCCCGCTATTGGGGAATTCAAATCAATCGATTGGGAAGAGACCCAATCGATTGCGAGAGTATAGAGGGTCCGCCCAGGTGGGCGCAAGACCCTGAGAGGAGTATAAGACAGAGACCACGACCCCAGCTCTCTCTCTCTCTGCCAGCCTCTCCTAGACCAGCCAGCCCTCCCAGCAGAATACCGTTGCAGCAGAAAAACCTTGTGGAGGAGAGGTCTGGACAGCAGCCGCCAACAAGTAAGTCACAATGCACGCTACGAGAGTAGACACTCCTGACCCCCTGTAGTCCATAACTACTGGAAGCCTGCGGACCCAGGACAAAGCTAGAAGCCGTTGTTCCCTGACCCGACAGTCCCTTTATCCAGATAAGTATTTGGCCTAATAGTGGTAGGATTAGCCTAGTCTTATAGTTTTATATGCATGATTAGTAGATTATTGTAATATAATAAACATGTCTTGTTTGAACTTACTAATTGGTGTATGGTTTTATTTCTTTGAACATGACCGTGAAACTTGTGGTGGTATCTTAACGATACCTGGCAACTCCAAAGCTAAGTAACGAAACAGAGCCAAATTGAGTGTTAAGCACACTCACCCAGAAAGAGCAACATTTAGTGGCGACATCCAACGGGACTCGATTAGAAGTGGCCCCCCCCCACTCCAAGAGAACCCAGAAATTTGAATCTGAAATCCAATTGGGAAAAGGAAAAACCACAAGTGTTCAAGTAGTTCAAACCAATACTCCTAATTCGGAAGTGTGTTTTTGCATGCGTAACTAACAGGGTTGTAAGGTAAAACCGAGAGATTTTTGTTGCGACAAACTGTCGGGAGTTTTATAATTCGGAACATAGCAAAAGCCGTACCCGTATTTTATAAGCATTGCCTTATTATCCCTCGTTCCAAATTAAAAGAGAGCATAGGAGAGAAAGAAATGGCCATGCAGGCAATGGAACGCCTCATGAACCCAGAGCAGTTCGTGGTCGCAGCGACCAACAGCAGCAGAGTAGGTCAGTGTCCCGTGTGGGAGCTGGAACTCAGAAAGTACCTCAAAGGGAAAGGATGGCCCCTATGGAGTGGGTTTTGTGTGAATGAGGAGACAGGTCCCAGGAGTATAGGACATACTTGGTGGGAGAACCTATCTGAAATTCACAAGAAGAATTTAGGTAAAGCACGTAAGCCGATGGCAATTGTGTCCTGCTTGGCACAATTGCGAGGCACAGAGGAGGTCGTCAGGACGCTCCGAGCAGAGATAGCGGAGAAGAACAGAATGAGCAAAGTGGATGTCAGGGACATCGAAAAGGAAAATGTAGGACTGAGACAACGACTGGCAGATAAGGATAGAGAGGTGGATGATGCCAAGAGGGCACATCAGTCTTGTCTAGCCCATCTGAGCAGCTCTCAAGTTCAATATGAAAAAGCCTATCAAGATGTGCAGCGTGCAGTCTTGATAAGAGAAGCAGAAAAGCATGTAGAGACACTGAAGAAGCAGTGTAGCGACCTAAAAGAAGCTATAAGGGCGCTCCATGCTGCCACCACTGAGCAAAGGCAAAGCACAGTGGACCACGCGAAATGTAGGAAGCAGATTGCGCAGCTGCAATCTCTGCTTTCTGTGCAGAATGGCTTCCAAGAGACATTTGGGACACAGTTAGAAGAAGAAAATGCCCCAGATTGGCAGGAGTTGAGTGAAACAGCGCAACGCTATGTTCAGGGAACATGTGCGCGAGCAGCGCAGCAGAAAAGGAAAGCGCCCCAACCCCCCACAGATCAGATAGCACCCGCACCAATGAACCCAGTCACCACCCAAAGAAAAGCAACCACAGAAGGCGCACCCGAGATCACATACACCACCCCCTTAACCGTGACACAACTAAGGGACGCGTGTGAGAAAATCACCCCGTTCCTCCCCACTGCAGACCCCCACCAATTCTTCGCACGAGTGAAACAGCAGGCGACCATGTACGGCCTGGATGAGCGAGAGCAGGTTAAGCTCACAGTTTTGAGTTTAGACTCATCGGTAGTAGCAGCCCTCCCCAACCCACAGAACGTTGGAGGAGGCACCCTCGAAGAGATGCAAACAGCTATTTTAGACGCGATAGGGTACAACAGAGGAGACCCAGTCGAAGGACTAAATAAGTGTAGGCAGAAAAGGACCGAGCACCCCACAGCATTCACAGGAAGGCTGTGGATTCACTTCACTGCAGTTTTTGGTGATTTAGACCGCGCACATTTAACCCGAGATAATATGGTTAAATGGACCCGCACTATCATCTCCCACGCCACAGATGCAGGACAGAATGTCTGCAGCAATTATGACCCCTCAGAAGAGGCCCATAATGAAAAATGGGTATTGAAAAGATTGTCCCGCGCTTGGGAGCAATCTGTCCACGGCAAAGTAACAGTAAAGAACCATGAAGAAGCTCAGGCTGCAGCAGATATTCAGGCAGTGAGAGCGCACCAAAACCCCGCATGAGTAAATGAGGGAAAGAACAGCCCCCCACAGAAGTCACAAGAATGTTATACTGCGGACAGTTAGGGCATTTTGCTAGGGAATGCAACGCCCTGCAGAAATCTCAGAGAGGCCAGCAGACAGGCACTCTGACCAGGAACAAAGCAAAACCTATCCATTGTATAGGGACGCAGTCAGGACAGACCAATGTGGACGGGACGGACTGACGGTGTTCGGGCTCCCCCACTTGGGTCTGTGACACCCTCTGGGACCAATCCGGAAGACCGGTAGTCACGGCGAAAATTCGGGGAGAGCCCATAGAATTACTTTGGGACACAGGAGGGTCCCACACAACCATTAATTCCTCCAGTACACCACAGGCAGACACGTGGCCCACTACAGCCACAATAACCCTCAGCGGCTTCACAGGTCACTCACAGCAGGGACACATTACAGCCCCTGTATCAATCCAACTAGGGAATATCTCCACCAGACACCCCGTTGTTTTAGTTAATCTGCCCCGCACAGCAGAACACATACTGGGCATTGACTTCATGAATGCCCACAGCCTGTCGTTCGACCCAGTAAATCAGTGTGTTTGGCGAATGGCGAAATCTGACAGAGCACCCGCAACACTCACAGTAGGAGAGTATGCGAACAGGATTAGCGCAGTAGGCGACTATTGATTTGACCCGACACGCTTAGCACGGACAAACAGGTTAGGGCAGTATTGAACAAACACAGGACAGCATTTGCCAGTCACTGGCACGAGTGCGGCAGAATGACTGGACAAGTTCAAATTACAGGACCTGACCCGAGACCACAGAGACAGTACAGATTTCCCCTAGAAGCAGAGGGAGAAATTGGAAAAGTTATAGAGAACTTATTAGAGCAGGGTGTACTTAGGACAGTAGCCTCGACTAATAATGCCCCTATTTGGCCAGTGAGGAAGCCCGACGGATCATGGCGTCTGACCATTGATTATCGGGAACTCAACAAAGTTACCCCAGCAGTAGCCCCCACGGTAGCAACAAGTCCCGAGACCATGCTCAAGCAGGGCCTCAACTCCAAATATTTCACGGTATTGGACATGAGCAACAGCTTTTGGTCAATCCCAATTGGCAAAGGCGTGCCAGTACAAATTTGCCTTCACATTCAATGGCCAGCAGTACACGTGGACATGCCTCCCACAAGGATTCCACAATTCCCCCTCCATTTTCCACCGACAGCTGGCAAATGGACTAGCAAAATTTTCCTGCCCCGAATGTCTGGTACAGTATGTGGACGACCTATTACTGCAGACAGACACCAAGGCAGAGCACATCACGCTTCTGTCTGAACTCCTGGAACTTCTGAACTCAATCAGATGTAAGGTTAACCCCAGAAAGGCCCAACTATTGGAGAGTAAAGTGATGTATTTGGGTACAGTCATCACACACGGCAAACGCGAGATCGAGTTCAAAAGAATTGAACCCCAAAATGTTTCAGCCCTCCGGTCATTTTTAGGACTGGTTGGGTATTGTCGGAACCATATCGATGGTTTTGTGACCAAGGCAGCCCCACTATCAGACCTCCTTAAGAAAGGAGCCCCTTGGGAATGGCTTCCGCAGCATACAGAGGCTGTGGAAGAGTTAAAGAAAGCCCTTAGCGCAGCAACTGCGCTACAAGTTCCAGACCCACTCTCCCTCTATGCAATTGAGGTAGCTAGCACAGATCTGACCCTCTCGGCCATGCTCCTTCAGGAACAGCACGAGCAGCTACGACCAGTGGCTTATGCCTCACGACTGTTAGACCCAATAGAGCAAGGATTTTCAGCCTGCGAAAGGCACCTGCTCGCGGTATTCTGGGCAGTACAATACATTTCTTACATTACCGGACTCAACCCCATCACCATTCTGACCGAACACACCCCCACACAGTTACTTTTAGACGGACGACTGAAGGACGGTTCAGTGAGCCAGATAAGAGCAGCTAGATGGACACTTATGTTACAGGGACGGGACATAACAGTTAAACGGACCAAGACACACACATTTTTAGCAGACAACCTACAGTATCCAGGACAACCCCATGAATGCGAAATAGTAGCACCCCTACACAACACAGGACCCTTCATTGCTAAGACGCCCCCCAAGAAGATAGGGAATTCAAGCCAGAGCCCCCAGCACGCGGACACGTGTGCACCCCTACGGATTTATGTGGACGGTTCATCCACTGTTTTAGATGGCGAACGCATTACAGGATGCGGTATTTGTGTAGAAGATGCGCAGGGACGCGCACTAGAGGAGATAGCGTTAAAGTTACCCGGTCACTTAGGCGTGCAGGCAGCAGAGCTCGCGGCCATTGCATACATAGTGGACCACCCAGATTCGTTCCCCAGCCCAGCAGACATATATTCGGACAGTCTATATGTCTGTAACAGCCTCACAGATTTTCTACCCCTGTGGAGGACAAGAGGTTTTGTCTCCGCGGACGGAAAGCCCCTTCCATCATCCCCATTACTCTGCCATATCCTAGAGAAGGCAAAGGATAGGACGTATGGCATCATTAAGGTTAGAAGTCACCATCGATCATCCCCCCTGGAAATGTGAAAGCCGACGCACTGGCTAAAGCAGGTCCAGGCGAAGTCATTTTTGGACACCCCCAGCTAGCGCACCAGCTAGCGCCCCTGTGAGTTCAGTTCAGGTCTCACAGACATACATAGAGGATTTAGTACAGGCACAGAAGCAGGACCAAATCTCCGGGAGATTTTAAAAGGAAACTTTGTGGCCCAGTACGACAAATTCAAACACGCTTTGACCACACATGAGGGTGTGATTATCAAAGACCAGTTGTATGTGGTTCCTGAGAAAGATAGGAATCAAATGATTGCCTTATTCCATGATGGTCATGGACATCAAGGGATCGACCCTACCACAGCCCACCTTAGACAGCTCTGTTGGTGGCCCAATTTAAGAGACGATGTAACGCACTACATCGTGAATTGTTTGATTTGTGCACAGAATAACCCGGACAGGTATTCAAAGAAGGCACAACTCAGCTACACTCGCCCCGTTAATGGCCCCTGGACTAACCTCCAGATCGATTTTATAGGTCCATTCCCCCCTTGCAGGAATGGCTATAAATATGTTCTGGTGGTCATTGACACGTTTACGAAATGGGTAGAGGCATTCCCATCTCGAACAAACACAGCAAAGTCAGCCGCAAAGATCCTAACGCACCACATCTTTACTAGATGGGGACTCCCCAGAAGTATTGAATCAGGTCAGGGATCTCATTTTACAGGACGGATCATGAAGAGCGTCCTGACCATATTCGGCATCAAACAAAATTTCCACATTGCATATCACCCCCAGTCAAGCGGAATAGTGGAACGCATGAATCGGACTCTAAAATCAACCCTTGGAAAGATGGTACAGGAGAACAATTCAACTTGGGATTCAGTGCTCCCATTCGCACTAATGTTTATAAGAAATACTGTTTCATCATCAACAGGTTTCACCCCACACACACTCATGACCGGACACCCTATGAAAGGTCCAGAATTCCTTTTAGGACTCGACATGACCAGCCCAGAAGAGACGGCCCTCACACACAAGACAGCAGTAAAACAATTAGTTGAGACTGTAAGGTCGGCTCAGTTAGCAGCCGCAGTAAAATTGGGTAAAAGGCGGTAACAGAGCAAGGCCTGTTTCAACAAAAATGTCCATACAACGGAATTTCAGGTTGGCCAACGGGTAATGTTATCTGTGTAGAACCCCAACACGTTTTTGGCCCCAAAATTTTCCGGCCCATACTCAATTTCGGACAAAATCAGCCCGTCAGTATACAGGATCAAGTACCCAAACGGGAGGACTGCGTGGTTCCATATTAACCAATTAAAGGCATATGGAACACAGTCCAACCACACACACCATGTCCTGCTAGATGCAGCAGAACACCACACCCTGCCCACAAGAGACACATTTCTACCCTCCCCCTCACAGACCAGTTCCTCATCGGACTCGACCTCGGCTCCGCCCACTGACTTCAGACCACGCCCCGAAACGCCCACAAGCTGCCACAGCAGAGACAGCGACTGTGACTTGGACGACAGCCCCAGCACGCCTCTCTACTGCCCTGATACAACAGACCCCACACACACCAGCTACGACACCGACTACAGTGATTTAGAGATCACTTATATTAAAACTCCAGACCCACACCCAAACCCACCGCCCAACTATGACGACCCCGAAAACGTTCATTCAAATTTAGACCCCACGATTTGGCACAGGGACAATTCATGGAGACTTGTCCGCAATGACGAGAGTGACCCCTGGTCACACAATGCTAAAATTGCTTGCCTGATCCATACAAGGGTATGGGATCCGGGAGAAGAGGATGACTCTGAGTCTGACTCCCGACACGGCAAACCCTTTGCGACCCTGTTCGCAGAGAATGAAGAGAAGTGAGGTGTCCAGATGATGTAAAAAGAGGAACCGCTTGAGAGATAAACGGTGTCCATTCTCATGGAACATGCACGCATGTTGGTTATGTATGTTTGTTTGTTAAATGTTTGATTTGGAGATTGGCCACTTGGTTTTCAGCTGAAAAGCTTGTGGCCACCTCACATGAACGTTAAGTTTGTCCGCAGATAACTCTGAGAACTCGACTCAGCTGCAATGTCTGAAGCCCAACTTAAGGCTTCACCCTTCACCCACCAGGAGCATCTTGACTCCACTTTTTTTTTAGGTGGCCCTCTATTCTGAGAATAGAGGCTGCAAATTCACAATGAACACATTCACGCCCGTTCGTTCCAGGTCGCTCAGGCAGTGGAGAAACGGCATTGAGGACCCGCCCTGTCTGAGGACCCCCCCCCACTCTGGTCAGCTAAGCTCGGGTACAGCGCAGCACGCCCTACCCGGGGATTCCATTCAAATCTTACCCGTCGCGGCCCATACGCAACTCATTCGGATATCTCATTTCTAAAGTTTGTTTTCATTTTTGTTTGAGGTAGCCTTTCGGTTACCATTCCTTATGCTATTTACATCCAGGAAAATTCGGATGGTAAATCACAAAACCTGCGAGACGGCTCGCAGTGGCAAAGTTGTTAAGTGTATGACTGGTCCTAAATTCGCTTTTGAAAAAAAAATGAGGGGAGTCACAGGGTGTGACTTGGCCATTCATTTAAGGGACAATTGGAATGAGAGGACAGATACACTAACATTACAGGTATTAAACGAATTATTGACAGATACTATGCTTGATCCCATAGCTTTCGAACGTTCGAAGGAGGGATCAGAGCAAGATCAGCAATACAAAGGGAAGAAGGAAGAAAAGAAAGAAGACCGTGATGACAAACTACATGTTTTTAGTTATTGTTTTTGTATTTTTGCGCGCGGACGCAAACCCTTTTTCCCCTATGACC
Source organism: Scyliorhinus canicula (assembly GCF_902713615.1). Taxonomy (NCBI): domain Eukaryota; kingdom Metazoa; phylum Chordata; class Chondrichthyes; order Carcharhiniformes; family Scyliorhinidae; genus Scyliorhinus; species Scyliorhinus canicula. The sequence continues at coordinate 278,510,921 of NC_052146.1, read as the reverse complement.
CCCGCCGTTAATGTTTCCCAGACACCAACTTCTCAAAGCCCAGTAATGAACAGCAATGACCAGACCTGGTGCACAAAATTCATGAACTGGTACTCCCTTTCGTATGTCATTGAATCACTTTTGGTGATAGCAGCTCTCTGCATAGTAGTGCAGACACTTCGGTTAAGAAAATGGAGAAGGAGAGCCTCCCGCTCTTGCGCCTCGACCATTTACAGAGTACAATCCCCTATTTTCGGCTTCCACCAATCCCCCCAACCCCTTGATGTGTAATAAAGGATTTCACTGTGATTTGATGTTGTAAATAAAGACCTTTTCTGATGTTTGTAATGTTCTGAGCTCGACTGCCGAGCCAAAAATGAAATGTAATGATAATGTTATGGATAGGAAGTTAGAATGCTTAAATGTGTTAGGGAGTGTAGTTTACAAAGGATAGTTAGAGGTTCCCTAGTAATGCATGTCCCCTTTGACATAGCGCCAACCAGGGACTGTAAGATAAAAAACTTTTGCCATAATTGAGGAAAGTATAGAGGCCATGGGACTCGCTCAGATCAGGGAACACAAAGACACCGACCTTGGGTGATCCTTCATGATTTCTCATGAGGATCACAAGGAGGGAGTGTAGCCACCTGGGGTGACCACTGCCCAACACAAAATGGAAGATTGCAAGGAATGCAGGGAAAATGGACATGTTGTAAAAAGCAAGCAGCTTGCAAAGCGCTTGCATATTCAGACTACTGCAGAAATCAGTTCTGACTGTTGCAGAAACCAGACAGCACTATGAAAAGAAAACAGTTAACATATTAATGAGGCGATACCAGGCGGTCCCCAGGCACAATAGAAACAAGTTAACACTAATTGATACATTCAATGGAAGGCCAGACTTTCCGACGCCAAAGAAGTCCAAAACAATAAGTCCTAAGAATTGCCCCAGTGATCGAGGAATTGCCCTGCTATTGGGGAATTCAAATCAATCGATTGGGAAGAGACCCAATCGATTGCGAGAGTATAGAGGGTCCGCCCAGGTGGGCGCAAGACCCTGAGAGGAGTATAAGACAGAGACCGCGACCCCAGCTCTCTCTCTGCCAGCCTCTCCTTGACCAGCCAGACCTCCCAGCAGAACACCGTTGCAGCAGAAAAACCTTGTGGAGGAGAGGTCTGGACAGCAGCCGCCAACAAGTAAGTCACAACGCACGCTACAAGAGTAGACACTCCTGACCCCCTGTAGTCCATAACTACTGGAAGCCTGCGGACCCAGGACAAAGCTAGAAGCCGTTGTTCCCTGATCCGGCAGTCCCCTTATCCAGATAAGTATTTAGCCTATTAGTGGTAGGATTAGCCTAGTCTTATAGTTTTATATGCATGATTAGTAGATTATTGTAATATAATAAACGTGTCTTGTTTGAACTTACTAATTGGTGTATGGTTTTATTGCTTTGAACTTGACCTTGAAACTTGTGGCGGTATCTTAACGATACCTGGTGACTCCAAAGCTAAGTAACGAAACAGAGCCAAATTGAGTGTTAAGCACACTCACCCAGAACGAGCAACACACATTATTGAATCGCTGCAGTCCCTGAGGTGTAGGTACACCCACTGTGTTGTTCAAGAGAGAGTTCCAGGATTTTGACCCAGCAACAGTGAAGGCGTCATATTTCCAAGTCGGGTTGGTGAATGACTTGGAGGGGAACCTCCAAGTGGTTGGGTTCCCAGATATCTGCTGCTCTTGTCCTTCCAGATCGTAGTAGTCATGTGTTTGGAAGGTGCTGCCTAAGGAATCTTGGCAAGTTAGCACAGTGCATCTTGTAGATGGTTCACATGGCTACCACTGTTTGTTGGTGGTGGAGAGATTGAATGCTTGTAGAAGGGGTAGCAAATCAAGCGGGCTGCTTTGTCCTGGATGGCGTTGAGCACCTTGAGTGTTGTTGGAGCCGCACTCATCCAGAAAATGGAGAATATTCTATTACACACCTGACTTGTGTGCCTTGGACAAGTTTGGGGTGGGGGGAGTGGGGCTATGAAGTCACCTGTGAACATCCCCACCTCTGACTTTATAATGGAAGGGAGGTCATTGATGAAGCAGCTGAAGATGGTTGGATCTGGGACACTACCCTGAGGAACTCCTGCAATGATGTCCTGGAGCTGAGATGATTGACCTCCAACCACCACAACTATCTTCCTTTCTGCCAGGTATGACTCCAACCAGCAAAGAGTTTTCTTCGAATTCCATTGGCTGCAGTTCAGTTTGGGCTCCTTGATGCCATACCTGGTCAAATGCTGCCTTGATGTCAAGGGCAGTCACTCTCATCTCACTTCTGTCATTCAGATATTTTGGCCATATTTGAACCAAGCCTCAATAAGGTCAGGAGCTGAGTGATCCTGGCGGATCCAAACTGAGCAGGTTATTGCTAAGTAAATACTGCGAGATAACATTGTTGATGACTCCTTCTATCACTTTGCTGTTGAGCAAAGAGTAGTTGGAGAGTAGTCTGATAGGGCGGTAATTGGCTGGGTTGGATTTGTCCTGTTTCTTGTGTACAAGACACACAAGCAATTTTCCACATTGCTGGTCAGATACCAGTGTTGTAGCTGTGCTGGAACAGCTTGGCTAGGGTGTGGCAAGTTCTGAAGCACAAGTCTTCAGTACTATTGCTGGAATATTGTCAGGTACCGTGGCCTGTGCAGTATCCAGTGCCTTCAACCATTTCTTGATATCACGTGGAGTGAATGGTATGGGCTGAAGATTCTCATGGGATTCACCCATAGCACCCGGCCCTGCACTGGACGCAGTGCGATGGCTGAATTGAGCTGTTTGTCTTTGCTTTTAAAAGTAAGAAAATGAGTAAAACTTTTTATTTTAATGCACAGTGGGTTGACACTTGTGAGTTTGATGATTGTATTACCCTGCAAATTTAAATCTTTATCACTTTTGGCATGATGATCTACTGAATGTTTGTAGAGTTGTAAGCAGATTATGAGTCTACCTTTTCATTAAGTCATTGATATGGAACTTGGCTAACTAGATTCAAATATCTAATTTTGCTGATGGACCAAGCTGATCAATGGAACCACTGAGGAATCAATGCATCCCTTGGAAGTGTAACCAGAAGTGGTTGTACTGGCTTTCTTTCTAATCTTTAGTCCTTTCGGGATCTTGTCTGCTTTCTTGCATCTTTGTAGAAACTCGATGTCAGTGTCTATATTGGATTGGATTTGTTTGTGTCACTTGTACCGAGGTACAGTGAAAAGTATTTTTCTGCGAGCAGCTCAAACAGATCATTTAGTACATTAAAATAAAATAAAAATACATAATAGGGCAACACAATGTAAATACAGACACCGACATTGGGTGAAGCATACAGGAGTGTAGTATTAATCAGGTCAGTTCTTAAGAGGGTCGTTTAGGCGTCTGGTAACAGCAGGGAAGAAGATGTTTTTGAATCTGTTCGTGCGTGTTCTCAGACTTTTGTATATCCTGCCCGATGGAAGAAGTTGGAAGAGTGAGTAAGCCAGGTGGGAGGGGTCTTTGATTATGCGGCCCACTTTCCCCAGGCAGCGGGAGGTGTAGATAGAGTCAATGGACGGGAGGCAGGTTCGTGTGATGGACTGGGCTGTGTTCACGACTCTGAAGTTTCTTGCAGTCTTGGGCCGAGCAGTTGCCATACCAGGCTTTGATGCAGCCAGATAGGATGCTTTCAATGGTGCATCTATAAAAGTTGGTAAGAGTCAGTGTGGACATGCCAAATTTCCTTAGTTTACTGAGGACGTATAGGCGCTGTTGTGCTTTCTTGGTTGTAGCATCGCGTGGGCGGACAAGGACATATTTTTGGTGATGCGCACCCCTCGGAATTTGAAGCTGTTAACCATCTCTACCTCGGACCTGTTGATGAAGACAGGGGTGTGTACAGTACTTTGCTTCCTGAAGTCAATGACCAGCTCTTTAGTTTTGCTGACATTGAGGGATAGATTGCTGTTGTTGCACCACTCCACTAGGTTCTCTATCTCTTCTGTATTCTGACTCATCGTTATTCGAGATCCTGCCCACTGTGGTCGTCTCACCAGCAAATTTGTAGATGAAGTTGGAACCAACATTTGCCACACAGCCGTGTCTTTACGGGGCGTATAGTAAGGGGCTAAGTACACAGCCTTGCAGGGCCCCGGTACTGAGGACTATTGTGGAGGAGGTGTTGTTATTTATTCTTACTGATTGTGGTCTGTGGGTCAGAAAGTCGAGGATCCAGTTGCAGAGTGAGGTGCCAAGTCCTAGGTTTTGGGCTTTGATATGAGCTTGGCTGGGATTATGGTGTTGAAGGCGGAGCTGTAGTCAATAAATAGGAGTCTGATGTAGGAGTCCTTGTTGTCAAGATGCTCTAGGGATGAGTGTAGGGCCAGAAAGATGGAGGCTGCTGTGGACCGGTTGTGGTGTTATGTGAATTGCAGTGGATCAAGGCAGTGGATCTGGGAGAATGGAGTTGATGCGCTTCATGACCAACCTCTCGAAGCACTTCATTAAAACTGATCTCAGGGCCACTGGATGGTAGTCATTGAGGCACGTTGCCTGGTTCTTCTTTGGCACCGGTATGATGGTTGTCTTCTTGAAACAGGTGGGAACCTCGAAGCGGAGTAGGGACAGGTTAAAGATGTCCGTGAACACATCTGCCAGCTGGTCCGCACAGGATCTGTGTACACGACCAGCGATCCAGTACGGACCCGTCGCTTTCCGAGGGTTCACTTTCAGGAAGGCCGATCTGACTTTGGAAGCTGTGACAGTGGATATGGAGGTGTTTTGGGCTGCTGGGGCACTCGACAGCGGATTGACGGTTTCCTGCTTGAACCGAGCATAGAATTCATTAAGTTCATCGGCGAGGGGTGCGCTGCTGCCGGAGATAATGCTCGGCTTCGCTTTGTAGCCCGTTATGTTGTTTAGGTCTTGCCACAACCGAGAGTCTGTAACGCTAGTCTGTGACTCTAGCTTGGTCTGATATTCTCTCTTGGCATCTTGGGTGGCTTTGCTGAGGTCGTACCTGGATTTCTTGTATCGGTCAGGGTCGCCTGACTTGAACGCCTCAGAACTGTCCTTCAGTAAGGAGTCAATCTCCCGGTTTCCGGTTGGGGAATGTACGTATTGCTTTCTTTTGCACGCAGTCGTCCACACATTTGCTGATGAAGTCTGTGGCGGTGGTGGCATACTCATTTGGGTTGGTCGCTGAGTTCTTTTTTGTTTTAAATGCATTTTATTCAAACTTGTATCAAAGTAGGCTACAGCAAATAAACACCCCAGGAACCATTCTTCCCAACAATCAACTGTAGAGTTTGTACAGATTTTTCTCCTTTTCCACCCCCCCTCCTCATCATCACCCCCCTCCCTCCCCGCCCCCACCACGACGAACAGCTCCTCAAACACGGTCACAAACATCCCCCACCTGTTCTCAAACTCCCCTGCTGAGCCCCTTAACTCCTACTTTATCTTCTCTCACCACAGGAAGTCATACAGGTCACCCAACAATGCTGCTACCCAAGGGCAGCACGGTGGCCTAGTGGTTAGCACAGCTGCCTCACGGCGCTGAGGTCCCAGCTTCGATCCCGGCTCTGGGTCACTGTCCGTGTGGAGTTTGCACATTCTCCCCATGTCTGCGTGGGTTTCGCCCCCACAACCCAAAAATGTGCAGAGTAAGTGAATTGGCCACGCTAAAATCCCCCTTAATTGGAAAAAATAATTGGGTAATCTAAATTAAAAAATAAATAAAACAATGCTGCTACCCCTGGTGGCGATGCCGACCGCCACTCCAGCAAAATCCGTCGCCGTGGCGAAGAGAGGCGAAGGCCATGAAATTGGCCTTCCTCCTCTCCATGAGCTCCGGATTCTCTGAAGCCCCAAATATCGCCACCAAAGGGTCCGGGTCCACTCCCTCCCCCACTATCCTGGCTAAGACCGTGAACACTCCTGCCCTGAATCATCCCAATTTTTCACAACCCCAAAACATGTGCACATGATTCACTGGCCCCCGCCCACACCTCTCACACTCATCTGCTACACCCTGAAAGAACCCACTCATTCTTGCCCGAGTCATATGCACCCTGTGCACCACCTTAAACTGAATCAGGCTCATCCTTGCACAAGAGGAGGTCCCGTTTATCCTTCGCAGTGCCTCACTCCATACTCCCCAATTGATCTCCATTCCCAACTCTCCTTGATCTTCACCCCCGCTCACCTCCCTGCTCCCCCAGCCACTAAAATATATCCAAAATTCTTCCCTCCCCTTCCACATCCGGAAGCAGCAGTCGCTCCAGCAGGGCGTATCCCAGCAATCTAGGGAACCCCTTTCAGACCTTGCAGATGTCTGACTGCATCTAAAGAGTTCAGAAAAATAAGAAGATTTGAATGCACAATGGTTCTCTGGTGTTCGTTCACCGTACATAATCTGCACTATTGTCAATATATTTTGTATTTGTCCCTCTCCATGTCTCAGTTATTGAATGGCTAATCAACGTGATACAAGGTAATGTGTTCAAATGACGTACCCTCAATTAACTCCGACCTGTTCATCTGTTCCATTCAGTCTCACTCAATCTCATCACAGTGAATCACCTTCAGGTATGCATCAATGACATGAATAAAGGCACTTCCTGTATGAACATGATGGCTGGACAATATGCACATTTAACACTTGCATCTCAGGCACACATAAGACGCAATTCAGCCAAAAAATGACTAAGGGCGTGATTCAGCAGACTGTAGTGAAAGCCCGCTGAATGGTTAGCGCAGTGTTTCTTGTTGCTGCAGCGCCGAGATACACCACGCTATCTAACAGTACTTTGCCGTATATTTGGTCTCGAGGAGTTTCTTCCTGCCAAGGCCGCATTTAAAGGGATTTTTCACCGATCGGGGCATCAATTAGTCCAGCAGCCCCGATTTCCACCCCCCCCCCCCTTCAGGTCCCCCGCCCCGCATTTTCCACCCGCCACCACCCCGCCCCCCCAACCTTGGGGAGACCCGCAGGAACACCTCTGAACCTGGCAAGCCATCCCCGCCCTCGGCCTGAACCCTGGCAATGCCATTCTGGCATCCGGGCACCCTGTCACTGACAGCTTGGCACCCGGAAGAGGGTTGGGTTCATGTCAGCTTGTCTTCATCGTATTCCTCCTGTAATCTCATAGCTATGAGATTGTCAAGTGTGTATTTTCCATGTTGTGCCTATGAAAAGGCATCCCCATGCAGTTCGTCTGAATTCTTGCCCTCACAGATTCATCCCCTTCAACGTCCTCCTTGTCAGGGACTACTCCACATCTCATTCAAACAAAACATCCACTATTTGGAGCATTAGGGCACAGGAAACAATGATGATGTGGGACACCCTCTATGGTGAGTATTGGCATGCCCTGTCTGACATCAGTCCAAACATCTGAAATGCATCTTTAAGAAGCCAATGGTTTGCTATATGATAGATTATTGATTTATTGATTCATTGATTTATTTGGTGCCTTTAAGGATTGATTGAGTATATAGCTAGAGAACAGAATTATTCAAAAACACCCTGTCTGCAAAAGGATAGTCATTGTTTCAGATAATGAATAAACTTTTGAACTTTGGTGCCATATCTGCAGAAATCCAGACATTGTTTCATCAAATGTTTTATAAATGTTTCATGTAATGAATAGACCATTGTATTCCATTGCATTTAGTAATGAAAATATATCAAATTCTTAGCAACAGCAAGGTTAATGGCCAGTCATGATGCAAGCACCTCATCCTCGTAAGGCGGCACACGTAGACACTGAATTAACTTGGATGGAAATTAGTAAATCTTAAGTGATGACCAATGTTTGATTAACAATCATATTCGAGGGCAGCACGGTGACACAGTGTTTAGCATTGCTGCCTACAGCTGAGGACCCGGGTTCGAACCCCGGCCCTGGCTCACTGTCCATGTGGAGTTTGCACGTTCTCCCCGTGTCTGCGTGGGTTTCACCTCCACAACCCAAAGATGTGCAGGAAAGGTGGATTGGCCACCCTAAATTGCCCCTTAATTGGAAAAAATTATTGGGTACTCTAAATTTTTAAAAAAACAAATCATATTCTAAGTGACAGACATTTATTTGAAACAATCAGGAGGTCCCAGCTGAGAATTTGAAACCAATGAGAGTGAATAAGGGATTTGACCATCGATAAGCATTTCCTTAATAGTAAGACCTCGTGGTTAAGGGATGTTCCGAATATATGCTTTCATGAATTTTTGAACCGTCTATCGTTTTACTTTGTTGAAGTAATTTTCTTTATACTTTTCTTATGCATTTTGTTTTATGCTTTTCGCTATGTTCGAACCAGTTTATGTATTATTTTTGATCAATGTTTTGATTCAGTTTTATCCAAGTGTATTAAGGTGAATAATTAGCAAATAAAAGTTGTATTTTGGACTTTTGACTTATCTTAGAAGATAGAACAAAAGACCTTATACTGTGTTAGGGATCTTGTAGTTAAATGTCCTACATTATACCTCAGATGCACTCTGTGAACAATGAAAAGGTGTCATTAGCCACATATTTAAGGGTGTTCCTTATCACCAAGGAGCAAGTCTTCTAAGCGCTGATCTCTCTCAAATATCTCTGGCACCTGGGAGTGACACAAAATGTACAAGTCATGTCAGCTCCCTTGAACACCATGACCAATGAAGTGGGAAAATGGAGGTTTGTAGGGCCCATGCTACCCGACGTGGCCATTGGTTCTTGGAGCCTGCATCCATTTTGGCATACATCTATAAGGATCAGATGCCAAGTAAGACCATATGCATGCAGCATCTAAGCTTTATGGATTCTTGCCCGAATGCGCACCATTAGTAAAGGAACCGAGCTCATTCAATATCACCCCCTCAATAACTTTTTGACGACTAATCTACAGGACTCATGTGCCTCTCCTAACCGTGAATGTGCCATCTGTCTCAGAGTACCATGCCTCTAACAGGGGTAACAGGAAATGTGACCGGGGTGACCACCCACAGAACTGGGGCGGTATCCAGGCATGGACTGCCATTGCCGTGGCCTGCAAGGCAGCCATCTTCCTGCGCACCCCTCAGACCATCTACCTTGGTGTTGGTTCTGCAGAGTGACACTGGTCTTATGTGTTCCATGTCCCTCTGGTACTGGGCCACCTTCCTCTGTGTCTGCACCATGCTGGCCAGTGCCTTGGCAATGTCACCGACGTTATCAGCCTGCTGTGACTGGGCCTCGCTCAGGTGCACCGCTGCAATGTCCAAGTAGCTCTGGCACATGGCTTCCTGTGAGACAGCAGCCCTGGACCTCAGCCAGTGCCTGCACAGAAAGCCTCAGGCCTTAGACATGCTGAACCATAGCTTAGCCCTCACCCCCCCCCCCCCCCCCCCCCCACACCCCGACGCCTCCACCTTGGCCACCACCTGTGCGGTGTTGGCCTGGGTGGCACGCATAGTGGACACCACCACCTTCTGCTCTTGCACACGGTTGGATTCCTCAGGTGCGGGATGCTTGCCGACATCCCCTCATGTAGTCCCTGCCTCTGTGACAGCATCTCCACTATAGATAGGACTGTCCTTTCCAAAAGCCCGAAACGCGACTGGCGGCAGCAAGTTCCTGGGATCGGCCCGCCCTCCGACCGTCTACCCCCTTCGGGTTCCTATCTCCGCCTGTTGTACCGGACCATCGGTGTGGTGCGCACCAGAGGGTATGCCTCCTCATTAAAGTGCCCAACCGAGGTGAGTGACTCTGGGAGTGTGGAGGGTGTTGGAGACAGCAGTGACAGGAAATCTATGACATCCCCGGGCTTGACCTATGGGGTGTCTTGGGTCTCGCGCCGAGGGCTTCCATCTGTTCAGCACATGGGGAGCTCAGGCTGTGGCACTGGCTGGGGGCAGGGAACATCAGATGGACCCACCCCATCACCAGCAGGTCCTGCAAGACACAAGGCAAGAAGCATTATTAGACTGCAGGTCAGGGGGCGAGTGGTGGTAAGGGTGATTTGGGGTGAGGGTGGAATTGGGGGTATGGGTGAGAGGGGTGTAGAAGTGACGGTGGTGTGGGGGTGAGGGGGTGGATTGAGGTGAGGATGTTGAGAGTGGTGTAAGGGACGAGGTTGACACACGTGGCTACTAAGCAGAGTGTCTTCCTCGCCGGCGGCCGACCTCCACCCCAGCGACATCCTTTTCCTCTGGGCTGCCGACCACGTTGAGACCCATCTGCTCAGCCACGGTGAAGGGATGCAGGTCCAGCAGTCCTCCTCCAGTTTACTCCCGCTTCAGGTGGTTATGGGCGGCCATCTCCTTGGGTGGGGGGGACAGGAAACGACAGTCCAACGCATGCAGCCCAGCGGGTGGGTAGGTAGTGGCTTCAATGGCCAGGGTACACGCCCATGACGGCAGGTATGGTGGGGGTTCGGTCTCCCTTCAGGTTGGGGGTGGTGGTTACAAGTGTGTAGATTGGAGGTTCGTGCCAATGGCACAGTTCTGCCTACTCACCCTGGCCTGAGGTGGTTGTGCAGTTTCTTCCTACGTTGCAGGCCGGTCTAAATCGTGTTGCTGGTGGCGCTGAACGCTTGTTACCTGCGCCCAGGCACGGCAAACGGCAGCGGCTGGTAGCCTCCTTCCCGAGCCAGGGTACAGGGTGGCCCGCCTCTCCTCCACCAAATCCAGGACAGTTTCAAGCTCGGCGTCCATAAAATGGGGTGCCGCTCTCTTTGCCGCCATCTTGTTGGCTGGGATCGTGTGTGTGGGAAGTGCAGCGTGTATATGCGGCTGCAGCTTGTCAGCCTCCTGAGTGTCAATCGCAAAATCAGCGAATTCACAGTTTCTCATTGGAATCGATTGTGTTCCACGTGGCGCCAGTGCTAGCCCCTTAACGGTCACTGAACCGGTCCAGGTGCGGCGGCAGTTTTGCTGTCGTGGAAGTCCACGAATCCTGCCCCGGTGTCAGCACTAAAGGGCGCAATTCTCTGGAAACATTTCTGAGTTCATTTGTGCCACATTTTTAAGGGAGTTTCCCACTGGCTCCGCCAACGAGTTCCCCACCGTTATTCAATGACATGTAGTCACATTTTCGGGCCCTGCGGAGTTTCTCACTGGTTTAGCCCACACTCATAATTTTTTTTAGCACTGGGGAGCTGAACTCAGAGATCGGCCCGCCTTTATGAAAAGGTACCCTGATGTCTCCGTGAGCTTGTGGGTCCCCCCCAACCATGGGCAATGTCACCCTCCACACATATGGGCACTACCCCATACACCCCAAGTGAGGACTCCCCGCTATGGAGGTTCCTGGGGCTCCCCCTCTTCAGACCCTCCCAAGACCCCTTAGAGCATCCCCTCCCTTCCAGGACCCACACCCGTCACCCCTCAAAACTCCCAAGGCCCCTACTTATGTGCCCTGCAAACTCACACTGTTCAGACCCCCCCCCTCCACCTTCCATTCATGGACATGGCCCCTATCAGCCCCTGACCCTCGGCAGTGCCACCCTGGCACCTGGGCAGTGCTCCTGCCAGCTCGGCACTGCCATCTAGGCAGTGAGAGGGCCAGGAGGTCACCCTGCACTGACCTGACCATCCAGGGGTCTCCAATAGCCAGCGAGACCCCCCCCCCCCCCCCCCCCCCCCGGTGGCATTCCATATGGAAGACGTTTGTGTGGACCAGTGCTGAACGGTGCCCGGCTGCGGCCTCGCTGGAGAGGGTGGTGGATCGCGCGAGGGAGGTGAATCCCAGGAAAGTTTGCTGAAACAGGTTTCAAACCGGCTTCGGTGCGTGCCGTTTGGTCCTGCCCCTGAGGGCGGGATTCAGACTCCGACACCTCACGGGACTTGGGTGACTCCCATGAGGCATGAGGACTGTCAGGAAGCCCGCGAGAGGGCTCTCCAGCATTCACCGGGCACTGCGCTCAAGGGATAGCGCAAAGTGGCTGGTGGATCACGTCCTGTGTCTCAGGAATGGAGAATCCAGCAGGAGGTCTATGACTCCAGTCATTTCATGTGCCCATGTTCGTGATAAATGTAATAATGATCCCTCAAGAGGCATCAGTTACAGTTGTTGGATTTGGAATGACCTACTTTGATCTATAAAGAGAGAAAATGAAGTCCCATTGAATAATCCAATAAATATCTGTGTACAGCTACACAATCTGTCATATGCGATCACAGGTAATCACCATATTGGCAAAGATTTCATTACAAACACTGACGAGGGAGTCTCATTATAAAAACACCTTCTGAAAACAAAAGTTTAGATTAACAATAATGTCCTTATGCACCATTTGCTACAGTTAATTTTAGGATGCATTTTGTTTAAACAGTGATTGTTGATACCACTGGGGCTACTAGCTTCAGAGAATTACAGAGCTTGACTGCAAGGATGATTAAAGTTAGCATGACAAGGTGTGAAAATTTAATATCTATTTCCTTGCACTACCCGGCTAAGAAATCTTTACAAGCCAGTACCCACATATTGAAATATTTGAAAAATAATCAAAATCATTATTATAATCCTTAATACTATTTTTTAAATGCATAATGGTGAAATTCTTTTGAAAAATAAATCAGCATGCTCTGCATGTTGTATTTTCTAAACTGTGTCATTCATTCAACATGCTTTGTTATTTATTTAAGTATAGAGGCATTTGAACACTTCATTTTTCGCAAACCCAGCATTTCTATGGGATATTTTCTGCCTGTCACCTTGGAATAATTCAATTTCCTCCTCACGTCTTGAATGTTTGCCATTTCTCCCCTCCTCCCACCTTCCAAAGATTTTCTTTTAATTACAAGAGATTTCAATCAATGTTGCTGCTCACGGTAGCAGGTCCTCAAGCAATAGAAATTTACAATACCTTCATGTTCGACAGTGAAGAGGAAAGCAAGAGCTTCGATGAAGTCATAAAGTACTTTGATCGGCATTGCTTTCCAAAGAAAAATGAAACCTTTGAACGTTATATAATTTGCACCCGTACCCAAAAATCAGGCGAATCTTTTGATAGTTTTTTAACCGACCTGCGGTTGAAGACACAGTTGTGTAATTTTATTACTTTAAAGCCGTCGATAATCCGTCATCAGATAGTGTTCCGGACATCGAATGATAAGCTACGTGAGAGGCTATTGAGCGAAGAAGAGCTTCAATTAGAAAATGCTATCAAGATTTGTCATGCAAGTGAGTTGGCTGCACAGAAAATTAGTACGTTCAACCTGAAACATTTTGGGGCCAATCTGGAAGAAGGCCCAAATGCCATCAGCACTGTGATGCAGTTGAATAAAAAATGTGGCCTCAGTACGGGTGGCCATTTTAAGCGGCCGACCGGATCTGCCATTTTATGCCAGCGATGTGGCAATCAACATGGGCCACAGCAATGTCCAGCATTTGGGAAGGTGTGTTCCAAGTATGGCCGAACAAATCACTTTGCGAAGCAATGTTTTCGATGCCAGCAGTGGACCAAACAGGATCAGTCAACTCAATTGATGAGATGTCCTTAAAGACCTGTTTTTCTTTGATCTGATTTCGACTCAGGACACGATGAGTCCGAATATGCAGAGTAAGGAATTCTTACTAACCTGTTGTGGCAATAGTGATAGTGATGATGATACCATCGAAGACAGATGGACGTTGCAGTGATGCTGAATGCCACATTGTTCAAATGCAAGCTTGACACGGGAACGAGGGCTAACCTTCTCAATTTGTCCGATCCGAACGGGCTGCGAGTTAAACCGAAACCGTCGATGAAACAAGTGTAGTGAACCACAGTAGCGTAATTCACACTGTATTACTATGTCTCTGTAAGTTCGGCACACGAGCAGTTGCGCTGCTCTGCCACTAGGGGGAGATGCACTGGGAGTGTACGGGAGTTTGTACTGGGCTCCACCCTTGGCTCCACCAACGGCTCATCCCCCCTAACCGGATGTATAAAGGTTGATGCTGAGAGCCTGCCTGCCAGTTCATCTGGAGTTCATCGTGTCACAGGCTGACTCTGTTGTAAGACGATTAAAACCACTGTTCACTTCTAACCACGTGTCGCGTGAATTGATGGTCTCATCAACAAGACTGCTGAAAGACTACAATGGGAATGAGATTGCAATGCCGGGAGCATGTGAACTCGAAGCATGGGTATATAGCAGAAGTCACATCATACCATTTTCCATTATGGACACGGAACGCGAGTCCATCGTAGGAGCAGACAGATATGAAGCCCTGAACCTAGTTGAGCGGCTGTACATTCCAGACAGCACTGCGACTAGGATCATTGCGACTTGCAACAAGATATCATTGTGGAGTTATCCGATGAGAAACAAGCAAAAGTCAAAGTGGCGTAAAATAAACCAGATGAAGAGATGGAGGATCCAAAGGGAATTACTGAATTCTGGTTAACAGACTTCAAATATTTGAATTTGCTCAGTGACATGATACAGGAGCATGATGAGTCTATCTCAAAGCATCTACCTGCAAGATGTAAATGTAAAATATTTAGAGCCTGGACAGCCAATGAGCTTTTATCTCGAGTTTAAGTTTGAACCAAATGAGTATTTCACAAATGAGGTACTCGCAAAAACATACCAGATGGAGTTCATAGAATCATAGAATTTACAGTGCAGAAGGAGGCCATTCGGCCCATCGAGTCTGCACTGGCTCTTGGAAAAAGCACCCTACCAAGCCCACACCCCCACCCTATCCCCATAAGCCAGTAATGCCACCCAACACTAAGGGCAATTCCGGACACTAAGGGCAATTTAGCATGGCTAATCCACCTAACCTGCACATCTTTGGACTGTGCGAGAAAACCGGAGCACCCAGAGGAAACCCACGCACACACGGGGAGAACGTGCAGACTCCGCACAGACAGTGACCCAAGCCGGGAATCGAACCTGGGACCCTGGAGCTGTGAAGCAATTTTGCTCATCACTATACTACCGTGCTGCCTAGTTGCAAGACTTTTTATTCTTTGATGAACAAGAAACCGCGGGATGCACAGGGTACCACATCAACTGGAACAAAGGAAAATACGTTGCACTGAAAACCATTAAAACAAAGCAGAAGCATAAAGGTCGGGACACTGGTAGAACAGTTACGAAAACTGTTCCTTTCATCAATTTCTTCAGTCGTCCTGAAGTTCCAGAACATGGAGAGTTGAATGAAAGTCCTGCAGCAAGACTCGCTGCTGACTTTGAAATTGGTCACTTCTTGCATGAACATATGATTCTACATGCAATGTCATACTTTACAGGAAAAGCCATTGAAGATGATGATGACTCCGATGATGGTTACAATGATGATAATTACAACATAATTACAACGGGCCTCATGGTAGCATGGTGGTTAGCATCAATGCTTCACAGCTCCAGGATCCCAGGTTCGATTCCCGGCTGGATCACCATCTGTGTGGAGTCCGCACGTCCTCCCCGTGTGTGCGTGGGTTTCCTCCGGGTGCTCCGGTTTCCTCCCACAGTCCAAAGATGTGCGGGTTAGGTGGATTGGCCATGCTAAATTGCCCGTAGTGTAAGGTTAATGGGGGGATTGTTGGGTTATGGGTATACGGGTTACGTGGGTTTAAGTAGGGTGACCATTGCTCGGCACAACATCTAGGGCCGAGGGGCCTGTTCTGTGCTGTACTGTTCTAAAAAAAAAACAACCATGATTACAATGAGGAAAGTGGAGACTCAAATGATGAGCCAGAAGAGGACGCTATTCTAGTCACCACACTACCAGAAGGATGTGGATGCTTTGGAGAGGGTACAGAAGCGGTTTACTAGGATGGTGCCTGGTATGGAGGGTATTAGCTACGAGGAGAGGTTAGATAAACTCAGTCTGTTCTCACTGGAACCATGAGGTTGAGAGGCGACCTGATAGAGGTCTACAAGATTATCAGTGGCAAGGACAGGGTGGATAGTCAGATGCTCTTTCTTAGGGTAGGAGAGTCAAGTACTAAGGGACATAGGTTTAAAGTGCATGGGGAAAACTTTAGAACAGATGTGTGAGGCAAGTTTTTTATACAGAGGGTGGTAAATATATGGAACGCGCTGCCTGGGGAGGTAGTGGGAGCAGGTACGATAGCGGCATTTAAGCGACATCTAGACAAATATATGAATAGGGTGGGAATGGAAGGATATGGACTCCGTAAGTGCAGACGGTTTTAGTTTAGGCAGGCACCATGGTTGGCGCTGGCTTTGAGGGCCGAAGGGCCTGTTCCTATGCTGTTTTGTTCTTTGCTTTTTGAGGTGATCACAAGGGGCACACAGTCTGCACAGGACAATGATAAGTGTGAAAGCTTTAAGGTGGCATACGCAGAAGCTGAAAGTTGATTTGCAGCAGCAGACCCATCAAATGAGAGCACATCAATTGCGAGCAATTGTAACTGAAGAAATAATCCCCATTCTGGAGAGATTAGCTCCAGAGCAATACAATGAATCATCTTATGCCCAAGGAATGGTTCCCGCAGTGGATTCCCCAATACTCGAGGCCACTCCACCAAAAGACTTGCAGTAAGAGCAGATGGATACATCTTCGTCCAGTTCTCCAATGAAAGATCATCATAGAATTTACAGTGCAGAAGGAGGCCATTTGGCCCATCGAGTCTGCACCGGCTCCTGGAAAGAGCACCCTACCCAAGGTTAACACCTCCACCCTATCCCCATAACCCAGTAACCCCACCCAACACTAAGGGCAATTTTGGACACTAAGGGCAATTTATCATGTCCAATCCACCTAACTTGCACATCTTTGGACTGTGGGAGGAAACCGGAGCACCCGGAGGAAACCCACGCACACACACGGGGAGAACGTGCAGACTCCACACAGACAGTGACCCAAGCCGGGAATTGAACCTGGGACCCTGGAGCTGTGAAGCAATTGTGCTAACCACTATGCTACCGTGCTGCCCATGATGAAGAATGTATCGTCACATCAGATGAAAATGAGACAACAATCAGTTCTCCAACAAAAGATGAAGCATATATCATCGTATTAGATGAGGTTGAACCGCTAATTGAGGCCAAAATATGCAAAACAAATTCCAGAAGCAACACTTAATATTGAGGACATTGATCCAGCTAAGACACTGAAATGCGAAGATTTGTAGATCATTCCTGAAGTCACAGACTTGACTACAACTACAAAAGCGTCCAAAGGTATGCCGACTGTGGATGCCTCACCAGTTGAGGGGCATGCAGCACAGTGTTCGATCACTAGCACTATGGATCAACTAAAACTCCTCAATCCAGCAACGGCCTCAGAATCAGCTATTATGATAAAGAGCCAGAGTCAGCATTCACAGCAAAAGATCCAGAAGCAGCCATTGCAACAAGGGGTCCAGAACCGGTTAATCTCATGGCAGAGTCCAGCAGCAACAAGGATGTCACTAGAATTTTTAAAAAAGGAGACGCAATCAGCGGATCATTCAAATGAGAAGGGGAAGAGAAGAGGAGTTGATGACACAGTTGGACAACCGGGTAGCACCTTTAACAATGAAGACACAAGCATCGGCAATACGGCCGATATGCAAGAAAACACACAGAGCCGGAGTAGGAAGCATCATATCAAAAGGTCGAAAAAGTTGGTAATGCAAAAAAGACCAGCCAGAAAACAGTCTTCCGAAAGCTAAAGTGAGATGGAGGATCTGGTCAAGGTTCAGAAGACCAATCAGACAATGTCGTTCTGAACATGTAATGAACTGTGCACATGGGACACGTTTAAAATTATCAGGCATATTATGTTTTGTAAAACAGTTACACTTGTATATGTGACTTGTTTAAAATTAGTATGCAGATCATGTTTTGTAAAGCACAGTTACATTTCAAACATGCAACATGTACAAATCTATAAATGTTAACACCTCCAAAGGAAGGGGGATGTGGTGATATGCCTGTGCAGTTTTGTGTATAGTTATCTATCAATGTATATAGTAGGGCGGCATGTGGCGCAGTGGTTAGCACTGGGACTGCAGCACTGAGGACCCGGGTTCGAATCCCGTCACTGTCCGTGTGGAGTTTGCACATTTGCCCCATGTCTGCGTGGATTTCACCCCACAACCCATTTGGCCACACTAAATTGCCCCTTAATTGGAGAAAAAATAATTGAGTACTCTAAATTTATAAATAAAAATCAATGTATATAGTTATTGATATGACCTCCAACCAGCAGGTGGCAACAGAGATTATTGGTCAGTTAACTTTCCAAGTGTTGATCTTGTTGATAAATTACATTACTGTGAAAGAACTAGATGTTCTAGATGTTTGGCAGCACGGTAGCATTGTGGATAGCACAATTGCTTCACATCTCCAGGTTCGATTTCGGCTTGGGTCACTGTCTGTGTGGAGTCTGCACATCCTCCCCGTGTGTGCGTGGGTTTCCTCCGGGTGCTCCGGTTTCCTCCCACAGTCCAAAGATGTGCAGGTGGATTGGCCATGATAAATTGCCCTTAGTGTCCAAAATTCTATGATCTATGATTAACCTTGGACAAAAGTTCGGCATAACATCGTGGGCCGAAGGGCCTGTTCTGTGCTGTATTTCTCTATGTTCTATGTTAATTGACAAAGTTAATTGATGAGGGAAGGGCTGTAGATGTCATATACATGGACTTCAGTAAGGCGTTTGATAAAGTTTCCCATGGCAGGTTGATGGAAAAAGTGAAGTTGCATGGGGTTCAGGGTGTACTAGCTAGATGGATAAAGAACTGGCTAGGCAACAGGAGACAGAGAGTAGTGGTGGAAGGGAGTGTCTCAAAATGGAGAAAGGTGACCAGTGGTGTTCCACAGGGATCCGTGCTCGGACCACTGTTGTTTGTGATATACATAAATGATCTGGACGAAGGTATAGGTGGTCTGATAAGCAAGTTTGCAGATGATACTAAGATTGGTGGAGTTGCAGATAGCGAGAGGACTGTCATAGAATACAGCAAAATATAGATAGATTGGAGAGTTGGGCAGAGAAATGGCAGATGGAGTTAAATCCAGGCAAATGCGAGGTGATGCATTTTGGAAGATCTAATTCAAGAGCGGACTATACAGTCAATGGAAGAGTCCTGGGGAAAATTGATGTACAGAGAGATCCGGGAGTCCAGGTCCATTGTACCCTGAAGGTGGCAACGCAGGTTAATGGAATGGTCAAGAAGGCAAACAGCATGCTTGCCTTCATCGGACGGGGTATTGAGTACAAGAGTCGGCAGGTCATGTTACAGTTGTATAGGACTTTGGTTAGGCCACATTTGGAATACTGCGTGCAGTTCTGGTCGCCACATTACCAGAAGGATGTGGATGCTTTAGAGAGGGTGCAGAGGAGGTTCACCAGGATGCTGCCTGGTACGGAGAGTGCTAGCTATGAAGAAAGGTTGAGTAGATTAGGATTGTTTTAGTTGGAAAGACGGAGGTTCAGGGGGTACCTGATTGCGGTCTGCAAAATTATGAGAGGTATGGACAGGGTGGATAGCAACAAGCTTTTTCCAAGAGTGGGGTGTCAATTACAAGGGGTCACGATTTCAAGGTGAGAGGGGGAAAGTTTAAGGGAGATGTACGTGGAATGTTTTTTATGCAGAGGGTGGTGGGTGCCTGGAACACTTTGCCAGCGGAGGTGGTAGAGGCGGGCATGATAGCATCATTTAAGATGCATCTAGACAGATATATGAATGGGCGGGGAACAGAGGGAAGTAGGTGTTTGGAAAATAGGCGACAGGTTTAGATAATGGATCTGGATCGGCGCAGGCTGGGAGGGCCAAAGGGCGTGTTCCTGTGCTGTAATTTTCTATGTTCTTTGACATGGGACAAAGTGCACACTCCACACAGTCATGCAAGACGGAAATCAAACGTGGGTCCCTGGCGTTATGAGGCTGTTAAAAAAATATTTTACTCCAAACATAAACAATAACACCACATTCCAACAGGACAGAGTTAAGTTTGTACATTTTCCCCCTTTTCGTGCCCCCCCCCCACCCATCCACCCGCCCCCTTCCTACGCTGAACAGCTCCTCAAATATTATCATGAATGGCCTCCACCACACTTCAAATCCCTCCTCTGACCCCCTTAACGCAAACTTAATATTTTTAAACCGGAGAAACTGATACTGATCCCCCAGTCGAGCCGCAAACCCCGGTGGCGTATCCGACCTCCAATTCAAATGAGTCCTTCACCGGGTAATCAGAGAGGCAAAGGCAATGACATCAGCCCCCTTCCCCTCCAGCAGACATGTGAACATAATTCACCGGCCCCCACCCCGCTTCTCACACCCATTGTTAACCCCGGGAAGAACCCACTCATCCAAGTCCGAGTCATGTGTACCCTATGCACCACTTTAAACTGAAGCAAGCTCATTCTAGCACAGGAGGTTGCTTTCACGCGCCGCATCGCCTCACACCAGAGCCCCCATCCCATCTCCCTCCCCAACTCCCCTTCCCATTTCCACTTGATTCTTTCCACCCGCACCTTGCCCTGCTCTCCCAGCCACCCGTATATGTCCCCGGCCCTGCCCTCCCCACCTCATCTAGGAGCAGCAACTTCCCCAGCAGCGCATACTCCGGTAATTGGGGAACATCAGTAGCTCCTTGTGCGCAAAGCCCCGCACTTGCCAGTACCTAAACTTCCTCCCCCTATGTAACTCAAACCTCTCCCGCAGCTCATCCAACCCAGTAAATTTCCCCTCCAAGAACATATCCCTGACCCACTTCAAACCCTCCTCCTTCCAATCCCATCCACCACCACCCCCGCCCTCCATCAGAACCGACATGTGGCCCAGCTTAAAGTGCCTCCTCAACTGATTCCAGATCTTAATAGTCAACTCCGCACCCGGACTCCCCATATACGTCCTTGGAGCCAGTGGCAACTTGGCCGTCACCAGAGCCCTAAACCCGAGCCCCGATAAGACTCCTCCTCCACTGATCCACTCTCCCCCCCCCACCACCCCTGAAAACCATCACCTCACCTTCTCCACAATCGCTTCCAGCTGGACAAGTGCATCAGGTTCGGAGCACCAACACCCCTCCCTGCCTCTGCCTTTGCAGCAGGGTCATCTTCACCCTCAGCACCTTCCCTGCTCACACAAGATCTGAGACCAGCACCTCCACCTTCCGGAAAAAGACCTTCGGAAGGAAAATCAGGAGGGTCTGAAAGACAAACAGGAAGCTTGGCAGCACATTCATCTTTACCACCTGCACCCTCCCTGCCAATGTCAAATGCAACACCTTTTAAAGTCCCACCTAACCTCTTCCATTAACCATGTCAGGTTCCACCCATGCATTGTGGCCCGCACATGCATTATATGGATCCCCAAATACCTAAACCACTCCCTTGCCACCTTAAATGGTAGCGCCCGAGGTTGGCCCCCATCCCACTGCGTTCACCAGAAACACCTCTCCTCCCTACATTCAACTTGTAGCCAGAAAACGACCCCAATCTCTACAACAAGCCCGTAATTCTGCCCATACTTTCCAATGATCCAACACAAACAACAACAGGTTGTCCGCATACCCAGTGTTCCCTATACTCCCTCACAATCCCTTGCCACTCAGCTGACACCCGAATGGCCATCGCCAGGGGTTCCAAAGCAAACATAAACGACAGCAGGCACCCCTCCTTTGTTCCCTTATGCAACCCAAATTACCCCAAACTCGTCTCAGTCGAACACTAGCCATGGGGACGCATACAACAATCGCACCCAAGCCACAAACTTCGGTCCAAACTAAAACCTTCCCAAAACTTCAAACCGCCACTGTACATAGTCAAATGCCTTCTCCACGGACACGATCTGATGGAGTCATGACTACATACAGCAACCTCCTAACGTTACAGGAGAGCTGCCTCCCACTCACAAAACCTGTTTGGTCTTCAGAAACCACTTCCGGGCGCACCCCTCCAAACTCCACGCCAACACCTTCACCAGGACTTTCACATCCGGGTTTAGCAGCGAAATGGGCCTGTGGGACCCACAGTCCAGTGGGACATTCCCCTTTTTCGGAATCAACAAAATTGACGCCTGTGCTAACATAGCCAGCAATTCCCCCTTCTCCACCGCCTCACCGTGCTTGTAAAACTCCGCCAGAAAGTCATCCGGCCCGGGGGTTTCCCTGACTCCATCCTACTAATGCACTCCATCATCTCCCTTAACCCCAAAGGCTCCTCTAATGCCTGCCTCTTCCCATCCTCCAACTCTGGGAACTCCAACCCACCTAAAAACCACCCTATATCTTCTGCTTAAACACCTCATTTATTCTTTCTGGGTCTGACACCACCTCCCCCTTCTCCGCCGTCACCTGCAAAATCTCCCTGGCCACTGCCTGATGCTGCAACTGGTGAGCCAACATATGACTCGCCTACTCCCCATACTCATACTGCACCCTCTCGCCCTCCGCAGCAGCCCCACCACCTTGCCCTTTGTCAACTGAACAAATTGCCACTGCAACCTCTTCCTCTCTGCCAACAGCTCCTTCGTGAGGGCCACCTAGTATCTCCTGTCCACCTCAACCATCACGTCCAATAATCGCCGGTGTTCCTCGCTCCTCATCCTATCCCATGAGCCTTAAACGAAATAATTTTGCCTCAGACCACCACCTTCAAGACCTCCCAAAACATAGCCGCTGATACCTCGCCATTCTGGTTGAGCTCCACATAGTTTTTAATTATCATTCACACCCACCCACAAAACCTCTTATCAGCCAAAAGTCCCGAATCCAGCCTCCACCCTGGCCTCTGCACCTGTCCCAAACCAAACCTCACATCTAACCAGTGTGGTGTATGGTTTCAGATCACAATCCATACACACTCCGCCCCTACCATCCCCATCAGCAGTGCCCGGCTCACCAAAAAATAATCAATCCTAGAGTATATCAAATACACGTGCGAGAAGAAATACTCCCTTCGTCCCCGGGATCCTAATCCTCCACGGATCCACCATTCCCATCCTTTCCATGAACCCTCCCAGCTCTTTCGCCATCTTCAACGTTCCCATCGACTTAGGGCTCGACTATCCACCCTCGGCTCCATTACACGATAAAAATACTCCCCACGATCAACTGTTGAGAGTCTAGCTCCAGAATGGCTCCCAGTAACCTCTTTACCAAACCAACATCAGCCCGATTAGGTGCATATACTTTTATCAACACCACTGGCATCCCCTCTAACACCCCACTCATGATCACGTACCTTCCCCCCTCACCCTCTTCCTGCCCGGGTCCCGCACCTCCCTGATCCCCGTAAGCCCCATTCTCTTGCTCACCAAAATGACCACCCAACTTGACTTCGAATTAGACCCCGAGTGAAACACTTGTCCCACCCATCCCTTCCTCAGCCTCATCTGATCTTTCATCCGGAGAGGTGTCTCGTGTAAGCAAATCACCTCCGCCCTCAAGATCTTCAGGTGCATGAACACCCAAGACCTCTTGACCGGCTCATTCAGTCTCGGCTCATTCAGCCTCGACGCCTGCCCAAAGGCCCCCTCCCACACAACGCCTGAAAGCAGCAACAATACCACTCTTACCAAAAATAATCTATCAATAAACACAAAAGACCTCCCAGAAGAAGTTGGAGATGGGGAGTGGGGGGGGATTAAAAATATCCAACTTAACTTCCCCCCACATTAGCAGACAAGAACAATAACAAAAACCCAACTTTCATGGTAAACTCCGCCCTCCCAAGTCACCATTCAGCTCTCCCTCAACTTAATAATAACCTTTATTGTCACAGTTTGACTTACATTAACACTGCAATGAAGTTACTGTGAAAAGCCCCGAGTCACTATATTCCGGCGCCTGTTCGGATACACAGAGGGAAAACTCAGAATGTCCAATTCGCCTATGACCCCTGATAAAGTAATTCGCCTCCTCCAGCATCCCTGAGTAATATTCCCGGCCATCATCGGTCACCCAAAGCCTGGCCAGGTACAACACCCCAAATTGAATCTGTCGTCGGCACAGCACGGCCTTGTTGAACCCCACTCACATCCTAGCCAATTCCGCTCCAATGCCCTAATAAATCTGGACTTGATTTCCCTCTCATTCACAGACCAGTTTTGAATTGGCCCTGCTCAGAATCTTCTTCTTGTCTAGAAATCTGTGCATCCATGCAATCACTGCCCGAGGTGGCTCCCCCGCTCTCGGCTTCTGCCTCAATGACCTATGAACCCGGTCCACCTCTGGGCCCTTGTCCAACATCTTCTCCTCCGCCAACATGGCCAACACCCTCATGACATACTTTGTGGCGCTCGTTCCCTCCATTCCCTCCCGAAGGCCCATAATCCGCAGATTTTGTCGCCTCGACCTATTCTCTTGATCCTCCACCTTCAGCCGCAGCAACTTGCACAGAACCTCCAGGATCGTCACCTCCACCTCCAAAGACACACTGTGGTCACTCTAGTCAGACACCACCTTCTCCACCTGCCAGACTGTCACAACCTGTGTGTCAAGGCACTTTTCTGGGTTACAGGGATAGGGTGGAGGTGTGGGCTTAGGTAGGGTGCTCTTTCAGGGGGCGTTGTAGACTCGATGGGCCGAATGACCTCCTTCTGCACTATAAATTCTATAACTCTATGAGTCTGAAGGCTTGTGTTTCACGTTCACTGCAGAGTTAATTGCAAAGGTACAATTTCATCTGCCAAATTGGTATTTTAATGAGTATACATGACATGTCAATATATTAAAAATAGGATCCCACCACTTGCCATCATGAAGTTTGATCTATCTTCAATCCAGCAGAACCTTAATTCCAGACTTTTAACCCACCATCAAGAAGTTGACATTTCACCTCCTGCACAATTAAATGTGCTCACCCCTGCCACCTCATTTCCAGCTGTCAGTAGCAGCTCAAGATTCCTCCTAATGTCTCTCTCTCAAAGCAGATACTTTATTCTCAGAGTAGTACAATCTTCAGTCAGTATTTTCATTAGATTCCAGACAGTTAATCTCCAGCTACTCAAAAATAAATTATATTTTTCCAGGATAGTTTGCCCACCTGCAGATTTCCCTTGAGGAGCTCAATTCCCTAATCAACTTCTCATTCCACATTCTAAACATTATTAAAAATCCTGTCTGGGCAAATAGTCAGAAATAGTAGATGTGTTGGGAATTGGGGGAAGTCAGGGTTCAATACCAATCGGGTAACCCAGAAGAAAGTTCAGAATGCCTGTCAATGACCTTTTAGCTCAGCCAGCTCACCTGCACTTTATGTGCATGTTTGCTGTCCAATGCAAGGTAACAGCTGCCATGAAAGAGGGCGAGAGTGCCTTAATGCATGGAGCATTTGGAAATAGTGGATGCATTGGTGGTCATCTTCCGGGATTCCATAGGCTCTGGAACAGTCCCTGCAGATTGGAGGGCAGCTAATGTCACTCCAATATTTAAAAGAAAGGTAGAGAGAAAGCAGGGAATTTTAGACCAGTAAGCCTAACATGGGTAGTGGGGAAAGTTTTTCAATCTATTATCAAGGACTTTATCGCGGATCATTTAGATAGCAGTGGCAGGATCAGTCAGAGTCAGCATGGATTTATGAAGGGCAAATCACGCTTGACAAATCTGTTGGAATTCTTTGAAGATGTAACTAGTACAGTTGACAAGGGGGAGCCAGTCGATGTGGTATATTTGGACTTTCAGAAGGCGTTTGACAAAGTCCTGCAGAAGAGATTATTGTGAAAGATTAAAGTTTATGGGATTGGGGGAAGTGCATTGAGGTGGATAGAAAACTGGTTGGCAGTGAGGATTTAAAGAGGAGGGACTAATGGATCCTTTTCAAATTGGCAGGCAGTAACTAGTGGGGTGCTGGGACCCCAGCTATTCACACCATATATTAATGATTTGGATGAGGGAACAAAATATAACATCAAAATGTTTGCAGATGATACGAAGTTGGGTGGGAGGGTGAACTATGTCAAGGATGCAGAGATCCTTCAGCATGATCTGGACAGGTTGGGCAAGTGGGCAAATCAATGGCAGATGCTGTATAATTTGGATAAGTGTGAGGTTATTCACTTTGGAAGCAAAAACAGGAAGGCAGAATTTTATCTGAACGGTTGTAAATTGGGAGAGGGGACTCTGCAGTGGGACCTGTGTGTCTTTGTGCACCAGGCGCTGAAGGGAAGCATGCAGGTGCAGCAGGTGGTAAAAGAGGCTAATGGCATGTTGGCCTTCATTGCGAGAGGTTTTGAGTAAAGGAGCAGAAATGTGTTGTTGCAATTATACAGGGCCTTGGTAAGGCCACACCTCAAATATTGTGTGCAGTTTGGTCTTCTTTTCTGAGGAAGGATGTTCTTGCTCTCGTGGGAATGCAGCAAAGGTTTACGAGACCGATTCCAGGGATGGCGGGACTGTCATATGAGGAGAGATTGACTAGGTTAGGATTGTTCTCGCTGGAGTTCAGAAGGATAAGTGGGAATCTCATAGAGACTTATAAAATTCAACGGGACTAGACAGGGTGGATGCAGGGAAGATGTTCCCGATGGTGAGTGGGTCCAGAACCAGGGGTCACAGTCTGAGGATTCTGGGTAAACCATTTCAGACAGAGATGAGAAAAGGTTTCTTCACCCAGGACCACAAGAAACTTCAGAGAGTCGTGAACATAGCCCAGTCCATCACACGAACCTGCCTCCCGTCCATTGACTCCATCTACATATCTCACTGCCTGGGGAAAGCGGGCAGCATAATCAAAGACCCTCCCACCCAGCTTACTCACTCTTCCAACTTCTTCCGTCGGGCAGGAGATACAGAAGCCTGAGAACTCACACGAACAGACTGAAAAACAGCTTCTTCCCCACTTTTACCAGACTCCTAAATGACCCTCTTATGGACGGACCTCATTAACACTACACCCCTGTGTGCTTCATCCGATGCCGGTGCTTATGTAGTTACATTGTATACCTTGTGTTGCCCTATTATGTATTTTCTTTTATTCCCTTTCTTCCCATGTACTTAATGATCTGTTGAGCTGCTTGCTGAAAAATACTTTTCACTGTACCTCGGTACACGTGATAATAAACAATTAAAATCCAATCCAGATTTCTATATCTTCTGCCTAATGAAAGGGTCTGGAAGAAGGCTAAGCCTGGGTGGGACGGGTCTCTGACAATGCTGTCTGCATTCCTGAGGCAGCGGGAGGTGTAGACAGAATCAATGTGGGGGTGGCAAGCTTGTGTGATGCGTTGGGCTGAATTCACCAAACTCTGCAGTCTATCAGACTCCTGAATAACCCTCAGACGGACTGAACTGATCTTTTCACACATCTTTATCTACTGAGTAGCACTACGCACCATATGCTTCACTCGATGCTTGTGTCTATGTATTTACATTGTGTATTTATGTATGTCCTTTTTTTTCATGTATGGAACGTCTGTCTGGGCTGTACGCAGAACGATTCTTTTCACTGTACCTCAGAAAACTTAACAATAAATCAAATCAATCAATCATCCATGATTATATCGAAGGCAGAGCAGATTCACCGGCCAAATGGTCTACTCCTGCTCCTACATCTTATGTACTTATAAGGACCTGCATGACTTAATTTCAACTCAAGTATTAAGAGGCCTGGATCAAATTGAAATTTGGAGGTTTGGAGTTCGAAACAAAAGAATATAAAGCATGACAATCGATTTCAGACGGGCAAAGACGGCATTATAGTTGAATGACACCTCATTTGATGTACAACTCGGTCAGTAAGGTGAAAAGAAAGAACGATTTGCATTTACATCGCGCTTTTCATAACCACTGGGTGTCTAAAAGCACTTCACAGCGAATGAAGTAATTTTGAAATGTGAGAAATATGGCAGCCAAAATGTGAACAGCAAAATCCCACATTCATCAATGTGATGATAGTCAGATAATCTGTTTTTTGTGATGTTGATTGAAGTAGAAATATTGGTCAGGGCACCAAGGATAGCTCCACTGATCTTTATTGAACTAGTGCCATGGGTTCTTTTACATCCATTCATGCAGGCTGTTGGCCTCATCTGAAAGAGGACAGCTCTTGTGTAGCTCCCCTCAGCGCTCTACAAGTGTTGCCATGATTTTTATGTTCAAGAACTAAAGTGGGACTTGACCCAGAACCTTGTGACCCAGAGACAAGAGTTCTACCAACTGAGCCATGGCTGACACTTCTAGGGCGGGACTCTCTCAGCCCACACCGGGTCGGAGAATTGCCGATTCTCCGGTGAGCGGAGAATCGGCGCCGTGCGGCGCCGGTCGGGGGCCGCTCTATGCGGCCCCCTGCCGATTCTCCGCCTGGGATGGGCCGAGTGGCCGGACAAAAAAGCCCGAGTTCCGCCAGCGCCATTCACATCTGGTCTTACCTGGCGGGACCTCGGCATCCATCCTGTCTGGGGCGGCCTGGTGGCAGGGGAGGAGGTCCGAACCGGGGAGGGCCTCCACCATGGCCTGGACGCGATCAGGGCCTACCGATCAGCAGGCCGGCCTCTCGTGGTGGGGGCCTCTTTTGCTCCGCACCGGCACCTGTAGCCCTATGCCATGTTGCGTTGGGGCCAGCGCGGAGAAGGAGGCTACCATGCATGCGTGCATTCGTGCTCATTTGACGCCAGCGTGCATGTGCAGGCCTGCGGCGCCCGTTTGGCGCCAGTATCGGCAGCTGGAGTGGCGTGGGTCGCTCCAGTGCCGTGCTGGCCTCCCGTAGAGCTGAGGATCGCTATACATAGTGGTCCACTTACGCCGTCCTTAAACTCTCCAGTTTTTACAACGGCATAAACACTCTGCCTTCAGATGGGACAATCCCGCCCCAGGTGTGTGGCTGGAGGTACCAAGGAAGTCAGCAGCAGGGGCATACTATCATGCACATGGATTCAACACAGGAGCCGTTTCAGTGCCCCAGCCAAGTCAGCAAAAGACAGCTGCATATACACTTACAGCCTGCTGTGTGCATTATCCACTCCCTCACTCTGTCTTCTGAAACCCACTAAACCACATCACTCCCCAAACCTACCTTGTATGCACACTCATCTTTCACTTTCTATGCACTTCCTCGCATCCTTATTAAGTTGCATTTGCAATGCGGCAGTATGTCTATGTCCTCCTGAAGTCTCCTGTGAGCTTGCTCAGTACTATCTTTTCACTTTATGGGCATTGCTGGCAAGACCATCCTTTGTTGTCCATCCCTAATTGCCCATAAACTGAGTGGCTAGATCAGCCAATGCAGAGGGCAGTTAAGAATCAACCACATTGCTGTATGTCTAGACTCGCATGTTGCCAGATCAGGTAAGGATGGCAGATTTGAAGTCATTGATGAGCCAAATGGCATTTTCCTTCAGACGATATATATAGTTTCATGGTCACCAGTTACCATGGTGGGATTTGAACCCATGACCCCAGTGACATTACCACCACGCTACCGTCTACCCACAAATTTATTATAGTAATGTTATATATCATCTGCAAATGTTGAAATTGACCTCTCTATACCCAAATTGAGGTGACTTATGTATAAGAAAGCCATGAGTGTTAATTGCAACACCAGGGGGACCTCCATTGCCTAGTGATAAGGATACTACACTCCAGTCATAAAAAGATCCATTCATCATTACTATCTGCCTATTACCACTTAGCCAATTATCTGCAAGTAGTTACCACCATCCCTTTAAGCCTTTGCCTCTATTTTCTGAACAAATCTGTTGTATGGTACTCTATCAATTGACTTTTGAAAGTTCATATGCACAGCAACTGCACTCACTTCATTAACCACCTCTATTATTTAAAAAAATATGTGCTGGCTATCTCTTATTAACCCATCCTTCTCCAAAGAATTTACTTTATCCTTGACCACAGTCACTAATAATTGTCCTTTCTCTGATGTAGGCTGACTTGCCATTTAAAAAAAAAATCTTTATTGTCACAAGTAGGCTTACATTAACACTGCAATGAAGTTACAATTCGGCGCCTGTATGGGTACACGGAGGGCAAATTCAGAATGTCCAAATTACATTTAATAGGGGATAACATTTCAACTGTCCAGTTCACATTTTAAAAAGGATATTTAAGTTCAATAATTTGTCTAACAAGTTTGTCAGTTTTGAACTGTAAAGAAACTTAATCAATAAATTATAATAAAAACATAATTAGATACTATTTATGTTGAAAGTATTTCTTCTTCATTAAGTGGGCAAACTTTTAAAAAATGAAATGTCTTGATAGTAAAGTGATATATGATTTTCATAAAGATGGTTGTATTGTTCCAATAAGATTTAAAAAGCAAATCATTCATCATATTCTGTGCAAGAAGACATACAATGACCCTTCTATGCATAATAGCAACATGAACGAGTGTGGCTTTAAATGGAATGTAGCAGTTTGTTGAGAAGTGGAAGTTTGGTGAGGAAAGGAGGGAGGTACTCATTTGCTTTTTCTCATTTTTTCACCCTGGACAAATTGGTTTCTGCTCTCCTACAGCGGAGGAAGTGGGCGGTTGGTGAATATCTGATGAGTATCCGGTATGTGGCCAAGGTTTATTTTCCAAAGGTTTAATATAGTACTGGAGCTTGTGATAAGACTAATAAATATCTAAAAGAAAATAAATAATTGAATAAAATAATTAAGTAATTACTTAAACTCATGGTATGGCAGAACAGGTGGTGAGTCAAGGCTGCAGCAAGTGGGAGCTCATGGATACCAGTGTTATTCAGGTCAACTTCATCTGCAGTAAGTGTCTGTGGCTTGAGGAATTTCAGCTCAGAGTCATTGAGCTGGAGGCTGAATTGCAGACACTGTGAAAATCAGGGACAGCAAGAGTTACCTGGATGTTTTGATTCAGGAGCAGTCATCACATCCCTTAGGATATGATTTTCTAGTTTGGAAAGTGGTCAGGGACAGGAGGGTGTGACTACAGCTGAAGCAGGTGAGGGCAGGAGTGCAGGAGTGTCAGCTTCTGCAATTATCCAACAGGTTTGAGATGATTTCAGCTTGTCTGGATGAGAGTGATGCTGCATGACGCAAGACGCCATTCAAATGGGAGAGGACATAAGAATGTAGTGGTGGTAACGGACAGTAAAGGTAAAGTCGCCATAGTCCCAGATGACCATAGGCTGCTTTCCCCTTTGAGGGGGAGAGCTGACTGGTGGTAATTTAATCTGAGGATCACCACAACTCAGACAAGGGACAAGGTTGAGAAGGCGAGCCTTCATGAATAACCTCAGCTGGTATGGGAATTGAACCTGCGCTGCTGGCCTTGCTCTGCATTATGAACCAGCTATCTAGCCAAATGAGCTAAATCGGCCCTGAGGGACATTATAGTGAGAGGGATTGACACTATTCTCTGCAGCAAGAAGCGAGAGTCCAGGCGGCTGTCTTGCCTGCCCAGTACCAGGGTTCGGGATATCTGCTCTGAGATGGAGAGGAACTTGTAGTGGGAGAGACAGGGTCCTATTGTCCTGGTCCATCTAGGCATCAATGACTTGGCAGAATGAGGAAGGAGGTTCTGCATTGTCAGCATGAGGAGCTACGCATCAAAGAAGCAGAACTTCAAAAATAATAATTTCTGGATTATATCCTAGCCACATGAAAATTGGCATAAAGTAAGTAAGATTAAAGAAATTAATGCGTGGCTCAAAGACTGATATGGAGAAGTGCGCTCTGGTTCGTGAGGCACTGGCTGGAGCAGAGCTTGCATCTATTTAAAGCCGAGATAGACCCTTGATCAGTAAGGGAATCAAGGGTTATGGGGAAAGGGCATGGAAGTAGATGTGAGGAATGTCAGATCAATCATGATCCTATAGAATGGCGGAGCTGGCTCGAGGGGCCAAACACCCTATTCCTATTTCTTATAGTCTGGTAGGTACTGGAGAAAGTGGGATTTTTACCGTTGAGACGGCCGACACCTCAATCCTGGTGTAGACCTTTGTGAAACCCACACCTGGAATACTGTATGCAGTTTTTGTCTCCTTATCTGAGGAAGGATGTTCTTGCCATAGAGGGAGTGCAGCGGAGGTTTACCAGACTCATTCCTGGGATGGTGGGACTGACAGATGCGGAAAGATTGAGTCAGTTTAGGAGTATATTCGCTGGAGTATAGAAGAATGAGGGGGTTCTCATAGAAACCTATAAAATTCGAACAAGACTAGACAGGGTAGATGCAGGAGGGATGAACCCGATGGTGGGGGTGTCCAGAATTTAGGACTGAGATGAGGAGAAAGAAAGTGGTGAGTCTGTGGAATTCACTGCTACAAAAAGCAGTTGAATCCAAAATATTGTATGTTTTCAAGAAGAAGTTAGATATAGCTCTTGGGGCTAAAGAGTCAAAGGATATGGGGGGAAAGTGGGAGCAGAATACTGAGTTGGATAGTCAGCTATGATCATAATGAATAACGGAGCAGACTCAAAGGGCAAATTGGCCTACTCCTGCTCCTATTTTCTATGTTTCTTTGAACCATGCTGGGGCTGATGTTCTAGTGAACCACATAACTAGGGAAGTAGAGAGAGTTTTAAACTAAATAGTGGAAGCAGGGGATCAAATTTGTGAAGATGTGGAATACCAAGAAGTAGATGCAAGGCAAGCCGGAAAGGTATTAAAATGCAAAATGATAAACAGACTGTGACAGAAAGGGACAGAGAGATGGGAAATTAGAAAGACAAGAAGTAACTTGTGGAAGTGGTGTACAGGCCCCTTAATTGTTACCATACAGTAGGACAGAGTATAAAAGATGAGATGCGATTGCACTGGAAAGGGTGCAGAGGAGATTCATCAGGATGTTGCCTGGGCTGGAGTGTTTCAGCTATGAAAAAGGGGTTGGCTAGGCTGGAGTTGTTCCCCTTACAGCAGAGAAGGCTGAGGAGGGACCTGATTGAGATGTACAAAATTATGAGGGACATAGATAGGGTAGATAGGAAGAAATCTTTACCCTTACTAGAGGGACATAGATTTAAGGTCAGGGGCAGGAGGTCTGGACGGGATTTGAGGAAAAACATTTTCACCCAGCGGGTGGTAGGAATCTGGAACTCACTGCCTGAAAGGGTGGGAGAGGTGGGAGCCCTGTCAACATTTAAGAAGCATTTCGATGAGCACTCGAAATGGCATAGCATACAAGACTGTGGCCCAAGTGCTGGAAACTGGGATCAGAATTGATAGGTGTTTGATGCCCAGCGCAGACACGATGGGCCGAAGGGCCTCTTTATATGCTGTAAAGCTCCATGACTTTATGGCTAAGACTCTATAATGAGAGAAAGGTACTGCAATAATCTATTTTAATCTACATATAGATTGGAAAACTCAGATGAGCAAAGGTAGTATAGATGAGGGGAATGTTCATAGAATATTTCCAGGATAGTTTTTAGAACAGCTCGTTCTGGAGCCAACCAGAGGGCAGACTATAGTAGATCTGGTATTGTGCAATGAGAGAGAATAAATTGATAGCCTCATGAAGAATGCACGCCCAAAGTAACAGTGATCATAATATGATTGAATTTTACATTCAGTTTGAGGGAGAGAAGAGTGCGTCCAAGTATTTTAAACTTAAATCACAACAATCATGAAAGCGGAGCTAGCTAAAGTGAACTGGCATATATGCATTGACTGACAGACATTTAAAAGGATATTTTAGAATAGGGGCAGCATGGTGGCACAGTGGCTAGCACTGCTGCCTCACAGCGCCAGGGACCTGGGTTCAATTCCAGGTGACTGTCTGTGCAAAGTATGCATTTTCTGCCTGTATCTGCGTGGGTTTCCTCCATGTGCTTCAGTTTCTTCCCACAGTCCAAAGATGTGCAGGTTAGGTGGATTTGCCATGCTAAAATTGCCCCTTAGTGTACAGAAGTGTGCAGGTTAGGTGGGGTTATGGGGTTACCAGGATAGGGCGGGGGAGTGGGCTTAGGTAGGTAGGGTGCTCTTCCAGAGGGACAGTGCAGACTCAATGGGCAGAATGGCTTCCTCTGCACAGTTGTGATTCTTTGATTCTATGAATACACGGAATAGGCACATTCCAATGAACAAGAAAACTTCAAAGGGGAAGGCCCCATCATCTGTGTTTAATTTAAAAAGTTAAAGACAGTATTAAACTTAAATGAAAAGCATATATTTGCACAAAGACGAGTGGCAGGTCATAAGATTGAAAAAGAGTATAAAGAACATCTGCAGTACGGAAAATGGAGCTTCAGTGACACACTTGGGGCAGCAGGGAAAAACCTGCCTGGAATGGGTTTGTGGTGAATGTAATATATGTTAATATATACGTTAATTCACATTGTTGTTGTAAGCGCAGTAGCGCTGTCCTACCACTAGGGGGAGTAGCGCTGGGAGCACCTAGGAACTTGTACTGGGCTCCACCCTTGGTCCCGCCCTCGACTCCTCCCCCTAGTGCAGCTGTATAAGTACCCGTGTCCAGAGTCAGCCTGGGTCACTACGAGTTCATCGACAGGTAACAGGCTGGCTCTGAAGTAAGCCGATTAAAGCCTAGATTCACATCGGAAACACGTGTCTGGTGAATTGATGGTTTCATCAGAGTTAAACTGACATTCTTGAAGAACCTAATCAAATTAGCTTAGTACAAGGCAGCATGCCACAGGTAACATATTTTCCACTTCAGCAACAGGAACTAATAGGAAAGTGATCAGCCTAGCTCTGGTCTGTCTGGGAGAGACATTGTGCAGCTAGCTATATGCAAATATCAAGGGCATGGATTAGTTACCACCCCATCATGGACCGATTGTTTAGACACGGTCTTTTGTATTATTAAGGAGGTGGACGAAACAATTAGGAACGATGTATGTAAAACAGTGTATCCGCGACATCTAATCAAGAATGATTGTAATCCCATCACGCTGCCGGTACCGATAATCGGTTGCACTGGACTATTTGAATCAGTCGTATCACGTTGAATCATTTTCAATTACTCTGTAACGAGCTGAAACAGTATAAAGAATTGCGGGGGGGCTTTGTTCAAGCAGAGAGACTTGGACCAAGCTGCAGTTACAGCAGCCGAGTTTAGTTCTCCCGTGTGCATGTGACATTAAAAGAAGTTTTGTTAAAGTTTCATACGATCTGAAGAACTTGACTCATTTAACTCCACTAACAACATCAAAGAATGGCGAAAAGATTGATAAGGACGGAAAACCTAGAGTACGACGGAAAGCTAGACAGTAATGTAAAGATGGACAGTAAGAATTTTATCGGAATTTAAGTAAGAAAAGTATTAACTAAGTGAGCATTGGTCCTATAGAAAGTGCATCTGGGGAAATTGGTAATGGAAAGTAGGGATATGGCAAACAAAATAAATATATATTTTGCATCTGTCTTCATCATAGAGAACACAAGTAACATCACAGAAATGATTGTAAATCAGGAAATGGAAGGGAGAGCGGAACTCCAGAAAATCATAATCACCAGAGAAGTGGTATTGAGCAAACTATTCAGTCTACAAGCTGATAAATCCCCTGGTCCGGATGGCCTTCACCTTAAGGTTCTGAAAGAAGTGGCAAATGAGATAGTTGATGCATTAGTATAATTTTCTAAAATTCCTTTGATTCAGGGAAAGGTTCCATTGGATTGGAAGATAGCAAATGTAACTCCTTTATTCAAAAAGGGAGACAGAAAACAGGAAACCATAGGCCAGTTAGCCTAACATCCGTCAAAGGTAAATGTTAGAAACCATTATTAAAGATGTAATAGCAGGGCACTTGGAAAAATTCACGGCAACCAGGCAGTGTCAACATGGTTTTATGAAAGGGAATCATGTTTAACCAATTTATTGGAGTGATTTGAAGGAGTCACAGGTGCTGTGGATAAAAGGAGAACCAATGAATGTACTGAACTTAGATTTCCAAAAGGCAATTGATAAGGTGTCACATCATAGAATCCCTACTGTGCAGAAGGAGGCCATTCAGCCCATCGAGTCTGCACCGACCCTCTGAAAGAGCGCCCGCATAGGCCCACTCTCCCGCCCAATACCCATAGCCCTACCTAACCTGCACATCTTTGGATACTAAAGGGTAATTTAGAGTGGCCAATCCACCTAACCTGCGCATCTTTGGACTGTGGGAGGAAACCGGAGGAAACCCACACAAACACGGGGAGAATGTGCAAACTTCACACAGTCACCCAAGGTCAAAATCTAACTGGATCCCTGGTGCTGTGAGGCAGTAGTGCTAACCACTGTGCCGGTGGTTATTGTGTAAAGTGAAAGCTCATGGTGTAGGGGGTAAC
Source organism: Scyliorhinus canicula (assembly GCF_902713615.1). Taxonomy (NCBI): domain Eukaryota; kingdom Metazoa; phylum Chordata; class Chondrichthyes; order Carcharhiniformes; family Scyliorhinidae; genus Scyliorhinus; species Scyliorhinus canicula. Next base: position 278,474,843 of record NC_052146.1, on the reverse strand, counting down.
ATATCAGCATGGATTGAAGATTGGTTAGCTAACTGGAAACAGAGAGTGCGCGAAAATGGGTCTTTTTCCAGTTGGCAAGATGTGGCATGTGGTGTACCACAGGGATCAGTGCTGGGACCTCAACTTTTTGCAATTCATACGAATTACATGGATGAAGGCTCCGGAGGTATGGTTGCTATATTTGCTGATGACACAAAGATCGATAGGAAAACAAATTGTGAAGAGGAAATAAAGAGTCAACAAAGGGACACAGATAGGTTAAGTGAGTGGGCCGAATTCTGGCAAATAGAGTATAATGTGGGCAAATGTGCATTTAGTGGTCACAGAGGAGTCAGGTACGAGAGTATAACGAAAACGATTTGTTGAAGCAAATTATTTACAGGTCTCTGCTTCGGCCTCGATCTGGGCTGGCTTTTATGTTCGTAATCAATTACCCTGCTTGGCACGGCCAGTGTCCTGGACGCAAATGCAATCGACTGCTCTCTACCATCGTCCATGCAGTATGATAAAATGGCACCAATGCTGTATGGCGAGGCATCGCACGTGACCAACAACATGTCGGCGGGGTTATAATGCATTAAAAGGCTGGATGACGTCAACTGTTTTTTACTCAGGCAAAAGCGTCCTCCTGCGGCGTTGTTCTCCATGTCCACTCCTGGTGCTTTTTCAGCAAAGCATGAGCGGGGGGAGTTTGAGTATGGTCACCAGGCCAGGAATAAACTTACCTTAATATTAGTAAAAAGGAGCACAGGTCAGTCACATTTTCCGGAGTGGGAGCTCGTCGAATCACTCACACCTTCGCCTCCAATGAGTGCAGTCTATCCTGGTCCATGCAGCATCCCAAGTAGATAGCCTCCTTGGTGTAGAAAACACACTTCTTCCTCGTGAAGCGGATGCCCATTTTAGAGAATTGCCGGAGGACCTCGTCTGGGATGTTCAAATTGCTCGGTCGCTCCATGGCTCCGGCGATCAAGACGTAGTCTAAATAAATCGCCACACGCCACAGCCCTCGCAGGATGTTCTCCATGACACGTTGAAATATGACACAAGGGGTCGACATTTCAAATGACAGCCTTGTATACTCGTAAAGGCCCCTGTGCGTATTAATAGTCACATAACATCTGGACTCTGGGTCCAGCTCCAGCTGGAAATATGTGTGGCTCACATTCAGCTGAGTAAATGAATCACCCCAGCCAATTCTGCATACAAACCTTCAATTCATGGTATTCGGTACCTGTCCAAATGGGAGGCTTTATTCATGGTTAACTTATAGTTGTCGCACAGTCAAACTGTTTTGTCTGGCTTAACTACATGGACTACCGGCCCAATCGGCGAACTGTACCATCTGGATGATCCTGAGACCCTCTAGTCGGCCCAGCTCCGTCTCTACTTTCGTCAGCAGTGCGTAGGGGACCGGGCGGGCCTGGAAGTACTTAGGCTGTGCTTCAGGGTCCACTTCTATTATGACCATACATCTCTTGATCTTACCCAAGCCTGCTTTAAAAACATCAGGGCATGTCTCCAACACCTCATATAGTCCTCCAGTGTCCAACCTAAAGATCCATTGCCAGTCCAGGCAGAGGCGTTGCAGGCAATCACGACCCAGTAGGCTCAGTCCAGGCCCTTCACTATAATCAATGGCAGCCAAATGGAATGCTGCCCATAGGTCATCGGGGTCATTGTTGTCCCTGCTGTGGTCAGTGGTTCCCCTGTATAGGTCTTGTTTCTGTGTCCCGCAGACGCAACCGTTGCACCCCGGTCCTTAATTTCTCTAGCTTTTGTCTCCCGATGACCAAAACTGAAGCTCCCATGTCCAATTTCATCTCCAGGGGGTGCCTGTTCACCTGAATTGCGATCCAAATGGGCACAACTCTTGGCGCCGCGTGCGGTTCAATTGCGTGCAGTCTTCATCCTTGGGTTGGTCCGCGTGGAAATTCCGGGCTCTGGGCTGTCATCTGCCTCGGGAGGGCGGTGTGTCAGCCAGCTGCCCTGGGGTTTCTTTCCCTGTAGCTGCTCCGGCCACAAGTGCCGCACCATCTGAGGTCACCCTCTACCTAGTCAGGGGAGGAGTCCGGCTTGGTAGTCACAACCCTAAACCTACAGACCTGGCCTTGGCAGAGCTTGGGCCAGGGTGGATTCCCAAGAGAAGCCAAATCTGGGGTGGTGTGTGTTCCACACTGTTTACCTCCATCTTCGCTGTCCCCTGGAGTTCCTGGACCACCTTCACCGCACTTTCCCGTGAAAGTGAAATGTCCACTGCTTTTTTAAGGTACAATAAGGGCTCGGCCAGCAACCGCCGCTGGGTCGGCATGTTGTTCACTTCACATATCAGTCGGTGCCGCAGCATCCCAGGAAGGGATGGGCCATGTCACAGAATTCAGCTAATTTTCCCATTCCTATTCCTACAGGGAAGGCAGAGAATTTGTTCACTGTCCACACCAAAGCTGCAATAAAAACACAAAATGCTGGGGTAACTCAACAGGTCTGGCAGCATCTGCGAAGAAAGAAATAGTTAACATTCGAAGTCCAATATGACACTTATGGTACCTATAGCTCCTCTAGGTCTGTAACTTGACAGACAGAGCACAGGTTGCCAATAGTGGAAGATCTGTACAGAGTGCGTGTGTGTGTGGGTGGGTGGGTGGGGGGGGGGGGGGGGGGGGGGGGGGGGGGGGGTGGTTGGCAGCATGGGGGTCATCTGCCATAGATTTTCAGGGAGCATGTCACCTATCTTCACCCTAGGAACAATGTAACAATGTCAAAGGATTTTCAAGGTGACTCTAGAACTGTGATACCTTCTTCAACAAGACCTGTAGTTTCACACCAGGACCAGGGCATTGCTGCCACTAGTTATCAAAGTCAATCACTTCAAATGTTTATAGGACCAATTATACCAGGTGGGAGTACACAATATAATGATTATGGCTTAGTTAGCTGTCCATACAAAGACTCTCTGTATGCAAAGAATGGTGATTTCATCATTTTCTAGCAAGAGAAGCAGGCCGAGTGGACACGTAGATGTGCCAGGATAATGGGCTTCCCAGTACCGCAGGAAGCCATCAACTACATGCATGTGGCTCTGTGGGCTACCCTTGTCACTGGGAAAGGTACAGGAACTGCAAGGGCTAGTATTCCGTTAACATGCAGTTGATGTGCAACCATGCATAAATCACTCTGAAAGTGAATGCCCACTATCCTGGCAGCACCAATGATGCCTTCACCCTGAGGTGGTCTGGTGTTATTGGCATTTCAGCCCAAGAAGAAACAGATGGTGGCTGCACAGATACAAGGAGTAACTCTTCCACTCATGGCTAATGACCTTCCTCTGCCACTTGACCACATTAGGACAGTGGTTGCCACAAGAAACATCACAGGATACACATCAATGTGCTGAAGCATTGGTTATGATGTCTGGACAGCTCTGATTGGGTCCTACTGTGTGGAATGTGTATAAAGAACATGAGAACATAAGAACTAGTAGCAGGAGTAGGCCATCTGGCCCCTCAAGCCTGCTCAGCCATTCAATGAAATCATCGCTCATCTTTTTGTGGACTCAGCTTCATTTATCCGCCCGCTCACAATAACCTTTTATTCCTTTATTGTTCAAAGATCTATCCACCTGTGTATTAAAAACATTTAACGAGGTAGCCTCAACTGCTACACTGGGCAGGGAATTCCACAGATTCATGATCCTTTGGGTGAAGAAGTTCCTCCTCAACTCAGTCCTAAATCTGCTCTCCCTTATTTTGAGACTATGCCCCCTAGTTCTAGATTCACCCGTCAGTGGAAACAACCTCCCGGCCTCTATCCAATCTATTCCCTTCATAATTTCATGTTTCTATAAGATCCACCCCCCCCCCCCCCCCCCCCCCCCCCCCCCCCCCCCCATTCTTCTGAATTCCAATGAGTATATACCCAGTTTCCTTAGTCTCTCCTCATAACGAAGCCTTTCAACTCCGGAATCAAACTAGTGAATTTCCTCTGCACACCCTCCAGTGCCAGTACCTCTTTTCCCAAGTAAGGAGACCAAAACTGTACACAGTACGTCATGTGTGGCCTCACCAGCACCCTATACAGGTGCAACATAACCTCCCTGCTTTTAAATTCCATGCCTCTACCAATGAAGGACAACACTCTATTTGCCTTCTTAATTACTTGCTGCACCTGCAAACCATCTTTTTGCGATTCATGCACAAGGGCACCCAGGTCCCTCTGCACAGCAGCATTCTGCAATTTTTTACCATTTAAATAATTGTCCATTTTGCTGGTATTCCTACCAAAATGGATCAAAGTTTGTGATGGTCTGCTGTATCCTCCACAACACTATCATTGACATCAAGCTTCTGGAGGTCACATCGGAAGGAGGAAGAGGGAGAAGAAGAGAGTAGGCAGATAGAAAGCATCGTTCAGTCCTATGGACTGTCCAGAAGTGCCTATTCAGGGGCGAAATTCTCCGACCCCACGCAGGGTCGGAGAATCGGCCGGCGGCGGCGTTATTCCCGCTCCCGCCATGTTAGGAATTATCCGACCCGCCATAAAACGGCGTTGTTCAAATCCCGCCGGCTGCCTCGGAGAACAGCTGGCGCCGGCGGGATGTCATGTTATTTTTAGGGTGAATAATTCTCCGGCCCGAATGGGCCGAAGTCCCGCCGACGTGGCCCATGGCCACGTCGGCGAAAATCAAAGTAGGTTTATAACGGCGTCAACCATTGATGATGGTTGACGCCGTTCAGTAACCTACATCGAGTGCGGGGGGGTGGGTAGCGGGGTTGGAGAGGGGTGGACGCGGCGTTGGGGAAAAGAGGGAGGGTTCGGCATTCCTCAGGGGCACTGCATTGAACCACCCCCACTCCCCTCCCAAATCATCCTCCATCTAACCTCATCCATCCCTCTTTTCCCCGCCCCCACACCTGGGGTAAACACAGAACCTAAACCGCACTGTAAATCTGTGCCAGTGCACAGGGGGATCAAATAGCTCTGGAACAAAGGGCAGGATGAAGAGAATGTGAGAGAGAGAGAGGAAAAAGGGGGAGGGAGGAGAAAGGGGGAGGGAGGAGAAAGGGGGAGGGAGGAGAAAGAGGCCCAGGGGGTGGGGAGGCAGAATTAATCCAAATTCCTGCTTATTTCCTCAGACTCTTCAAAAGGTTGTTTCTCCCCAGGATTAGAAAAGGTGCCTTGATAATTCACAGCGCAGAACCCTTTCTGCGCTGTGAATTATAAAGGCAGAACCCAGAAACTTTGCCAAAAGTTTTTCCCTCTCTCTCCGCGCGTTTTTCCTGTTGTTGTGAAACTGACCTGAAATCGCAGAGGCTGAAGCTGAAATAGACAAATCCAGACACATCTCCCACCCCGGGATCCCAGCATTTCCCTCTGCATTCTAACCAGGCAATATTCCTGGGTTTAGGCAGATTGCAATATACTCACCAAATCCCTGCTCTCAGCCAGAGGACGGACGGGACTCCCTCTCTCTGTCTCTCTCTCTGTCTGTCCCCACAATCTCCCTCTCTCTCTCTCAAACAAAGACAAGGCAGCTGGGAGGAAGGGGAGCCTTGAGGAAGATCTGCTGGTGCCCCCATCCAATGGATGCCCGGGGCCAACGCACTGTCGCCCCCCCCCCCCTGCACCCCAGATTCTGCTTCCCTTAGAAGATCATCTCTTCACCACCATACCTGCACCAGCTGGGATATCACATCACAATGTTCTTTTGGCCAAATTGTGCAATAAAAGGCATAAACCAAAACCTTTCCATAATATCTTTATCCACCAGTTAATCCAAATAGACAAACAATGATGAACTATTCACCCTTCGAGAGGTGACTTGTGGATGCCTTTGTCTGGTAGAGTGCTCATGCACTGTACTACCCATTAGCCCAGTGACTGCAGCTTGCCTAATGAAAGGCTGATGACTTCGCTTGTGGAGACCGCAGATGGTCTTTCAGGACCACCTTGAGTATCTCCTGGTTTTGAGGGTCCAGCTTTGGACTGCACCACTTCGGCATCAGAGGCAGCAATCTGCCGGTCGCCCCAGTCCTTGGAACTGGGCTGTGGTGTTCTCTTCAGGGTCAGAGCATTCTTGCAATCAGTTGGAAGCCCACAGACATACAGAAAACCTAGGAAGTCAAAAGTAATCACTCCAGTCCTGGAAAATACTTCAGTAAGCAACTTAGCAACTACATTACCAAGAACTATGAAAATAAATGATCCATCACTGGAAACCAGGATATTTTACATAGTGCAGCAAAGAAGATAATAACTGAGCGCAAAGGAGCAGCAAGAGTGTCGAGAAGTTATGCTTATTTTTTTTCCTAAGTTTTCTTCTGGGCCTGGAGGAGCATAAGTGTTCTTCTGAGCCCCTAAAGGAAATCTTGGTATGCTCCTAAAATGGGTTTCCCTCACCTTTGTTCTCCCTCCATCCACACAACCCAATTCGATAACATGAGCACTGGGGATCCATGTCTTAGCTTCTAGTTGTCCTAGCATGTTTACTCACCAGTTTCCCATCATTGACAATGAGTTCAGTTATGAGTCAAGTCGGTTATAGAAAACATAGAACATAGAAAAATACAGCACAGAACAGGCCCTTCGGCCCACGATATTGTGCCAAACTTTTGTCCTAGATTAAGAACAAATTAATCTACACCCCATCATTCTACCTTAATCCATGTACCTATATCTAAACAAAACCCACTTGAGTTCAAATAGTGCAGGCCCACATTAATGAACTGGGGTAAGCCTTATCTCAAAATCAGGAAAATTGCCCCTAACTAACTGCATACACCGTCAACACAAATCAACTGCATTTGGAGGAGGTTTTCAGAAAGAACAGCATTATCCTATTATTATTTAGCAAGCAAACAAGTACTGGTTTATTTCTCTAAATTCAACCCAATTTTTTGTTTCAAAACACCTTCTCCGCCTTCCTACTATTCTTAAGAAACATAAAGCCTTCTAGTTTTTAAATTCTAAATATTGCATCATGTGCTCCATTGACACACTACGTAAACTATTGAAAGTGAGCGCAAGTTAATATATCCCTAGAAAACAATCCCTTGGATATATCAGCAAACTACCAAAAACCTCTGCCTTTATAGGTCACTGACCCAATAAACTGCATTGTTAAAAAACATAAATACTATTCACCACTATTAAGTACTAAATATTTTATTGAAAAATCTATTAACTTAAGGTTCTTTTTAAATTTAATGCAGATAAAGTAGCAGGATTAATATAGACTCAGTCTAATAGCTACTAAGTGAATTAACTCACACAGCACATCGACTTAGGCCAGGATTTTCCCGCCTGTTGCGGTCTGGGAATTCCCATCCGAAGTCAATGGATCTTAGGCTGGTCTGTCATAATTTCTGTCCCATCCGCGACAATTCTGGCGACAGTCAAAAATTCCGGCTGACTTTGTGTGAGCATTTTGGCAAAACAGTTATCTTCATTACAAAAGTTACAAAGATTGTTCCAAGTGTAGAATCCAAACAGAAATTATGCAGAAACATTGATAGAATGCAAAATAAAGGTTTATTTAAGGTGCACACAAAGTGCACACTCTACTCCCCGAAGGGTTTCCCACCCTGACTTACACTCAGATCAGGGTTCCTATACAATGTCGGTTCCCTTCGTTAAAGGACCCGTTACCGGGGAAGTTCGTATTCAGTAGAAATCACAGGGAACCGGATGGTCCACCCCCACCCCCCTCTCCGTGGTGGTTGTAACACTACTCTCCCTACCACCCCTCAGATGTCAGTTGTGCGGGGTCCATAGAGATGTACCAGACAAGAGAGCGATGTTTCCGAGTTGAACAACTGGGTGTGGCCGGCAAGGTGTCAGGAACCGGGTCGTCGATCACTGTAGGTGGATGAATCTCCATGTCGGACTCTCAGTGATCCGCGTCCACAATCTCGGCGTCCAGGGGTTCGATGGCCAATGCCAATGGAGCAGGTGGTGGCAACGGAGCAGGCAGAGTACATGGAACCAAGACCTCTGTGTGGGTCTGGCAGATGAGGGACCCAATTGTGGAGGTGATCTACGTGTCTGTTCAATTCGTGGCCTTCTGCCTGCACTTTGTACGAGACCGGTTCGGTCTGTGATAGCACCACGCTCGGGATCCACATGACGCCATCGCCAAAGTTGCGGGGATGTACCGAGTCGCCCACTGCAAAGCTGCGTAGGGATGCCCTCGCAGGTTAGCAGGGTGGGTGGCCCCTCATGTGGCCATCTGTCGCCTCGGACTCAGCAGTCTGTCGTGGGCCTCGACCACGGTCTGGGTCTTCCCGGTGTGGCGAAACTGCACCCGAGTTTTGCTGTGTCTCTGCGGTGGCAGCCTGCCTCCCTGCAATAACAGCCCAAAGGTTTGGGGCCCGCCTCATCAGGCCTTGGAAAGGCTGTCTGCCGCTTGTTCTGCCGTCCTAAGTTCAGGACTGCCATTCCCTGGTGCTTCTGCACTCCTTGCTCTCCGCTTTCACGGGAGATGGCTATCTCCACAGTTCACTGCAAATCCAAACCAGGAGCTTCTGTTGTGTTGCTGCGTCCCAGATTCCACAAACCAAATGGTCTCTTAAGGTGTCACTGAGCATTGTTCCGAACTCGCAGAAGTCGGCGGGTTTTTGCAGGCAGATCAAAACATCAATGGTGGACTCTCCTTCACTTCGGGCGACTTTGGGTTAAAATGTTCCCCGATTTAAAGTCACTAAGGCTGTGAAAGATCACATATCCAGGGCATCCGGGTAACTCAAACTTTTAATTATACTCTACATGGCGCCTTCGCAAGCCATAAGTAAGATTATCCAGTCCCTTTCATCGCCGAGTATCAGATTGGTTCTGAAAAAGTACTGCATTTGCTCTACGTACTGTCCCCAATCATTGGTACCTGTGTCAATGATTCCAATCTCCCGATGTGAGGCATCTCTGCTGGTTGAAGATCTCAGCACTTGGCACTGGCTGCAGCTCCACTTGATCCTAGTTGCCAGTGTAAAATCAAACTGAGAGAACATGCTGAACAAACGGTAGGATGCAAAATAAAGGTTTATTTAAGGTGCACACAAAGATTAACTCCACTTCCGGAAGGGTCTCCCGCCCTGACCTACACTCAGGTAGCAGTTTTTATACTATGTGGTCTCCCCTCGTTAAAGAGGAAGCCTCCCCCTATTACCAGGGAAGTTTTTATTCAGTAGAGATCGCGGGATACCAGATGGCCCATACACCATGACCTCGGTGGGGGTTGTAACACCAAGAAACTGGAAATAAATCTATGATTTTCTCTTCGGCTGACAGCAGTATAATTGTTGGCCATAAAGGTTATATTCAAACCAGTCCTGGCAATTTTGTTTCATTTTCTGAATGCAGGCGTACCATGTGTGAAATTTCAGCAATGCATTTTATTTTGTAATAAGCAAGAACTAGCAATAGGCAACATTTAAAACAGATAATTACAATTGTTTTCTGAATTTGAGTATTTCTTGCCTGTGGAAGTGGATCTAGGGAATAGTCACTAATATCTGAACAAGAGAGAAGCCCCAGCCCAATCCGTCCCCTTCAGAAAATCTTAGCTTGATCACATAGTTTATTGAAATTTGAATTTAAATTTATTGAGGGTATATTTTTTTTAAAGCATGCTCAGGATGTGGGTACTGTTGCCATCTCTTGTTATTCTGAGAAGGTGCTGGTTAGCCTTCTTCTCGAACTCCTGCAGTTTGTATTCTGAGGATGCTCCTGCACAGCTGTTAACTGGGGAGTCCCAGGAATTCTTTGCAGAAGATACAACTGACTCATTTTCAAGTTAATTGTAAATGGCACTTAAGAATCCTGGAGCTGGAGGGAGCCCACAGAGTACTGGCCAGGAGGCCCAAGGAGAATGAACCCCCGCGTGCGGTGCTGGTGAGGTTCCACCGGTTCAGCGATCGGGAGTGTGTGCTGTGCTGGGCCAAGAGGGTAAAGAACAGCAATTGGGAGAATGCAGTAGTACGGATCTACCAGGATTGGAGTGCGGAGGTGGCTAAGCGGCGGTCCGGGTTTAATCGAACGAACGAGGTGCTCCATAAGAAGAAAATAAAATTCAGAATGTTGTAGCTTGCGCGCTTGTGGGTAACTTATTTGGAGCGGCATTACTATTTTGATTCCCCGGAGGAGGCATGGGCCTTCGTGCAGACGGAGAAGCTGGACTCGAACTAGGGGTTGGGGGTTTCGGGGTCGGTTGTAATGTTTTATTGCTGTTTTCTGCTGTTGCTGTGTTTTTTTTCTGTACTTTTGTAATTTTGATATGATTATTTATTTGGGTTTTGTTCTGTTTTCTGTTGGGGGGGCATGGTTTGAGTTTTGTATTTTGCGAGGGGGGGTTGGGAGTTTGTTGTATTCTGCATGGGGTTGGGGGTATGGAGTGGTGCTGGTATTTGGAAGCTGCGTCAGTAGGGTATGGTGGGGCAGTGCGAAAGCACGGGCTTTCCTCTGGTTTCACGCCTTGCGGGGCTGGAGGGGTGGAGATGACCGGGGGGGGGGGGGGGGGGGGGGTGGCGGGACCTTTACTGGCTCCTTCCCGTGCTGGAGCGGGGCCCTTGAGGAGTGACAGGAGGGGGGACGATGGCACTTTGGGAGGGGTCGGGTTTTGGCGGGGGTTTCTGGGGTCAGCAAAAGTTAGCTGACCCACGGAAGTACAATGGAGGACGGGTCACGTCTAGGAGCGTTCCTAGCCGGGGGGGGGGGGGGGGGGGGGGGGGGAGAAAAGGGGGATACTGGGTTGCTGCTGGCAGGGTCAGGAAGGAGCTGGTGTGGGCCGGGGGGACAGAGGTGAGGTGCTGTCGCCGTGGGGACTGGGTCGGGCGGGGGGTGCTGGCCTGGGGCGGGCAGTTGACAGGCTATGGCTAGTCGGCGGGGTAGAGGGGCGAGATGCCCTCTGATCCGGTTGGTCACCTGGAATGTGAGAGGACTGAATGGGCTGGTGAAGCGGTCTAGGGTACTTGCTCATCTGAGGGGGCTAAAGGCAGATGTGGCAATGCTTCAGGAGACCCACCTGAAGGTGGTGGACCAGGTCCGTCTGAGGAAGGGGTGGGTGGGGCAGGTTTTCCACTCCGGGTTGGATGTGAAGAACCCGGGGGTGGCGATTCTGGTGGGGAAAAATGTGTCGTTTGAGGCATCTGAAGTGGTGGAGGATAAGGGGGGTAGGTATGTTATGGTAAGGGGCAGGCTACAGGGAGAGAAGGTGGTACTTGTTAATGTGTATGCCCCAAATTGGGATGATGCGGGCTTTATGAGGCGTATGCTGGGACGTGTCCCGGATCTAGAGGCGGGAGGTCTGATTATGGGTGGAGACTTCAATATGGTGTTGGATCCTTCACTGGATCGGTCCAGTTCAAGGATGGGTAGGAGGCCAGCGGCGGCCAAGGTGCTGAGGGGGTTTATGGACCAGATGGGAGGGGTGGATCCATGGAGGTTTGTGAGGCCGAGGGCACGGGAGTATTCCTTTTTCTCACATGTACATGGGGTTTATTCTCGGATAGACTTCTTCGTGGTGAGTAGGGGACTGATTCCGAGAGTGGAGGAGGCCAAGTATTCGGCCATTGTAATCTCCGACCACGCTCCGCATTGGATGGATTTGGAGATGGGGGAGGTGCGGGGCCAGCGCCCGTTGTGGCGGTTGGATGTGGGGTCGTTGGCGGAGGAGGAGGTGTGCAGGAGGGTCCGGGCAAGTATTGAGGGGTACCTCGAGACGAATGATACGGGGGAGATCCGGGTGGGGATGGTCTGGTAAGCCCTGAAGGCAGTGATTCATGGGGAGCTGATATCCATCCGGGCACACAGGGAGAGGAGTGAGAGGAGTGAGAGGGATAGACTGGAGGGGAAGATCCTGGAGGTAGATAGGAGGTACGCGGAGGCACCAGAGGAGGGATTGTTGGGGGAGAGGCACAGCCTACAGGCTAAATTTGATTTGTTGATCACTAGAAAGGCGGAGGCACAGTGGAGAAAGGCACAAGGGGCAGTGTATGAACATGGTGAAAAGGTGAGTAGGATGCTGGCTCATCAACTCCGCAAGCGGGATGCAGCTAGGGAAATTGCTGGAGTGAGAGATAAGAGTGGGAATGTGGTGCGGAAGGGGGTAGAGGTGAATGAGATCTTCAAGGACTTTTACGGGGAACTGTACCGGTCGGAGCCAACGGTGGAGAGGAGGGGAATGGAGAGTTTTCTCAACGGGCTATCTTTCCCGAAGGTACAGGAGGAGCAGGTGGAGGGGTTGGGGGCGCCGATTGAGCTGGAGGAGCTGGTTAAGGGGATCGGGCAGATGCAGTCAGGGAAGGCACCCGGGCCGGATGGGTTCCCGGTGGAGTTTTATAAAACGTTTGTGGACCTAGTGGGCCCCCTGTTGGTGCGGACACTTAATGAGGCATGGGAGGGGGGGACTTTGCCCCCGACGATGTCGCGGGCGCTGATTTCTTTAATCTTAAAGAGGGACAAGGACCTCCAGCAGTGTGGTTTGTACAGGCCCATATCTCTCCTTAATGTGGATGCCAAGGTGCTGGCAAAGATCCTGGCCACCAGGATAGAGGACTGTGTGCCAGGGGTTGTACACGAGGACCAGACAGGTTTTGTTAAGGGAAGGCAGTTGTTGAATGTCATCATGATGCCGGCGATTGAGGGGGAGGCTGAGATAGTGGTGGCGCTGGATGCGGAGAAGGCCGTCGATAGAGTGGAGTGAGGGTACTTATGGGAGGTATTGAGGAGGTTTGGATTTGGTGAAGGGTTTATTAGATGGGTGAGGCTACTGTATGAGGCCCCGATGGCATGTGTGGCCACGAATGGGAGGAGGTCGGAGTACTTCCGGCTTTACCGAGGGACCAGGCAGGGTTGCCCCCTGTACCCCTTGTTGTTTGCATTGGCAATCGAACCGTTGGCGATGGCTTTTAGGGATTCAGGAAGGTGGTGGGGAGGAACATAGGGTGTTGTTGTATGCCGATGACCTGCTACTGTATGTGGCGGACCCAGTGGGAGGGATGCCGGGGATGATGGAGCTGCTAGCTGAGTGTGGGACCTTTTCAGGCTATAAACTAAACTAGGCAAGAGTGAGGTGTTTGTGGTGCACCCTGGGGACCAGGAGGATGGAATTAGTAGGCTCCCGCTGAAGAGGGCAGGGGAGAGTTTTAGGTACCTGGGGGTGCAGGTGGCCAGGGACTGGGGGACTCTTCACAAGCGTAATTTCACCAAGCTTGTGGATCAGATGGAGGAGGAGTTCAAAAGGTGGGACATGTTGCCATTGTCGTTGGCGGGGAGGGTGCAGTCCGTCATGATGACGGTGCTTCCGAGGTTCTTGTTCCTCTTTCAGTGCCTGCCCATCTTCGTCCCCAGGCCTTCTTTAGGAGGGTGACTAGCAGTATTTTGAGCTTTGTGAGGGCGCATGGAACTCCAAGAGTGAAGAGGGTGTTCCTGGAGCGAGGGAGGGATAGAGTGGAGTGAGGCGAGCTGGCGCTGCCCAACCTTTTGGGGTACTATTGGGCGGCCAATGTGTCAATGGTGTGTAAATGGGTGATGGAGGGGGGGGGGGGGGGGGGGGGTGTGGCGTGGAAAAGAATGGAGATGCGTCTTGTAGAGGTACGAGCCTAGGTGCCTTGGTAACGGCGCCATTGCCGCTCTCTCCTAAGAGGTATACCACGAGCCCGGTGGTGGTGGCGACCCTAAGAATCTGGGGACAGTGGAGACGGCATGGGGGGGGAACGGGGGGGCTCGATGGAGGCTCCATTAGGTGGAAATCATCGGTTCATCCCGGGGAACACTGATGGGGGATTTAGGGGGTGGTATAGGGTGGACATCAGTAAATTGAGGGACCTGTTTATTGGCGGGAGGTTTGCGGGCCTGGGGGAATTGGAAGATAAATTTGGGCTCCCCCAAGGGAACATGTTCAGATACTTGCAGGTAAAGGCGTTTGCTAGGCGACAGGTGGAGGAATTTCCTTTGCTGCCCTCGCGGGGGGCGATGGACAGAGTGCTTTCGGGGATGTGGGTCGGAGAGGGGAAGGTGTCTGACATTTATAAGGTAATGCAGGAGGTGGAGGAGTCGTCAGTGGAGGAGCTGAAGGCTTAATGGGAGGGGGAACTAGGGGAGCAGATAGAGGATGGGACTTGGGCGGATGCCTTGGAGAGGGTTAACTCTTCCCCTTCACCCTAAGAATCTGGGGACAGTGGAGACGGCATAGGGGGGAAACAGGGGGCTCGATGGAGGCTCCATTGGGTGGCAATCATCGGTTATCCCGGGGGGGGGGGGGGGGTGATGTTTACGGCTGATATTGTTATTGTTGGTATTTTATTGCTGTTCGATGTTGTTTTATAAATACAAAATTTTTCCAAAAAAATCATTTAAAAAGAAAAAAGAATGAACCATGTTAGTGTGGGACTAAAGTCCTGCTTAGGAACATAAGAGCCTGTACCATAATTCAGTAGGACCATGGTTGATCTGTATCATAACTTACCTGCTTTTGTTCTCCATTCCTTGATACCCTTACCAAACAAAAATCCATCAAATTCAGTCTGAAATATTTCAATTGACTTAGCATGTACAGCCTTTTCGAAGAAAGTGTTCCTGATTCCCATTAACCTTTGTTTGAAAAAGCTTTTCTTCATTTCACTCCTGAAAGGGCGAGCTGAAATTTTAAGTTCTGCGACACCCAGGAAACAGTTCCCTGCCTCTAAGTTGATTAAGGTATTTTGTAGGGTGAACACCTTGATCAGTCATCCTCGATGTTCTAAACTCAAGTAGAGTTTTGAAGGTGCTAACAACATCAAGAAAATGCCCACCAAGGCATAGACCCACATAAATTTTGCTCAGTGCCAAATGGAAATTACACCACTGTAGGGGTTTTATCAGTTTGTCCCCTCGGTTACAGAGGATGCCATGTCCATTTTATCCTTTATTTCCATCTTTTTGCAGAAAAAAACGAAGATATTTTTCAGAGTAGACTGATATAACTTGCTGCTGCTGTTCTAGATGTTGCAGCCCAGTACAAAGTACCACCAAAATGGACAAAAGTAACAGCCCTAGCAGATTTTCTCAGTTAAGAAAAAAAACTAACCAGCAGCACAGAGAATCATTAAGTACTGAACCATCTTTACATTTAAGAATATATGCATAAAGCTTTTACAGCTCGTCAAGCCATCAGAAATGCAATGAGGCAGTAGAACAATAGTTCTAAATTCAGATTGCTCTCATCAACCAGAATTTACAAAACTCAACAAATCCAACGCTCTGCATCTTCCACATTAGATCCTGCACTCCAAAACATATTTTATCTTGTTCCTCCCTAATTAAGCAAGCTTCACCCATCACGGTAGCATTGTGGTTAGCACAATTGCTTCACAGTTCCAGGGTCCCAGGTTAGATTCCGGCTTGGGTCACTGTCTGTGCGGAGTCTGCACATCCTCCCCGTGTGTGCGTGGGTTTCCTCCGGGTGCTCCGGTTTCCTCCCACAGTCCAAAGATGTGCAGGTTAGGTGGATTGGCCATGATAGATTGCCCTTAGTGTCCAAAATTGCCCTTAGTGTTGGGTGGGGTTACTAGGTTATGGGGATAGGGTGGAGGTGTTGACCTTGGGTAGGGTGCTCTTTCCAAGAGCCGGTGCAGACTCGATGGGCCGAATGGCCTCCTTCTGCACTGTAAATTCTATGATAATTAGTTACTGCTCCACCTTCATTCTTATGATTTTATCTCCTGTTCATTTTACGCCATTTCTGTAGAACATTGTGCCCTGCCCTCAAGAATTCTCACATGTATAATCTCGACTGTCTTGTTACTTTTCTCCCTGATGTCAGCCACTTATTAAAAATTCAACGATTACAATTATGAAGTTGAGAGTTGTATCAAATTAAACAGACAGTCACAAAATGGAAGGTAAAATACAGTCGTGAAGAGGGTCCTATGACCTGCCCAGAATCGTCCTGGACAACAAGCTTGAGTAGCTTGGTAGCTACGGGGACAGTGAGGCCAGCAATGATACACTGGAGCAAAAGTACAAGATGTTCACACCTGTAGACAATGGCAAGGGAATCTTCAATGACTCCTGGTACACTGTTGGTCTCAAAGTCTCACAGGGAGAGGTTAGGCATGTCAGGTTTAATAAACAATTATACTGTCCATTTAATTTTCAGATAGAATGAAGTTAGGGGTCTAATTAACATCTCTACTTGAATAGCAGGCCCATGTGATTCATGTTTCCAAGAGGATGGGCTTTGAGATCGGAAACATCTGGAGCAAACTAATGTAGTGAGAGAAGGGGAGATAGAGAATGAGAGAGAGAGAGGAAAAGCAAGAGAGAGAGATGTTGCTTTTAGTTAATTTCTGACAGTAAAAGTCTTAAAACTTAAATCTGGATGTGTGATCCTTCCAATCAGTCACCAGAAATTCAAGTACCTTGTTAAAAATTATCACCTCTATGGGGATCATAACAAATTGAGGGTTTTTGAGGGATTTCAAATCCACAGGCCAAGACAAGTGCACTGGAATTTGCCAGAGTTTGAATGAACAAGATTGCACAGTGATTTTGCTGTAATGATTGAAAAGTTAAAATGGCTATTCAGTGAGAAAGAAGTTAAAATATATTTTGTACAATTTGAGAAAATTGCTGGGAAGTTACAATGACCAAGATAAATTTGGACAATTTTATTACAAAGTGCTCTCGCTTGGAAAGTATTGGGGAGATTTATTCGACCCCTTCCGATGAACAATCGGCAGATTATGATACAGTTAAGTACTTAATGCCTATGAATTAGTTTCAGAAGCTTACAGACAAAAGTTTAGAAATCTTGGGAAGTGACAGAATCAGACTTTTGTGGAATTTGCTCGAGAAAAATAAATGGTATTTGATAGATGGTATAGTGCTAGAAGCTTTTGCAATAATTTGAAAACCTGACAGAAGTGCCATCAATGGAAGAATTTAAAAACAGTATCCCTTTAGGAATAAGGTCCTACCTAGTAGAACATAAAGTTTATAAAATAAGAGAAGCTACTGATATGGGTGATAATTACAAATCATCCCACAAACACAAGTGGCAGTAAACCTTCGCTTGCAAACCCACAGAAAAGCTGGAGGGAGCAGTAATGGTGAACAAAATGCTAATTACAATGAGGGGTTAGGAGAAATATGAAGACAAATGCTCCTCAGAATATAAAAAGGGCAATGTGGGAGGTAGGCATAATTCAAGGGGACCAACATGTTACTTTGCCAAAGAAGCAAGCATGTAAAAGCATAATTCTATGATTCTACGGTGTCATATTATATCGTATAACGCTCCTGAGATGTGCCTAGGGACATTTTGTTACAAAGCTATCATTGTTGAGATAAGAGGATAGTTCAATAAACGCAGGTTGCTTGCTGATGAAATACTGAAGAACTGCAACAACAAATCCTGATTCGAGTTAGCTGAACTCAGATTGAGCACAGTTGTATCCTGACAAAGGGAAAAATCAGAATTTCCAGTTCTGATCACTGAACAGTGGCACAAACTGAGAAGTGCACATGAAGAAAGAATAAAGCTTGGTTGTCTTATTCCCATAATTGAACACTTTTCAAAAACTTACTGGGTGTAAGTAGTCAAGAGCAGCCAACATTTGTGGTACTGTATCCCAATCTAAGTGAACAGTCTTCAAAAGTGGATGGGACACATTTTAAGTGCAACATTTATTCTTTACCTTCTGCAACTCCAAACATGCTTCCTTTTCACTGATTTTCTTTTTGTTATGACGTTTAAGTCACTCTTCCTCTTTCCAGAGAGTGCCACTAATCTCTATATTTATACCGATATCAGTCATAATTTACAGCTAGAAATCTGTTTCTGCTTTATTTCTCCAATTCACAAAACAGTCAAAAGAATGATTGCAATCAGAAGATTGCTTTTTAAAAATTGAACTGCATTTAAAATCAACTATTCTCTTTTTAAAAAAACATATGCCATAAATAGATGTGAGTCTCTCTGACCGGTTTGAAGAAGCCTATACAAACCCATATGAGAAATGGCATAGTACCTGTTTTACATGCAATATGGGAATTATGATTGCAAACTTTCTGGCCATGTGCTGCTAAACACCTAATTATTCTTTAAAGTAGTAATGATACACAACAAAAATAACTTGCCTCGACGTCGCACCTTTAGCAAAGAAATCGCTCTACTGTGCTTCAAAGAGGTATAAATAAAAATGGATGTCGAGTTAAAGAAGAGAAACAGTGACCAAAAGCTAAGTCAAAGAAATTAGTTTTAAGTAGTGTCTTAAAAAGAGAAGTGTGAGTTGAAGTGAGAGGAAAAAACTTCAGGGGTCTCTGAGTAACTGAGACAGAGATGGAAAAAGAATCCATCAGTGGAGATGCTCTAGTTACAATCAAATAGGTAAGAAATAGGTGAAGACATTGGATACAACATTCTGGTAATAGTACTGAAGACTTGGGCTCCAGAATGAGCCTTGCATCTAGCCAAACTGCTATTCCACACAGCTATAACATTGGCATCGTCTTGGCAAGGTGGGAAATTGCCCAGCATGTCCTGCCCACAAAATGGTCAGATCTAATCCGGTCAATTATCACCCCATCAGTCTATTCTCGATGATCAGCAAAGTAATGGCAGATGTCATTGACAGTGCTATCAAGTGACACTCAGCAATAACCTGTTTACTGACACACAGTTTGGTTTCTGCCATGGTCACTCAGTTCCTGACCTCATTACAGCCTTGGTTCAAACATGGACAAAAGAGCTGAACTCAAGAGATGAGGTGAAAGTGACTGCCCCTGACATCAAGGCAGCTTTTGACCAAGTGTGTCAACAGGGGGCCTGAGCAAACTGCATTCTGGGGGGAAATATCACTGGTTGGGGTCATCTCTAGCACAGAGGAAAATGTTTGTATCTGTTGCATTTCAATCATCTCAATACTAGAGAAGGGAAATGATGGCAGTTTTGAAAGGGAGGGGAGCTATCTTAGGAGATGGAACTATAAATTGTGTCAGATACTGTGGAGGTCAAAATTGGAAGTTCGATTGTCAGCAATTCAGTGGGAATGTGATCAAGGAATCAGAAGATAGGTCTCATCAATAAGATAATTTCATAGGTTTGAGAGGGATAGAAATAGAGGAGTTGCATGAAAAACTAGAAGGCGCTTCAGAGGGGAAAGAAACCATGTTGTGTCTTGGTGCTCGAAACAAACGGAGAACAGGCATGCAATTGTGCAATCAAGTGGCATCTTCCCCTTTTTAAGGTGTCCGCATTCAATGACCAAATGAAAACGTATTCAACATAAAGTTTGAAATATTTGCCTAATTGTGAGTGGGCATCAATTGTCTTACACCAAACTGACCTACTTGCTGTCAAGACCGTGCTGGACTAATAACACAGAGACTCAGGGGAATGCTCTGGGAACCAAGACCATCATAGACAGTGGAATTTTAATTCAACAAAAATATCTGGAATTAAATTATCATGAAACAATTGTCATAAAAACCCAGCTGGTTCACTAATTTCCTTAAAGAAAACTGACTTTCTTTAAAACGGCCTACATGTGACTCCAGGCCCACATCAAAATGGTTGACTCTTAACTGCACTTTGAAATTGCCCGGCAAACCACTAAAATGGCTACAAAGTCTAAAAGGAATGAAGCCAGATGGGTCACTGTGGGTGCACCTACACCACTCTTCTTAAGAGCATTTAGGGATGGGCAATAAATGCTGGTCAAGCCAGTAATACCCACATCCAATTAATTTTTAAGAAGTAAAAACTATGGATATACTTACATACTTACACATTTTATAATTCTTGAAAACTTCTAAGATCAGGGAACTGGAACAATGGCTTAGAAACAATTACATAATATTGCAACAGTGATGATAGAGTTAATTACTGGCTGGAATAAAACATTTTGCTACAGGAGGATTTGTTTTGATCACAATTTTTATTTATTATTCGAATTTGGATATTATGATATTCTCAAGACTTGCATTTTAATTTGCATTTTAGGATACAAATTGCTTATTTCTTTTAACAGTATTGTCCAAAATTCATGCCTGACTTTTATGTCTATTGACTTAATACTTTTATTCAGGTATTGATATTACAGTGATAATCAAGTTCACAGACAAACACAGACTGACAGACAAGATTGATATGATAGAGAATCCTTACAGGTCTCACTACAATGACAAATGTTATACAAAAGCACACATATAGCAGCAAAAACTACTGTTATGCTAAAGCAGTCAGTAAACACAATGGGTTCAGAAATACATTAATCCATCCTCACACTTATTCACTATTTACCTTTTGCCCTGCAATCATCACTCTGTCTCCCAGCTTCAGGCCCAGTGACATCAGTAGTGCCTTGCCTGAGATGTGATCATAGTTTGTCAACACGGCCTTTGATATGTCGCATGTCAGCGGTAATGCATCCAGCAGCACCTGTTTCAGTTCTTTGGCAACGGCTGCTGCCTCTGCCATCTCCAGGGGCATATCCAAGGGGTCAGGAACAATATCGGATGGCATCTGCCCTTTATCATTCTGTTCAGAAAGATAAAGGGATTATTGATAACTACCATTCAAAGTCGCAGAGATGTCGATCTGAAATGCTGAATTTTGCTTAGAAAAGATAAAAATACATGTATAATCTAAAGTTCAGTCATTTTATTCAAATATAAAACTGGCAAAATATTCTAAAGGTATTCGATTTGTGGATAGTTGAATCAAACTCACTGTACTGATTATGAACAGTACTCCAAAGTAAAAATTTGTGCAATAATAGGTTACGGTTGTTTAAGCAGCCCCAAAAGAACACCTCACTTGTCTAACGCATTTACAGAACTGTTCTTGAGGTAGAATGGGAATTTCAAGAATTCATGTCAAAATCAGCTAAAAAGCATGAGTGTTCATCAAATGAACCATTCTGCCTACTTTGCTGCCAGTTTTAGCACTGCTCATGCGCCACATTTTACACTAGATGCCTCTAAAACCCAAATGCTGCTAAAATTGTCAGAAAATATTCAAATCAGTGATAACTGGAATTGTGAGAACTATGTCAAAGGATAATGGAGTAAGCACATTACAGAAATCAATGATTCCAAAAACAAACGTTTGATAAGAAACACACAATTATTGGGAAAGCAGCAATTTTTCAGCTCGAGGAAGGTAGCAAGATATCTACCTCTGTGACCAATAACCATACCATCGCAAATTAACTAACATCAAGAGTCATGATACCCCTTCATCCCAATGAGGGCCAGAATATCTGTAAAAGACAACGCCCTCCTTTAAAGTAGTAAAACATATCAAGGTTCTTTGCTGAAGTGCTGTCAGACAAAATCTGACACCGAGCTACTAAGATGATAAACTTGGTCACAATGGTAGGTTTTAAGGAATGGCTCAAAGGTAATGTAAGAGGTAGACTAGTGGAGATATTTAGCCATGGAATTCCTTGTATTAGGATGCTGATTCCCAACGCATTACAATTAAGTGAAATCTTGTGGAGGTGATGAGCACTAGCTGGAGAGCCAGCAAGACCTCCATTTAACCTCTTTCTTGGAAAGTCCGCTATATCTCTTGCCTCTCAGATACTTAACATGTCAGTGGACAGCCTTCTAGCAGGAACCCTGGCCACCTAGAGCTGCCAGACAATCAGCGGCCACAGCTGTTCTGTACTCAGCAGTCCCACTGATGGCTGCTGAGTACTACACTCACCCATGGACTAGGACTGTGGAGTGACCCAGAATCACATGACAGCAGGTAGGTGGTCACGGGTCAGCAGCAAGGGCAAGAGGACGGCTCTCATTGGGGTTACCCCTTCCTCATGCTGGGTTTCTCAATCAGGCACTCAGTGCTTTTAAACAAGGAAACGCTCCCCCCTTCCAGGAACCTGTAACACACTAGCATTTTCTTATCATGCTCCCTGCATGGTGATCCCCCATCAGTCGTTGAGTTAATATTAGTGGCAGCAGGATGAGGCCTTTAAATGCACTTTAACTACTCACTTAAAATCCTCAGTTGATGGTGGATCAAGAAGACCACCCATAGATCTTCGCATCGCAGACTTAATCAGGGTGGAGGCCGGAAGGAGGCAGCAGCCATGTCCACCATTCTCCTGCCTGATTAAATGTTTTGATTAAATGTTCTCTGCCATCAAAGAAGATTCTCCCCAAGGTTTACACGGTTATTATGTTTTGGGACATAAATTTAGGGTAAACGAGGGGGATCATGTGACCTGTGCTGAAGTCTGTCTAACAACAGATCTGGATGATGAGGTGGCTATAGATTAAAATAAGGCTTTGATTTTTTTGCTGGGAAAAGGGTGCAAGGTGTTCAGGCTTGCAACCAAGGATGAGACAGCTGTGATGCTGTTTGACAGACTGCGAGTCTCCAAGTCTCAGAGAAGTTTGGAAAATGTCAGGTTGTAAACAGCTGAGCTTTAATTGTCCATTTAGTTTCAAGATGAATGAGAGTTGTACGCTCAAGGGTACCTAATCAGAATCTCTACCTAGATACAAAGCTCATGTGATTCATATTTTCATGGATATGGACTTTGAGGTGGGAAGGGTATCAAAGGAAGCCATGATCATATCAGGTCACAGGCTTTCCTAAAATAGCACTAAATATTACACTCATTAATCTGCAAGAATCTAAGAGAGAAAGCAGCCAGAGGTCAAAAGTTTCTATGATTCACCATGCTGGAATGCTGGTGGAAGTTCACAGTTGGCTTGAAAAGACCAAATTCATGAGCTGTTAAAACAAAGCTGGAAAATTTCCTTGGATTGTACTGGAGGGAGGATCTCCTGCAATACTCTAGCTGTGAAGGACAATTCTGAAATTAGAAGTTAACAGGCCGAGAAAGAAATAGAACAGAAATAAATCCTCAAGAGCTAAATAGAATGTCTACTTAAAGGACAGTGTAATGTACACCTATAAAGTGTGTATTTTCTGTTGTGCTAAAAATCAGAAGGAGGTTATTCCATTCCGTGGTTTAAAGTATACGTTGCCTGTTAAAGTAGTGTTCAGTCAATAGTAATTTTAATCTTTTGTTAAAGTAAACAACTTAAGATGTAAAATCTTGTTACATCATCCTTTCCGCTATTAAGTGAACTTGTAATTTCTTTTTTAAAAGTGAACAGTTTCTCCAAAGAAGCAAAGGCAAGGGATCATTATGGAATAATCAATAAAATGATAATCTAGGAGACAGACAACTTATTAACATTGCAACAAGAGTTCTACTGTCATAGTTTTTAAAAATTAATTACTTTAGGAAGTTTAGTAAGTTATCAATAACTTAATAACTAATTATGCCCACTGTAAGTGGTGACATGGTAGCACAATGGTTAGCACTGTTGCTTCATAGCTCCAGGGTCCCAGGATTGATTCCCAGCTCGGGTCACTGTCTGTGTGGAGTCTGCATGTTCTCCCCCTGTCTGCATGGATTTCCTCCGGGTGCTCCGGTTTCCTCCCATATTCCAAAGTTGTGCATGTTAGGTGCATTGGCCATGCTAAATTGCCCTTTGTGTGTCCAAAAAGGTGAGGTGGGGTTACGGGGATAAGGTGAAGAAGTGGGCTTAGGTAGGGTGCTCTTTCCAAGGGCCGGTGCAGACACAATGGGCCGAATGGTCTCCTTCTGGCACTGTAAATTCTATGATTCTATGTAAGGATTAGTTAACAGTGACATAAAATTACTAAAAGTGCGAAATTGTTCCACTGACAAAACCAGCAGTCATATCTTCAAAGTGGTCTGAATATATCCATGCCAAGAAATGGCATTGGTTCAGTGAATGATACCAGTGAACGTTATCTATTTTAAGCAAGCAATGACTGCATCACATTACAGATTAATTGCTCAGTAAGCACCCTTTTCTCTACACCAACAAATGACACTGCATACTGCAACGACTATAACGGCAATATTCCGGCAATAGTCCTAAATCCAAGCTGTTCCAGTACAGATACAATAATGGGATCCATTGGCAATGTTGAAAATTGCCACTGCATGTCCTGTACACAAGAAACAGGACAAATCCAACCTGGCCAATTATCACCCCGTCAGTCTACTCTCGATCATCAGCAAACTGATGGAAGGGGTCATGAACAGCACTATCAAGCGGCACTTGCACTTCCCGTACCAGCCTCCCAGAACAGGCGCCGGAATGTGGCGACTAGGGGCTTTTCACAGTAACTTCATTTGAAGCCTACTTGTGACAATAGGCGATTTTCATTTCATTTCATTTCATTTCAATAATTTGCTCACAAATGCTCAGCTTGGGTACTGTTGGGGTCACTCAACCTCTGACCTCATTACAGCCTTGGTTCAGACATGGACAAAGGAGCTGAATGCCAGAGATGAAGTGAGAATGACTGCCCTTGACATCAAGGCAGCATTTGACTGAGTATGACATCACGGAGCCCTAGCTAAACTGGAGTCAATGGGAATCAGGGGGGAACTCTGCTGGTTGGAGGCACATCTGGCACAAAGGAAGATGGTTGTGGAGGTCAATCATCACAGCTCCAGGGCATCACTCCAGGGGTTCCTCGGGGTAGTGTCCTAAACCCAATGATCTTCAGCCACTTCATCAATTGCCTTTCTTCCATCATAAGATCAGAAGTATGGATGTTCGCTGATTATTGCACAATGGTCAGTATCATTCGCAACTCCTCAGATACTGAAGCAGTTCATGTCCAATATGCAAATACCTGGACAATATCCAGGCTTGGGCTGGCAAGTGGCAAGTAACATTTGCGTCGCATAAGTGTCAAGCAATGACTATTTCCAACAAGAGAGGATCTAATCATCGCTCCAATCATCGCTCTTGATATACAATGGTATTACCATCGCTGAATCCCCCACTATCAACATCCTTGGGAGTTACCATTGACCAGAAACTGAACTGGATCAGCCACATAAATACTGTGGCTACAAGAGGAGGCCAAAGGTTAGGATTCCTGCAGTGAGTAACTCACCTCCTGACTCCCCAAAGCCTGTCCACAATCTACAAGGCACAAGTCAGGAGTGTGAAGGAATACTCTCTACTTGCTCAATACCATCCAGGACAAAGCAACCTACTTGATTGCTATGCCTTCCACTAACATTCAATCCCTCCACCAATGAAGAACACTGCAGGAATTCACCAAGGTTCCTTAGGCAGCACCTTTCAAACCCAAAACCATCTAGAAGGATAAGAGAAGCAGATATCTGGGAATGTCACCACCTGGAAGTTCCCTTCCTAGCCACTCATCATTCTGACTTGGAAATATATAACTGTTCCATCACTGTCGCTGTGTCAAAACCCTAGAACTCCCTGCCTAACAGCACTGTGGGCGTAGCTCCACCTCAGGGACTACAGCGATTCAAGAAGGTAGCTTATCGATACCTTCTTAAGGACAACTAGTGATGAACAATAAATGCTAGCCTAGCCAGCGACACCCACATACCACAAATCAGTAAAAGAAACCTCTCTGGGCCTTCCAATGCACCAAATATTTCTGTATACATGCACATCAGCCTTTTTCATGTTGTAGCATCAAAGTCCTCATCTGAGTCTTCTGCAGCAGAATTTGCATGTGATCTCATCCTCTTGTTAGCTGGCACAAGTGATAGCCTTCACCCCGGTCTAGCTGCAGCCTACTCATACAGAATGACTCATCACATGCAGACCCACCTCTATACTTCTAAGGTACGCATAGGGCCTGTATTGGAGCTTGATACAGTCAAGTTTTTGTGATCCAAATATTAATACAAAAGGGGAGGGTTGGAGTGAGGGGAAGCTTGGGGTAAGGGAGGATGCTTGGGTAGAAAGCGAGGTTTATGGATAAACCATATGCACTTATACTCTATATCAGACTGCAGTATGACAATAAATTAGAGTTTGAGCAGGTGCATAAAGCATATACCGTCTTCCTGAATAGCTTCTGAAATACTGCTGGGCACAACCTCAGTGATAGCCCTTCCAACTATCCTGCATTGGAGTTAGCACATCCAGCTGTGCTTGTCCCCCTGCCTATTTGCTGTTGCTGCCATTTATTGTAGGCCACTTTGCATTGCAAAGGGAAGGGCAGCTTGCCAGTAAGTATGCTGCAACATGGTTGGGTGATGTGCCCATCATTACTGAATAGCTGGCAGTATGTGGAAGCTGTGAGAGATGGGTGTGAAGCTTTCAACGGTGGCAATTGTGTGAGAATGAGATGGAGCGTATGCATGTTAAGCACAAATCCTGATTGGTAAAGATTGTTAATATGCTAGTGATGAGGTGCATTGAAGAGTGCATGGAGGTTGGTTGTGCAGTTGTTGGGAAATCCATTCGAAGAAGCATTCACTGAATTTGGCCACTTGCGTGACGACATTGAACGTCTTAAGGCATTGTTCTTGGTAACAGACTCTTACACTGACCTCAGTGGTTAGCTGTTTCCACTGCATTCATTGTGTGTGTTTGGAGGACATCCTAGCAACTTGTGGATGGATCAGTTTCCATTTCCTTTCAATCTCCTGCACGAAGGCCTCAAGCACTGCTTCCAAGAGCTAAAAGCTGTCCCACTGGCCTTTTGTGCCATATGATACTCCCTTTTAAAAAGTGCAGGTAAGCTTTACTTGATGATAGTTTAAGACATGGCAGGAGATCCCAGACCCGTGTCATGCTCCTCGTGTGCGATGTGGGAGCTCAGGGACACGTCCACTGTCCCTGGCTCCTTCACGTGCAAGAAGTGTGTTCAGTTGCAGCTCTTGTTAGACCGCTTGACGGCTCTGGAGCTGCGGATGGACTCACTTTGGAGCATCCGCGATGCTGAGGAGGTCGTGGATAGCACGTTTAGCGAGTTGGTCACACCGCAGGTGAAGGTTACTGAGGGAGATAGAAAATGGGTGACCAAAAGAAAGAGCAAGAGTAGGAAGGCAGTGCAGGTGTCCCCTGCGGTCATCTCCCTGCAAAACAGATATACCGCTTTGGATACTGTTGAGGGAGATGGCTCACCAGGGGAAGGCAGCAGCAGCCAGGTTCATGGCACCGTGGCTGGCTCTGCTGCACAGCAGGGCAGGAAGAAAAATGGCAGGGCTATAGTGATAGGGGACTCTATCGTAAGGGGAATAGACAGGCGGTTCTGTGGACGCAATCGAGACTCCAGGATGGTATGTTGCCTCCCTGGTGCAAGGGTCAAGGATGTCTCGGAGCGGCTGCAGGACATTCTGGGGGGGGAGGGTGAACAGCCAGCTGTCGTGGTGCACATAGGCACCAACGATATAGGTAAAAAACGGGATGAGGTCCTACAAGCGGAATTCAGGGAGTTAGGAGTTAAACTAAAAAGTAGGACCTCAAAGGTAGTAATCTCAGGATTGCTACCAGTGCCACGAGCTAGTCAGAGTAGGAATGTCAGGATAGATAGGATGAATGCGTGGCTCGAGAGATGGTGCAAGAGGGAGGGATTCAAATTCCTGGGGCATTGGGACCGGTTCTGGGGGAGGTGGGACCAGTACAAACCGGACGGTCTGCACTTGGGCAGGACTGGAACCGATGTCCTGGGGGGGGTGTTTGCTAGAGCTGTTGGGGAGGGTTTAAACTAATGTGGCAGGGGGATGGGAACCAATGCTGGAAGTTGGAAGGTAGTAAAACAGGGACAGAAACAAAAGGAAGTAAGGGGAAAAGTGCAAGGCAGAGAAGACATAGTCAGAAATCCATAAGGGCGACAGTACAAGGTACAGTGACTGAGGGGAGCACAGTGAATAGGCCCAGTAATAACAAAAGGAATAAAACTGGAGATGTTAAGATTCAAAACAGAGGTAAAAAAACCAACATAAGTGTACTTTACCTGAATGCTCGTAGTATTCGGAATAAAGTAAATGAGTTGGTGGCACAAATCATCGTAAATGACTATGATTTAGTGGCCATTACTGAAACATGGTTAAAGGATGGTCACGACTGGGAGTTAAATATCCGAGGGTATCAAACTATTCGGAAGGACAGAGTGGATGGTAAGGGAGGTGGTGTTGCTCTGTTATTTAAGGATGACATCCGGGCAATAGTAAGGGATGACATCGGTGCTATGGAGGATAAGGTTGAATCCATTTGGGTGGAAATCAGGAATAGTAAGGCGAAAAAGTCACTGATAGGAGTAGTCTATCGGCCACCAAATAGTAACGAGATGGTGGGGCAGGCAATAAACAAAGAAATAACTGATGCATGTAGAAATGGTACAGCAGTTATCATGGTGGATTTTAATCTACATGTCGATTGGTTTAACCAGGTCGGTCAAGGCAACCGTGAGGAGGAGTTTATAGAATGTATCCGCGATAGTTTCCTAGAACAGTATGTAATGGAACCTACGAGGGAACAAGCGGTCCTAGATCTTGTCCTGTGTAATGAGACAGGATTGATTCATGATCTCATAGTTAGGGATCCTCTCGGAAGGAGCGATCACAATATGGTGGAATTTAAATACAGATGGAGGGTGAGAAAGTAAAATCAAATACTAGTGTTTTGTGTTTAAACAAAGGAGATTACAAGGGGATGAGAGAAGAACTAGCTAAGGTAGACTGGGAGCTAAGACTTTATGGTGGAACAGTTGAGGAACAGTGGAGAACCTTCCAAGCGATTTTTCACAGTGCTCAGCAAAGGTTTATACCAACAAAAAGGAAGGACGGAAGAAAGAGGGAAAATCGACCGTGGATATCTAAGGAAATAAGGGAGAGTATCAAATTGAAGGAAAAAGCATATAAAGTGGCAAAGATTGCTGGGAGATTAGAGGACTGGGAAATCTTTAGGGGGCAACAGAAAGCTACTAAAAAAGCTATAAAGAAGAGTAAGATAGAGTATGAAAGTAAACTTGCTCAGAATATAAAAACAGACAGTAAAAGTTTTTACAAATATATAAGACAAAAAAGAGTGGCTAAGGTAAATATTGGTCCTTTAGAGGATGAGAAGGGAGTTTTAATAATGGGAAATGAGGAAATGGCTGAGGAACTGAACAGGTTTTTTGGGTCGGTCTTCACAGTGGAAGACATAAATAACATGCCAGCGACTGATAGAAATGAGGCTATGACAGGTGAGGACCTTGAGAGGATTGTTATCACTAAGGAGGGAGTGATGGGCAAGCTAATGGGGCTAAAGGTAGACAAGTCTCCTGGCCCTGATGGAATGCATCCCAGAGTGCTAAAAGAGATGGCTAGGGAAATTGCAGATGCACTAGTGATAATTTACCGAAATTCACTAGACTCTGGGGTGGTCCCGGTGGATTGGAAATTAGCAAACGTGACGCCACTGTTTAAAAAAGGAGGTAGGCAGAAAGCAAGAAATTATAGGCCAGAGAGTTTAACTTCGGTAATAGGGAAGATGCTGGAATCTATCATCAAGGAAGAAATTGCGAGGCATCTGGATAGAAATTGTCCCATTGGGCAGACGCAGCATGGGTTCGTTAAAGGCAGGTCATGCCTAACTAATTTAGTGGAATTTTTTGAGGACATTACCAGTGCAGTAGATAACGGGGAGCCGATGGATGTGGTATATCTGGATTTCCAGAAAGCCTTTGACAAGGTGCCACACAAAAGGTTGCTGCATAAGATAAAGATGCATGGCATTAAGGGTAAAGTAGTAGCATGGATAGAGGATTGGTTAATTAATAGAAAGCAAAGAGTTGGGATAAATGGGTGTTTCTCTGGTTGGCAATCAGTAGCTAGTGGTGTCCCTCAGGGATCCGTGTTGGGCCCACAATTGTTCACAATTTACATTGATGATTTGGAGTTGGGGACCAAGGGCAATGTGTCCAAGTTTGCAGATGACACTAAGATGAGTGGTAAAGCGAAAAGTGCAGAGGATACTGGAAGTCTGCAGAGGGATTTGGATAGGTTAAGTGAATGGGCTCGGGTCTGGCAGATGGAATACAATGTTGACAAATGTGAGGTTATCCATTTTGGTAGGAATAACAGCAAACGGGATTATTATTTAAACGAAAAAATATTAAAGCATGCCGCTGTTCAGAGAGACTTGGGTGTGCTAGTGCATGAGTCACAGAAGGTTGGTTTACAAGTGCAACAGGTGATTAAGAAGGCAAATGGAATTTTGTCCTTCATTGCTAGAGGGATGGAGTTTAAGACTAGGGAGGTTATGTTGCAATTGTATAAGGTGTTAGTGCGGCCACACCTGGAGTATTGTGTTCAGTTTTGGTCTCCTTACTTGAGAAAGGACGTACTGGCACTGGAGGGTGTGCAGAGGAGATTCACTAGGTTAATCCCAGAGCTGAAGGGGTTGGATTATGAGGAGAGGTTGAGTAGACTGGGACTGTACTCGTTGGAATTTAGAAGGATGAGGGGGGATCTTATAGAAACATTTAAAATTATGAAGGGAATAGATAGGATAGATGCGGGCAGGTTGTTTCCACTGGCGGGTGACAGCAGAACTAGGGGGCATAGCCTCAAAATAAGGGGAAGTAGATTTAGGACTGAGTTTAGGAGGAACTTCTTCACCCAAAGGGTTGTGAATCTATGGAATTCCTTGCCCAGTGAAGCAGTTGAGGCTCCTTCATTACATATTTTTAAGGTAAAGATAGATAGTTTTTTGAAGAATAAAGGGATTAAGGGTTATGGTGTTCGGGCCGGAAAGTGGAGCTGAGTCCACAAAAGATCAGCCATGATCTAATTGAATGGCGGAGCAGGCTCGAGGGGCCAGATGGCCTACTCCTGCTCCTAGTTCTTATGTTCTTATAGTCTCTAACTTTACTTGATGCCAACCTCACATGAATTTTGGAACCCCGCAGACCATGAAGTCACTCAGCAGTTGTACATTGCTATCATGAAAAAGGGCCAGCAGCATCAAGTTTGTGTGCTGCATTATCTCTAGGGGCCCTGGTTGATTACATCACAATCACTGTGGTCGTTATCAGACTTTATTGAATTTTTAGCTCATGTTGCAATTTATAATTCATATAAATAAGGCACACCAACCTTGAGTATTAAATTGCTCTGCAGATTTGAGCACCGCAAAATCATTTAACTGAACCCAAGAGAGAGAGAGAGAGAGAGAGAGAGAGAAATACAGCACAGAACAGGCCCTTCGGCCCACGATGTTGTGCCGAACTTTTATCCTAGGTTAATCATAGAATTTTGGACACGAAGGGCAATTTATCATGGCCAATCCACCCAACCTGAGATAAGAGATAAGAGAGACAGAGAGACGGATGTATAACTGAGGTTTTTTTCTTTTCTTACACCTCCAATGTGCTGTTATGAATAGATTACATCCCATGTGAAAGAATGATGAGAAAATATGATCTAACCAGTTTTTCTCCACAACCACTGCATAAATTTGACTGAGCATGAAACAGCATTAACATTTAATTTGGGCAGCAATTGGAACTGGTCTTGTATAAATAATAGAGTGATTGACTGCAATCTCACTTCATTTTAGAAAAATTCCCTTCTGTCAGTTCTACTTCAAGAATGAAAGAAAGAATGAAAGAACGCAAAGAATGAAATTTCAATCGTACAAATAAAAATGGGAACCTATGTACATTTAAATTAAAGCTGATCATCCACCATTAGGCAGATTTGTCAGCATGGTCGTAAAGATTATTATTTATTTAACGCTGATTCTACTCTTCGCAGCCATCAATCAGCATTCCCTATACAAGCTACCTGGTTTTGTCCCCTCTGAGATGTTAAGAGGCTCTTGGCAATGCATTATACCTCTGGGGTGGGTAGGGTCCTTTTGGTAAGAGGAGGCGAGACAACAACAACAGAAGAATTCCCAAACAGAACTCAGCTGTAGCAGAAGTATATTGAATTAGGCAAGCTCTCTGGAACTCTTATCCAACACAATGTATATGATCAAGTCAAAATACCCACAGTTCCTTGAAAAGCAAGGCCTAAGCAAGTTTCACTTCTCTAGCAAGGCTATCACAAAATTATTTTCATAATATGATGAATGTGCTCTCCAAAATGGGGTATGGTGAGGAAATCCGCAATTGGACCCACCTTCTCTACAGCGTAGTTTCAATCAACAAGAGGGAATTAGGAAATTTCCAATCAAAAGTAGAGTCAGGCAGGACTGTCCTTCCCTTGGGTTGCATAGAACCCTTTGCTGAGTCCATCAGGAAGGATTTGGGCCTAAGAGCTTTAATAATCCCAGCCAGTGGAGGTCATTCCTCCCTGTACATAGACAACGTCACCATCTTCTGCTTGGATCCGCTGTCGGTGTGTAGGCTGATCAACATCTGCGACCAGCTAAAAATGGCCTCGGGTGCCAAGGTAAATTGTGGAAAGAGCGAGGCAATTTTGGGGGGAACTAGGCTGACCAACCCCTTGTCCTCTTCACCGTCAGGTCAGACTGCTTGTAGCTGCTGGGACATGGTTCGGAGGCATCAAGGCATGCATTGGAAACTGGAAGGGGCAAGTAGCTATAGTGAAACAAAAAATGGGTATGTAGGAGCGACACTCCGTTTTCATTGTGGGTAAAAACCTGGTCATCAAGTCTGAGGCACTCTCAGTATAGCTGTATGGGGCACAGATGTGGCCCATTCCTCTCTCCTGCGCGTGGCAATCACCCGGCCACTTTCCGCTTTATCTGGAAGTAAAAAATGGACCTCGTTCGCAGGGACACAATGTACAAACCTCAAGATAAAGGTGGAAAAGAAGTGCGAACAGCACCCTAATCATGATGGCCACCCTTGTGTATGGCTGCATCAAGCTGTGCTTTGATCCACAGTATGCTAGGTCTTGGTGTATCACTATGTGCTAAGGTTCTACCTGTCCCCAGTGTTGAGAAGGATGGGTCTGTGATAGATATCTAGTTTTAATATATAATAAGTTTAAAAGGAAGAAATGCTTCAAAATCAAAATAGCTTCTTAAAGTGATTTAGGATCAAAATGGTTCACCAAGTTCACACAGTTCAAACAGACCGGCAGTGAAAACGGCTGAATAGCATGAGAATGATCAAATTAAAACTCCAGACAGACACATTCGTTACACATTTGTTAGTATATTAATCTGGGCAAAGTTCCTGGTTCAGTGGTCATGAGAACTGATAAAATGTGGTTGGAATGAAATGTTGCAGTCACCCCATACCAAAAATTTGATGGACAGCCATTTCTTTTTTTTTAATAAATTTTATTGAAAATTTTTTACAACACATATAACAAACAGTAACAAACAACAATAAAACATCATAATAAGCATAACACCCCCAAGACCGTAGCAACGCATATATCGAGCCCCCCCCCCACCCACCCAAACCCGATAAACAACAAGAGAACTTGAAAATAAATGAAATAAAATAAACATAGTCAACCCCACCCCCCCCCCCCCCCCCCCCCCCCCCCCCCCACCACCACCACCGGGTTGCTGCTGCTGCTGACCTAGTTCCCTATCGCTGAGCTGGAAAGTCGAGGAAAGGCTGCCACCGCCTAAAGAACCCTTGTACCGATCCTCTCAGGGCGAATTTGACCTCCAGCTTAATAAAACCCGCCATGTCATTGATCCAGGTCTCCACGCTTGGGGGTCTCGCATCCTTCCACTGTAGCAAGATCCTCCGTCGGGCTACTAGGGATGCAAAGGCCAAAACACCGGCCTCTCTCGCCTCCTGCACTCCCGGCTCCACCGCAACCCCAAAAATCGTGAGTCCCCAGCCTGGCTTGACCCTGGATCCTACCACCCTCGACACCGTCCTCGCCACCCCCTTCCAGAACTCCTCCAGTGCCGGGCATGCCCAGAACATATGGGCATGGTTCGCTGGACTCCCCGAACACCTGACACAACTGTCTTCGCCCCCAAAGAACCTACTCATCCTAGTCCCGGACATATGGGCCCGGTGCAGCACCTTGAATTGGATGAGGTTAAGCCGCGCACATGAGGAGGAAGAGTTAACCTTCTCCAGGGCATCCGCCCATGTCCCATCCTCGATCTGCTCCCCCAGCTCCCCCTCCTACTTAGCCTTTAGCTCCTCTACTGACGCCTCCTCCACCTCCTGCATCACCTTGTAGATATCCGATACCTTCCCATCCCTGACGCAGACCCCCGAAAGCACCCTGTCCCTCACCCCCCTCGCGGGCAGAAAAGGGAATCCCTCCACCTGCCGCCTAGCAAATGCCTTTACCTGCAGGTACCTGAACATGTTCCCCGAGGGGAGCTCAAATTTCTCCTCCAACTCTCCCAGGCTCGCAAACCTCCCGTCAATGAACAGGTCCCTCAGCTTTCTGATGCCCGCTCTGTGCCACCCCAGGAACCCCCCATCGATGTTCCCCGGGACGAACCGATGGTTCCCCCTTAGCGGAGCCTCCATCGAGCCCCCCACTTCCCCCCTATGTCGCCTCCACTGCCCCCAAATCTTGAGGGTAGCCGCCACCACCGGACACGTGGTATACCTCGTAGGAGGGAGCGGCAACGGCGCCGTTACCAGGGCCCCCAGGCTTGTGCCTCCACAGGACGCCATCTCCAACCTTTTCCATACTGCCCCCTCCCCCTCCATCACCCACTTGCGCACCATTGACACATTGGCCGCCCAATAATACCCCGAGAGGTTGGGTAACGCCAGCCCCCCACCATCTCTGCCCCGCTCCAAGAAGACCCTCTTCACCCTCGGGGTCCCATGCGCCCAAACAAAGCTCATGATGCTGCTAGTCACCCTCCTAAAAAAGGCCCTAGGGATAAGGATGGGCAGGCACTGAAAAAGGAACAAGAACCTCGGGAGCACCGTCATTTTGACGGACTGCAGTCTACCCGCCAGCGATAGCGGCACCATATCCCACCTTTTAAATTCCTCCTCCATCTGCTCCACAAACCTGGTAAAATTAAGCCTGTGGAGAGTCCCCCAACTCCTGGCCACCTGCACCCCCAGGTACCTAAAACTCTTCACTGCCCTCTTAAACGGGAGCCTACCAATTCCCTCCTCCTGATCACCCGGGTGCACTACAAACACCTCGCTCTTACCCAGATTCAGCTTATAGCCCGAGAAGCCCCCAAACTTAGCCAACAGCTCCATCACCCCCGGCATTCCCCCCTCTGGGTCCGTCACATACAGCAGCAGGTCGTCCACATACAGCGATACCCGATGTTCCTCCCCACCCCGCACCAGACCCCTCCACCTCCCCGACTCCCTCAACGCCATAGCCAGAGGTTCAATTGCCAGTGCAAAAAGCATGGGGGACAGGGTCCCATGGTAGAGCCTGAAGTACTCTGACCTCCTCCCATTAGTAGCTACACTCGCCATCGGGGCCTCATAAAGCAACCTCACCCATTTGATGAACCCCTCCCCAAATCCAAACCTCTCCAGCACCTCCCACAGGTACCCCACTCAACTCTATCAAAGGCCTTCTCTGCATCTAGCTCCGCTCTGTATCTCCGCCTCCCCCTCAACCGCCGGCATCATAATAACATTTAACAACCTCCGCACATTCGTGTTAAGCTGTCTTCCCTTGACAAATCCTGTCTGATCCTCATGTATCACCCCTGGCACACAGTCCTCTATCCTGGTGGCCAGGATCTTCGCCAGCAACTTAGCATCCACAGTGAGGAGTGAGATGGGCCTGTTTGATCCACACTGCAGGGGGTCCTTATCCCGCTTCAGGATCAAAGAAATCAGCGCCCGTGACATCGTCGGGGGCAAACCCCCCCCCCACTCCCATGCCTCATTGAAGGCCCGCACCAACAGGGGGCCCACCAGGTCCGCATACTTTTTATAAAATTCCACCGGGAACCCATTCGGCCCCGGCGCCTCCCCTGACTGCATTTGACCAATCCCCCTGACTAGCTCCTCCAACTCAATCGGCGCCCCCAGCCCCTCCACCAGCTCCTCCTGCACCTTTGGGAAACGTAGCCTGTTCATAAAGCTCTCCATCCACTCCCCCCCCCCCCCTTTCCGGTGGCTCCGACCGGTACAGTTCCTCGTAAAAGTCACTAAATACCCCGTTCACCTCTTCCCCCTTCCGCACCACATTCCCACCCTTATCCATCACTCCACCAATTTCCCTAGCCGCATCCCGCCTGCGGAGCTGATGTGCCAGCATCCTGCTCGCCTTCTCCCCATACTCATAAACCGCGCCTTGCACCTTCCTCCACTGTGTCTCCGCCTTTCTGGTGGTCAGCAAGTCGAACTTGCCCTG
The DNA here is from genome assembly GCF_902713615.1 of Scyliorhinus canicula. Taxonomy (NCBI): domain Eukaryota; kingdom Metazoa; phylum Chordata; class Chondrichthyes; order Carcharhiniformes; family Scyliorhinidae; genus Scyliorhinus; species Scyliorhinus canicula. Next base: position 278,438,793 of record NC_052146.1, on the reverse strand, counting down.
CAAGCTACGCCGTTCCCCCAACAATCCCGCCTCCGGGGCCTCCGCGTACCTCCTATCCACATCTAGGAGCTCCCCCACCAGTCTCTCCCTCTCCCTCCTTTCCCTATGGGCCCGGATGGAAATCAGCTCCCCCCGGATCACTGCCTTCAGAGCCTCCCAAACCATCCCCACCCGGACCTCCCCCGTATCGTTGGCCTCAAGGTACCCCTCAATACTTCCCCGGACCCTCCTACACACCTCCTCATCAGCCAGCAACCCCATGTCCAGACGCCACAGCGGCCGCTGGTCCCGCACCTCCCCCATCTCCAGATCGACCCAGTGTGGAGCATGGTCTGAAATTGCTATGGTCGAATACTCGGCATCCTCCACCCTCGGGATCAATCCCCTGCTCAGAACGAAAAAATCTACTCGGGAGTAAACCCTATGCAAATGGGAGAAAAAGGAATACTCCCGCGCCCTCGGCCTCCCAAACCTCCAGGGATCCACCCCTCCCATCTGGTCCATAAACCCCCTCAGCACCTTGGCCGCCGCCGGCCTCCTACCCGTCCTTGAACTGGACCTGTCTAGTGGGGGATCCAGCACCATGTTAAAGTCGCCCCCCATGATCAGGCCCCCCGCCTCCAGGTCCGGAATGCGGCCCAACATACGCCTCATAAAGCCAGCGTCATCCCAATTCGGGGTATACACGTTTACCAGCACCACCTTCTCTCCCTGCAGCCTACCCTTCACCATAACAAACCTGCCCTCCTTGTCCGCCAGCACCTCAGACGCCTCGAACGCCACCCTCTTCCCCACCAGAATCTCCACCCCCCGGTTCTTCGCATCTAATCCTGAATGGAAAACCTGCCCCACCCACCCCTTCCTCAGACGAACCTGATCCGCCACCTTCAGGTGGGTCTCCTGGAGCATAGCCACGTCTGCCTTCAGCCCCTTCAAATGAGAAAATACCCTAGCCCGTTTAACCGGCTCATTCAGCCCCCTCACGTTCCAGGTGATCAGCCGGATCAGAGGGCACCCCGCCCCCCTCCACCGCCGACTAGCCATAGCTCATCGACTGCTCGCCCCAGGCCAGCACACCCAGCCCGACCCGTTCCCCATGACGATAGCGCCTCTCCTCTACCACCCCCGGCCCACACCAGCTCCTTCCTGGCCATTCCTGCAGCAACCCGGTACCCCCCCCCCCCCCCTCCCTCCAGGCTAGGACTCCTCCCAGCTGCGACGCACCCTCCATGGTACTTCCGTGAGTCAGCTGACTTCTGCTGACCCCAGCAACTCCCGCCAAAACCCGACCCCTCCCGACATGGGGTCATCCCCCCTCCTGCCACTCCTCCTCGGCACCGCTCCAGCGCGGGAAAAAACCAGTAGAGGCCACGCCCCCACCGCCAGCTCCACCCCTCCTGCCCCGCAGCGCGGGAAACCAGAGGAAAGCCCGCGCTTTCACACTGCCCCACCCCACCCTTCTGACGCAGCTCCCAAATTCCAGCTCCACCCATCCCCCAGCCCCACATAACACAAAACCATACCCAACAGAACCATCCGGAAACAGAGCAAGAACCAGCATAGAAAAAACGTATCAAAATTAAAAAAACAGCAACAGCAAAAACAGCAACAACCGTAGTACACAACACCCCGCAGCCCCCAAACCCTAGTTCGAGTCCAGCTTCTCCGCCTGCACAAAGGCCCACGCCTCCTCCGGGGACTCGAAGTAGTAATGCCGGTCCTTATATGTTACCCACAGATGCGCAGGCTGCAGCATTCCAAATTTAACCTGCTTGTTATGCAGCACCGCCTTCGTCCGGTTAAACCCGGCCCGCCGCTTAGCCACCTCCGCACTCCAGTCCTGGTAGATTTGCACTACCGAGTTCTCCCACTTGCTGCTCCTGTCCTTCTTGGCCCAGCGCAGCACACACTCCCGGTCACTGAACCGATGGAACCGCACCAGCACCGCCCGCGGGGGTTCGTTCGCCTTGGGCCTCCTGGCCAGCACTCTGTGGGCTCCCTCAAGCTCCAGGGGCAAATGGAAGGATCCTGCCCCCACCAACGAATTCAGCATCGTGGCCACATAGGACGGTAGATCCGACCCCTCCAGCCCATCCGCAAGGCCCAGGATCCTCAAATTCTTCCGCCTCGTGCGAAAGTCCAGCTCCTCCAAGCGGTCTTGCCACTTTTTGTGGAGTGCCTCGTGCATCTCCACCTTCCCCACGAGGACCACGGCCTCCTCCTCCCGATCAGCGGCCTGCTGCAGCAACTCCTGAATGGCTGCCCCCTGGGCTGTCTGGGTCTCATTCAGCTTGCTGGTAGTCGCCTTCAGGGAGTCCAGCAACTCAGCCTTCAGCTCCGCAAAACAGCGCAGAAGAGCAGCTTGCTGCTCCTGTGCCCACTGCCACCAATCGTCGGGTGCTCCGCCGGCGGCCGCCATTTTGTCCTCCTTCCCCCGCTTTTTCTGTGGAGCTGCTGCAGCCTTTTTCTTTGCCCCACTCCGGGTGCGCACCATACATTCCGGGGAATGTTCCTCCAAGCACCTTCCCCCACCGGGAATCGTCGAAACAGCGCCGTTTGGGGCCCTAAAATAGGCCCGAAAGTCCTTTGATAGCGGGAGCTGCTGAACGTGCAGCTTAGCTCCGCATCACCGCAACCCGGACAGCCATTTCTATCGAATAAAATGAAGTAGAATTATTATGACTCAATCACAGACAGAAAGGGGACAGAACATTAGAAATAGCAATTACCTTAAAAATAGGTGTCGATTTTGAGCAAATTATTCCAGAATCATCTTTACTTCCTGTCTTTAACTATTTCCTGCACTTTGCTCTGAAAGCTGCCATTTTGTCTATTTTCAACTTCTCCATAACATGCATTTTAATTTGAAGAAATCATCAAGAACTGTAATTTGTATTGAATTTGACTCGGTCATCTGTATTTGTTTGATCAAAACAAACTTTTATAAACTCTGTATTTGCAAG